>NC_091063.1:95788018-96405361 GCF_000393655.2 Nicotiana sylvestris
TGAAAATCATGGGTTTTGATGAAAAACCTAGGGTTTGACAAGAATGAGAGTTTTACAACGAAATTGACCATGAAACTTAGTGATAATCATATATTTATGTTCCTTAGGTTATGGGTGACAACTTCCTTCAAATTTTTTGAAATTCGTACACATGGGCCTGGGGGTGAATTTTAGGAATCTTGCCTTTGGGGTTGGGTAATCACTTTAATAGTTATAATATGAACTTTTGAACCTATAATGATTGGTTTTTACACTATTTGAATAGTTTTGAATTGTTCGGCTCCGATTTGAGGGTTTGAGCGTATTCTTGAGTTTGGAAGTAGGCTTTGAAGCAAGGTAAGTTTCTTTTCTAACCTTGTAAGAGGGAAATTTTCCCATAGGTGAACTTAATTAATATATGATTAATTATGGGGGCTACATACGCACGAAGTGGCGAGAGTCCGCATTCTTGTTGTGTCCGAATAGTTCTAGGCTTACACCATGCTTTGTGGGTACCGTTATCTGAATATATTTGTTGAGTTGCATTGAATGAAACTAAGTTGAGGATCTCAAGATTTCAATGGTTTCAAGTTAATTTATTATTTTGAAAAGAATTGAGGAAAATTACATTATATTTATATTTAACCGTATCGCAAGTATATTCCGCGAGCGAGGAGACTATTTCCACTACTCTCATGGGAGCGGGTCGTTCGCCTTGGCAGGTTAATAGATGCATCTATGGTTCGCGTCGTTCGACCCTCGGCAATGCACAATTTATATTTATGTTGGATCGGGCCGAACGTCTTTGGTGGTATTTGTGTGAGATAATAGAAATGGAGTTGTTTATAGTTTGTATAATTTACTGCTTGAAAGGTTACTTGTTTTTAAATGAAGAAAGTGCTTTTGAATTCTTAAATGTGATGGAAGGATTTTCCGGTTATTATTCGTGTTTTGAGCTTGTTGTTATCTACATACATTATGATTTAAAATTGGAACTTCATATTATTATATTATTGGCCCTAGTAAGTGTCGGAGTCGACCCCTCGTCACTACTTCTTCGAGGTTAGACGAGATACTTACTGGATACATATTTTTATGTACTCACGTTGCACTTCTGTACTTGATTGTACAGGATTTGAGGCATGTGCATCTGGCCACCAGTCCGATGCGTAGACTTGATCCCCCAACTTGAGACTCCTGGGTGAGCTTCCTTTTGATCCGTTCTGCAGTAGTTGGAGTCTCTGTTATGTCCTTATTTTCTGTCTATTTCTTTTCAGATAGTAGGCTAGCATGATTTTGTATATTCTACTAGATTGCCCACATACTTGTGACAGCAGGTCTTGGCATACACACTAGTCGACTTATGATTTTTGTTTACTTATATGATTTCGATTCGTATTTATTGCTTCTATTTATTTATGCTAAAATTTCAAACTCCTAAATTTTTATCAAATAAGGAGAAGCTATCACTTACTAATTTATTTAAAACGGGAATTCACTAGTTGATCAGTATTGGCTTGCCTAACAACGGTGTTGGGCGCCATCACGACCTATCATGGAATTTGTGTCGCGACATATAATATCCCGTAAGAACTTCCAATATACTGATTAGAATTTCAGCTTACCACTGTATGTTATCTCACTTATGTAGTAAGGTGTTCCATTGATGTAATGAGTGCATGACACATGTCCTACATATATTGTTTATCAGTTAACCGTAATTACTCCCTCCGTTTATTCTTAGTTATCTACTATGCTAAAAATATAATTTAATTTTTATTTGTCCATTTTAATAAATCAAGAAAAACCAATCTTTTTTTCTTGTTTTCCCATTATCACTAACTATTTATTTATCAAATTATTTCCCATATTTATTTGAAATACTATTATTATGAGTAAAATTATAAAATTATCCACTTTGACTTTGCACTTTTAAGAAAAAGTAAATAAAGTATATATTTTACAATTTTACTCATAACAATAATAAGTTTTAAAAAGGTTTTGGGAAATAATTTGGAGAATGAATAGCTATGATAATGGTAAAACATGAAAAAAAGATTGTCTTTTCTTGATTTACTAAAATGGACAAGTAAAAGTGAATATATATTTTTAGTATTGTATACGAGTAAAATCGGGGCTAATGAGCACCTCGATTTCCCGGTGGGTCAAACGAAGCAAGGACTTGACTATATGGGATCGGAATCGGAGCTGGGAACTTCTCATACTGAGGCTCGAACGGAGTGCTCGCCACCGGACCTGATAGGATAACACTTCCAAAACACGAAACAAGCTCCGAAACCTTGGAAAATACAGCAACGGTTGCACACGACCAACTGAGGGTTGTGATATCCGCACCCCACCGGATATCACGACGCAGATCTCGCCCGATATCGGTAGCAGATCAGTAATTGACGAGAAAGGAGAATTTTATCTTTTTTAGAATTGTACTAGGGATGAAACTCTCCTACTATATAAAGGGGAAGTTTTTCTTTGATAAGACACGTTGTAACATGCATACCAAGGTAATACAAACTTATTTCTCTACTCACTGTAAAGTCTTTACTTTTTTTTGTTCTTTGTTCTTGTCTGGCTTCGAGCCTAGGACCCGATTGAGAGTAGAAATTATTGCTCGGTTGAAGTTCAAGCTAAGCCATAACGTTACTACTGGTTTGATTATGCACTGTATCTTTAGCTCATTTATCTAACATTCTTGATTATTTGTATTGAATCAAACCACATATCTTTAAAATCATGTATAAATTCAATTGTTATCCATTTTAAGGGTAAATAGTTTGGCACCCACCATGGGATTAAGGATAATAATGGTGATTTGATACAAATTCTCATAACACTCAATATATTACACTTTTTCTTTAAGGTTTCAATTTTAGGTCAGCTTAAAAATGTCAAATTTTTAGTCTGCTTACTTGAACGTTGAGGCTGATTCTGGCCATCATGGCAAAAATAACAACCTGGTGCCTAGCAATAGGTGCCCCTGTTGATCCCTATGAAGTCCCAGTTATCGATCTAATCGATGTCAATTTATAGATTGCAATCAACGCCCACCTGTCGACTGACCCCAAAAACAGTATTCGTGGAGGCCCTCGACCAACAGTTCGAGAAACACCCGAAGGCAAAGGTGATGGGAAGAGCATGTTGCTAATCTTCAAAATGTTGTAGGCTCAACAAGCGACAATAGTGCAACTAAAGAATCAAGACCACCCCCTGGTAGGGTCGAGCCTGAATGATCCCGAGAGAACACCCGAAGAATTGAGTAAACCGCCGAGAGGTCAGGTGAAGCTGAGCCCGGGGCCAACCCCGAGATAATGAAAATTGAGGCGAACGACAAAAAGGTGGAAACATATAACTCCGGGGTCAATAAAATCCTGGGAGCACCCCCAATATTCCAAAGTATAATGGAAACGTAGATCCAAACAAGCATGTGACCTCCTATACATGAGCCATCAAGGGAAACGACTTGGAAGATGACAAAATCTAGTTGGTTTTGCTAAAGAAGTTCGGTGAAACCCCGTCAAAGGGAGCAATGATATGGTATCATAACTTACCCCCAAATTCTATTGATTTGTTTGCTATGCTTGCAGATGCTTTTGTGAAGGCACATGCCGGGTCCATCAAGGTCGAGACCAGAAAATTGTACCTTTTTAAGGTTAAGCAAAGAGACAACGAGATGCTTAGGGAGTTCGTGTCAAGGTTTCAAATGGAATGGATGGACTTGCCTCCGGTTGCTGATGACTGGGCCGTTCAAGAACTCACTCAAGGACTTAACCCCCGAAACTCCTTGGCTTGGCAGCAGCTGAAACAAAATTTGGTAGTGTATCCGGCGGTAACCTGGGCAGACATCCATTACAGATACTGTAAGCACGTGATTTTTGACCCTCCCCGGGAATTTTCACATTTTAGTGTGAATATGTGAAATTGGGTCTAGTATAGCTATTTTAATTATTTTTACTTTATTTCGTTGCAAAAAGAAAAATTACAAAAAAAAAAGTATATATATAAATTTTAGTTTATGTAACCCTCATAAACTTGGAAAAATAAAAAATTGCACTTTATTTTGGTACTTTATATAAATTCGAAAATTAACAAAAAATATATATATAATTCTATTAATGTTTTGAATTCATTTTAATACAAAAAATATTATTTCATATTTTTGTCTTTATTAAAAAACGAAAATTACAAAAAAAAATAGTTTTATTAATATTTTATAGTTATTTTAACTTTGAAAAATACAAAAAATATTACTTCATATTTTATCTTAATATTTAAAAATGAAAATTACAAAAATAGTTTTATTAATATTTTGTAGCTATTTTAAATCTTGAAAAAATATTTAAAAAGATATAGTTTTGTTTAAATACTAGTCTTATTTTTGGTAGTTATTTTGCTTACATAGGACTAGTTAAGCAACGTGTTCCTATTTCTCGGGTCCGGGCAAAAGAATAATATTCGGGTTCAAACTACCCGGTTTTAGGCCTAATTTTCGGACCTAGCCCATAATAAACCGTGTCCAGGACACGTGGGGAACCCCACCACGCGTGGGGAACATATGCCTTGAACCCCACCACGCGTGGGCTCATTTTTCTGGGCAAACCATGTCAAATACACGGACTAACACATTTGATAGAGGAGGAATTTTTGACTTTTGGGTCAGAAAAAAAGAAAAAATAAAACGAAAAAGAAAAACAGTACTGTTGCATCATCTTCTTCAAAAAGGAAGAAGAGAAAACCCTACGGGGGGACTGGTTTTCAGAGAGCAACGAACAGCCCCCTTCCACCGGCAACCTCCTCCTCCTGTCCAAACAACCACCCTCCGACACCGTCCAAACAGCCCCCCTCCGTCACCTTCACCAACGCCAAGAATACCACCAAACGACCATAACCCCGTCAACTCCCCATCGCCGGAAACCACTAGTCCAAACACCACCATTGCTTGCTGCCCGCTACCCGCCATAGTCGGCAACCACTCCATCACCACCCAAACGCCACCTCCATCAGCTTCACTAGCCTCACGTCCAAACGAACCACCCGCCTCCTCCCATTCTACCATGAAACCACCCTCGTTCCACCTCAAAACCCTCCCCAGCTAACCTCCATCAACGCGACAACCCAAGCCCGTCGACCACTACCCACGACGACCCCCGTTGTCACTGCACCCCAAAACCACTGCCCAAGCAGCCCGTTGCACCCCCCGTCGTCAAACACTGCCCGTTGGCCCCACAGTCGTCGACCAAACAATCCGTCAGTGAGGTCGAGTTGAAGTCGAGTTCCAGTCCAAAGTCCAAAAGTTGAGTCGAGGTCCGGTTCGTCGAGTTTGTTCCGGGGTTTTCGTTGTTGTTCCTTGTTCAGTGAAGTCCGGTTCGAGTTCCGTAGGAAGCACTGTTTGTCGTTCTAGGATTGTCGAGGTTCGAAGGTTGGTGTTCTTCGTCCCTTGTTTCATTTTGTTCATTTCGCATGTTATGATTCAAGGCCAATGAGAGTATTTGATATTGATGAATGTCGACAATGCAATCTTGTTGTTTTGTTAAAAATGTTTATTTTTGGATAGTTATTGCCTGCTTCAAGTAACTGTGAAAACATCTGAATGGTTTGTTTGTCATCTTTGTTAAATCGTTTTTTTCTCATGTTTACCATGGATATTATTACCTGTTAGAATCGTTGTTTTGTTTAACCTCGGATGACTTCATTGGTAGAAAATTGTAGTTGCCTTAAGTTTGCCCTTAAATAATAAATAAAAATGAGACGAACTTCGCCACATAAAAAATGTACAGATTGCGGAGCCCTCACAAAAATATGGGTATTAAATACTTAGATTCCGGGACGGGTCGATAGCAAATTTCACGGCCTTCCCAAAATAATAACACGATAGTCCCTTTAGGCGCGTGTTTAATAATCTATTTTCTTAAACTCGGGCGTGCATTTCATGTGACCCAAATCCAAATCTCAAAACATCAAATAAAATGCGTTCCGGATTGTGGGTGCATTTCATGTGACGCAGTCCAAAGACGTGTTTTAAGCGATGTTCACATTCTTGTAAAAACAATAATAATAAAGCGGTTAAAAGTTAAAATTTGCACATAAGTTCATACTTGTATAAAATCAGATAATCAAGCCGAATATAACAATTGAGCGACCGTGCTAGAACCACGGAACTCGGGAATGCCTAACACCTTCTCCCGGGTTAACAGAATTCCTTATCCGGATTTCTGGTACGCAGACTATAATATAGAGTCATTATTTTCCTCGATTCGGGATTAAAATTGGTGACTTGGGACACCCTAAATCTCCCAAGTGGCGACTCTGAAATAATTAAACCAATCCCGTTTCGATTGTCCTTTAATTGGAAAAAACTCCCCTTGCGCCCCCTGGGCGCGGAAAAAGGAGGTGCGACAGCTCTGGCGACTCTGCTGGGGATATATATTAGACCCAGAACCACTGGTTTAGGGTTAAGAATTCGAGCTTAAAATAATTGTTATTATTTGGCTTTATCTATTATCTGATTTTTACATGTTTGAGCCTAATGTGTTAAATGCTGCTTTTACCGCTTTGATATTATTTGAACTGTATATAAACTGTGCCGAAACCCATATCCTTTCTGAGTCTTCTGAATCATGAAGAAGGGTGTACTTCGTACGACTTCTTTTCTGTATAGTGTCAAATCCCAATTTAGAACGAGGTTCGGACAAGTTGCTAAGCCGGTGAAGCTTCTGTATTCCCGGTACGCTGCCCCCCCTCGGCTCGAGCTGTCCGCTCGGGTAAGCCAGGTCTAGAACAAACACCCAGGTTCTGAACCTAGTATAACAAAGCCACATGCCGGATCCCTAGTAGGAACGTTTATTTGCATCATGTGCATTTGACTTAGGGGACTCAACACAGGGGTTGGGTCCGTCTAGGACAAGCAACCTGAAAATAATAGACCATCTTATGGCATCCTATGTGCTACATGTTGTATTCAGTCAAGGGCGAATGGGTCATTTGGTCATTTCCAGCATGATGTTATTTTAATCAAAGCATGGGGAACATTTGCGGAATCCAAGAAGCCTTGGAATTCCCTATGTCCCCCACGCTTGCTTTTGGGAAAACACATGGGGAACATTTGTGGAATCCAAGAAGCCTTGGAATTCCCATATGTCCCCCACGCTTCATATGTTGGAAAAAGCGCATGGGGAACATTTGCGAAATCCAAGATGTCTTGGAAATCCTTATGTTTCCCATGCCACATTTTGAAAACAACAATAAATATAAAAAAATAAAATTACAAATAAAACAAAGCATGAAAATTCAAAAAGATTTGGTATGTTTTCATTATTTTCCACAGATTAAAAAAAAACATCGTGAAAAAGAGGAGAAAAAATGACAGTGTAGAGATATAACTACTTAGAGAAAAATCAATGTCCGAGTAGTATCGAAACTCTGCTGAAATTTTGAGAAAATGAAAAATGTCTTGTTAGTTTGTTATATTAAAAGCAAAGGAAAAACAAAAATCATCATTGTTCTGTCTTGTTTTTAAAAATATAGAAAAGAAAATAGTTTGTTTAGCCGTAAAAATGAAAATAAAAAAAAGGTTTTGTTTTTAAATGGGTTTTTTATTTATTTATCTGTTCATGAAAATGTCAAAATAAAAATAAAAATAATAAAATAAAAAGAGTTGGGCGTTGAAAGTAGTTTTATTATTTGTTGCAAATATATATATATATATATATATATATAAATCCAAAAAGTTTTTCTTTATTTCCAAAATATGTATATATATCTTTATCTGTTGCAAGAACATTTGTCTTACCAAGAGTTTTTAGAATCCCAATTTTCAAAACAAATAATCCAAAAATATTTTCCATTATTTACTTCTTTAGAAAGTCTTTCTAGTTGTTTCTTTAAAAAATAAAATAGAAAAAATAAAAAATATTTTGATTCTTCTTTTAAAAATTGAAAAGAAAATTCAAAATTCAAAAAAAAAAACATTTTAGAAGCATTTCTTATATTAAAGGTAAAATTCCGAAAAATATTTTCTTCTTTTCTTTAGAATAAAAAAACGAAAATTTCCAAAAATATTAGTCTTTCTTTTAAAAAGAAAATCAATCAAAAAATAATATTTCCTTGCTTCTTTTAAAGTAGTTCTTTTAAACGGAAATTCAAAAAAAGAGTTAGTTCATCTGCTTATTATTATTTGCCTACTTATTCTTATTTGCCCGAACTACGCGGGTTTGATTCTCACCGGATGTGAGATACGTAGGCAACCCTCATCGGGTCCAACCCCACCGTTTTGCTAAAAAGCCAAAAACAAACAAATAATAATCATAAAAAATATATATATGTCAAATTTCAATTTTTGTCATAAAGAAGTCGGGTGACGCTGTTTTATCAAGACATAGCCGAATGTTCCCGAAAGGGACGCCGGAAGGCTGACTTTGCATAAAACAGCCACCTTTGGGTCATTTTTTAAGATTTGGTCCAGTTGACCCACACAGCCTTAAAAATTCTCGTCCCCGAGACGTTGAAAGGCCGTGTTTGCAATATTGAGTTTTCTAATTTGAAAAACGAAAAAGAGTCATAAATAAGTCAGGTGATGTTGTTTTGTCATAAATAGCCGAATGTCCCCGAAAGGGACGCCGGAAGGCTGACTTTGCATAAACAGCCACCTTTGGGTCATTGTTTTAGATTTGGTCCAATTGACCCACACAGCCTTAAAAGACCTTCGTCCCCGAGGCGCTGAAGGGTCGTGTTTTGCAACACCAAGTTTTATTATAATTTGAAAAAGAGTCGACGGTCAGGTGAATACCATCTTTTGTCATAATAAGTCGAGCCAGCTTCGGCCGCGTCTTAAACCGTTCTTGCCGAAATAGCCTTAGAATAATCTTTCAGTTGTCGAAGGGTTATTTTCGTAAAAGAATGGACAAGTTTGTCGAAATAATCCTCCTCGGCCTCAAAATTCATGTGAGAGTTGGAAAGGGCCACGTTTGCAAAAAACAACCATTTGGTTAAAATTAGCAAATGGAAGAAGGAAGTTGGCCATTTGTTTTGAAGTTTGTAAATCTTTTGATTAGAACATGCGGGTTGTTTAATTTTCAAGTTTGTGGGTAATCTTTAAATCCTTGAAACCCAGTTTGTTTTAAATTTTTTAAAAAAATGTGTGTTTAGTATTGTTTATCTTTTATTGGTCCGAACTACGCAAGGTCTGATTCACGCGGGGACGTGATACGTAGGCAATCTCCATAAGATTCGACCACCACTAAAATAAAAAATAAAAAATATATATAAATAAATAAAGGAAAGTGCGGAAAATTTTCAGAGGGGCACAATTGTCTGACTGCTTAGGCGCATTGCATCTATGATATATGATTGTCTGTCAAATGCCCTAACACTAACGTTGATGGCTTCCCTTTGCTGTGTTCATATATAGAAAAGTGGTTGGTTGTGGTAACTCCTCCCTGCAAAGCAAAATCAAAGGACAATGGCTCAGAACCGCAGAACCGAGTGGGTCGGTACTGATGACCGACAACAATTGATCGAACGGAACAACGGGTTGGAAGAAGAAGTGAGAATGCTGAGACAACATGTGGCAGACATGTATCAGGCGTGGATAACGGGAAAAGCACCACCCCCTCCACCGCCAAGTCTCTTGAGCTAGGTCATTTCCCAAGCACCCAACACCATAATGGAAGATCCCCCATACTCTCCATCCCAACCCACTTATGGCAGCTTTCCCAGCTATCCGAGTAGCTCCATCACTCCTCAATGCTTCTCCGCTCCCCAACACCACTTCTTTCCCCGCCATACTTCACTTTCCAGGCACCCGGCTCCACAAAATGCCTACCCACCTACACAAGCCTACCAAAAGCCGCCTGGATCAGGTTTCCGGCCCTGTCAACATGCAAGAATGAAAAGGTTGCTGAAACGAGGAAAGGCTCTCGCCCCCATCGGGGTATCTTATGCCAGTCTGTTTGAAAGGCTAAGGCATGCTGGTTCGATTGAGCCACTCCCCGCATGTACTATAAATCCGCTTGCAAGGAGCTTTGATCCGGCAGCACGATGCGCCTACCACTCCAATGTCATAGGGCACAACATTGAGAGCTGTCATAGCTGGAGAAGGGAAGTAGAGAAAATGATCCGAGAAGGGCGGGTTGCGATTAATAACAGTGACATGGAGCACTCGAACCTCCTCGAGAACTTGCCTACGGAGGTTGATGAGGTTGAAGCTGGTAATATTGATGCAAAGCTCAGTGGCTAAAATGCCAATTTTGATAAAGTGGGAGGACGTTTTGTTCCTTGGTCAGCAAGAGAGAAGCTTGTGGTGGCTCATTTTGTTGTCATTTCTGTTGTTCGGATTATTAGGGTTATAAGTCGGATGTTGTCTTGTCCAGTTTGTTTTAGGATTTTGTTCTGGTTGTTTTGTTTGTTTTATTATTCAAACCATTTCGCCGGTAGTCTAATACAAAGCCGGTCTTTTGTTATTTTCAGTCGTCTTTTGTTTAGTCCTTCTATCATTTCGTTCAATGCCGATTCTAGGGACATGACATGCGCACCCAGTTTGGGCCTAATCTTAAAAGTTAATCATAAAACCATAGGAAGGTGATCAAAGCATTCAAAGGAAATAAGAACGGTTTTGGATTATTTGAAGCCCGAGTCATGTGGAACTGGGGCAAGTTAAACACAAAGAAAACCGTTAAAAGTAAGATTCGCCAAATTGGCATGAGGGTCATTCATGATAATAAGAGTGTCGCCCAACGGTGCTTTAGAAGTGACAAATGAACAAACAGATGTTGAATATAATTGTCAAGTCAAGCACCACCAGAAGAGACTACAAATTTAAATTGTGTTGTTTGCACTTGGCATGTTTTGAAGATTGGAATGACGAAGGCATTTTGTTTTGCTACCTAAACACTTTATCCTTCGTTACCCCTTTTGAGCCTTATTTATTTTCTTTCATACCCCTCGTTCGAAATTAGTAGCAACGAATAGAATACGCAAGCGCGGCATGTAAACAAAAGAAAAAAAACAACAAAACGGAAAAAAAAAAAAAAAAGAAAATGGTAACAAAGAAAAAAAAAGAAATATCAAATGAAAAGAGGAATTGGGAACTACGTTTGACCTGATTCCTCAAAGAGGATACGTAGGCGCTTCACGGCTCGGTCATAGTTTTGAAAAATGAAAAAAAAACAATTAAGATATCCCCAAGCAAGAAACTGGGGCAGAAGTTGCGGTCGTTGTAAATGAATCTAATTCCGAATGTTGTAACTAATAACCCAAAATTAATGCATTTTTGAGCCTTTTATACCTTTTCTTTCTAGCCTATCCAAAACCCACATTACGGTCCAAAGAAAGACCTTCTGATCAGTTTTCAAAAATGCCAAGTCAGACAAATGAAGAGTCTTACCGGCGAACATAACATTCTGTTCCACAGCAGAAAGGACTCTAATCTCCAACAGAAAGAGTCATACCAGCAACACTCCAAATCCCCAGCTAGAGAGAGATATAAAACGAGAGAGTCTTATTGGTGAAAACCTTCACAGGCACCATAAGGCGATGAAAGCTGAGAGGAAAACCCAAAAATGAGAGAGACTTGATAGTGAAAACCCTTCGGGCACTACAAGTCGAATAAGATTGAGAATCAGAGGGGGAATCGCCAATTGAAGATCTTGAAAGATGATTGACGGTAAAGGATAGGCCCCATATGCATGTCATGGCCATTAGAGTCGGTATCTGCATTTGATATATTTTTTATTTATAGTTTCTTTTGTAAAAGAGTCATCGTTTCCTTTGTCTTTTATTTTGTTTCTGTTATCTTTCTCCTTTCATAAAAAATTTCCCCAATAGAGTCTGTCCGGTGAGAACAAGTATGAAATGACTTCAAAATATGCCATCAGCTTTCCAATTATGCCGGATGAGATCTGACTAGTACCTCCAAATGGTATAGTCAGCAAAGAACAAGCGCGAGGCCAGTGTCAAAAAAGATATCCCCAGCAAAGGGAATTGACAAAAGGATTGACAAGCGCCAAGAGGGATATCCTTGCCAAACCAAGGTTATAAACCCCAAAGACAAGGCCCGTGAACAAAGCAAGGAGAGCAGTGAGCATGATTTGGCGAAATCAATGCTAGACTAAAAGGTCGGGGAAATGCCAGTTTCCAAGCTATGCCACAAAAGAAGAGGGATATCCCCCAGCAGGAAGGGATTATCCCCAGTACATAATATCATCCCCAACAAGTTGTGGAACACAAAGCAAGGAGGGAGAAAGGGGAAACCATCCCAGCAGGAGTATCACAACCAACCACCATGTTTTAAACTAACAATTTTGTTTGATTTGAAACAGGTAAAGGAAATGGCATTGATGCAGAAACGCATGCCACAAGGGATATTATCAAACTGGGGCAGAAAATTTTCCTTCCATTTAGAAAATTTTCTGGAAGTCAGGTACCCCCAGCTGATAACATTTTACCCCCAACAGGTAAGTAAATAATTCCTCAACAGTGTTATCCCTAGCAGTTGCGAGGGGTCCAACACAAGGTTGGAAAGTCGGTATCCTCAGCGGTTAGACTTCAAAGGAGGAAGCTAATAATAATAATAATAATAATAATAATAATAATAATAATAATAATAATAATAATAATAATAATAATAATAATAATAATAATAATAATAATAATAATAATAATAATAAATAAATAAAAAGAATAATAATAAAAAATGGGGAAGGTAGAAAATGAAAATTCATCCCAATCCCCAGCAAGTATTCGAGGTAAGACATTTTCAAGTCTTAAGGATATGTTGGGTTCATCCGCCCTCAAATAGGATATGTTGGGTTCATCCGCCCTCAAATAGGATATGTTGGGTTCATCCGCCCTCAAATAGGATATGTTGGGTTCATCCGCCCTCAAATAGGATCTGTCGGGTTCATCCGCCCTCAAATTCATCCGCCCTCAAATAGGATATGTTGGGTTCATCCGCCCTCAAATAGGATCTGTTGGGTTCATCCGCCCTCAAATAGGATCTGTTGGGTTCATCCGCCCTCAAATAGGATATGTTGGGTTCATCCGCCCTCAAATAGGATATGTTGGGTTCATCCGCCCTCAAATAGGATATGTTGGGTTCATCCGCCCTCAAATAGGATCTGTCGGGTTCATCCGCCCTCAAATAGGATATGTTGGGTTCATCCGCCCTCAAATAGGATCTGTCGGGTTCATCCGCCCTCAAATAGGATCTGTCGGGTTCATCCGCCCTCAAATAGGATATGTTGGGTTCATCCGCCCTCAAATAGGATATGTTGGGTTCATCCGCCCTCAAATAGGATCTGTTGGGTTCATCCGCCCTCAAATAGGATCTGTTGGGTTCATCCGCCCTCAAACAGGATATGTTGGGTTCATCCGCCCTCAAACAGGATATGTTGGGTTCATCCGCCCTCAAATAGGATATGTTGGGTTCATCCGCCCTCAAATAGGATATGTTGGGTTCATCCGCCCTCAAATAGGATATGTTGGGTTCATCCGCCCTCAAATAGGATATGTTGGGTTCATCCGCCCTCAAATAGGATCTGTTGGGTTCATCCGCCCTCAAATAGGATCTGTCGGGTTCATCCGCCCTCAAATAGGATCTGTCGGGTTCATCCGCCCTCAAATAGGATATGTTGGGTTCATCCGCCCTCAAATAGGATATGTTGGGTTCATCCGCCCTCAAATAGGATCTGTCGGGTTCATCCGCCCTCAAATAGGATATGTCGGGTTCATCCGCCCTCAAATAGGATATGTTGGGTTCATCCGCCCTCAAATAGGATATGTTGGTTTCAGTCTTTTATTTCAAGTGTTGAAATTGGGAGCCCGCCCAGATAACAGAGGCATAAATTCAGTCTTTACTTTTCAAGTGTTGAAATTGGGAGCCCGCCCAGATAACAGAGGCATACATTCAGTCTTTACGTTCCAAGTATTGAAGTTGGGAGCCCGCCCAGATAACAGAGGCATACATTCCACGTCTTTACCCATAGGAGATGCATTTCCTCCTAAGTTTGTTTTAGTTTTACCCAATATGAGACGCACTTCCTAAAGTTCAGTTTTACAATAGGAGACGCACTTCCTAAGTTCAGTGTACCCATAGGAGACGCACTTCCTAAGTTGATTTCACCCAATAGGAGACGCACTTCCTAAAAAATAATTTCAACAATAGGAGACGCACATCCTAAGTTTAGTTTCACCAATAGGAGACGCACTTCCTAAATCCATTGTACCAATAGGAGACGCACTTCCTAAAAAAGTTTCACCAATAGGAGACGCACTTCCTAAATCCATTGTACCAATAGGAGACGCACTTCCTAAAAAAGTTTCACCGATAGGAGACGCACATCCTAAGATAAGTTTACCAGTAGGAGACGCACTTCCTAAGACAAGTTTCACCAGTAGGAGACGCACTTCCTAAGTTCAGCTTCACCAATAGGAGACACACTTCCTAAGTTTATTGTACCCTTAGGAGACGCACTTCCTAAGTTTATTGTACCCACAGGAGACGCACTTCCTCAAAGTTAAGTTTTACCCATAGGAGATGCATTTCCTCCTAAGTTGTTTTTGAAGAAAAAATGACCTAGTCTGAAGAACTTTCTCCTAGGATCAAAATCTTAGTCTGACAAAATTTTTCTCCTAAGATAGAGACCTAGTCTGACGAACCTTCTCCTAGGATCAAAATCTTAGTCTGATGAATCTTTCTACTAAGATACCAAAAAACGAGACCTAGTCTGATGAACCTTCTCCTAGGATCAAAATCTTAGTCTGATGAATCTTTCTCCTAAGATACCAAAAAATGACCTAGTCTGATGAACCTTCTCCTAGGATCAAAATCTTAGTCCGATGAATTTTTCTCCTAAGATAGAGACCTAGTCTGATGAACCTTCTCCTAGGATCCAAATCTTAGTCTGATGAATCTTTCTCCTAAGATACCAAAAAAACAAAAAATGACCTAGTCTGATGAACTTTCTCCTAGGATCAAAATCTTAGTCTGACGAATTTTTCTCCTAAGATAGAGACCTAGTCTGATGAACCTTCTCCTAGGATCCAAATCTTAGTCTGATGAATCTTTCTCCTAAGATACCAAAAAACAAAAATGACCTAGTCTGATGAACTTTCTCCTAGGATCAAAATCTTAGTCTGACGAATTTTTCTCCTAAGATAGAGACCTAGTCTGATGAACCTTCTCCTAGGATCCAAATCTTAGTCTGATGAATCTTTCTCCTAACATACCAAGAAAACAAAAATGACCTAGTCTGATGAACTTTCTCCTAGGATCAAAATCTTAGTCTGACGAATTTTTCTCCTAAGATAGAGACCTAGTCTGACGAACCTTCTCCTAGGATCAAAATCTTAGTCTGATGAATCTTTCTCCTAAGATACCAAAAACAAAAAAATGACCTAGTCTGATGAACCTTCTCCTAGGATCCAAATCTTAGTCTGACGAATTTTTCTCCTAAGATAGAGACCTAGTCTGACGAACCTTCTCCTAGGATCAAAATCTTAGTCTGATGAATCTTTCTCCTAAGATACCAAAAAGAAAAGACCTAGTCTGATGAACCTTCTCCTAGGATCAAAATCTTAGTCTGACGAATTTTTCTCCTAAGATAGAGACCTAGTCTGACGAACCTTCTCCTAGGATCAAAATCTTAGTCTGATGAATCTTTCTCCTAAGATAACCAAAAAACAAAAATGACCTAGTCTGATGAACCTTCTCCTAGGATCAAAATCTTAGTCTGACGAATTTAGAACGAAGTTTGTGGTATGTCAAAGATCGAAGAAGTCAGGGGTCCGCCTGTCAAAGATCAAGCAGTGACCCACTGGAAAGCAGAAGGATTACAACAGAAATCCCCAGCATTCCATCCAAGTTAGAAGCTCGCCTCAAGAACGTGAATCAATAGTCTGGGATGATCAACAGAAGCTGGTCACAAAAAAAAAAAAACAAGAAAAAAAGAGAAAAAAAAAAAAAGAAAGAGAAGAGCCCAAATTACGGAAGTGGAGAACAAATGTGGTCTGCTCAAGAACTAGCACCTACAACTAGCAAGTATCAAGGTTCAGATCCAAAGTCTGTATGAAGCACCATTCAAGACTCAAGACCAAGTTTCAGAAGACTTAAGAGATGGGAATCCTTGTAACTAGTAGCTGATAGGCTTAGTTAGTCTTTTTCAGTTTCATTTTTGTTGTAATGACAGGACCGCGGACCGGAACCTCAACGGAACGGCACCTCGATCGGCTCTCCACCTCGGTACACTTCACTATCTCTCTCATTCCCGAACTACACGTGGCCTGATTCCTGTATAACCAAGGATATGTAGGCAGCTCAGATACCAGGGCTCGGTCACATTCCCTCCCTTTCCTTAAGTGTAGTCCGTCCAAGTAATGGTCGGGTCAAAAACACGTCTAGTCGTTCTTTGTCGGAAAACTCTTCGTGTTTCCAGTCAAAGAGGGGCAGCTGTAAGCACGTGATTTTTGACCCTCCCCGAGAATTTTCACATTTTTAGTGTGAATATGTGAAATTGGGTCTAGTATAGCTATTTTAACTATTTTTACTTTATTTCATTGCAAAAAGAAAAATTACAAAAAAAAAGTATATATATAAATTTTAGTTTATGTATCCCTCATAAACTTGGAAAAATCAAAAATTGCACTTTATTTTGTTACTTTATATAAATTCAAAAATTAACAAAAAAAATATATATAATTCTATTAATGTTTTGAATTCATTTTAATACAAAAAATATTATTTCATATTTTTGTCTTTATTAAAAAACGAAAATTACAAAAAAAAATAGTTTTATTAATATTTTATAGTTATTTTAACTTTGAAAAATACAAAAAATATTACTTCATATTTTATCTTAATATTTAAAAATGAAAATTACAAAAATAGTTTTATTAATATTTTGTAGCTATTTTAAATCTTGAAAAAATATTTAAAAAGATATAGTTTTGTTTAAATACTAGTCTTATTTTTGGTAGTTATTTTGCTTACATAGGACTAGTTAAGCAACGTGTTCCTATTTCTCGGGTCCGGGCAAAAGAATAATATTCGGGTTCAAACTACCCGGTTTTAGGCCTAATTTTCGGACCTAGCCCATAATAAACCGTGTCCAGGACACGTGGGGAACCCCACCACGCGTGGGGAACATATGCCTTGAACCCCACCATGCGTGGGCTCATTTTTCTGGGCAAACCATGTCAAATACACGGACTAACACATTTGACAGAGGAGGAATTTTTGACTTTTGGGTCAGAAAAAAAGAAAAAATAAAACGAAAAAGAAAAACAGTACTGTTGCATCATCTTCTTCAAAAAGGAAGAAGAGAAAACCCTACGGGGGGACTGGTTTTCAGAGAGCAACGAACATCCCCCTTCCACCGGCAACCTCCTCCTCCTGTCCAAACAACCACCCTCCGACACCGTCCAAACAGCCCCCCTCCGTCACCTTCACCAACGCCAAGAATACCACCAAACGACCATAACCCCGTCAACTCCCCATCGCCGGAAACCACCAGTCCAAACACCACCATTGCTTGCTGCCCGCTACCCGCCATAGTCGGCAACCACTCCATCACCACCCAAACGCCACCTCCATCAGCTTCACTAGCCTCACGTCCAAACGAACCACCCGCCTCCTCCCAGTCCACCATGAAACCACCCTCGTTCCACCTCAAAACCCTCCCCAGCTGACCTCCATTAACGCGACAACCCAAGCCCGTCGACCACTACCCACGACGACCCCCGTTGTCACTGCACCCCAAAACCACTGCCCAAGCAGCCCGTTGCACCCCTCTGTCGTCAAACACTGCCCGTTGGCCCCACAGTCGTCGACCAAACAATCCGTCAGTGAGGTCGAGTTGAAGTCGAGTTCCAGTCCAAAGTCCAAAAGTTGAGTCGAGGTCCGGTTCGTCGAGTTTGTTCCGGGGTTTTCGTTGTTGTTCCTTGTTCAGTGAAGTCCGGTTCGAGTTCCGTAGGAAGCACTGTTTGTCGTTCTAGGATTGTCGAGGTTCGAAGGTTGGTGTTCTTCGTCCCTTGTTTCATTTTTGTTCGTTTCGCATGTTATGATTCAAGGCCAATGAGAGTATTTGATATTGATGAATGTCGACAATGCAATCTTGTTGTTTTGTTAAAAATGTTTATTTTTGGATAGTTATTGCCTGCTTCAAGTAACTGTGAAAACATCTGAATGGTTTGTTTGTCATCTTTGTTAAATCGTTTTTTTCTCATGTTTACCATGGATATTATTACCTGTTAGAATCGTTGTTTTGTTTAACCTCGGATGACTTCATTGGTAGAAAATTGTAGTTGCCTTAAGTTTGCCCTTAAATAATAAATAAAAATGAGACGAACTTCGCCACATAAAAAATGTACAGATTGCGGAGCCCTCACAAAAATATGGGTATTAAATACTTAGATTCCGGGACGGGTCGATAGCAAATTTCACGGCCTTCCCAAAATAATAACACGATAGTCCCTTTAGGCACGTGTTTAATAATCTATTTTCTTAAACTCGGGCGTGCATTTCATGTGACCCAAATCCAAATCTCAAAACATCAAATAAAATGCGTTCCGGATTGTGGGTGCATTTCATGTGACGCAGTCCAAAGACGTGTTTTAAGCGATGTTCACATTCTTGTAAAAACAATAATAATAAAGCGGTTAAAAGTTAAAATTTGCACATAAGTTCATACTTGTATAAAATCAGATAATCAAGCCGAATATAACAATTGAGCGACCGTGCTAGAACCACGGAACTCGGGAATGCCTAACACCTTCTCCCGGGTTAACAGAATTCCTTATCCGGATTTCTGGTACGCAGACTATAATATAGAGTCATTATTTTCCTCGATTCAGGATTAAAATTGGTGACTTGGGACACCCTAAATCTCCCAAGTGGCGACTCTGAAATAATTAAACCAATCCCGTTTCGATTGTCCTTTAATTGGAAAAAACTCCCCATGCGCCCCCCGGGCGCGGAAAAAGGAGGTGCGACAGATACTAGTTGAAAATCAGTGTCGAGGATGACCAACTCGGAGCCCCTTCTAGTTCCATCTATCCCGTTAGAACCAACGACAGGTCTAAGATGACCGTCGATCATGAACCTTGACTGATTCGAGACGGATATCAACCATACAATAGAGATCAAAGGGCAAACGAGTTCGGGCGTCACCCCACGAGAAATGAAAAAAGAAGTGATCGAGGTCCCTATAACCAAGGTCTAATGAGCAAAAATGGTTTTGACAGGCTGTTCGGGACTAGGGAGTCACCAAGATTGTCAGAATATAACTTCAACATCGATGCTACCAATATAGTAACAGCCATTGGGCGAATTAAGGGCACCAAGTGGCCTCGACCATTGTAGTCCACCCCTACTAAAAGAGATCCTATCTTAATGTGTAAGGTACTCATGTCCACAGGACCGAGGATTGACGGCAATTGAGAGAAGTTGCGCGATTGTTTGATAACGGGCGCTTACAAGAATTTTTAAGCGATCAAGCCAAAAACCATTATAGAAACAGGAATGCCAACAAACTGTTGATACCCAATTTTTCCTCAAACTATATTTAAATTTGCATATATACCTTCAAAATCACTTTTTATAATAATTGGTACTTTTCCATAATTTTCCATATTATTATCAATTTATTTTCTAATTTATTCAGTATTTTATATCCAATAATTATTCATAAATTACATTACAAGTAATTTCAAAGTATTTTTAGCTCAATATATCATTTTTAATCCTATTAGGATTTAATTATTTCACAAATTAGCCAACTTGGCATTGTTTGGCTATAATTACAATAATTTTGCAATTATAGCCTAATTGTACACTTTATGCTTTTTTAATTCAATAATCAGTCATTTTATATTTTAAATATTAGTTAATTACCTTAATTTCACCTATTTAGTTTTAATTTCATTTTATCTAATTATTAGCTATTTTTATTAATTATTTATCTAATTTTAATTGGGTATTTAACAAATAGCCAATTTCATTTTCGATTCTAGCCTAATTGAACCAGCCCCAAACCCAATTAAATAATCCACCAGACCCCAAGCCCAATACCCTATCCTACCCGGCCTAATCCCCATTCCATCTGAGCCATTGATTATTTGAATCAACGGTCCAGATCATCCCCTTCCATAATTAAACCCTAATGACTACCCCTCATCTCTTATTTCCTCCCCTCTCATTCTCTTTCAATCGGTCTCTCTATCTATAGTTCTTTCTAGAACTTTCTCTTCTCCCCTCCTCTCCGATGGACCCTGTCCACCTTTTCCGACCACCTCCCTCGCCGGAAACCATGTCCTCTCATTATCTCCCGGCCTCTACTTCACCCCACGCCGGTTTGACACTACCCTAAGGTCCTCAGGGGAACCTGGAGCGGTTCAACTCCTACCCATTGTTTCTCATGCCATTTTCCGGCCATCCATGGCCGTTCGAGTAAGATCTATGACCTTTCCGGCTAAAACCGATAATATTTTAAGGTTTTCTCATCTTCTCTGGGTTCTCTGAAACCCTAACTCTTAAGATTTTCCGATTTCTTTTAGATCTGTCTTAGATCTGTGTATATTATGAGCTTTTGTTGTTTTCCTCAAAGGTTTTTTCCGGTTTTTCTAAAGTAACTCTATATCTTCAAGACTAGGGTTTCTTAACCCCTTTTTAAAATGACTCCTCCTCTGATTTTCAGTATTATCATATGATTTTTACTATGTTTAAACGGCTTACTTAAGTTTTTCTTTTACATGATTCATGATGTTGGAAGCCCTAATTATTTTGGTTTTATCCGGGGTTCCAGAACTGTCTTTGCTTATCTGATTTTTATGTATACCTGTTTCTCATGCATATGTTCTGAGCTTCTATGATTTTATACCTCCTCGTTCTCATTTGGGTTTTTGATTTTTATTCTCCCGCCTATATCGTGTTTACTTTGTTCGTTGACGAAAATTTGTGGTTATTTCCTCTCATCAGTACCATCATTTACTTTGAATCCCGGATTTATGTGATTCTTTTACCCTATTCTTGTTTGTGTTATATTTGCTTTGTTCAATTGTGATACTTTCCCTTGGTCAGCGTTACCTTTAATGGAATCCTTGATTCCCTGTGATTGGTATACTCTGTTCCCTACTGATTTTCAACCTATGAATATTTTCTTGTCTTATTTTGTGGTTGATTATGCTGTCAAATTGATTCTTAGATATTTTCCTTAATTAGAATTTATCGAACCTAGCCTCTATTACATGCTTTGTACTATGCTTATTTCCTTATGTGTTATATTCTAGTCTCATATGATCTCTTTCCTTATTTGTCACCTGCTTTCTACCATTGGTAAATTACTCCCTTAATTAAGGGGGACTTGGCTGATTTCCGATTCCTAATTGATTTAGTAGTTCTATAATTACTTCTTGCCTTATTGACCTAGCTTTCAAAACTATTATAAATACCCTCTTCTCCTTTCATTACAGACATGAACAAAAATCTGTTCAACTTTTTCTCACACAACTAAAAATTCTCTATTCTCTCTTCTGTGCTACTTGCTACTATGCTAAGCTAGTCGGCTGCAAGCCAAGGATAACTATTGTGCCTCTCCTATTTCTACTTTGTGTTTTTGCTTTCTTCACTTCACTGGTATGTTCTAATTCATATTTCAGTCCTCAAACCAACATATTTCTATCACTGTTACAATTCCTTGTATTTCTAATATACTTTTATTTACTATTTTGTTGTTCAAAATGTAATTAGGATCCCGAATTTCCCTCTATATGTTAAAGTTGTGCTTTACTTGTCAATAACCAGCATGTTTCTATATACTTAATACATGTTTCTTATGTGAATCCCCATGATTGGTACGATTATGGTCTTAGTTGTTTGGTGCTGATATGTTAATCTAATCCAATACCCTACTGCCCCCCTGATCCTCTGAACCTGTAGGAGTTTCTGATTATGTGCTCGTATATATTCATGCCTGCTACATGTTTGCCCTCACATGCTCCATACGTATCTCTCCAATCCCATTCCCTTGCTTGTGTCTGCTGGACTATTCTTGGTCCTTGGTGTGATGCTGACTTTGTTTTGGTTATGAGGTTGGTATGCATGCTCCTTCAAATGGTTTTCATCATTTAAACTTTGGCATAACACTATTCCAATTAAGTCTCTCTTTTTTCAAAACTGTTTCTTGCTTACCCTTTTTCAAAATTGTTTTCTTACTTAAACTCTTCAAAACTATGTCAAGCACTCTCAGTCTACTCTTAGACCACTAAGTTCTGCCCTTTTTGTGTGAGCATTGCCTTGGGACACTTGAGCTCCCTCTGAACTTTGATACACAAAAGTTGGCCTTTCCACACTGTACTTACTCTATCTTGGCTATGAAATCTAGGTGTGAGCACTGCCCGGCGTCCCTTGAGGTCCTTAGGGAACTCTGACACCCCCAGATATGAGAAAGGCTATGGAACAATCTTGACATTTGAGGTGATTTATTGCATAACTCAAAGAGGAAGTCCTAATCAGGTGTTGAGAATCTGGTCCTGTCTTTAGGCTCTCTATAGTGTAACCCTTTACTCTTTATTTTTCTTTTCTACTTATGCTAATTCATTTCAGTATTGGTCTGCAATAATCCTTTGTAAACAAGTATTGGGGCTGGCTAGTGAAAAGGGGAGGGTAGTTATATATGCTATCAACATCAATGGATAGAAACCATGTCTTAGGTTTGCATTTCCTATATGTGCATTAGAATCCATGTATAAGATCAACCCATTCAAAGCATGCCATGCATTAGATACCATGTTCTTAGGTTTACTATTTCAGCATCTCATTTGGCATCACTTTACCACTTAGAAATCCTACTTTAGGCTAAATAACAACATTAACATAAAACTGTTGCTTCTGCACGTCTTGAAGTCATGTTGTAACTCTGTGGGCATTTAGAAATCATGTTTTAGGAATTCTGCATATTCTGCACATTCTACATTTTTCATATGTGCACGTTAGATACCCTATTTTAGGATCTGGTTCACACTCGCTCAGTTACACCTAGTTAAACTACTGATGCATCAAAAAGGACATAATACAATCTCACGTTTGATTACCCTGTTTAAGTGAAACTGGGCATAATCCTGCATGTCTTGGCAACATTTAGAATGGCGTGCTTTAGGTAAAATAACTGTTTTATAATTCTGGTAATTGCTGCATATTATTTTACGCTTAGGCAAGTCTTAGATAATATAGCTTAAATAAAATCAAAACCGTCTTTGTGATTATTGTTTGACTGTCAGCATGTTAAAATTAGTAGGCAAGCCTGATTAGGGCTTCTTATTTGAGTTATGTCATAAACCTGCCTCTGTTATGTTTTTTAAAATCACTTAGATACCATGTTTTAGGATTCTGAGTTCAAATGTGGACCTTATCTGTGTATGAGTCGTGTGTCTATGTGCATTACTTGTGGAGGTATATTTGAGCCTTCGATCTTTTTTTTGTGTTCCCCCTCCCCCCCAAATGCAGTCCTATGTGTTCTTATTTGTCGCCTAGTATTTTTCCTTTAAACATGAGGGTCTACCTAGAACCTCCCTCATAGGATAGAAATCCTAAACTCCTCCAGGATTATAGGAAAGGACAGGTAACAGCATGCAATAGAGGTCGATACCAACCCTCGCTTTAATTACTTTCACGGGGCGAGAAAGGGTAGATATGGATATGATGACCGGTGCGTTAATACCACATGTAGCCCCTCTTTGAGGAGTGTTATACCAGTATTGCATTGATGTGATCCATATTATAAACAAACCTAGGATACCCCCTTTACATTCCCAAATATGCTTAGATTGTAATTCTTTTTAAAATCTTGCTTTTTATTAATTATTTTTCAAACGTCTATGTATCTAAACTTAAACCCCCTACTATTTGAGCCATACTTGTTTATTTGCTAATTGCACAAATTCACAAAAATGTTTGGTCGGGAACTATACTAGTGGATCCTGAGGGGTGCATAACACCTTCCCCTTAGGATAATTTTAAGCTCTTACCCTGTCTTTGGTTACCAAATGTAGTTATAAATGAACCCTATAGGTGCCCTAACGCACCATAAAATCATTAGGTGGCGACTCTTTAAAAATGCAAACCCTGTCCCAACCAAAATGTCATAAACCCGATTTCGCGAGAAAAAGGGGGCGCGACAGCATGGCGACTCTACTTGGGATATTTATGCTTTTACCATTTCATACGTTTTTGTGAATTTGTACCCCCCCCCCATGTGTAATTATTTGTTTTAATTCTTTAAGCATTTAATTTCTTCTTCAAAAGCAAAACTAACATGTCTTTCTTGTTTTCTTCCTTTATAACTGCTTTTAATTATTGCATAATCATGCTCAACATCATACTCCACTCATGCCAAACAAACACTATAGCAACGCTTGATAAGTGGTTATGCCCTTCCTAGTCGATCAGCGGTGCAGTTGACAGTTTTGTGCCTTCCCCCTTGAGTTGTCCGCTCAAGGGTACCAGTCTAAAACCCCATAAAAACCTCACTCTATTTAAATTGTGCATGCATCATGGTCAAACCTAGTTGGATCAGTTATGTTGTCCACATAATGATCCTTTAAGATAAGCTTTATACAAAGTCCATCGGGTTTTCCATGATCCCAACGGACGCAATCACGTTCTGTGCATTAATTTGGAGGACTAAATGTCGATATGCTAATCATAAATGTATAAATAGTCGAGTCCGGTGGGGGTAAGGTCTAACCCTTTTTGTTTTGCAAAAAATGAGGCACGAGGTCCCCAGCTTCGGTATGGTTAGCACACCCTCACTCTTACTAGACTGGTGGAGGAATCTTCCATCAGATGACTCAATGAATGGAAAGAAAGGGCCGCCAAAGTGAGGGAGCTGAGAGAAGCTGGAATATCTAGAATACAGCCTATTGGAACTAGAAGGAAAAGTGAGGGAGAGAGTCACCAACTGCCAAAATGCTGAGGGAAACGAAAGAGGACATTTGACAAAGGAGTTCTTACTGACGAACCTACGCGAACTGGAGGATTTGATCAACGAGAACATTCAACCTGAGGAAGGTCTTTCTAGGACCAAATAGATTAGATTTACTTGTTTTTTTTAAATGTAATAAGGCCAAATGCCAGTAGTGACTTGTTTCTTTTCATTATGTTAGTGTCGTTTTTAGATTCGTCTACTTTTATATTATGAAATGAAGAATTTATTGGCATTTGAAGTTATCCAAATCTATTTGTCGCTAGGCCTACCTCGAGCACAAAGAGGTTCCCAAATTAGGATGAGCTTTACATTCCTGCACTATGTGTTTAAATATTGCAATACTTTTTATAATCCTCAGTGACTTGATTACTCTTTGCTTTCGTTTTGTTTTCTTTCTTTTTATTCCCCTCCCCAAAGGTTAGTTTGTGCACTCTGACATCATCATCTTATTTCATAAGATCCATGGGCCCTCCACCCACTCCTCCTCTTAGTCCCTCTAAAGGCAAGAACGAAGGCAAGAATAAAATGGAAGATTTAAACAACATCAGGAAGGAGAACACAGTTGAACGGGTAGAGGCCATTGATGGCTAGGGTATTCGAGTTCCTAACGAGAATGTGTCACACCTTGAACAAAAACTATTGAAATTCCAGGAAGAGCTCGATGAGGTTCGGAATTTGGAAAACCTATCATTTTCCCTCAACACCCCAGATATCAACTTCCCTAACGCTCAAAACCCTACACCTCCTCAAAATATCCCAAAATAGCAGAATCATCCTGCACCTCATCATCACGCTACTCCACCAAAAAACCAATGCAACACCTACCATACCCCAAACACCACTCCACTACTCATCCCAGAACCTCAGAACTCCACAAACGACCATTTTCACACCCATACACCAGGCCACCATAACACTCTTATCTATGTGGAGACCATGCCACACTCAACCCAACCTATCGTATGCACGCTTGAGTCTGATGAAAAGGATTTGCTTATTATGAACTTGGCCGAGGGACTTAAGAAACTGACCAGCCGGATTCAGGGCATTAAGGGAAGCAAAGGAATCGAGGGACTGAACTATGAGGACCTTTGCATACAGCCTGATGTCGAACTGCCTGAGGGGTAAAAACCTCCTAAGTTCGAAATGTTTGATGGTATGGGTGATGAAATGGTCCATCTAAGGACATATTGTGACAAGCTGGTTAGAGTAGGGAAGGATGAAAGCATCCGCATGAAACTATTCATGAGGAGTTTGAAAGGAGATGCATTATCTTGGTACATCAGCCAAGATCCCAAAAGGTGGTCAAGCTGGGTAGGCATGGCATCTGACTTTATGGACAGATTTAGGTTTAATACAGAGAACGCACCAGACGTGTTATATATCTAGAATTTGAAGAAGAAACCCACGAAGACGTTTCGCGAGTATGCTACTCGCTGGAGGTCCAAAGTTGCTAAGGTCAGACCCGCCTTAGAATAGGAGCAAATGAACAAGTTCTTTGTCCGGGCTCAGGATCCGCAGTACTATGAACGGTTGATGATGATTGAGAACCACAAGTTCTCCGATATTATCAAATTAGGTGAAAGAATTGAAGAAGGTATTAAAAGTGGTATGGTTACAAATTTTGAAGTCTTGCAAGCTACGAATAAGGCTTTACAGTCCGGTGGTTTGTCCAAGAAAAGGGACGTATGGGCCGTGATGGTTTCACAAAGGACCAAATCTCCCCTTAAATACCAAGATTACCCAACACCTCCGCTCTCATACCAGCCAACCCCAAATTACCAAACACCCTCATATCAAGCTCCGCCACCAACTTATCAGTCATCTCCATCTCCGACATATCAACCTACTTCACCCAGATACTCCTAGACCGCTCATATCTATCAAACTTATAATGCTCAAGCATCCCACTATCAATCACCCTATGTACGCCAAACTTTCCCTAGACCCCGACCTAGTTTTGATCGCAAACCTCCAAAATAATATACAGCCATCGCTGAACCTATTGACAAGCTGTATGAGAGGCTTAAAGTTGTTGGTTATGTCACCCCTATCCCTGCTGTAACCCTTGAGAATCCTTCTCAGTGGGTTAACTCAAACAAGTCCTGTGCATACCACTCCGGCATGAAAGGGCACGCCATCGATGAATGCCACTCCTTGAAAGACAAAATACAGTCTTTGATTGATAACAAGATCATTGTGGCAAAGGAACCCGCTCCAAACGTTCACAATAACCCTCTTCCAGACCATAACGGTGGAGGTTTCCACATGATTGAAGTAGAATATGACTGGGATCCCGAGGGATCAGTCGGGTTGATCGTAGAAGGTGATGACCCGAAGAAATCGACAATTACTCTCAATCCAATCATAGTCCAGGTCCAACCATCTGAGGACGCTAAGGTGAATATGTCTATACCTCTTGAGTTTGAAGCAGCGCCATCCGCAAAGGCACCGGCACCAATTAAGGTTGAATTCGTGTCTCCGGCAAATGCACTCGCACCATTTGAGGTTGCAGTCTTGCCACCCAAGGCACCTGTTCCATTCGAAGTAAGGATAGCCACGCGGTCCTAGTGGCGATGTCTACCATGCCACCATTCTATACAAATGTTGTACCCTGGGACTATACAGCCGAGGCGAGAAGGAAAGGCAAGGTTAGGATTGAAGAAGTTATCGCAGCATAGGGTATGACAAGAACTGGTAGAGTCTACCCCTGAACATCTAGCTAAATCAAGCAAGCAAGCCTCCAATTGGCCGCCCCTCATTGAGACCGGTTCGGACGACCTTTGGAGGAAAATATAGGCTAAGGAATAGTTGGTCTTCGACCAGTTAAACAAGACGCCAGCACAAATATCCATTCTCTCTTTGCTGCAAAATTCTGAGATGCACAAGAATGCTTTGTTAAAGATGCTAAATGAAGCGTACGTACCAAGTAACATCACTAGCGGGGAAATGGCTAATATGGTAGGACAAGTGCTGGAAAGCCATAAGATCACCTTTTATGAGGACGAGCTGCCACCCGAAGGGCTGGGGCACAAAAAAGCACTGCATATCACTATGCAATGCGAAGATTATTTCATCACCAAAATCCTGATCGATGGAGGTTCTAGTATTAACATTTGTCTGCTGGTAAAACTCAAGAAGTTGGGTAAAGGGTTGCATGAGATAAAGGATAGAGAAATCAATGTGAAAGACTTCGATGGTTCTCAGAGGTCCACCATTGGTGGGATTAGAATATGCCTGCAGATGGGACCAACCTGGTTCGAGGTCGATTTCCAGGTAATAGATGTACCAGCATCTTACAACCTGCTATTGGGACGGCCATGGATTCATGCTGTTGGGGTCGTAGCATCAACACTGCATCAGGCAGTAAAGTTCGAATGGAATCACCAGGAAGTGATCATTCACGGCAACGGTAGCAACCCTATATACAGTCGCCAGACCATTCCGGCGATCGAGGGAAGAAGGAAGCTGGGTGGAGAAACTTACCACCACATTGAGAGGGTCAATTCTATCGACAAAGACAAATGGTGGGATAGCAAAATCGAGAGTATATTGAGTTGGAGTGGGTACGAACCTAGCAAAGGGCTCGGCAAGAACCTCCAAGGAATCTCTAAACCCATACAACTCAAGAAACATGGAACTATCTTTGGTTTAGGATATGAATACACTTGGGAAGAATTCAATAGCTAGTCGCCACCATGGCGCGGTCCTTACTACCCACTAGAGAAGCCAATACCGCATCTAGAGCAGACCTTCCAACAGGTCAACATTATCTATGGGTCAGATGAAGAAGAAACACTTGCAGCAATGAAGAACTTGTTTCTAGAGGACAGTGATATGGACTATTGCGTTATTCTCGAGGAGGAGGGGGAGGAAGGCCCTTCCATACAGGCTGTGAGCAGAGGGGCACATCTTAAGAATTGGACCATCAGGACAACCAAAGCCCGACGAGCCTCGGGGTAGCAAGGTTAAAACAAGCATTATTCATCGTTTTTACTAAATGATTTTCTTTTCGCATTTTTCAATTCCCGCAATAAGATCTTTGATGTCCAAAACCGTTACTCAATTTATCAAAAGCATTTTTAATTTTTCTTATGAATGAATATTTATTGCTATCGTTTTCTCTCCTTTCTTTACCAATACAGCATTAGTATTACTTGTCTTGATGAACCAATGACCGTGACATACAATGAGACAATGCAACAAACTGACATAGATTCAGAGGAAGATGACATACCTGACGAGATTGTCAAAGAAGTTGAGAACTGGCCTAAGTCCAACCTGGACGAGACCGAAATTGTCAACCTGGGAGATGCAAAAAACGTCAAGGAAACGCGAATCAGCATTCATGTATCACCATCAAAGAAGAAAGAATACACAGAATTTCTAAAGGAGTATGAGGAAATATTCGCCTGGACGTATGATGACATGACTGGTCTGAGTACGTCTATTGTGGCTCACAAACTGCCAACCGATCCAATACCGGTAAAGCAAAAGCTCAGAAAGTTCAAGCCTGATATGAGTTTGAAATCAAGGAAGAAGTCACCAAGCAGATCAACGCTAAGGTTCTTAGGGTAGTAGAATACCCGACATGGTTAGCCAACATTGTGCCAGTGCCAAAGAAGGATGGGAAGGTCAGAGTCTATGTAGACTACCAGGATCTCAACCGGGCCAGTCCGGAAGATGACTTCCCTTTGCCAAATATACACATCCTGATTGACAGTTGAGCCAAGCATGAGCTACAGTCATTCATAGATTGTTTTGCTGGTTATCATCAGATCTGGATGGATGAGGAAGATGTTGAGAAAACGTCTTTCATTATGCCGTGGGGAGTGTACTGTTACAAGATGATGTCATTTGGCCTGAAGAATACAGGGACCACTTACATGAGGGCCATGACTACCATTTTCCATGATATGATACACAAGGAGATAGAGGCATATGTGGATGATGTTATTGTCAAATCCAAGAAGGCCACTGACCACATAGAAGATATGAGAAAGTTCTTTAATAAACTATGGAGATACAATCAGAAACTAAACCCCGCAAAGTGCACATTTAGGGTTCCTGCTGGGAAATTGCTTGGGTTTATTGTGAGTCGCCGGGGAATAGAACTGGACCCATCGAAAGTCAAAGCCATTCAAGAACTACCACCACCAAGGAACAAGAAGGATGTGATGAGTTTCTTGGGAAGGCTTAACTACATCAGCTGATTCATAGCACAATCTACGATTATCTGTGAGACGATCTTTAAGATGTTAAAGAAGGACGCCACCACCAAATGACCGATGACCACCAAAAGGCCTTCGACAAAATCAAGGAGTACCTGTCAACACCACCAGTCTTAGTCCTGCCCAAGCCAGGTAGACCCTTATTACTCTACCTTGTAGTGTTAGATAGAGCTTTCGATCGCATTCTGGGGTAGCACGATGAAGCAGGGAATAAGGAGCAAGCCATCTATTATCTTAGTAAGAAGTTCACCCCGTACGAGGCCCGGTATTCTCTATTGGAACACACCTGTTGTGCTTTGATTTGGGTAGCTCAAAAGTTGAGACATTACTTTTGCGCCTATACTACATATCTCATATCGAGAATGGATCCCTTGAAGTACATCTTTCAGAAGGCCATGCCCACCGGCCAGCTATCCAAGTGGCAAATCCTGTTGAGTGAGTTTGACATTGTTTACATAACTCAGAAAGTGGTCAAGGCACAGGCACTGGCAGAACAACTTGCTGAAAACCCCATGGATGGAGGATACGAACCCCTGAAAATGTATTTTCCTGATGAAGAGGTATCATTCATAGGAGAAGACATTGTGGAATCCTATGACAGTTGGAGAATGTTCTTCGATGGAGCAGCAAACTTCAAAGGAGATGGCATAGGAGCAGTCCTAATATCATAAACCGGTCAGTATTATCCAGTGTCTGCCAAAATCAGGTTCCCCTGCACCAACAATATGACCGAGTATGAAACCTGCATCTTAGGACTCAAAATGGCCATTGACATGAACGTTGAAGAGCTGCTAGTGATTGGAGATTTAGACTTGTTTATACATCAGGTACAAGGAGAATGGATGACCAAGAACTCCAAGATACTCCCGTATCTGTATCACGTACAGGAATTGAGAAAGAGGTTCACGAAGAAGGAATTCCAGCATGTTCCCAGAATCCAGAATGAGTTCGCCGATGCATTGGCTACCCTATCATCTATGATACAACATCCCGACAAGAATTTCATCTATCCCATTCCGGTGAAAATCCATAATCAGCCAGCTTACCATGCCCATGTTGAAGAGGAAGCAGACGGAAAGCCTTGGTTTCATGATATCAAGGAAATTTGGCAAATGGAGAGTATTTGGAGTTTGCTAATCCTACTCAGAAACGCACACTTCGGAGATTATCCAACAACCTCTTTCAGAGCGGAGGAATTCTATATAGGAGGACTCCTGATTTAGGATTATTTCAGAGCAAATGAAGGATCCAGGCTACTAGGGGAAATTCATGCTGGGACTTGCGGTCCACATACGAACGGTTTTGTCTTAGAAAAAGAAGATACTCTGAGCTGGTTACTTTTTGATGACTATGGAAACGGACTGCATCCAGTATGTCCGGAAATGCCACCGCTGTCAGATACATGCAGACATGATAAAGGTACCTCCAAGCAAGCTCAACACAACAAGCTCACCATGACCGTTCGCTGCCTGGAGAATGGACGTTATTGGACCAATCGAGCCTACTGCTTCTAACAGACACAGGTTTATCCTTGTAGCCATCGACTATTTCACCAAATGGGTCGAAGCAGCATCTTACAAAGCAGTGACTAAGAAAGTCGTGGCAGACTTTGTCCGTGACCGCATTGTTTGTCGATTCGGAATTCCAGAGTCAATCATTACTGATAATGGCTCCAACCTCAATAGCGACTTGATGAAAGCTATGTGCGAAACTTTCAAGATAAAACACAAGAATTCCACAACCTATAGGCCTCAAATGAATGGATCTGTAGAAGCCTCCAACAAGAACATCAAGAAGATATTATGGAAAATGATGAAGAATAACAGACAGTGGCATGAGAAGTCATTATTTGCTCTTCTAGGGTATCGTACCATAGTCCGCACATCAACCGGGGCAACCCCCTGTATGCTATTTATGGTACAAAGGTTGTCATTCCCACTGAGGTAGAAATTCCTTCCCTAAGGAACATACAAGAAGCCGAGCTCGACGATGCAGAGTGGGTAAAAGATCGTTATAAGCAACTAGCCCTTGTAGATGGAAAGAATGAATGTAGTCTACCATGGTCAACACTATTAGAACAGAATGTACAGAGCCTTCAACAAAAGAGTCAAGTCAAGACAGCTCACACCAGGGCAGCTGGTGTTAAAGAAAACTTTTCCATATCAAGACGAAGCTAGAGGGAAGTTCTCTCCCAACTGGCAGGGTCCATACATGGTTCACCGGGTTTTGACGGGAGGAGCCCTCATACTTGCAAAAATGGACGGAGAAGTCTAGCCAAAGCCGATCAATTCAGATGCAGTAAAGCGTTACTTTGTGTAATCTTTATACTTTCCTTATATGACGTAAATTGAACTACGCCTAACCTAATTCCCATTTAAGAGGGGATATGTAGGTAGCCCTATAGGTTCGGTCATAATGCAATAAAATTTCATTTGTCCCCGCAATTGGAAACTGGGGCAGAATTTTGAGGAGGACCCTCAAAATACCAAAGTAATTTCAGCAGATTGCCACACGAGCAACAGTCAGAAGCGTCAACCCATCAAACTGGGGTAGAATTTTGAGGAGGACCCTTAAAATTCCATAGCAGGGGAGGCTGCAATGTCTTGAACTACGTCACAGTCGTTGGTTCATCTAAAAGCTATTTTTAATTTATGTCATACTTTTACAAAATCATACATGTTATTATTGAAACTACTCTGTTTAGAAACGCTACCCCAATAATACAGATGGTATCACCAGATCAAAGCCGCATGATCAAGCAAAGCCAGCGGGGATACGAACTAACCTTTCCCCTTACAAAACTCACGATTTTTCTTTGGATGCAGGCACTAGGATTGCGAAATCGTTAAACATATTGTACACCTATGGGACAAACATTGTTCAAGAATACAACTCTTAGAACCGTTTCACTTGCCAACATTTGCTATCAGCACACACCAGTGATGTTCCATATGTCACAATGTTCGCAGTAATCACAACACCGCAATCTGCTATCAGCTAAGAAAACTCTACTGTCATTTGTTATCTTATTTCTTACATAAGGCTACCATTCGGCCTTCCGAGACTAAACGTTGTCTCCATCTACATTTACATTGCATAAGGCTACTATTCTGCTTTGAAATTTGCATAAGGCTACCATTTTGCCTTCCGAGGTTAAGCTCTACCTCCATCTGCATCTACATTGCATAAGGCTACTATTCTGCCTTCTAATCTGCATAAGGCTACCATTTTGCCTTCCGAGACTAAACGTTGTCTCCATCTGTATTTGCATTGCATAAGGCTACTATTCTGCCTTCCAATCTGCATATGGCTACCATTCTACCTTCCGAGGTTAAGCTCTATCTCCATCTGCATCTACATTGCATAAGACTACAATTTTGCCTTCCAATCTGCATAAGGCTACCATTCTGCCTTCCGAGGTTAAGCTCTACCTCCACCTGTATCTACATTGCATAATTCTACTATTCTGCCTTCCAATCTGCATAATGCTACCATTCTGCCTTCCGAGGCTAAGCTCTGCCTCCAATTTTCTTCGAAACTAAGCGCTATCTCCAGCACTATTTATCTCGCTTCTCTTAAGGGCTAAGCTTTTCCTTTCAATTCACAAGACTAAGCTCTATCTTGTCCGCATCATACTACTGCATCCTTCATGGGCTGAAATATCACCAACTCATCCAAAGGCATCATCATTCGAAGGCACCATCCTCATAGCCCGAGAACACCATGTCATGGCCTGAGGATCTCTTTCAATCTTTTGCATATCATTATTTAAATGTGTCATGGTTCGGAGGCACCACCCTCAAAGCTCGAGAACATTTCATGGCTTGCGAGTCCTTTATCATACGCTTCATGGCCCAAGACATCATGGTCTAAGGACATCATCCTTATCGTCCGAAGACAACAGTCATGGTCCGACGGGAATTTGCATCATGTTTAAATTTATGCATATCATACGCTTGTGTTGCTTATATTTGCAGGTAAGACGGCGAGCAACGACTATCTCAGTAGGAGTGATCCCTCTCCAGTTCCCTTAAGCCATATCAAAACCTAACCATTCCCGTAAACTATTCACTCACCCAGCCCTAGATGTTGCGTCCGTTCTTGAAATGGCTTCATCGGTATACTCCGCCGATGGATCCTGAACTACATACGGCCTGATTCCTGTAAAACCAGGGATATGTATGCAACTCAAAAATCAGGGTGCGGCCTAAACCTCTTCAAACCGTTTCGCTCGGTCAAAATTGATCATCATATCTTTACCCGACAACTCTTTCATCCTTCCCGGATAAAGAGGGGCAGCTGTTGATACCCAATTTTTCTTTAAACTATTTTTAGATTTGCATAGATACCTTCAAAATCACTTTTTATAATAATTGGTATTTTTCCATAATTTTCCATATTATTATCAATTTATTTTCTAATTTATTCAGTATTTTATGTCCAATAATTATTCATAAATTACATTACAAGTAATTTCAAAGTATTTATTAGCTTAATATATCATTTTTAATCCTATTAGGATTTAATTATTTCGCAAATTAGCCAACTTGGCATTGTTTGGCTATAATTACAATAATTTTGCAATTATACCCTAATTGTCCACTTTATGCTATTTTAATTCAATAATCGGTCATTTTATATTTTAAATATTAGTTAATTACCTTAATTTCACCTATTTAGTTTTAATTTCATTTTATCTAATTATTTGCTATTTTTATTAATTATTTATCTAATTTTAATTGGGTATTTAACAAATAGCCAATTCTATTTTCGATTCTAGCCTAATTGATACAACCCCAAACCCAATTAAATAACCCACCATACCCCAAGCCCAATACCCTATCCTACCCGGCCCAATACTCATTCCATCTGAGACGTTGATTATTTGAATCAACGGTCCAGATCAGCCTCTTCCATAATTAAACCCAATTGACTACCCACCATCTCTCATTCCCCCCCCCCCATCTCATTCTCTCTCAACTGGTCTCTCTATCTCCCTCTCTCTATCTCTGGTTCTCTCTAGAACTTTCTCTTCTCCCCTCCTCTCCGATGGACCTTGTCCACCATCTCCGGCCACCTCCCTCACCGGAAACCATGGCCTCTCATCATCTCCTGGCCTCTGTTTCACCCCACACCGGTTTGACACTACCCTAAGGTCCTCAAGTGAACCTGGAGCAGTTCAACTCCTACCCATGGTTTCTCATGCCATTTTCTGACCATCCATTGTCGTTCGAGTAAGATCTATGACCTTTCCGGCTAAAACCGGTAACATTTTAAGATTTTCTCATCTTCTCTGGGTTCTCTGACACTCTAACTCTTAAGATTTTCCGGTTTCTTCTATATCTGTCTTAGATCTTTGTATATTATGAGCTTTTGTTGTTTTCCTCAAAGGTTTTTTCCGGTTTTTCTAAAGTAACTCTTCGTCTTCAAGACTAGGGTTTCTTAACCCCTTTTTAAAATGACTCCTCCTCTGATTTTCAACATTATCATATGATTTTTTACTATATTTAAATGATTTACTTAAGTTTTTCTTTTACCTGATTCATCATGTTGAAAACCCTAATTACTTTGGTTTTATCCGGGGTTCCGGAACTGTCTTTGCTTTTCTGATTTGTATATATACCTGTTTCTCATGCATATATTCTGAGCTTCTATGATTTTATACCTCCTCATGCTCATTTGGGTTTCTGATTTTGATTCTCCCACCTATATCGTGTTTACTTTGTTTGTTGACAAAAATTTATGGTTATTTCTTCTAATCAGTACCATCCTTTACTTTGAATCCCGGATTTATGTGATTCTTTTACCCTATTCTTGTTTGTGTTATATTTGCTTCGTTCAGTTGTGATATTTTCCCTTGGTCAGTGTTACCTATAATGGAATCCCTGATTCCCTGTGATTGGTATACTCTGTTACCTACTAATTTTCAACCTCTGAATATTTTCTTGCCTTGTTTTGTGGTTGATTATGCTGTCAAATTGATTCTTAGACATTTTCCTTAATTAGAATTTGTCGAACCTAGCCTCTATTACATGCTTTGTACTATGCTTATTTCCTTATGTGTTATATTGCAGTCTCATATGATCTCTTTCCTTATTTGTCACCTTCTTTCTATCGTTGGTAAATTACTCCCTTAATTAAGAGAGACCTTGCTGATTTTTGATTCCTAATTGATTCTATAGCTCTATAATTGCTTCTTGCCTTATTGACCTAGCTTTCAAAACTATTATAAATACCCTCTTCTCCTTTCATTACAGACACGAACAAAAATCTGTTCAACTCTTTCTCACACAACTAAAAATTCTCTATTCTCTCTTTTGTGCTACTTGCTATTATTCTAAGCTAGCCGACTGCAAGCTAAGGCTAACTACTATGCCTCTCCTATTTCTATTTTGTGTTTTTTCTTTCTTTACTTCACTGGTAAGTTCTAATTCAGATTTTAGTCCTCAAACAAACATGTTTCTATCACTGTTACAATTCCTTGTATTTCTGATATACTTTTATTTACTATTTTGTTGTTCAAAATGTAATTATGATTGGTACGTGTTACAACCCATATCCACATGTGTATAGTTCATGCCATATATTAGTTAACATAAATCCAAGAAGGAATTATCTTTGAGATGATAAGAAGTCAATCCTATTGGTCTTAAGTGATACAAGAGTGTATAAGGGTGATTAACCAGTATTAGAAGTTAAACGAATCAAGGATGTTGTAACTCGTATTTTCAGGTAATCTAGCGGTGCTTAATACACTCAAGAGGTCATTTATTAAGGTATTTTAATCATATAATATCCGTATCATAAGTCTTGAAGTCAAACGAGTTATGAAACAAAAGTCGACAAAAGTTGTCGCAACTTAGGTTCATAATTTTACTTAAACATTAGGTCAAATGTTTCTAATCTTTTCTCATAATTTACAAGGAATTACGAGGTGATCTACCAACAAAATTAAAGATCTATGAGTCTAGTTTCCAACCCATTAAACCGTTCATCGATACGATCTCGGAGTAGAGAGATATTCACGTTTTTGCGAGACTGTGCCAAGCACCTCTCTATGAGGCCCACTAAGGCGGTTTAAGATATTTGGACCTATATAGGATGCCTCCAACCCGTTTTAAGTCATTTCTTCTCACTATTTTCAGACCTTAGAACCCTAGGAACATCCTCTCAAGGTTCTCTCAAGATTCAAGACCCAAAAAAGGGCAAACAACACAAATCAAGTGTCGGGAATTCCGTGGCGCTAGTAAGTCTCTTGTTCTTCTTGTTGTTGCTCATTTTTGTGTCGTTCCAGCTCGTGTGGGAGGTTGTTTTAAAGGGTTTATGTTCTGTAAATACTCCCTCATGTTCTTAATATCAATCCTAGGTGATTTCAAGCCTTCTAAAGTGATTCTAGTGCCGAAAAACACTAATTGATCGCTAGTTTCGCTTTTTTGTTGTTGTGGCAGCATTGGAGGGATATTTCATGGAAATTTAAGGTCAAATTGGAGTTGTTCTTTCTGTATAAAGGTAAGGAACCTCTTACTCTATATGTATTTAAGATTATCCAAGTTGCGGCTAAGCCATTGAAGCTAGAACTTGTGAGATATATATCGAAAGGCTTGGTAGTAATGTTATTGTTTTGTGGACTGTTTTGCGTTGTTGTTGGGCTGCGTATTTTACTACTATCTTGTGGAGTTTTGGAGGAGGAAGGGTGTGGAGAAACACCATATATATGTAGGGTTATGGGCTGATAGTTATTCGTAACATTTCCAGGTTGTTTGACACGACTACGGTGGTCGTCGTATGTATGGAGTGATTAGGCTGTGTGTGGACTATTTTGGGAGGCTCAATATGTTTATTATTGATGTTGTTTGGGCTGTTTGGTGACTGTTTTGAATGGTGTGAGGTCATATATATAGGGGAGGTGCTGTCCGTTTCATCGTAAAATAGGTTGTGGTTGATACATAATAGTTATGACGCTTAAATGATAACGATAGTATCGTTTCTCTTATTGTAGACTAAGGAGTTTTGACAATTGCATAGCTTGAGATTGGGGCAGTATATACAAGGTATGTGAGGCTATCCCTTTCCTTCTTTTGCACGACTCCGATTGTACATAATGTAATGAACGAGCTTCCAAGATACTCTACTCTTAGAAGCTAGCAGTACTTACATTGTTTTCCCTCTTATGGAACGATTGATGTTAATGTTGCTTCTCTTATTCTTATGTTATCAATGTTGTTGGTACTTCCTGATTCTTATAAGGTTCATAGTGAAGAGTTAGTCCTAATAACGTGTACAGAGGATACCGACCTTACGTCACTCCGAAAGGTTTAGAATGTGATTCCATGAGTCGAGCATGCATTATATATATGTATCTATTTTACTCTACCGAGCCACACTATAGTTGGCCGGGTACGGCACCTATTGTGCAACCACTGATCAGTTGGGTTTTACCGAGCTCCACGTGGCCGGGTACGATTCTACCGAGCCTTATGATGGCCGGGTACGTTTTTTACCGAGCCTATTATGGCCGGGTACGATATGATGATGATGATGCCCACAGAGGCGAATGTTTTAAAGGTTTATGTATTTATACATATGTATCATGCATTTCATGTCAGTAGCCCTCAGAGGTACTAAGATGTTACAGGTTGTATATTCTCTATCCTTGCTTACATTACTGATCGTATTTATGGTTCCCTGCCTTACATACTCAGTACTTTATTCGTACTGACGTCCTTTTATTTGTGGACGCTGCATGTCGTGCTGCAGGTCCTGATAGACAGGCAGGTGCAGCTCCCCCACCACAGTAGACTGTCCAGTTCAGCGGTGATTGGCGAGATCCCTTCTCCGGACTTGCCTTGGTCTTGGTATGCAATTTTTGTTATAGACATTATGGGTATGTCGGGGCCCTGTTCCGGCTATGTTGCAACACTTATGTTCTTTTAGAGGCTCATAGACAGGTGTCGGCTCATGTATAGTTTGGTATGCCTTGTCGGCTAGTTTTTGTTGTATAGTCTTTCATAGTAGCGTGGTAGCTCATACCTTATATGTAGTTTCTTGATTGTCTGGTCATCCCCTGCTATGTATGTTCATGCCGTCATATTTTATTGCTGGTTGTCCATGATCTAGGTCTACCATTTATATTGATCTCGTCAGCCCTAAAAGATAATAATGAAGGTTAGATGAAATGTACGTTGGTGCTCGGCAAGTGTGGTCGGGTGCTAGTCATGGCCCTTCAGTTTGGGTCGTGACAAACTTGGTATCAGAGCAAGTCTATCCTAGGGGTTGTCTATGAGCCGTGTCTAGTAGAGTCTTGATTATGGATGTGTAGCGCGCCACATTTATAATCAGGAGGCTACATGACATCTAGGGTTGTTACCTTCTTCCTGAATCTAGATCGTGCGTAGAGTTGAGTCGTAAGTGTTTGTCTCTAATATTCACCTTGTGGTGCACCAGTCCTATTCGTGCGGAAGAAAGATGGGTCGTTACGGATGTGTATCGACTATCGACAGTTGAATAAGTCTACTATAAAGAACAAGTATCCACTTCCAAGAATTGATGACCTGTTTGACCAACTCCAGGGTGCCAAGTATTTCTCCAAGATTGATTTACGTTCAGGGTATCATCAGGTGAGGGTTAGGGAGAAGGATATTCCAAAGACGGCCTTCCGGACAAGATATGGGCACTTTGAGTTCTTGGTGATGTCGTTCGGGCTAACAAATGCCCCAGCAGCTTTTATGGATCTCATGAATACTATATTCAGGCCCTATCTTGATGTGTTCGTGATTGTATTCATTGATGACATTCTAGTGTATTCTCGTTCGGAGGCGGAACATGCGGGCCACTTGCGGATAGTATTACAGACGCTTCAGGATCGTAAGTTATATGCTAAGCTCTCCAAATGTGAATTCTGGCTGAACTCAGTAGCATTCCTTGGCCATGTGATATCTGATGAGGGTATTAGTGTCGACACTCAGAAGATCGATGCAGTAAAGAATTGGCCGAGACCTACAACACCATCAGAAGTCCGCAGCTTCCTAGGGCTAGCAGGATATTATAGGCGGTTTGTAGAAGGATTTTCCTCTATATCATCACCATTGACTAAGTTAACACAGAAAGCTACCAAGTTCCAGTGGTCTGACACTTGTGAACGTAGTTTTCAGGAGCTGAAGAATCGATTGACATCCGCACCAGTGCTCACTCTTCCTGAAGGAACAGAAGGTTATGTGGTATATTGTGATGCCTCAGGTATAGGTTTGGGGTGCGTATTGATGCAGCGTGGGAAGGTGATTGCTTATGCATCAAGACAATTGAAGAAGCATGAAAAGAATTATCTTATACGGCGTCCATGTTGACATCTACACAGATCACAAGAGTTTACAATACATCTTCAAGCAGAAAGAGTTGAATTTGAGGCAGCGTAGGTGGCTTGAATTATTGAAAGACTACGACGTCGAGATATTGTATCATCCCGGTAAAGCCAATGTTGTGGCAGACGCTCTCAGCCGTAAATCAATGGGAAGCTTAGTACATATTGAGGCAGGTAGATGGGGGTTGATTAAAGAGCTTCATCAGCTAGCCAATATGAGAATCAGATTGTTAGACTCTGATGACGGAGGTGTTACTGTACAGAATACATCAGAATCATCTTTGGTAGCCGAGGTAAAAACACGACAATATGAAGATCCTATCTTAGTACGATTAAGAGAAAGCATTCAACAGTGTAAAAGTATGGCTTTTGGGATCGGAAAAGACGGGGCACTGAGATACCAGAGCCGATTGTGTGTGCCTAATGTGGCAGGGTTGCGAGAGAAGATTATGAATGAGATTCATCAATCCCGATATTCCATCCATCCCGGCTCGACAAAGATGTATCATGATGTCAAGGAGCAGTATTGGTGGGATAATATGAAGAAGTCTATTGCAGAATTTGTAGCCCAGTGTCCCAATTGTCAACAAGTAAAGATAGAACATCAGAAACCCGGTGGATTGCTTCAAAATATAGAGATTCCGACCTGGAAGTGGGAGGTGATTAATATGGACTTCATTATTGGATTACCTCGCTCTTATCATAAGTTTGACTCCATCTGGGTGATAATTGATCGACTTACAAAATGTGCCCATTTTCTGCCAGTGAAGACAACTTACACGGCTGAAGATTATGCGAAGTTGTATATCAAGGAGATTGTTAGGCTTCATGGTGTGCCCATATCTATTATATCAGACCGAGGAGCTCAATTTACGGCTAACTTTTGGAGGTCTTTCCAGAAGGGTTTAGGCACACAAGTAAATCTCAGCACTGCATTTCATCCGCAGACTGACGGACAGGCTGAACGTACCATTCAGACACTGGAAGATATGCTACGAGCATGTGTTCTAGATTTTAAGGGGAATTGGGATGATCATCTTCCACTCATAGAATTCGCCTATAACAATAGCTACCATTCCAGTATTAAAATGGCCCCATATGAGGCACTATACGGGAGGAGATGTAGATCACCAGTTGGATGGTTCGAAGTCGGTGAAACAGAATTATATGGGCCAGATTTGATTCACCAAGCTATTGAGAAGGTGAAAGTGATACAGGAGCGATTGAGGACGGCACAAAGCAGGCAAAAATCTTATTCTGATGTCCGACGTCGTGATCTAGAGTTTGAGGTTGGTGATTGGGTTTTCCTGAGGATCTCACCAATAAAGGGTATTATGCGTTTTGGGAAGAAAGGTAAGCTGAGTCCAAGGTATATCGGGCCGTATAAAATTCTTTGACGAATTGGACAGGTTGCTTATGAGTTAGAATTGCCATCCGAATTGGAATTTGTCCACCCGGTATTCCATGTATCTATGTTGAGAAAATGTATTGGAGACCCTTCTCGAGTCATCCCTATCAAAGATGTACAAGTTACAGAGGACCTATCATATGAAGAAGTGCCAGTGGCGATATTAGATCGGCAAGTCCGCAAGCTGAGAACAAAAGATGTAGCTTCCGTCAAAGTATTGTGGAGGAACAAAAATATGGAAGAAATGACATGGGAAGCAGAAGAGGAGATGAAGTCTAAATACCCTTACTTATTCCAGAATGAAGATAACAAGGATGCTGGTGGAAGACAGGATACATTGGAAGGTGAAACGGCTCTATGAGGTAAGCAATAATTTGAGAATACTCCTCCTTAATACAAAATGGTGATATGTAGATAATGTAAATACGCATAATGCTTTGTGTAGCCTTGTGAAGCCATATGTTGGGCTTAATTACTTGCAAGTTTTGCTAGTGACCATTTTATAGGGGAAAATTGATCGGAAATTTCCATTGGAATCCACGATGATTTAAACTCCCCATAAACCCTTACATTCGAGGACGAATGTTCCTAAGGGGGGAGGGTGTTACAACCCATATCCACATGTGTTAGTTCATGCCATATATTAGTTAACATAAATCCAAGAAGGAATTATCTTTGAGATGATAAGAAGTCAATCCTATTGGTCTTAAGTGATACAAGAGTGTATAAGGGTGATTAACCAGTATTAGAAGTTAAACGAATCAAGGATGTTGTAACTCGTATTTTCAGGTAATCTAGCGGTTCTTAATACACTCAAGAGGTAATTTATTAAGGTATTTTAATTATATAATATCCGTATCATAAGTCTTGAAGTCAAATGAGTTATGAAACAAAAGTCGACAAAAGTTGTCGCAACTTAGGTTCATAATTTTACTTAAACATTAGGTCAAATGTTTCTAATCTTTTCTCATAATTTACAAGGAATTACGGGGTGCTCTACCAACAAAATTAAAGATCTATGAGTCTAGTTTCCAACGCATTAAACCGTTTATTGATACGATCTCGGAGTAGAGAGATATTCACGTTTTCGCAAGACTGCGCCAAGCACCTCTCTATGCGGCCCACTAAGGCGGTTTAAGATATTTCGACCTATATAGGATGCCTCCAATCCGTTTTAAGTCATTTCTTCTCACTATTTTCAGACCTTAGAACCCTAGGAACATCCTCTCAAGGAACTCTCAAGATTCAAGACCCAAAAAAGGGCAAACAACACAAATCAAGTGTCGGGAATCCCGTGGCGCTAGTAAGTCTCTTGTTCTTCTTGTTGTTGCTTATTTTGTGTCGTTCCAGCTCGTGTGGGAGGTTGTTTTAAAGGGTTTATGTTCTATAAATACTCCCTCATGTTCTTAATATCAATCCTAGGTGATTTCAAGCCTTCTAAAGTGATTCTAGTGCCGAAAAACACTAATTGATCGCTAGTTTCGCTTTTTTGTTGTTGCGGCAGCATTGGAGGGATATTTCATGGACATTTAAGGTCAAATTGGAGTTGTTCTTTCTGTATAAAGGTAAGGAACCTCTTACTCTATATGTATTTAAGATTATCCAAGTTGCGGCTAAGCCATTGAAGCTAGTGTGAGCATGTGATTTTTGTTTTACGCGACAATCACTCCAAAAGAAATAAATGGTCCTACTGTACAATTTTTGGATTTTTTACGTGGCATTTTTTGTTAGTTATTTGTGATCTTGTCCATTTTTATTTTTTTTATCAAACACAAAAATGTGTGTCGTGTGTAGTTGAACCATAATCCGGTTATTAAAAAGAAAAATCACAAAATATGCATCTTTTGCCCTATTTGTTGCCTTGGTTTGATTTTACCTATTTTTAATATTTTAAAACTTGTGTAATAACTGCTTTAAGTGTTAATTAATGAGGTTTAATCTTTGTTTAATTAGGTTTTATGTTTTAAAATCAGAAATGAAAGAAAAGGGTGCAATTTGGTTTTAAAATAGATTTGGGCTGGCTCCCTATTTAAAATCTGAGGCCCAAAAAATAAACAGCCCAAGCAACCGGTCCAATAGACCCATCCCTAGGCCTCCAAAACGACGTAGTTTGACACAAAAACTACGTCGTTTCAGGGGGCAACCCATCTCAGCCGTTCAAGCCACTCTGATCTAACGGCCCTCATCATATCCCCCGTACCCACATACAAACCCGACCCGTTCAACCCCGAACCAACCCGACCCCAATAATAAACTAAACGACACTGTTTGGATTAGCCCTTGAATCCAGGTCGTTGATCTCGAGTGATCTAATGGCCAAGACACAACCATCCACCCCGTATAAAGCCTCATATCATACCCTGTCCCCTATCCAAGACCCCCTGCCCTTAGGTCATCTCCTTCACAGACCCAAACCTTCGGAACCCTAGAGCCGCCCCCCTTTCCCCTCACCAAAAACCCGTCGGCATGGACACCGGTGACCACCACCTTAACACCATAGGACCGCCTCACCACCCTGAACATAGATCTGTTGTCCTTTGACCTCGAATCAAACCCTAGGTTCTCGAATCTTCATTTGAAGATTCGAGCAAAACTCAATCTACACCAAACCACCCCATATTCATACCAGGACCTCCACTGACCTCCCTCGTGACCAAACCATGCTTGGTTTGGTCCGAATCTAACCAGGGAAACATAAATCCCAAATCTGCCTTTAGGAGCCCTAGGGTTCCTCATGTCTGATCTGTGTCCGTTTGAGCCAAGTGATTAGGGTCTAATGGACCTTAATCGAGAACACTTCGATTAAAGTCCGTTCAACCCCAAGAAAGGTCGATTCAAATCTGACTCAGGGTTTGTTGATTTTCCAAGACTTTAAGGTATTTTGCTTTCCCTTTTTTTTTCTTTCTCAGTTCGTGTGTTTGTTGTAGTTAAATGTTTGTTCATTGCCCCAAATGTTTGGTTGATTTTTTTTTTTTTTTTGAATTTTGGTCGACTGTCTTGTCCACTTTGCCCGGACCTCTGTATTTGGTCAAGTCCTTCTTCATTCACTGATAATGTGTGTGTGTGTAAACTGTACAACCAACTGAAATTGAAATGGATCGATTAATTAGTTCCCAGGGTCATTTTGTTTTGACAGTGCAATCTGAACCCCTTGTTCGATATTGTTCGATTCCGATCATTGGCTATTGATTGTATATGTTATAATTAGTATAGTCTATTCGATACGTGTCGTCGATTAATTTCAACTGTTTGAATGATAACAATTTGATTTGTTTCCTGTTGAACTTTGTTTGAATCGAATTGAGAATTGAGTATAGCTACTTATAGTTGGTGTATTTGAATCAGAAAACTTAAGGATTGGTTTGTTAGCTGCAGTCTGAATTGGTGGCATATGCACTTGTGCATAGCATGTGCATTAAGGCCCTTTTAGAGATTAAAAATAACTTGACAGCATGTGCTGTCAGGGCATATTCAGGCTGCCCACACCCTGATTTGGGTAAAAAATAATAAACCATATCTAAGTAAAGGCTGTCAGGGAATCTCATGGGAGGGTTTCTACTTTTTGAGTGGAAAGACAGCAGGAAAGGAGAGGGTTCTGATTTGTCCAACAGGCTGTAAAGGGCTTAATGCTAGGCTATAAATAGGAGAACTTCCATTGGAAGAAGGGACTGGATTTTGAAAAAAAAACAGATATAGTTCAAAAAAAAAAAGACAGGCATATACAGATACACATTGAGACTGGATTTTTGAAAAAGAGGAGATAGAAAATAGAGAGGGATACACATTGAGAGATACACACACACACATACAAAGAGAAGCTGAAACTAGAAAGAAATAGTTTTTGAATAAGAAAGAGGGGTTTCAGAAATCAGGGAGGGAGATAGAAAAGAAATTCTTGTTTGTTCGAAACTGAAAACACTGTTGTTCCTCACCCTTTTTGTTTGAAACTTAGCATCAAGTTGCTACTGGTTCTGTCAGCCTTAGGATTTTCTTTTGAGTTTTATTTTTGAAAAATCAACATTGGGTATTATATGATTGGATTACTGCTTGGTTTATTCTGCTTGGGATCATCATTGTTGTAGTTACTGGCTTTTTACTAAGTCATGTTGTGCTGTTGCTCGTGTATGCTGCTACTGCTCTACTGACTTTCTGCCTATTCAATTGTAAGCACTTTCCAGGTGTACATCTGAATTTCACACTGATGTAACAATGAAAGCATGAAATTGAAAGATCTGAAGGAATTGCAATCATCTGCTGCCTTACTTATATTTTCTTTTATATAAATGTTGTTAAATCGTGTAAATTTTAGTCTGTAGTTCAATGGAGAATACATTAGTAAGTTTGTACTTAATTAAAGCTTATGCTAATCTAAAATCGCGATATGTTGATTCGTTTAGTGATATACAGGGTGTAACTATATAATTCAGGGAACGTGCAACCATTCAGTATAATCATTAATTCAAACTTTTCTTCAGTTGTTTTGAGCACGTAGGGCGAAAGGCTTTTAAATCTCGCCAAATACAATACAGTTTAGATTCTCGAGTTCCAACTTCATTTGGCAGTTTATAAGACGAGTTTTGAATACCATTAGTAGCATCCTTTAATAAGGAATCCCATTAATCCTGTTTAAATGAGTTAATTTAAATTTAGCTCAAGGAGTGTTTGGAGTAAGTGTAGCATTTCATCAATCTCGTATGTAATTCCTTTTATCAAATTAAAAGCATGTTCTGTGAGGTACAGCATTCTTCACCTTGTAAATAATCAATCAGATAACTAATAAGAGGCCGGGATTAACTAAGCATGCAATTCAATTAGCATACATTTTCTTTCTTCTATTTTTAGAGACGAACATAATAGAAAATGTAGTCACTTTAGGATATCCCTTCTAAAATAATGAGACGAGCCTCGCCAAATAAAAAAATGCAAATTGCGGGGCCCTTAATAATTGATCATAATAAACACATAGGATTTGGGATGGACTGTCTAGTAAATTTTACTCCTTCCCTAAAGATAATAACGCGTTAGGCTCTTTAGGCGCGACTTAATCAAATCACATTCCTAAACTCGGGTGCACATTGATGTGACCCAAATCCAAATCTCAACGGAGTCGAAATGTGTTAACAACTACTGGTTTATTGATTGTGACGTGGTTCGAGATGCATTTTCATGACGTTGCAATTCTATAAAAATAAATGATAATAATAAAAACGGTTTTAAATTTAATAAAAGCACATAAGTCACGACATGTATTTAAATCAGATACTTAGCCATTATAACAATTTAAGTGACCGTGCTAGAACCACGGGATTCGAGGGTGCCTAACACCTTCCCTCGGGTCAACAGAATTCCTTACTTAGAATTTCTGGTTCTCAGACTTCATTTGGAAAAGTCGAAAATTTCCTCGATTTGGGATTCAAGATAAACCGGTGACTTCGGACACCAAAAGCCAAACCTTTCCCAAGTGGCGACTCTGAATTAAATAAATAATCTCATTTCGAATATTGTCACTTAAATTGGAAAAACTCCCTCGTGCATTTAACCCTTCGGGGCGGGGCGCGCAAAAAGGAGGTGTGACAGCTCTGGCGACTCTGCTGGGGAATTTTCCTAGAACCACTGGTTCAGGGTTCAAGAATTCGAGCTTAGAATAATTGTTATATTTGGCTTTATTATCTTATCTTTATTACATGTTTTGGCATGACGTGCTAAATGTTGTTTTTACCGCTTTGATATTATCTGAACTGTATATAAACTGTGCAGAAACCCTTCTCTTCTTACCTCCGGGGAGAAGCTCGCTGGTCGAGACTCCCTATTATGTTAGTGTCAATACCTGAAATAAGAAAAAGGCCGGACAAGTTACAAAGCCGGACGATCTCGCGGGTCCCCGGTACGTAGCTCCCTCCTCGGCTCGAGTTGTCCGCTCGGGTACACAGTCTAGAACATATACACAGGTTATAAACCTAGTATAACAAAACCTCTGCTGGGGAATTAAACCCAGAACCACTGGTTCAGGGTTCAAAAATTCGAGCTTAGAATAATTGTTATATTTGGCTTTATTATCTGATCTTTATTACATGTTTTGGCATAACGTGCTAAATGTTATTTTTTACTGCTTTGATATTATCTGAATTATATATAAACTGTGTCGAAACCCTTCTCTTCTTACCTCTGGGGAGAAGCTCGCTGGTCGAGGCTCCCTATTCTGTTAGTGTCAATACCTGAAATAAGAAAGAGGACGGACAAGTTACGAAGCCGGATGGCCTTTTGGTTCTCGGTAAGTTGCCCCTCCTCGACTCGAGTTGTCCACTCGGGTACACAGTCTAGAACATATACCCAGGTTATAAACCTAGTATAACGAAACCTCATGTCGGATCCCTAGCAGGAACGTTTATTTGCATCATGTTGCATTTGACATAGGGGACTCAACACAGGGGTTGGGTCCGTCTAGGACAGGCAACCTGAAATGAAAAGACCATCCTGCTACATCTTGTTTGTTTTACGCATCTATTTGCTTCGGATCTACATGCCGACCAGTTTCTAAAAGATTTTCAAAAAAAAAAATAGCAGCGTAGGGAGATGATTACTTCTTTTTGAAAAAAAAACCATTGTCCAAGTAGTGTCAAAACCTCGCCGGAATTCAAGATTAAAAAAAATGAAAAAAAAAATTTTGTCTTGTGGCTGGATTTATTAAAACATAAAAAAAAAAATTCACTTTCAAAAAATATATATATTTAAAAAGTAAAAAAATAAAAAAAAATAATAAAAAAATGGAAAATTCAGAATTCAAAAGAAAATGTGTTGTTCTTTCGTAGTACCTCTTTTATAAATTCAGACTAATAGTCCAAATACTTCCTTAAAAAATATTTTTCTTTGGTCTTTATCTCTTTCAAAAGAAATAAAAAATAATATATAAAAATCCATAAAAAATATATTCTTGCTTTAAAAGATTGTATTCAAAAAAGGGTTTAATTGATTTACTCTGTTCACACTACGCGGGTCTGATTCTCACCGGATGTGAGATACATAGGCAAACCTCATCGGTTCCGACCGCAATTTTCAAAAAAATCCAAAAAAATATTTTCCTTTAGTTCCTTCTTTATAAATCTTTCTTTAGAAAATACAAAAAAAAATAATAATAATATAAAAGTTTTTTTTTTTAACTCAAATAAAAAAAATAAAAAAAAAGTTTCCTTCTTTCTGAAGTCTTCCATACGAAAAATGAAATAAGAATTAAAAATCAACAACAAAAATCCAAAAATACTCTTTTCTTTTTAGTCTTTCTTTTGTAAATGTCCATAAAAAAAATATTTGAAAAATTGAATTCCAAAAATATTAGGGCTTTCCTTTAGAAGTGCTTTTGTAAATAAATAAAAACTCAGAAATTCCACATCATTTTCTTAAAAGTCCCTCTTTCAAAAATTTAAGAGGCAACATCATAAATCAAAAAATATATATATTCTTTCTTCCGTAGAAGAAGGTGAAACAAATGAAAAAAAAAATCAACCAAACACATTTTCTTTTTTGTTAAAAAAAACAACAAAAATCAAAATAAAAAAAATATATATATATTTTCTTTCTTCTTTTAAAGCATTTCTTTCAAAATTCCAAAAAAAAATGGTTAGTTTAGTTACTCCATTTTCGATTTTCGAACTACTTAATGATCTGATTCACGCGGCATCGTGATACGTAGGCAATCCTCATCGGATCCGGACACATTTTTTTTTAACTGCGAATATTGAAAACAGTAATAAAAAAAGAGAAAGAATGAATAAATAAAAAATATATATAAATAAATAAATATATAATAAAAAAATAAAAATAAAAGGGGGAGCCTAAAAGAAGCCGGAATGACACATGTCTTCGTTGCAGACATGTAGAAATTCATTTAACTGTATAGGTGCATCATGCCCCAACGTGAGATTGCCTATCTGTTATTTGTTTCGAACTAACCACTTGTCTGCTGATGAGTCTTCCAGGTTTTTAGAAAAGTGGTTGGTTTGGGAGAAGTCTGGCCTCGCATTCATATTTCACGAGGTCAAAAGGGAGTGTTCAGTTACCCTCTATTAAGACAAAAGGGGGTATTCACACTTACTTCACAAGATCGAAGGGGAATATAGCGATGTCTTCGGAAATTCCTTTGCCGACAATTCCCGTCCCTGAGGAGAGTTCGATCTCCGCCGTCCCAACTTTCGAGTCAGCAACTGCTGAGGAAAACAGAATCCTGAAACTCCGCATGATGGAGATGTTGGATGACTGGCATAATGGAAGGGAACCACCAAGTGTTATCCCTGGATTCCCTGAGCTGTTCCACAGAGCAAGTGGGACTTCGAACATTCCCATAAGCTACCCAGCTACCCCGTTCGGATACCCGGCCATTTCAGCCCACTCCGCAGGATCACCGTCTGAGTCTTGTCCTTGGATGTCAACGCGGATGTCGCTACAAGCATCTTCACCGCACCGCCCTATCCAATCATGGCACATCCCACTACACACAGGCCCAATTTTGACTCTTCCTCATTCACCTTTCCAGCACCCTCTTTCTCACTGGAACCAACTCGATTCACCACCAACATTCCCCCTCAATAACCTCAATATGAGTTTGCACCGGAGCAAGACCAAAACCCCAAAATTGCTGAACAAAATGAGATGGCCAAAAGAATGAGGAGCCTTGAGCAAAATTTGAAAAACATGCAAGGTTTGAGCGGACAGAAAAGCGTCTCCTATACCGATCTATGCATGTTCCCTCACGTGCCTCTACCTGTGGGTTTCAAAACTCCAAAGTTTGAGAAGTACGACGGGCACGGCGACCCCATTGCTCATCTCAAAAAGTATTGCAACCAACTGCGGGGAGCCGGAGGCAAAGAAGAATTGTTGATGGCGTACTTCGGGGAAAGTTTGGTAGAAATCGCTTCAGAGTGGTATATGGACCAGGACATATCTCATTGGCATATATGGGATGATCTTGCCATAGACTTCGTAGGGCAGTTTCAATATAATATTGACATCGCACCAGATAGAAATGCCTTGTCAAATTTAAAGAAGAAACCCTCGGAAAGTTTCAGAGAATACGCCATCAAATGGCGCGAGAAAGCGTCAAGGGTAAAACCTCTCATGGACGAGATAGAGATGGTCACTAATTTCCTCCAGGCTCAAGAGTCTGACTACTTCCAAAACATGATGTCAGCCATGGGAAAGCCTTTCGCGGAAGCGATTAAGATCGGGGAGATGGTAGAAAATGGTCTGAAAACGGGTCGAATTTTGAGTCAGGCAGCCATAAGGGCAACCTCCCAAGCCTTCCAAAGCGGGGCTGGAGGAATGGCAAGAGTGAAGAAAAAGGAAGAAAAATCCATGGCGGCATCAGAGGCAGAAGAATATCATAGTCCCGGGCTTGGTTCTTCGGAAAGAACCCCGCAACATTATTTCCCCCACCAAAATGTGACCTACACTCCTCAGCCCTACATGGTCATGAGCACCCAACCTTACGTCCAGCGGTCACAGCCAGCCAATTGGGGCCAAGCTCCACATCCCAGAAATCAGCCTCCTCACCAAAGCCACTACAATCCTCGACCTCCTCAAAATAATTTCCGTCCTCGGGAACCACCCAGGATACCCAACTATACACCCATCGGTGAACCCTACTCCACCCTATTCCCTAAGCTTGTCCAGATGAATTTGTTGCAGCCTATACCACCAAACGGGCAGAACCCGGGATCACCATCATATCAGCGGGGTGTCAGATGTGCATACCATTCAGGGGTAGAAGGGCACGACACCAACAACTGCTGGACATTGAAACAAGCTGTAGAGAATCTGTTAGACCAAGGGAAGATTGTGTTGAGAGACGAGGATGTCCCAAATGTGACCAATAATCCGCTGCCCGCCCATAACAACGGGCCGATAATTGGGATGATTTGTGAAGATGAGGAAATTAATCCGGCACTTAAAGCCATAATTGCTATTGCTAATACAGAAAGGGAGCTCGGGGCAACTCCGGAGCAGGAAAAAGGAATAATTGATGTATCCAAGCAGGCCTATATGGTATGGGGGACGATCAAACCACCTCGGCCGAACGAGCCAGTGTTTGTTGGACGCATACCACAGAAGCCAACATACAGCAAAGAGGAAGATGATAAGGTGTTCCCGCTCGAAGAGAGTGAGGAAATGTGTGAGGCAATGAGGGAAAAGCTATGCGAAGTACACATGGTCCAGCCAGGAGAGGGCACTAGCACCGCTGAAGTATCGTACATGGGACCAAGCGCCAAGCTTCAAAACTGGAAGGCTACGCCATTCTTGATCAAACGGAAGTCCTAATGAACCTGTCTTGCCACTTTCTCTGCATCACGAGCTACCCCAGGTCGTGACTCAGATGTTTTCTTTAGTTTCATGTTTTTAATTTCCTGAATGTCGACCTTTTTTCTTTATCTTCACCAAAATTCCAAGAAATGAAATCTTGTTTCATCGCTCACTTTCTTCTTCTATGTTTTCTTTTTGTGTTCTCTTCAATTTCTGAAAATGCAGCTTTAAATAACATGACATGCTTGCGGACTTCATGCCCGGATCACGAGAACTCCGTCAGACTTCAAATAATGAGTCAAAATTTGAAATATAAAGAATTTGAAAAATAGGAACAACTAAAGAAAATTGGTTCATGGTTTGGAAAATGTCCGTCACTAAAGCAGAGTTTGAGGGCAGTAAATGGGTTTAGACCCGTACGGAATGTTAACCTTAATGACTGCGGTTTGTCACGAGCATTTGTACCAACAAAAATGGGTCCATACGTCATTGGAAAATATTGCCAAGAGGAGCATTCGTATCTGGGCGACGTCGAAGGAAATGACGTCAACCTTGCTTGGAAAGCAGATGCAGTGATATGTCTAAATCGCTCTGGCGGTATCTTTGCACAGTTTGAGATGACGAAGGCTTTCATTCTCGCCACCCAAACACTATCAACCCTTTGCAAACCCAATTGAGTCGGTTACTCTTCTTTGATTACCCTCTTTGGAACATGAAAAATTATTGAAAATAACAAAAAAAGAAATTGAAAAAAAAAGAGTGAAAAAAAAAAGAAGAAAGAATTGGAAAATAAGAAAATATATATACAAAACAAAAAAAGACAATGAAAATAAAAAAAAAGGAAGTGAAAAACAAAGTAAATCAGAAAAAAAAAACAACAAAAGTGGCATGAACTACGTCTGACTTGATTCCGAAAGGATACGTAGGCAACCTCTCCTTGGGGTTCAGTCACACCAAAACAAAAATCCAGGAAGTCCCCCGAAAGTAAAACTGGGGCAGAAGTTATATTGGTTCGGCAATGATCCCGCCCAAAAGGTTCCAAAGTTGTAGTTCAATCCACATTCTTTTCACCCCAAGCCTTTGTCCAAGTCCTTCTGATCAATCAGCAAAGCGTTTCAAAATGGGAAGATGGAATTATTCGGGTCTGATACAACAAAATGAGAATAATAAAATGAGAGAGTCTTGTCGGTGAAAACATTTGGGCACCGTGAGGCGACGCGAGAAGAGAAATCAAAAATGAGAGAGCTTGTTTAGTAAAAACTCACAAAGAGTGCTATCAGGCGACAGTAAGAAGAGAAATGAGAGAGGTCGACTAGCGAAAACCCGCAAAGGGCGTTGTCGGCCAAAAAGATGATTCCACCTCAGAAAGTCCTGGCAAGGTTCCCGGGTTTTGAAAACACAGATCTGTTTTGATTCATGAGGAAATGCAAGTTCTTGAAGGTCGGGCATCCAGTCCAAAAGGCATGTCATGTCAGTTTGAAGCCAGCATACACTCCAGATAAGTCCTTCTTTTCTCCCCGAAAGGGACGCTTCTCTTTAAACTCATATGCTTTCCTTTACATAGTTTTCTCTGAGTCCCTTTTGATCTAACTCTTAATTCCGTAACAATTACAAAGAAAGGTGGAAGGACCGGTTTTTTACAGGGCCCCGTTTGGCAAGAATCAAATAAAATGTACGGCCTCAGTGGCGCGTCAGTCCCATCCCGATTGGCCATGGTAGTTGATTTGCTTCCAAAGTAAAGACGTTCGAAAGAAAAGAAGAGCCTACGAAGGCAAAATAAAGTTGGAGAAGTTAAGTCCCACGCGATTAACCACTACGGTTTAGGTTTAAGGATCGAAATCCCTGACACAAAACCGACAAATCCCCACAGGGTCTCCCTTTGTTTCAAATCCCCATGGAGTCTCCCCTGGTACAATTCCCCAAAGAAGTCCTCCCCAACACATCCCCAGCAAGTCTGTTTTTAAAAAAAAAATCCTCACAGAGTTCGCTTTAGACAAATCCACGGAGCTTCCCTTGTACAAATCCCCACAGAGTCTCCCTAATAAAATCCCCACCGAAAATCCCCAAGCAGAACGGGACGGAAGAACCAAAGCCTTACAAGGCAAATCGTCACAAAATCTGGAAACGCAAGTCTGAGTAGTCCAAAGGGTTTCGTATGTAATCCAATCAATGGCAGAATTTCTCAACAAGAATTAGGCCAAGACAGAGCAATTGGAATGGTCAAGGCCCCCAAACCAACCGCCGTTTTCAAACTGACAATTTTTCTTTGTTTAAGAAAATTGAGACAGGTGCGACCCAAAGCAGCCGTGCAAGAAGCAGGTACAGCCCAAAAGAAGTGAAATACGCGAGCATTGAACCAGCTTTACAGTGGGAGAACAACCAAAAGTAAGTTTCCCCCGAATTCTTTCATGCATTTTGATAAATAAAAAAGAAATAAAAAAGAGACAAGAAAGAAAATGAAAATCCCCAAAAGAAAAACAAGTCATGGTAGCATAGGACCTCATTCCTCAACTATCCCGGTATAAACCACGGATCTCCCTAGCATAACCCAAGGAGCTTTTTCTATCCAAATCCCTGGCATAACCCGAGGACTCTTTCCCTTTTCCGGCATAACCCGATGATTTCCCCGACATAACTCGAGGACTCTTACCTTTTTTCCGGCATAACCTGATTAACCTTTCCGGCATAGCCCGATGAATCTTCCGGCATAGCCCGGTGAATCTTTTCGGCATAACCCGATAAATCTTCCCGGCATGATCCGATGAATTTTTCGGCATGATCCGATGAATCTTCCGGCATAACCCGATGAATCTTTCCGGCATAACCCGATGAACCTCCCGGCATGTTCCGATGAATTTTCTGGCATGATCCGATGAACCTTTCGGCATAACCCGATGAATCCTTTTGGCATAACCCGATAATTCTTCCCGGCATGTTCCGATGAATCTTCCGGCATAACCCGATGAATCTTCCGGCATAACCCGATGAATCTTTCGGCATAACCCGATAAATCTTCCCGGCATGTTCCGATGAATTTTTCGGCATGATCCGATGAATCTTCCGGCATAACCCGATGAACCCTCCGGCATAACCCGATGAATCTTTCTAGCATAACCCGACGAATCTGTACGACATAACCCGAATAGTGTCCAGCATAACCTGGCAGCCTTCCCAATTTAGGGCTCTGATCCCTAAGTTGAACTTTTCCCCAGTTAGTCAGCATTAGGGCTCCAACCCTAAACTGAACTTTTTCCCTTTAGTCAGCATTAGGGCTCCAACCCTAAACTAAACTTTTTCCCCAGCTAGTCAGCATTAGGGCTCCAACCCTAAACTGAACCTTTCCCTTTAGTCAGCATTAGGGCTCTAACCCTGAACTGAACTCTTTAGCCAGCATTAGGGCTTCAACCCTGAACTGAGCATTGTCTGTTAGTCAGCATTGGGGTTCAAACCCTTAATTGAACTTTTCCATTTAGTCAGCATCAGGGCTCCAACCCTGAACTGAACTCCTTCTATTTGGCCAGCATTAGGGCTTCAACCCTGAACTGAGCATTATCTGTTAGTTAGCATTGGGGTTCCAACCCTGAACTGAACTTTTCCATTCAGTTAGCATCAGGGCTTCAACCCTGAACTGAACTCTTTTCCATTTAGTCAGCATTAGGGCTCCAACCCTAAACTGAACTTTTCCCTTTAGTCAGCATTAGGGCTCCAACCCTAAACTGAACTTTCCCAGTTAGTCAGCATTAGGGCTCCAACCCTAAACTGAACTTTTTCCATTTAGTCAGCATTAGGGCTCCAACGCTGAACTGAACTTTTTCCTTTCTGCCAGCATTAGGGCTCCAACCCTGAACTGAGCATTGTTCTGCTAGTCAGCATTAGGGCTCCAACCCTAAACTGAACTTTTCCATTCAGTCAGCATCACGGCTTCAACCCTGAACTGAACTCTTTCCATTTAGCCAGCATTAGGACTTCAACCCTGAACTGAGCATTGTTCTATTAGTCAGCATTAGGGCTCCAACCCTAAACTGAACTTTTCCATTCAGTCAGCATCAGGGCTTCGACCCTGAACTGAACTCTTTCCATTTAGCCAGCATTAGGGCTTCAACCCTGAACTGAGCATTATCTGTTAGTCAGCATTGGGGTTCCAACCCTGAACTGAACTTTTCTATTCAGTCAGCATCAAGGCTTCAACCCTGAACTGAACTCTTTTCCATTTAGTCAGCATCAGGGCTCCAACCCTGAACTGAACTCTTTTAGCCAGCATTAGGGCTCCAACCCTGAACTGAGCACTTTTCCGTTTAGCCAGCATTAGGGCTCCAACCCTAAACTGAGCATTCTTACCTTGTGGCAATATTAGTGATCCAATCCCGGAGTTGGCATTTTGTAGACTGAAATTTTCCAATTCCTTCATCTTCCCGGCAATTAACTCACGAAATTTTCCTAGTGAAACTGGGGCAGAAAATTTCGTTCGTTTGTTTTTTCCCCGCAGGTCTAACCTCGAGGCGCATGGATCGAGACGACCCACGAGATGAGTCTCAACCAAGATACTTGGAAAAATGAAAGGCGGGTCGCCCCAAGATTCGATCAAGGTCCCGAGTTCTACCAACCCCGTCTCACTCAGTGTCGCAGAAATAAAAAGGCGCCTATAACTTGCAAGCATCAAGATTCGGATCGAAGTCTACAAGCAAAATCAGCTAAGACCCAAGATCAAGTTGCAAAAGTATCACAGATAGGAATCTTATAACTAGCAATTGACAAGCATAAGTAGTTAGTTCAATTTTCAATTTTCTTTTGGTTGTAATAAGGCGGTCGGTAAGCAATAATTGGCAACAGCAGCAGCAGTAACAGCAAGCATTGCAAACCCATGGTAGTCACAGCTACCAAAGTTTCCCGAACTTCATTGACCTGATTCCTGTTTAGCCCAGGATATGTAGGAAATCTTTGAAGCGAAGATTCGGTCAAATCTTTCAAAATGTGCTTCACACGGAGTGTTCCAATAGGCAAAAATCGCTCATATCCGCTCACTTTATCTTTGTACGAAAACTCTTCGTGTTTCCAAACAAAGAGGGGCAGCTGTGAGCACGTGATTTTTGTTTTACGCGACAATCACTCCAAAAGAAATAAATGGTCCTGCTGTACAATTTTTGGATTTTTTACGTGGCATTTTTTGTTAGTTATTTGTGATCTTGTCCATTTTTATTTTTTTTATCAAACACAAAAATGTGTGTCGTGTGTAGTTGAACCATAATCCAGTTATTAAAAAGAAAAATCACAAAATATGCATCTTTTGCCCTATTTGTTCCCTTGGTTTGATTTTACCTATTTTTAATATTTTAAAACTTGTGTAATAACTGCTTTAAGTGTTAATTAATGAGGTTTAATCTTTGTTTAATTAGGTTTTATGTTTTAAAATCAGAAATGAAAGAAAAGGGTGCAATTTTGTTTTAAAATAGATTTGGGCTGGTTCCCTATTTAAAATCTGAGGCCCAAAAAATAAACAACCCAAGCAACCGGTCCAACGGACCCATCCCCAGGCCTCCAAAACGACATAGTTTGACACAAAAACTACGTCATTTCAGGGGGCAACCCATCTCAGCCGTTCAAGCCACTCTGATCTAACGGCCCTCATCATATCCCCCGTACCCACATACAAACCCGACCCGTTCAACCCCGAACCAACCTGACCCCAATACTAAACCAAACGACACCGTTTGGATTAACCCTTGAATCCAGGTCGTTGATCTCGAGTGATATAACGGCCAAGACACAACCATCCACCCCGTATAAAAGCCTCATATCATACCCTGCCCCCTATCCAAGACCCCCTGCCCTTAGGTCATCTCCTTCACAGACCCAAACCTTCGGAACCCTAGAGCCGCCCCCTTTCCCCTCACCAAAAACCCGGCGGCATGGACGCCGGTGACCACCACCTTAACACCATAGGACCACCTCACCACCCTGAACATAGATCTGTTGTCCTTTGGCCTCGAATCAAACCCTAGGTTATCGAATCTTCATTTGAAGATTCGAGCAAAACTCGATCTACACCAAACCACCCCAGGTTCATATCAGGCCCTCCTTTGACCTCCCTCGTGACCAAACCATGCTTGGTTTGGTCCGAATCTAACCAGGGAAACATAAATCCCAAATTTGCCTTTAGGAGCCCTAGGGTTCCTCATGTCTGATCTATGTCCGTTTGAGCCAAGTGATTAGGGTCTAATGTGAGAACACTTCGATTAAAGTCCGTTCAACCCCAAGAAAGGTCGATTCAAATCCGAGTCAGGGTTTGTTGATTTTCCAAGACTTTAAGGTATTTTGTTTTCCCTTTTTTTTTCTTTATCAGTTCGTGTGTTTGTTGTAGTTAAATGTTTGTTCATTGCCCCAAATGTTTGGTTGATTTTATTTTTTTTTTGAATTTTGGTCGACTGTCTTGTCCACTTTGCCCGGACCTCTGTATTTGGTCAAGTCCTTCTTCATTCACTGATAATGTGTGTGTGTGTGTGTAAACTGTACAACCAACTGAAATTGAAATGGATCGATTAATTAGTTCCCAGGGTCATTTTGTTTTGACATTGCAATTTGAACCCCTTGTTCGATATTGTTCGATTTCGATCATTGGCTATTGATTGTATATGTTATAATTAGTATAGTCGATTCGATACGTGTCGTCGATTAATTTCAACTGTTTGAATGATAACAATTTGATTTGTTTCCTGTTGAAATTTGTTTGAATCGAATTGAGAATTGAGTATAGCTACTTATAGTTGGTGTATTTGAATCAGAAAACTTAAGGATTGGTTTGTTAGCTGCAGTCTAAATTGGTGGCATGTGCACTTGTGCACAGCATGTGCATTAAGGCCCTTTTAGAGATTAAAAATAACTTGACAGCATGTGCTGTCAGGGCATATTCAGGCTGCCCACACCCTGATTTGGGTAAAAAATAATAAACCATATCTAAGTAAAGGCTGTCAGGGAATCTCATGGGAGGGTTTCTACTTTTTGAGTGGAAAGACAGCAGGAAAGGAGAGGGTTCTGATTTGTCCAACAGGCTGTAAAGGGCTTAATGCTAGGCTATAAATAGGAGAACTTCCATTGGAAGAAGGGACTGGATTTTGAAAAAAAAACAGATATAGTTCAAAAAAAAAAAGACAGGCATATACAGATACACATTGAGACTGGATTTTTGAAAAAGAGGAGATAGAAAATAGAGAGGGATACACATTGAGAGATACACACACACACATACAAAGAGAAGCTGAAACTAGACAGAAATAGTTTATGAATAAGAAAGAGGGGTTTCAGAAATCAGGGAGGGAGATAGAAAAGAAATTCTTGTTTGTTCGAAACTGAAAACACTGTTGTTCCTCACCCTTTTTGTTTGAATCTTAGCATCAAGTGGCTACTGGTTCTGTCAGCCTCAGGGTTTTCTTTTGAGTTTTTTATTTTTGAAAAATCAACATTGGGTATTATATGATTGGATTACTGCTTGGTTTATTCTGCCTGGGATCATCATTGCTGTAGTTACTGGCTTTTTACTAAGTCATGTTGTGCTGTTGCTCGTGTATGCTGCTACTGCTCTACTGACTTTCTGCCTATTCAATTGTAAGCACTTTCCAGGTGTACATTTGAATTTCACACTGATGTAACAAAGAAAGCATGAAATTGAAAGATCTGAAGGAATTGCAATCATCTGCTGCCTTACTTATATTTTCTTTTATATAAATATTGTTAAATCGTGTAAATTTTAGTCTGTAGTTCAATGGAGAATACATTAGTAAGTTTGTACTTAATTAAAGCTTATGCTAATCTAAAATCGCGATATGTTGATTCGTTTAGTGATATACAGGGTGTAACTATATAATTCAGGGAACGTGCAACCATTCAGTATAATCATTAATTCAAACTTTTCTTCAGTTGTTTTGAGCACGTAGGGCGAAAGGCTTTTAAATCTCGCCAAATACAATACAGTTTATATTCTCGAGTTCCAACTTCATTTGGCAGTTTATAAGACGAGTTTTGAATACCATTAGTAGCATCCTTTAATAAGGAATCCCATTAATCCTGTTTAAATGAGTTAATTTAAATTTAGCTTAAGGAGTGTTTGGAGTAAGTGTAGCATTTCATCAATCTCGTATGTAATTCCTTTTATAAAATTAAAAGCATGTTCCGTGAGGTACAGCATTCTTCACCTTGTAAATAATCAATCAGATAACTAATAAGAGGCCGGGATTAACTAAGCATGCAATTCAATTAGCATACATTTTCTTTCTTCTATTTTTAGAGACGAACATAATAAAAAATGTAGTCACTTTAGGATATCCCTTCTAAAATAATGAGACGGGCCTCGCCAAATAAAAAATGCAAATTACGGGGCCCTTAATAATTGATCATAATAAACACATAGGATTTGGGATGGACTGTCTAGTAAATTTCACTCATTTCCTAAAGATAATAACGCGTTAGGCTCTTTAGGCGCGACTTAATCAAATCACATTACTAAACTCGGGTGCACATTGATGTGACCCAAATCCAAATCTCAACGGAGTCGAAATGTGTTAACAACTACGGGTGCATTGATTGTGACGTGGTTCGAGATGCATTTTCATGACGTTGCAATTCTATAAAAATAAATGATAATAATAAAAGCGGTTTTAAACTTAATAAAAGCACATAAGTCACAACATGTATTTAAATCCGATATTTAGCCATTATAACAATTTAAGCGACCGTGCTAGAACCACGGGATTCGAGGGTGCCTAACACCTTCCCTCGGGTCAACAGAATTCCTTACTTAGAATTTCTGGTTCGCAGACTTCATTTGGAAAAGTCGAAAATTTCCTCGATTTGGGATTCAAGATAAACCGGTGACTTGGGACACCAAAAGCCAAACCTTTCCCAAGTGGCGACTCTGAATTAAATAAATAATCCCATTTCGAATATTGTCACTTAAATTGGAAAAACTCCCTCGCGGTATTTAAGATTATCCAAGTTGCGGCTAAGCCATTGAAGCTAGAACTTGTGAGATATATATCGAAAGGCTTGGTAGTAATGTTATTGTTTTGTGGACTGTTTTGCGTTGTTGTTGGGCTGCATATTTTACTACTATCTTGTGGAGTTTTGGAGGAGGAAGGGTGTGGAGAAACACCATATATATGTAGGGTTATGGGCTGATAGTTATTCGTAACATTTCCAGGTTGTTTGACACGACTACGGTGGTCGTCGTATGTATGGAGTGATTAGGCTGTGTGTGGACTATTTTGGGAGGCTCAATATGTTTATTATTGATGTTGTTTGGGCTGTTTGGTGACTGTTTTGAATGGTGTGAGGTCATATATATAGGGGAGGTGTTGTCCGTTTCATCGTAAAATAGGTTGTGGTCGATACATAATAGTTATGACGCTTAAATGATAACGATAGTATCGTTTCTCTTATTGTAGACTAAGGAGTTTTGACAATTGCATAGCTTGAGATTGGGGCAGTATATACAAGGTATGTGAGGCTATCCCTTTCCTTCTTTTTCACGACTCCGATTGTACATAATGTAATGAACGAGCTTCCAAGATACTCTACTCTTAGAAGCTAGCAGTACTTACATTGTTTTCCCTCTTATGGAACGATTGATGTTAATGTTGCTTCTCTTATTCTTATGTTATCAATGTTGTTGGTACTTCCTGATTCTTATAAGGTTCATAGTGAAGAGTTAGTCCTAATAACGTGTACAGAGGATACCGACCTTACGTCACTCCGAAAGGTTTAGAATGTGATTCCATGAGTCGAGCATGCATTATATATATGTATCTATTTTACTCTACCGAGCCACACTATAGTTGGCCGGGTACGGCACCTATTGTGCAACCACTGATCAGTTGGGTTTTACCGAGCTCCACGTGGCCGGGTACGATTCTACCGAGCCTTATGATGGCCGGGTACATTTTTTACCGAGCCTATTATGGCCGGGTACGATATGATGATGATGATGATGCCCACAGAGGCGAATGTTTTAAAGGTTTATGTATTTATACATATGTATCATGCATTTCATGTCAGTAGCCCTCAGAGGTACTAAGATGTTACAGGTTGTATATTCTCTATCCTTGCTTACATTACTGATCGTATTTATGGTTCCCTACCTTACATACTCAGTACTTTATTCGTACTGACGTCCTTTTATTTGTGGACGCTGCATGTCGTGCTGCAGGTCCTGATAGACAGGCAGGTGCAGCTCCCCCACCACAGTAGACTGTCCAGTTCAGCGGTGATTGGCGAGATCCCTTCTCCGGACTTGCCTTGGTCTTGGTATGCAATTTTTGTTATAGACATTATGGGTATGTCGGGGCCCTGTTCCGGCTATGTTGCAACACTTATGTTCTTTTAGAGGCTCATAGACAGGTGTCGGCTCATGTATAGTTTGGTATGCCTTGTCGGCTAGTTTTTGTTGTATAGTCTTTCCTAGTAGCGTGGTAGCTCATACCTTATAAGTAGTTTCTTGATTGTCTGGTCATCCCCTGCTATGTATGTTCATGCCGTCATATTTTATTGCTGGTTGTCCATGATCTAGGTCTACCATTTATATTGATATCGTCAGCCCTAAAAGATAATAATGAAGGTTAGATGAAATGTACGTTGGTGCTCGGCAAGTGTGGTCGGGTGCTAGTCATGGCCCTTCAGTTTGGGTCGTGACAGTACGATTATGGTCTTAGTTGTTTGGTGCTGATATGTTAATCTAATCCAATACCCTACTGTCCCCCCTGATCCTCTAAACCTGTAGGAGTTTCTGATTATGTGCTCGTATATATTCCTGCCTGCTACATGTTTTCCCTCACATGCTCCATACTTGTCCCTCCATTCCCATTCCCTTGCTTGTGTTTGCTAGACTATTCTTGGTCCTTGGTGTGATACTGACTTTGTTTTGGTTCTGAGATTGGTATGCATGCTCCTTCAAATGGTTTTCATCAGTTAAACTTTGGCATAAAACTATTCCAATTAAGTCTCTCTCTTTTCAAAACTGTTTCTTGCTTACCCTTTTCCAAAATTGTTTTCTTACTTAGACTCTTCAAAACAATGTCAAGCACTCTCACTCTACTCTTAGACCACTAAGTTCTGCCCCTTTTGTGTGAGCATTGCCTTGGGACCCTTGAGCTCCCTCTAAACTTTGACACACAAAAGCTAGCCTTTCCACACTACACTTACTCTATCTTGGCTATGAAATCTGGGTGTGAGCATTGCCCAGGATCCCTTGAGGTCCTTAGGGAACTCTAACTACACCCAGATATGAGAAAGTCTATGGAACAATCTTGACATTTGAGGGGATTTATTACATAACTCAGAGAGGAAGCCTTAATCAGGTGTTGAGAATCTGGGACTGTCTTCAGGCTCTCTGTAGTGTAACTTTTTACTTTTTATTTTTCTTTTCTACTTATGTTAATTCATTTCAGTATTGGTTTGTAATAATCCATTGTAAACAAGTATTGGGGTTGGCTAGTGAAAAGGGGAAGGTAGTTATATATGCTATCAACATCAATGGATAGAAACCATATCTTAGGTTTACATTTCCTATATGTGCATTAGAATCCATGTGTAAGATCAAGCCATTCAAAGCATGTCATGCATTAGATACCATGTTCTTAGGTTTACTGTTTCAGCATCTCATTTGGCATCACTTTACCACTTAGAAATCCTGCTTTAGGCTAAATAACAGCATTAACATAAAATTGTTGCTTCTGCACGTCTTGAAGTCATGTTGTAACTCTGTGGGCATTTAGAAATCATGCTCTAGGAATTCTGCATATTCTGCAATCATTCTACATTTTTTATATGTGCACGTTAGATACCCTATTTTAGGATCTCGTTCATACTCGCTAATTTACACCTAGTTAAACTACTGATGCATCAAAAAGGACATAAAATAGTCTCACGTTTGATTACCCTGTTTAAGTGAAACTGGGCATAATCTTGCATGTCTTTGCAACATTTAGAATGGCATGCTTTAGGTAAAATAATTGTTTTATAATTCTGGTAACTGCTGCATATATTTTACGCTTAGTCAAGTCTTAGGTAATATAGCTTAAATAAAATCAGAATCGTCTTTGTGATTATTGTTTGACTGTCAGCATGTTAAAATTAGTAGGCAAGCCTGATTAGGACTTCTTATTTGAGTTATGTCATAAACCTGCCTCTGTTATATTTTTTAAAATCACTTAGATACCATGCTTTAGGATTCTGAGTTCAAATGTGGACCTTATCTGTGTATGAGTTGTGTTGTTTATGTGCATTACTTGTGGAGGTATATCTGAGCCTTCTATCTGTTTTCTGTGTCCCCCCCCTCCCCTAAATGTAGTCCTATGTGTTCTAATTTGTCGCCTAGTATTTTGCCTTTAAACCTGAGGGTCTACCTAGAACCTCCCTCATAGGATAGAAATCCTAAACTCCTCCAGGATTATAGGAAAGGACGGGTAACAGCATGCAATAGGGGTCGAGACCAACCCTCGCTTTAATTACTTTTACAGGGCAGTAAAGGGTAGATATGGATATGATGACTGGTGCGTTAATACCACGTGTAGCCCCTCTTTGAAGAGTGTCATACCAGGTATTGCATTGATTTGATCCATATTATAAACAAACCTAGGATAGCCCCTTTACATTCCCAAATATGCTTAGATTGTAATACTTTTTAAAATCTTGCTTTTCATTAATTATTTTTCAAACGTATGTGTATTTAAACATAAACCCCCTACTATTTGAGTCATACTTGTTTATTTACTAATTGCACAAATTCACAAAAATTGTTTGGCCGGGAACCACACTAGTGGATCCTGAGGGGTCCCTAACACCTTCCCCTTAAAATAATTTCAAGCCATTACCCTGTCTCTAGTTACCAAACATAGTTATAAATGAATCATATAGGTGCCCTAATGCACCTTAAAATCATTAGGTGGAGACTCTTTAAAAATGCAAATCCCTTTTCCAAAAGGAAAGAGTTATCCCAACCAAAATGTCATAAACCCGATTTTGCGAGAAAAAGGGGGCGCGACACAAACAGACCGAACAAGAAGAACCTCAGCACGTAATCAACATGATCATTGGAGGGGTCGACTTCCCTCAAGGGCCAATGATAAAATGCACTAAAGTATCCATCAAAAGGGAAAAATGCACCCGAGATTACGTCCCAAAAGGGAGCATTTTGTTCGGTGACGAAGATGTCGAAGGCATCATACAACCACATAATGATGCATCGGTAATATTTGTACTTATTAATAAATCTCGAGTTAAGCATGTGTTGATTGATCCAGGTAGCTCAGCCAACATTATCAGATCGAAGGTCATAGAGTAGTTAGGGCTACTGGACCAAATAGTGCCAACAGGCCGGGTTTTGAACTGATTCAATATGGCATGCGAAACCAAAAAAGGGGAGATAACCCTACCAGTGAGTACCGCTGGGACCATCCAAGAAACAAAGTTCTATGTGATCGAAGGGGATATGAGATATGATGCCATGTTCGGAAGACCATGGATTCACAACCTGAGGGCGGTACCTTCGACCTTACACCAGGCATTAAAGTTCCTTACACTGGGAGGGATCAAGATGGTATACGGAGAACAATTGGCTGCAAAGGAGATATTACAGTTGATGAAGTACTCCTCATGCCTTCCGTCTCAACATTACTGAACATAGAGCCAACAAGAGAGGCCGAAGTTAAAAGCAACCACCGATGCATGTCCTAGCCAGATCGGATGAACGAGGAGCCGGCGAGGAGGATGATTACCGAGTTCTGAGGTCATTCATAGCTTCTGATGACACTGACGCTACCAAATCAATGGTCAAAGATATTGAGCAAGTCACATTTATCGAACACCTGCCAGATCGAAAGGTATATCTAGGCACGGAGTTAACCCCTGAGCTCAGAAAAAAACTCATTAATTTTCTTAAAGCTAGCATAGCTTGTTTTTCTTGGTCTCATCTTGACATGACAGGGATCCCGTCAGAAGTAACCACTCATAAGTTGAGTTTGGACTCGAAGTTTTACCCAGTTAAATAGAAGAGAAGACCCTAGTATGAGGTCAAGCATGTATTCATCAAGGCCAAGGTATCTAAACTCCTAAAAATAGGGTCCATTGGGGAAGTTGAGTACCTGGACTGGTTAGCTAATATAGTGGTAGTACCTAAAAAAATAAATAATCTAAGAATGTGTGTAAATTACAAAGACTTGAACAACGCGTGCCCTAAGGATTCTTTTCCTTTGCCTAACATCGATCGAATGATCGACGCAATGTCTAGGCACGAGATACTTGGCTTTCTTGATACCTATTCCGGGTACAACCAAATTCGGATGGACTAAGGTGATCAAGAAAAGACCTCTTTTATCACTAAATTTGGCACATGTTGCCATAACGTGATGCCATTCGGATTAAAGAACATTGGTTCCACATATCAATGCTTAGTAAATCGGATGTTCAAAGAACAGATAGGAAAATCAATGGAAGTTTATATTGATGACATATTAGTTAAGTCCATGCGAGAAGAGGATAATTTGAAACATTTTCAAGAAACCTTCAACATATTAAAGAAATACAAATGAAGCTTAACCCAGAGAAATTTGCATTCGGGGTTGGATCGGGAAAATTTCTCGGGTTCATGGTATCCAATCAGGGAATCGAGATCAATCTTGACAAAATTAAAGTCATAGAAGACATCACCGTGGTGGACAATGTCAAGGTCGTTCAGATATTGACTGGGCGTATAGCCGGTCTAACCGGTTCATATCGAGATCCTCGGACAAAAACCATCAATTTTTATCACTAACAAAGAAGAAGAACAATTTTTCCTAGACCCTGAAATGCTAACAGGCTTTGGAAGAGCTCAAACGGTATCTATCAAGCCTGCCCCTGCTTCACACTCTGAAGGCAGATGAATAGTTGTACCTTTACTTGGTGGTTTTTGAGGTAGCGGTAAGTGGAGTATTAGTTCGGGAAGAGGAGGGTATGCAATTTCCCATTTACTATGTCAGTAGAACTCTAGGAGAGACTGAAATGAAGCATACTCACCTAGAAATATTGGCACTCGCTTTTCTAAGCGCCTCCCGAAAGTTAAAATTGTACTTTCAATGTCACCCCATATGTGTCGTAACCTCTTAACCATTGAGAAACATCATGCACAAACCAAAACTCTCAGGCTAGCTGGCCAAATGGGTCATCGAAATGAGCGGGTATGATATAGAGTATCGACCCGAACTACCATCAAATCTCAAACTTTGGCAGACTTCATGGCCGACTTTATACCGGCCTTAGTACCCGAAGTTGAAAGGGAATTATTTTTAACCTTGAGGACTACCTCGGGAACCTAGACCCTTTTTTATGGATGGTGCTTCAAACGCAAAGAGGTCCGGACTCGACATCGTGTTGAAACCACCTATGGGGAGTGTAATTAGGTAGTCTATTAGAACAGGTGAAATTTACTAACAATGAGGCCGAGTATGAGACCATGATTGCAGGTCTTGAATTGGCTAAAAGACTTGGGGCCGAGGTGATCGAAGCCAAGTGTGACTCCCTCATCGTGGTAAATCAAGCCAATAGAATGTTCAGAGTGAAAGAGGGATGGATGCGAAGGTACTTAGATAAATTACAGGTAATGCTGCATCACTTTAGGGAATGGGCCCTCCAGCACGTGCCCCGAGATCAAAATAGTGAGGCCAATGCTTTAGCTAACCTGGGGTCGTCGGTTGATGTCGACGAGTTGAGCTCAGGGACAGTAGAACAACTCATGAAATCGGTGATATAAGAAGGCCACACTAAGGTAAATTCCACGAGTTTAACTTGGGATTGGAGGAACAAGTACATAGATTACCTAAAGATTGGAAAATTGGCCTCAGGTCCCAAAGAATCGAGAGCTCTGCGTACCAAGGCTGCCAGATTTAGCTTGGTCAAAGGGACATTGTTTTGGAGAACGTTCGACGGTCCGCTATCTAGGTGCTTGGGGCCGGGAGATACCGAGTACGCATTGAGAGAAGTTCACAAAGGTACTTATGGAACCATTCGGGGGTGGAATATTTGGTTCAAAAATTAATCAGGGCCGACTATTATTGGAGCAAAATGGAGCATGATGCGATAGACTTCGTACGAAAATGCGATGACATCTAGAGGCATGCAACAATGATCCATCAATCGAGCGAGCTACTCTACTTGGTCCTGTCTCTGTGGCCATATATGAAATGGGGAATGGACATAGTCTGTCCCCTACCATGGGCACCCAATAAAGCTTACTTCATACTATTCATGACCGATTATTTCTCTAAATGGGCCGAGGATCAAGCATTCAAAAAGGTCCGGGAGAAAGAAGTCATTGACTTCGTCGGGGACCACATAATATGTCAATTTGGGATACCGGGCAAAGTCATATGCGATAATGGGAAACAATTTACCAGTGGCAAGGTAAATAAATTTTTCAATGATCACAAGATCAAGAAGATACTATCAATACCTTACCACACTGGTGGAAACGGGCAGGTGGAATCAATAAACAAGACCATACTTCAAAACCTGAAAAGAGGTTGACTGATGCCAAAGGGAAATGGAAGGAGATCCAGCTTAAAGTTCTGTGGGCATATCGTACGACATCGAAGTCTAGTACCGGGGCCACTCCATTTTTGATCGATCAAAGAGCCAAACAGTGAGTCCATGATAACAAGTCTGGAACAATTGGATGAAAGGCGTGAGGCTTCCCTAGTCCGGTTGCCACCCAAAATAGTGAATAGAAAGATACTACAACCGAAGATCCAACCCTCGATACTTTTGGATCGGGGACTTGGTGTTGAGGAAAGTAACATTACACGCGCAAAACCCGAACGAGGGGAAGCTGGGTCAAATTGGGAAGGACCATATCGAGTCGTCAGAATCACCGGCAAAGGATCATACAAACTCGAAGTAGGAAATGATGTGCAACTACCGGTCAACTGGAATGTGACACAATTAAAGCGGTACTACTGCTAAGGTACAATCTCAATTACTCTTTAATTATATTATACATTGGACTAACACTTGCAGGCAACGACCAAGGATGGATGTGGCTATTAGGTCTGAAAGCACACGTTGCGCTCCTTTTCCCTTGAACCTGTTTTGTCCAAAAATGGGTTTTTGGCAAGGTTTTTAACGAGGCAATAGTAAAATGTGCTAACTTAGATTTGAAGATCAGTCTCAAGCCGAAGTCAATGATCTTTCATTTCATGTCAATAGCACCCGATCCCATTCAAGCTCGACCTCGAATACTAGGGGCCATTGCCCTCAGATAAAGGTTTTTAGCAATGAAAAAGGAAAAACTTTGTACTTTAGAAGCTACGGCTTGGTGGTTAGGATTCACTGTAAAGGCCAAACGGTTGTGTGAATCGAGTTTTCAAAGCCTCGAGCAAACAAAGTTGTATCGAAGTCAGGGCTCTGTTCGGACTTTCGAAAAACAAACACGTTATAACTACATTTGATTCTATAATAAGGCATTAGAAACATTACAAGAATAGAAATTATGAAAATATGCTGGAAAAGTAAAGACATGAAATTGCCAGAAAGGGAAAAAAATTATATATATATATATATATATTTATATATTTGGTTAAACTAAAAATTTTATTTAACCAAGTGTAAATATGTACATCCACCCGCTCATTGGACCCTAGAGACGGGTCTCACAAAAATAACCTATTCTTTGTATCACTTAAGCTCCACATCTGGAACTTAGATTCTATACTAAAATGGATATATATTTATCCTATCTAGTAAAGCTCTCCATTTACAGTGACTTTCTCTTTTAATATGCAATCGTAATCAATTTCTCTAACTCTATCCCTATTCTCTTTTCTTGTATGTTGAAATCTTCTAAGGTTCCTTTCCATCCATATATGGTATACTGCTGCTGCAAAAGCACTCCCCAATATCTTCCACTGTGTGATCCTGCTCTTTGTTTTTGTAGTCAACCATTCAATTTCTTCCTGCCACCTACCTATTTGTCTATTAATGCCAAATAAACTTAGTAGGTTCTGCCATATGAACTTCGAATATGAGAATTCAAAGAACAAGTGATTGTGTGTTTCCTCTTCATCGGTTGTACAAAGAGCACACTCTTTAGGTACTAGTATCCCACATCTGGTCAGTCTATCTACGGTTGCTAGTCTATGATGCATGGCCATCTACAGGATGAATTGATGTCGAGGTAGAATGCCTTGTGTCATGAATATAGTCTTCCATGTAACTTTTGGAAACTGTGGTATAATTATAGTATATGCTTTATTGATAGTATATTTCCCCTGAACAACATACAGCTTCAGTTCTTGAATTCCAGCAGTTAACCATTTTCTGGCCTCGAAGATTTTCCTCACCAACCAGCTAGCATGTTTAGGTGTATCCATGTTCTCTAATTCCTTCTTCTTTATATAGTGATTGTGAATCCACTTGACCCAGAGTTTGTCTTTCTTTTGTGCGATTGCCCATAGAAGTTTACCTATTGCTGCTCTATTCCATACAGAGAAATTGATAATGTTCAGCCCTCCTACTGCTTTTAGTCTACAGATTGTAGCCCATGCAATAGGAGCTTTCTTTCCTTCAATGCCTTCATGCCATAGAAAGTTCCTACATATTCCAGTGACCATATCATGCACCTTTTTTGGGATCAGTAAAACTTGTGCCCAATAAGTTTGTATTTCAAACAACACACTCTTATTTAGTTGGACTCTCCCTGCATATGATAAGAATCTGGCAGTCCAACATCTTACCCTTCCTACAATTATATCCACCAATGGCATACATTGACTAATAGTGAGCTTCTTAGAGGACAATGGTACACCTAAATATTTGAATGGTAAGTCTCCAGTGGTAAACTGCAACTCCTCCAGAATATTTTTCTTATATTGAGTTGAAATTCCTGCCACATACCGTGGGTTTTTCTCCATATTTGCTTGTAAACCTGAGGCAGCCGAGAATTGTTCCAATTGTTTCATCATAAGATCAACAGACACCTTATCTGCTCTGCAACATATCAACAAATCATCAGCAAAGCAGATATGTACCACTCCTAATTTTGCACACTTAGGATGGTATTGAAGTCTGGATTTGATTTCAGTTGTTTCAATGATCTGTTCAAATATTCCATCACCAAAACAAAGAGATAAGGTGACATTGAGTCTCCTTGCCTTAACCCTTTTCTTGCCTAAAACTTAGGTGTTAATCCTCCATTAATCAGTAGGATATAAGAAACTGTGCTTATATATTCCATGATGAGATTGACCATTTTATATGGGATTCCAAATTCCAGCATAAGATCTCTTAAGAAACTCCAATTCACTGAGTCATAGGCCTTTCTAATGTCCACCTTAATTGTACATTTTGGTGAAACTATTTTCTGAGGTATCATTTGATCAGTCCATGAGCTAGATTAAATTATCCAAAATGTTTCTCCCTTCTATGAATGCTGATTGGGAGGGTCCCACCAGATAATCCACAACCATTTTTAGCCTACTAGTAAAAAACTTAGCTATAATTTTGTACATTGTAGAACAACATACAATAGGTCTAAACTCCTTTATATAATTTGGATTTGCCACCTTAGGTGTGAGTGTGATTGTGGTACAATTAATCTTTCTTATTAATTTCCCTATTTCAAAGAATTGCATTACTGCCTTTATAACATCTTCACCAATCACTTGCCAGTTTTCTTTGAAAAATTCAGTTGGATAACCATCTATTCCTGGAGCTTTGTCACTTGGCAACTCTTGCACCACCCTTTTAATCTCTTCTTTTGTCACAGGCACTAGCATTTGCTGCTGCTATTCCATTGATAAACAAGGTCCATCCCTAACTATGTTAATATCAATTCCAGGCATCACTGGGGCAACCTCTCATAATAGCTTCTTGAAGAATTGTGTAAACTCCTATTGAATCTGTACAGGATCAGTTAATCTCTCATTTTGTTCTGTACAAATAGAAGTGACTCTATTTCTTGCATGTCTAGCCTTTATTTGTGCATGGAAATACTTATTATTAGAATCCCCATGATTAATCGAGATAGCCCTCGACTTCTGCCTTAATACCTTTTCATGTACAACATCCCATTTCTCAATTAATATTAAAGTCTTCTTCTCTTGCTCTATCAGTTGTGGGTTTAAGTGATCATCATTCAACTCATGTTGTATAACCTTTAGATCCTCCTTTATTTAGTTTTGAGTTTCACCTCCACTGATGAATATTTTCTTTGTATTCCGCTAGTATGAATCTCCAATAGTTTCAGCTTTCTACAAATGATGTACATAGTGTGCCCTTGTATGGCTTGACTCTATATGTATTTCACTGCCTCCTTATACTCCTCCTGTTGCAGCAAGACATTCAGTAATCTGTAAGGTTTCTTAATATGCACTCTATGAACTTCAGTGTTTTATAGGAAAGGTGTGTGGTTAAAGTATCCAGGTAGTAGATATATTGCTTCAATACATGCATATGACTAAAACCATTCAGCATTACCAAACACCCAGTCTATATGAATATATATCCTATCTTCAGCCCCTCTCTTACTACTCCATGAAAATTGCATCCCTTTCTTGTTTATCAGACCTACTCCAATGTTAGTTATGCATTTCTTGAAATCAACCACTTCATTTTGGTGAACAAGTGCCCCATTTATTCTATCCTCCACTAACAAGACACTACTAAAGTCCCCTATGATCAACCAAGGACCTTTAGTTGTTGCATTGATGTCCCTCAATTGATCCCACAAAGTTCTTCTATCAGCTATAGTATGTAACCCATACATAATAGTTAAGTAGCTCTGAAAAACAGAGTTTCTATCTTGTATATGGCAGTGAATCAATTGTGAAGATAGCTTCAACACCACTAGATTTACTTTTGTTCCCTTCCAGCACATCCATATTCTACTATTAGGAGCTTCAGAATACAACAACGGCCCAGTGTAATCCCACAAGTGGAGTCTAAGGAGGGTAATGTGTACACAGACTTTACCCCTACCCCGAGGGGCAGAGAGGTTGTTTCCAGGAGACCATCGGCTCAAGAAGGCAACAAAGAGACGATATATTAGTACCATCAATAGAATTCTAATAAAATAACAACAATATAAGAAATACGAAATAGATGGAAAGTACAACAATAACCAGCAGATAAAGGCTTGCATCAGTAGATAACCACTAGCATCCTAAAACTAAATCCTAACTGGCTAGTCTCACTCTGGTGCGCCGTAGAAATATTCACAACTTCCTCTTAACCTACAACCTTAATGTTCGACCTCCACAATTCTCTATCAAGGGCCATGTCCTCAGTAATCCTAAGTCGCGCCAGGTCCTGCCTGATCACCTCTCCCCAATACTTCTTGGGCTGCCCTCTACCTCTCCTCGTGCCCACCACAGCTAGTCGCCCACACCTCCTCACCGGTGCATCATTGCTTCTCCTCTGAATGTGCCCGAACCATCTGAGTCTTGCTTCTTGCATCTTGTCCTCCATGGGGGCCATGCCCACCTTCTCCCGAATATCTTCATTCCTAATCTTATCCATCTTAGTATGTTCGCACATCCACCTCAACATCCTTATCTCTGCTACTTTCATCTTCTGGATGTATGAGTTCTTAACCGCCCAACACTCAGTCCCGTACAACATGGCAGACCTAACCACTGCTCTATAAAATTTACCTTTTAGTAACAATGACACTTTCTTGTCACACAGGACTCCCAACGCTAACCTCCACTTTATCCACCCCACCCCTATATGGTGTGTGACATCCTATTCGATCTCCCCAATCCCCTTAATAACTGACCCAAGGTACTTGAAACTATCCCTCTTGGAAATGAGTTGAGAGTCAAGCCTCACATCCTCTCCGGCTTCCGTCGGCTCGACACCAAATTTGCACTCGAGGTACTCCATCTTAGTCCTGCTCAACTTGAAACCCTTAGACTCAAGGGAATGTCTCCAAACCTCTAACCTCTTATTGATGTCGCCTCGTGTCTCATCAATCAGAACTATGTCATCAGAAAATAGCATACACCATGGCACCTCCCCTTGAATATGATGAGTCAGTGCATCCATCACCAGGGCAAATAGGAATGGGCTGAGCACAGACCCTTGGTGCAACCCCATACAACCGGAAAATGCTCTGAATCGCCTCCTTATCCTAACCCGAGTCTTAGATCCATCATACATGTCTTTAATCACCATAATAGGCAATCAAAACCCCTTTAGCCTCCAAGCAACTCCATAGGACCTCCCTAGGAACCCTGTCGTACGTTTTCTCTAGATCAATAAACAACATGTGTAGATCCTTCTTCCTATCCATGTACTGTTTCACCATCCTCCTAATAAGGTGGATAGCTTTTGTGGTAGAACGCCCCGGCATGAACCTGAACTGGTTGTCTGAAATAGACACCGTCCTCCACACTCTCATTTCTACCACTCTCTCCCAAACTTTCATGGTATGACTCAGTAATTTGATATCTCTATAACTATTACAATAAATTATACATATCTTCCTATCTTCTTTTGGATACTCCTTGCTCTCCTTTGTTTAACTCTAGTCTCCAAACATCCTACCATTTCAATTTTATTTGTTACTAGGAAATCTTTAAACTTTCTCTGTTTAAAAGATTTGTTTAGTCCTCTTATATTCCATGTGTTGAATATCATATTGGTGGTATAGTTGTTGGAGTATGCCCTTTAGTAATCCTCTACATTTGGTTATACTCATTGCCTCCATTACTATCGGGAGGCTCACTCTCCTGAATCCTCAATGTTGCATATTTATTTCTCCTTGTCAGCTCCTCATAATCCATTGTTAGTTGGTCTTTATTACTTGATGTACCATGGTATACCATTGCTTGTTTGCCTCTGCCCCCAACCTGTATTTGAGTCTCCTATATCTCCTCTTGTGAATCCTTCTTGTCATTTGTTTCTTTGTCTGCAATAGGTGGTTCAATCTCTTCATTTATATCAGCCTTAGTCTTCCTCGCCCATTTCTGCTTTTTACCCTTATTCATCTTTATTTGCCTCCCTTCCTGTTTTACCACTTGCATTCCCCATTAGAGTGACCAAATTGGTTGCACCCTTGACATAATTTGGGCTTCCATTCATAGTCCAATATTTGCTCCCTTATTCTACCATCAGGATTTCTATATTCGGTGCATCTGGTAATGGCCGTGTTATATCCATTTCTATCAACACACGAGCATAGGAAATTCGTTCACACTGTGCCATGAGTCTGTCAGTACATATAGGCTTGCCCAAACAACTTGCAATTCTTTCCAGATTTTCCCCAGCCCACCATTTAATAGGTACGCCTGGGAATGTGACCCACAGTGGTATCACACGCATAGTCTCTTTATCAAACCCAAAGTCTTGCTCCCAATTCTTCAGCACCATTGGACTATTATTGAAAGTATATGGTCCTTTTGCCATAATCTACATTTTGTCCTCAACTAAATCAAATCGAAATATGAAGTAACCATCATCATGTAACAATACCGTAGGAGTAGTGACTGAATTCCACACCACATATGCAAACTCCAGCATCTCCTTGAAGGTTGGATTTCCTCTCATGACGTATCCAATGAGTGATGATTCCCATTTTTGACATTGCAACTCTATTTCCTTCTGATTCATCTTCACAATTTTAACTTCATCCCTAACCTAAAGCTGATAGAAATTGAGTTATAACCCTTGTTGTACTGTTCTATTCCCTTTGACCACATCTGCCATAGTTCTCTTTTCTTCCCTAGATCCAGTAAATAGGTCAATTTCCTTGTTGTCGTAGCCACAGTGTTCTCCATTAGTTTTGTAATTTCAACTTCCTTAGGCAGCGGGGCTTGCATGATTTTTGATGCACTCCCCATCCCTAGCATCCACTGTAGCAATTGTACCGGAGCTAGCTGTTTTACAATTCTTGTTTCAGGTGTAACTATTCGATTAGAAGTTTCCTCATTACTGTCCACCGACTCCATTTGCTGCGAATTAGGTTTCCTGTTAGTTTTCCAGTGAGTCATCTTTGTTGGTGCATATTAGCTATCCTTGCTAAACATGTGCCTCCAGAGCTATCTTTAAGAATTTTTCGGAATATATTTACAAAAGCCCAACAAATACGGCCTCAAAATAAACAAAAATGTTCATAAAGAAAGACAAAAACTAAAAAAAGATGATAAGGTATCTACGCCTAGTCTTCACAACTGGAATCATCAGAGCCCTCGGCATCCTCGGGGTCGTATAGCTCCTTCACCTTGACCTCGAATCTCTTTGCTTCCTCAATCTCGGCCAATAAGTCAAAGCCTCGGGCATGGATTTCTTCGAGGGTCTCCCTTTGGGATAGCCGTTTCATGTATTCAGCCTTTGTCTTTAGGCAGATCTCGGTAGCCTCCACAACTGCCTTGTATTGGGTCACCATTTCTTCGGCATCAATGGAGGTTATTTCTAACTTGGACTTCAGTGCCTAATATTCCCTACCGAGGGCATACCGCTCTCCGGTGGGCGAGCTCAGCTGTGCTCGAAGACCATCATTCAGCTAAGACCATATGTCAGCTTTGTCTTTTACCACCCGAAGTTGGTCCTCCATCGATGGTAGCTCTACCTTTGCAGCCTCCTTCTATGAGGCCAGTCGGTCTATCCTGCCCTTCCACACTTCGATCTAGGCCTTGACCTCGTCCATCTCAACTTACATCTGATCTATCATATCCATCTTCTATTGAACCTGCGAAGTCGTGTTGTTTGTTATTGCGACTAGCTGCTCGTTCTTATCTTCAAAGACCTTTACCTTTTCAACTAGGTCGGCATGATCCCATTTCAAGGTTGATGCTTCCTTTCGAGTTTTTTCCAGCTTGACCTAGAGAAACGGGAGGTCCTTAAGGGCCTCGTCCTGTTGCTCACTCAAAAGCCTATACATGTCCATCTTATGGACCTTCTCCTTGAGCTCGAACTCGAGCTAGCTAGTTTCCAAGTAGTACCAAAGGAAGCTCTTGTGGTAAAGCATTGAAGCCTATAAAGCAAGAGAACTAAGTAAGAAACATCAAAGTAAAACCTAAGTGATTCATAAGGGGAGTTTGAAAGTGTTAGAGCCTTACCCGGTTCAAAGCCTATTGTGCCTCGTTGAAGAGACTTGACGTGCCCATCTCATTCATCTTTTCTAGATCCTCCTCAGTCGCCAGGAATCTGAGGTAGCTGGCTATGCCTACCAGAGCGGATAGGACCCGGGTATCCTCCGAGACTATGTGAACAACCATCCTCTTGCACTCAGGGTCCGCACTCGGCACAGGGAACAACTTCACCAATCTCGGGCTTGTGCTCGGACCGTCAGCTCCCAAATGCACATCCTTCTTCAATATCTCTAGCTAGCCTAACCCGGACAAATCTTAAAATATAGACATATCCATGCCATCGAAGAAGAGTGGAGAGGGTCTTCTGTACTTTGTGCTCCTTCACTTGATTTTTCTTTGCCCGATTGGGCCTCTTCGAGCACAGACTCTGTGTAGGAGGGAGTCTTGATGATGTCAATCACACCGGTCGCCTCCTTCAGGAAAGGAGCGGTTTCTTGAGAGGTCGCAGCCTCTATTTCTGCTTCGGCCTCTCCAACCAGAAGGGGGTCAACCTCATGTCCCCTCTCCCCAGTCTTCGACTGTTCCATGGTGGGGGTCGATCCATGGGCGACAAAGATATTATCTTCATTGGACTCATCCTTGAGTCGATAAAGAAAGTCAGGGTCTGGTATCCTAGACTTGGTATTCTTCTTGGGCTTGCGAGTTTGGGTAGCCGCCCTCTTTTTTATTTTCGCGTCGGGGTCTGGGGAACCAGAGAACTTTCTCTTTTTCTTCTTCTCCTCCTTTGTAGCAGCCCGGGTGTCCCATAACGGAGGGATCAACGGATAAGGATGCTTCCTTGTTCCCTTCCAGTGGCCTAAGTTCGATGGTCTTAGGGAAACCTGCGAAGAAAAAAGAAAAGGTCAGCATTATGTAATTTTGAGGCATAGTAATAACTATTCAGAAAAGAACCTTACCATGAGAACGGGCCTCCCATCTGCCTTTTGAAAGTTTTCTCCATGCGCGCTCGAAGTATGACATCTACTTGCAGATGCTTTCAATCCACTCCTTGAGCCAGAGGACCACATTGGGAAACCGGGCAACAACTGCACGAGCACAAATACTGATGATGATAAAGGAAATGAAGGAAAATTGACACTTAAGGAAAGGCTACACTTACGAGATGCATTCTACTTCTCGGAAAATGGTAGGAATTCGGGAGGGATCAAATCTTCCGTTTTCACCCGAACAAAGCGTCCCTGTCATCCTCGATCTCAATCCTCGCTGATGCTCGAAAAGGGATCCTTGCTGGCCCGGTGAGCGAGCTTGATTAGTCCCCCTCAGAAAATTCGAGGACTGTACAGGCGGAGTAGGTGGTCTAGGGTGAACTGAGGAGATTTGGTGTTGTTTAAAAAATAACATAGGAGGATCACGATCCTCCGAAGAGACAGGTGGATTTGCCCAAGGCACACCTCATATCTCTTGCAAAAGGCCAAAACTACTGGGTCTACCAGGCCCAGTGTGAAGGGGTAAGTGTAAACACTTAAATACCCCTCCAAATGAGTAGCAATATCGTCCTCAGGCCCGAGGAAAACCATGTCATTGCCTTCCCATTTACAATACTCTCGGACTATAGAAAGAGTATCTTCAGTAATGGAGCATATGTATCTCCATGCTCCTTCATTCCAGTCCTGTTTGGATGAGGCCTTCTCAACTTTGAAGTCATCTGCAATTGAACAACTCTTGGGTATAAAGCTTTTCATGGGGGGCTTGGGAGCAGCTATCTCGGGGACAACTTCCTCGGGAGCAACTTCCTCGGGTGCAGCCATCTCAGAAGCAGCTACCTCAGCATTTGTGGCCGGGTGGGAAGATGAAGGGACAACCTGCTAAGGAACCGATTTGGAGGTTTTTGCCATCGCAATCTAGGAAATGTATGAAGATTTGAAGAGGGTGTATGAAGATTTGAAGGTTAGAAATGAAGAAATGAATTCCTGGGTTGAAAATCCAAGAATATATATGAAGGTTTGGAGGTTGAAGATGGAGATGTGAAGATTCAAGAAGCGAGGTATGAAGATCTGAGAAAGCTGAAAGTCTTTGTAAGATTCAAAGATCAAAGTTAGGATCAGAAAGTGAAAGAAGTGAAAGGGGGCGAAGATTTTATAGGGGGAAACACGTGATGTTTTGCATACGAAGGCAACCAGCCCACGATCAACACGTGTCCAAAGTCAGAACGACGCGTCTGATGGTACGTTTTGGCTTATCCGTTATCTCGGTTGTAACGTGCGAAGGAAGGAACTGGGGTTCATCTATCATTTTTCATAATTTTGGCAAATCTACTCTCTAGGAAACGAGGGGACTATCTGTATACGGGTAAAACCGGGGCTAATGAGCACCTCAATTTTTCGGTGGGTTAAACGAAGCAAGCACATGACTATATGGGATTAGAATCGGAGCTGGGAACTTCTTGTACTGAGGCCCGAATGGAGTGCTCGCAACCAGGTCTGATAGGACAACACTTCCCTGAACCCGGAACAAGCTCCAAAACCTTGGAAAACACAACAATGGTTGCACACAACCAACAGAGGGCCGTGATATCCGCACCCCACTGCATATCACACCGTATATCTTGCCCGACATTGGCAGCGGATCAGTAATTGACGAGAAAGGAGGATTTTTACCTTTTTTAGAATTGTACTAGGGATGAAACTCTCCTACTAATAAATGAGAAAGTTTTTCTTTGATAAGACACATTGTAACACGCATACCAAGACAATACAAACTCATTTCTCTACCCACTGCAAAGTCTTTACTTTATTTTTGTTCTTTGTTCTTGTATGGCTTCGAGCCTAGGACCCGATCGAGGGCAAAAATTATTGCTCGGTCCAAGTTTAAGCTAGGCCATAACGATACGACTCGATTGATTATTCACTATATCTTTAGCTCATTTATCTAATATTCTTGATTATTTGTGTTGAATCAACCCGCATTTCTTTAAAATCGCATATAAATTCAATTGTTATCCATTTTAAGGATAAACAAGTATAGTGGACAAATAAAAGTAAACCCCCCCCCCCCCACACACACACACACATCCCCGCAGCCCAAAAAAATAAATTAAAGAAAAAACGATAGCAAAATTCTAAAATAAAATTGAGGTGCTATAACCTAAGTTATTCAAACGACAAATTAGTATATCTTTAACTATTCTTTAGTTACAATTCAATTTTTATTTGTTTATAGAAATAGACTAAAAATGGAAATAGAGAGTCTGGCGTGGCAAGGCATTGCTGCAGTGGGTTAGCAAAAATTTTGAAGAAGCAATAGCTTTCACAATGAAATTAATTAGTAAATCCACAAGTGCATGGCAATTTAGTTTGATAGTATCATGAATACAAAACAAATTAATAATCAATGGCGTCCCAATTGTTTGAACGTTGAGCCAAATAATAAATGTGTCATTTTATCATTTTGTCAAATGATAATTGTAGAGAAATGTTGAGGATTTTAAGATGGAAAAATCATAAAAAGAGGGTGAATGGGAAATGGAGGGAAAATGAAATTTTTGAGTAAAATTTTAAGTTTTCCTCTCTTGAAATATTGTCCTTCAATGGAAGAGGAAAAGGATTTTGGTGGGTATATATATAATTACTCGTCTTGTAGCTCTTAAAGAATTAAGAAGAGGGCAAGCCTCGCGCCGTCGACGTTGTCGCTCGCTCGGCTCAGCTCGGCTTCTGCTACGGCTACGGCTTCGGATTTGGTCAAATGATCGATTGATTAATTTTTTTGACCAAATTTATTTATTAATAATAAATATTAACGTAAGATTATCCGCATTTGTAACGGATATGTTCCAATCCGTGTATTGTACCACCAGTTGCAATAGCAGCCGCCTAGTGCTCCTCCCACCATGGCCAGGTGCTTGCTCCATAACAAGCTAGTGCATGCTCCACCATGGAGGGGGGGCGGGTCTCACAACTGACTGCTATAAATATGAGTAGCAGCAGTTGGAGAATGACACACCGAAACAAATTGAGAGCTATTGACCTTCTCTTCACCGAAATCTCAACGTTGGCTATACTTTGCATTCCTTCCTCTCAGAATTTCCATTCGACTTCTGAGTTCTCCTCCCTTGTTTTGCATTGTTTTAAACTACAAACAAACTGTAAGTGTGATTTGCTGGCAAGCCTCGAGCCGTTGTCGTCGTCGCTCGCTCGGCTCGGCTCGGCTTCTGCTACGGCTTCGGCTTCGGATTTGGTCAAATGATCAATTGATTAATTTTTTGGACCAAATTTATTTATTAATAGTAAATATTAACGTAAGATTATCCGCATTTGTAACGGATATGTTCCAATCCGTCTATTGTACCACCAGTGGCAATAGCAGCCGCCTAGTGCTCCTCCCACCATGGCCAGGTGCTTGCTCCATAACAAGCTAGTTCATGCTCCACCATGGAGGGGGCGGGTCTCACAACTGACTGCTTTAAATATGAGCAACAGCAGTTGGAGAATGACACACCGAAACAAATTGAGAGCTATTGATCTTCTCTTCACCGAAAACTCAACATTGGCTATACTTTGCATTCCTTCCTCTCAGAATTTCCATTCGACTTCTGAGTTCTCCTCCCTTGTTTTGCATTGTTTTAAACTACAAACAAAGCAACCGTTAGTGTGATTTGCTGGCAAGCCTTGCTCCGTCATCGTCGTCGCACGCTCGGCTCGGCTCGGCTCGGCTTCTGCTACGGCTTCGGCTACGACTACGACTTCGGCTTCGTCTTCGGCTTTGGCTTTGGATTTGGTCAAATGATCGATTGATTAATTTTTTGGATCAAATTTATTTATTAATAGTAAATATTAACGTAAGATTATCCGCATTTGTAATGGATATGTTCCAATCCATCTATTGTACCACCAGTTGCAATAGCAGCCGCCTAGTGCTCCTCCCACCATGGTCAGGTGCTTGCTCCATAACAAGCTAGTGCATGCTCCACCATGGAGGGGGGCGGATCTCACAATTGACTGCTATAAATATGAGCAGCAGCAGTTGGAGAATGACACACCGAAACAAATTGAGAGCTATTGATCTTCTCTTCACCGAAAAGTCAACGTTGCCTATAATTTGCATTCCTTCCTCTCAGAATTTCCATTCGACTTCTGAGTTCTCCTCCCTTGTTTTGCATTGTTTTAAACTACAAACAAAGCAACAGTAAGTGTGATTTGCTGCCAAACTTTGTGTTCGCTGAAACACTAGGGTTTGAAGTAGCGCTACACCAGTGTGTAATTCGTTCTATCCTGGGAGGAAATAATCCATAACCTTAGGTACTAGGAGGGGATTAAATTTCTTAAGGAAATACTGTGAATTCATTGGGTTCGAATTAATTTCTATTTCATTTATATTTACGTTTATAAGCTAACGTTCTAATTTCCAGAATCATTATTTACAAATACAGGTTAACTAACAAGCTTAAGGAATTTAATAATTTTAATTTTTGTATTTGTGTTATTCTTATTATTCTGGAAACTAAAACCTTTGTGGTTTTGTGTACTCCCGTTTGGAGAGTAAAGCCTTCGTGGCATTTGTTGGAGATTAAAATCTACGTGATTTTTTACTCCAGTTTTAAACATTTATTAAACATTTGTTTGTCATTTTTTACAGGAAAAAATATGGCGAATGATAACGGAAATCAAGTTGTTCCGATGGTGACTGCCAACGCATCGACAAGCTGAACACCGGTGTTGGCATCGACAGAGAAACCCGAAAATAATTTCGGGATTGATTTCAAGCGCTGGCAGTAGAAGATGTTCTTCTACTTGACTATGTTATGTCTACAGAAGTTCATCAAGGAAGATGTTCCTGATCTGCCAGATGAAACTTCAGAGAATGAAAGCTTTCTCGTGATTGAGGCGTGGAAGCATTCTGACTTTTTGTGCAAGAATTATATTCTTAGCGCACTAGATGATAATCTGTATAATGTATACAATGGCGTGGAGACATCAAAAGAATTGTGGAATGTGCTTGAAAAGAAATACAAAACTGAAGATGTCGGGATGAAGAAATTCGTCGCTGCAAAATTTTTGGACTACAAAATAGTAGATAGCAAGTCTGTTATTACCCAAGTCCAGGAATTGCAAGTGATTATTCATGATCTAATTGCTGAAGGTATATTTCAAATGAATACTGATGTTGAAAGTAAAATTTTTAGTATTTTTACTAACGAAATTTTCATTGAAGGTCTTGTCATCAATGAAGCATTCCAAGCAGCAACAATAATTGAGTAGTTGCCTCCATTGTGGAAGGACTTCAAAACTTATTTGAAACACAAACGAAAAGAGATGTCCCTTGAAGATCTCATTGTTCGATTGAGAATCGAAGAGGAAAATAAAGTTGCTGAAAGGAGAGGCCGTGGAAATTCAACAATAATGGGAGCAAATATTGTTGAAGATAACAAAAAGAGAAAGAAGGCTTCTGGTCCGAAATACAACCCAAGCAAGAAGCGGTTCAGTGGAAACTGCTACAACTGTGGGAAAACCGGACACAAATCTACGGAGTGTCGTGCTCGGAAGAAAGACAAGCAAAGGGGTCAAGCAAACATGGTAGAAAAGCATGATGATGTTGATGACTTGTGCGCCATGCTTTCTGAATGCAACCTGGTAGGAAACCCAAAGGAGTGGTGGATTGATTCTGGAGCCACTCGCCATGTTTGTGCTGTGAGGGAAGCATTTTCTACATATGCTTCTGCTGGACCCGAAGAGACGCTCTCTATGGGAAATGCTGCTACAGCAAAAATTGAAGGATACGGTAAGATATTTCTCAAGATGACTTCTGGCAAGGTCATGACTTTGAACAACGTCCTTCATGTTCCCGAGATTAGGAAGAACTTAGTCTCTACTGGACTTCTTGTAAAGCACGGTTTCAAGTGCATTTTTGTATTCGACAAGGTTGTAATAAGTAAGAATGAAATGTTTGTAGGAAAAGGTTACCTCACCGAGGGCCTTTTCAAGCTGAATGTAATGATTATTGAAAATAATAATAAAATTTCAGCTTCTTCTTAGTTACTTGAGTCAAATGATTTATGGAATGTACGTTTGGGTCATGTCAATTATAAAACCTTGCGAAAAATGATTAACTTGGAAGTATTGCCTAAGTTTGAATGCGAAAAATCAAAATGTCAAATATGTGTGGAATCTAAGTATGTTAAACATCCTTATAAGTCGGTTGAAAGGAATTCAAATCCTTTAGACTTAATTCACACAGATATTTGTGACATGAAGTCAATACCATCTCGCGGTGGAAAGAAGTATTTCATAACTTTTATTGACGATAGTACTCGATATTGCTATGTTTACTTACTTAATAGTAAAGATGAAGCAATAGACGCATTCAAGCAATACAAAAATGAAGTTGAAACGCAACTTAACAAGAAAATCAAAATGATAAGAAGTGATAGGGGTGGTGAATATGAATCTTCTCTTGAACAAATATGTTTAGAATATGGAATTATTCATCAAACAACAGCCCCTTACATGCCCCAATCCAATAGGATTGCGGAAAGAAAGAATCATTCATTAAAGTAGATGATGAACGCATTGTTGATAAGTTCTGGTTTGCCACAGAACTTGTGGGGGGAAGCCATTCTTACGGCTAGCCGAATACTAAATCGAGTACCCCATAGCAAAACACAATCCATTCCATATGAAAAATGGAAAGGAAGGAAGCCCAACTTGAATCATTTTAAAGTGTGGGGGTGTTTGGCAAAAGTGCAAGTTCCTAAACCCAAAAGGGTAAAAATAGGACCGAAAACAGTTGATTGAATGCTACCAATAGTAAAGCATATCGATTTCTGGTTCATAAATCAGAAAATCCCGACATTCATAATAATACGGTTATAGAATCAGATAATGCTGGGTTCTTTGAAAATATATATCCGTATAAAAAGGAATGTGAGTTGTTTAGTGAAGGATCTAAACGACCTCGGGAAGAAACAAAAGAAAGTACATTTAATCAGGAGGATCCAAGACGTAGTAAACATCAAAGAACGTCTACTTCATTTGAACCAGATTTTGTGACTTTCTTATTGGAGAATGAGCCTCAAACATTTAAAGAAGTTATGTCTTCTTCGGAATCATTGTCTTGGAAAGAGGCAGTCAATAGTGAAATAGAATCCATTTTGAATAACCATACATGGGAATTGGTTGATCTTCCTCATGGAAATAAACCTTTGGGTTCTAAATGGATTTTTAAGAGAAAAATGAAATATGATGGCACTATTGATAAATTCAAGGCAAGACTTGTAGTCAAAGGGTATAGACAACGAGAAGGTCTTGACTACTTTGATACATACTCTCCAGTTACAAGAATTACGTCCATACGGATGTTAGTAGCATTAGCTGCAGTGTATGGTATTGAAATTCATCAAATGGATGTTAAGACGGCCTTCTTAAATGGAGAGTTGGAGGAAGAAATTTACATGGAACAACCTGAAGGGTTTGTGGTTCCAGGTAAAGAAAAGAAGGTATGTAGACTTGTTAAGTCCCTTTACGGATTAAAACAAGCACCCAAACAATGGCATGCGAAATTTGACCAAACAATGGTGTCAAATGGTTTTAAGATAAATGAATGTGATAAATGTGTGTACATTAAAAATGTTCCAAATCACATAGTCATTGTTTGCCTATATGTAGATGATATGCTGATAATGAGCAATGAAATTGCCAATATAAATACTACTAAGCGTATGCTCACTAGCAAGTTTGATATGAAAGACTTGGGAGTTGCTAATTTAATTCTGGGAATTAAGATCCATAAGACTCCTCAAGGTCTGGCATTGTCACAATCTCATTATATTAAGACAATAATTGAAAAATTCGAGCACTTGGGCTTTAAAATTGCAAAGACTCCAATTGACGTGAATCTTGCACTAGCAAAGAATAAAGGCCAAAGCATATCACAATTGGATTACGCTCGTGTGTTGGGATGCTTAATGTATATCATGAATTGTACACGACCAGATATAGCTTGTGCTATAAGTAAATTGAGCCGATATACGAGCAATCCAGGTCAATCTCATTGGATGGCAATGAAACGAGTTTTGGGATATTTAGAACATACCCAGAACTTTAATTTGCACTACAGTAAATTCCCTACGGTGATTGAGGGATACTGTGATGAAATTGGATCATCGGTTCAGCTGATTCTAAGTCCACGAGTGGATATGTATTCACTATTGGTGGAGGAGCGGTATATTGGAAGTCGTCCAAACAAACATGTATTGCCCGCTCTACAATGGAGGTTGAGTTCATAGCCTTAGATAAAGCCAGTGAAGAAGCTGAATGGCTCCGGAATTTCTTGGAAGATATTCCATTTTGGCCCAAACCGTTGGCACCAATATGCATACATTGTGATAGTCAAGCTACAATTGGAAGGGCTGGGAGCGTTATGTATAACGGTAAATCTCGTCATATATGACGAAGACATAAAATCGTTAGGCAATTACTCTTTAGAGGAATTATCACGATTGACTATGTAAAGTCAAGTGATAATGTGTCGGATCCACTTACAAAAGGCCTAACTAGAGAGTTAGTTGAGAAATCATCAAGGGGAATGGGGCTATGGCCGAGAATAAGTCATTGTGGCGGTAACTCTACCTAGAAGACTGGAGATCCCAAGATCTAGGTTCAAGGAGATCAAACAAAGTCATTAATGATAGTTCAACATTGTCAACTAAATTTTAGTCCATTCTCGTAATGAGACAATGTTCAGTACCAAGGAGAAAACATTAAGGGTTTTTTAATAATTTCTAAGTTTGATACGGGGTATATCAAATAGTGTATCTACTGGACGACACATTTAGGAATCACCTATGTAAGTGTGAAGTGTTAGCCGCTTCAAGGAGAATTCCGTAAGGCCAGTTCTCTACGTACTTATGAAACCAGACGGTGTTCATGGCTGAAACGAACATAACAATGAGAACCAAAAACGGTTAAGGGTTGATTGTGTGACTTATGGTTGTCTAGGTATACACCAAAGATCGACGGTTCAAAGATATCAAATCTACCGATTGACCGAGTATATCCGACATAAATTCACTACGGAAAGTTCAAAGGGAAACCTACTTATCCAGATGCAATTAATCCTTGCTTGCAAATCACACAATTTTTGCATGCATACTTCCGCGATATAGCCGGTCCCCATACATGTGGGGGATTGTTGAGGATTTTAAGATGGAAAAGTCTTAAAAAGAGGGTGAATGGGAAATGGAGGGAAAATGAATTTTTTGAGTAAAATTTTAAGTTTTCCTCTCTTGAAACATTGTCCCTCATTGGAAGAGGAAAAGGATTTTGGTGGGTATATATACAATTACTCTTCTTGTAGCTCTTAAAGAGTTAAGAAGAGGGCAAGCCTCGCGTTGTCGTCGTCGTCGTCGCTCGGCTCAGCTTCGGCTTCGGATTTGGATTTTGTCAAATGATCGATCGATTGATTAATTTTTTGGACCAAATTTATTTGTTAATAGTAAATATTAACATAAGATTATCCGCATTTGTAACGGATATGTTCCAATCCGTGTATTGTACCACCAGTTGCAATAGCAGCCGCCTAGTGCTCCTCCCACCATGGCCAAGTGCTTGCTCCATAACAAGCTAGTGCATGCTCCACCATGGAGGGGGGCGGGTCTCACAACTGACTGCTATAAATATGAGCAGCAGCAGTTGGAGAATGACACACCAAAACAAATTGAGAGCTATTGATCTTCTCTTCACCGAAAACTCAACGTTGGTTATACTTTGCATTCCTTCCTCTCAGAAGTTCCATTCGACTTCTGAGTCCTCCTCCCTTGTTCTGCATTGTTTTAAACAACAAACAAAGCAACCGTAAGTGTGATTTGCTGCCGAACTTTGTGTTCGCTGAAACACTGGTGGTTTGAAGTACCGCTACACCAGTGTGTAATTCGTTCTATCCTGGGAGGAAATAATCCATAACCTTGGGTACTAGGAGGGGATTAAATTCCTTAAGGAAACACTGTGAATTCAGTGGGCTCGAATTAATTTCTATTTCATTTATATTTACGTTTATAAGCTAACGTTCTAATTTCCAGAATCATTATTTACAAATACAGGTTTAATAACAAGAAATCCATACGTGGTCCATATAAGATAACCCCTTAAATTAAAAATATAGAAAAAAAGGTGTCAATTTAATTCACAATATCACGAGTTTTAAATTTAATAATCTCATGACTAATTAAGTTGGGACATAAAGAAAAATTGGCACGTGAAAAGGTTAATGAGCTTTTATTTAAGTAATTGCATTTCATTCTTGACCCCTTCTATAATGCATATTTTGCAATGTTACGACCGTATTAATACCTTACTTTCTTGAATAGACACAATGACCTATGAAAAAGCATCCTATAATTTCTATTCATTTTCCAGAATATTCAGGGATTTCTAAAGGTATAAAATCCATTATTTTCCCTTTCAAAACCAGGTGTATAGCAACATTCAATGAAGAAATCTTCAGAATAAATCCAAATATACTATTTGACCAGAAGGTCCTTAATTATTTGACCATTTTCAAAAGGGTCAGAATCAGACATACACAGAATATGTGGCCTCACTGGCCTGTATAGAAAAGGAAACTGGACCCAATCAAATTCTATGTATAAATATAACAAGCCAGTCACTTTCATGCCTGAACATTTTTTTTTCTGTTCTTTATTTCTGAAACCATTTTATTTTTTTCTCCCCCTATCCTTATGTTGTGTACATAAATTTTGTCACCTTTTGTTTTATCTTTTCTCCTTTTTTATTTTTCACTTATCACGTTGGAGGAAGCCCATTGTTGAATTGTGTGATTGAGCCTGAATCTTTTTCTTATGCAAAGCACATAGAATTTTTTTTTTTTAAATACTTAATTATGTCTTCAGCACCGAACTCTCCTAAGAATAAAATAAAGTTATTATGCAGCCATGGAGGCAAGATTCTTCCCCGACCAGCCGACGGCCACCTAAAGTATGTTGGAGGCGAGACTCGTGTTATCTCCGTTCCTCGGGACATTAAATTTCATGGTACATTTCTTTTTCTTTTTGCCTTTTATTTGTCATATATATATATTCCATTTCCTATTTAATGCATGGAAAATGATGGCTCAGAGTCTCTGCTAATTACCAGCTATTGGCATCATTCTCAATCTTCCTTTCTTGACTCTGCTTCAAGATTCTATTGCTGGCGGGTTATTATTATCGCTTTTATATCTATTTTTTTGTTTCTTAAATTGCTAATACTATTTTTCTAGTTTTTGTTGTTGTTATTGATCCATTGTCTATTGTTTATTTTCTTCTTCTTGAGCCGATGGTCTTTCAAAAACAGCCTCTTTATCCCTCCGGGGAGGATAAGGTCTGCATATACTCTACCCTTCCCAGACCCTACTTGTGGGATTTTACTGGGTTGTTGTTGCTTCAAGATTCTATTGCATTAATCTTAAAAGTCCCCGTTCTCTTATCCAAATTTTGCAATGAACCATTTTTGGTTGTACATTTGCAGAGTTAATGAAGAAACTGAGTGGCCCAATTGAGGGCGACATGGTTCTGAAATATCAATTAGTGCCTGAAGACCTGGATGCCCTTGTTTCAGTAAAATCAGACGAGGATCTACGCCACATGCTTGATGAATACGATCGTTGTGAAAGTGCAGGAGTCCCACGGCTCCGAGCCTTTCTCTTCCCAGTAAAGCCTATTGTCCTGGACCACCACATCGCGTCTTCAGAGCCACTAGAACAGAGATACATTGATGCTGTCAATGGCATTGTTCGTATTGCAGAAGCAGGAATATTCAGGTTACATCCGCCTCCAGGCATAAGCCATGCGTCCTTTGGCATTTCCTCTGTCTGTTCCTCCCCAAGGTCTCCAGAGAGCTGCACGACTGAAGGCGTTGTTAATCAGGAAATCTTCACACAAAGTAACTATCACAATAGAAGTCAAATGCACAAAGTTCATAGCTCCCCGAGCATTTTCAATATGACTAGCCAACAACAACGACACGGCTTCCATCATCAATTCAACAACTACAAGCCGCCAGTCCATCAGTTTGGCAAACCTCCACCCGTTGATCCGGAAAGACTTATCTCTGTTAGGTCTGTGGGGCGAGCTGAGGGGATGAGATACCATGTGGATCATAGTCCACATTACTACCATTCAACCACGAGGCACAACCACAACCGGGGCAATGGATGTATGCATTATGAGGATTATGGGGAAAGAACAGACAGTCTTTCTCCTGTGGACAAAAGAAATGGTAGCTTTTCTCCAAGTCCCCATTCCCTCAGTCCCCTTGCAGGATCAACAGATGGTTGAATTCTCCATTTCTCTCTCCTCAGATTCTGGGTGTGGCTAATTAACACCATGTTATGGGATAAGGTGGGCTTGATCGGAACAACTTTCACCGCTCTTTTTGTACATATGTTTGTGGAGTGTTTCTGAACAGTACATACTATTATCGTATATCATCAAATGAAATGGGCATCAATTTTTCATGTTCTATAAAGGCTGTCATAGGACAGTGATTATATATCTATCTATATACAACACCAATGTAAGATAGATTATGGCTGTTTGCATTTTTCTAATAAGCATATGCCTAAGAACCTCACTGCAATAGGTCATCACCTCAGATATCCTCTTTTTCCCAGCTTCATATTCTTATCTTAGCATTTGCCATCATCATCATCATCATCATCATCAAATTCTTAGGTGTAGTGACGAAATTCAATCACTAAACACATTATGTACTTGCTACCTCCCTCGAACACAGGTGTTAGGTAATTCTGTTTTGACAGATGTGAAGAAATCGCCTTAATTAATTTGAACTTGGTCCCCCTCATGGTCCATGAATTTGTCCAAGTTCCTTCAAGCTGCTTCTCAGTCTGGTCGACAACAAAACATGCCTGGTTCTTTGATCCTGGGCAAATTCTTTGACGATTTATCTCAGCCTGTTTCATTCATTCACAGCTTCCCTCGTTGATTTGCATGAGAAATAGGAGGCAGAATTGGCATAAATTTTACATGACAGAAAATGCTTCATAAGTCATATACATACCTTATCACCAGGTAATGTGTTGATGTCTTGCTTCTTACACCATTGTCAATACAAGTGACAGAAAGAATGCATTTGCATTAATGTCAATTTGAGGAACTACTCCTGAGGCTGAGGGTTGTACACTCTAATGCTCAATTCGACTCACTAAAGCCTCATTTGTTTGCACTTAATGGAGGTCGAATCTTAGTCATTCAGATCTCAGATATTAAATGTGTTTGTTTTTAAAGTTTGAATCTTAATTATTCATATCTTAATCATTAAGTTTGTTTTTTTTTACTTCACAACCACTTAATGGGTCTGAATAGGTCTGTATGATTAAGATCTATAATAGAGACTTAATTTCATTAAGTTGCTATCACACATTCATTATTAACTGCCGCCGCCGCGTATCATTATCAACTACCACCATGCTGCCACCACCACCATACTCAACCACCACCACCACCCCTACCACCTCTACCTCCATCACCACCATGCCACCATCATCCTCAATCATAGCCGCCACCATTATCGACCATCACCACCCACTATCCTCACCACTCTGACCACCATCATTCTCACCCACAATGAACACTCATCCACCTCAGCTACCACAACTGACCACCTCATCACCATCAACAACTACAGCCGGCACTGCCTATCATTATAACCTACACACCACCTTCCTCAGTCATAACCACTACCTCCACCCGCCGTATTAACTATCACCACCACCATCCTCTCATAATCGTCACCACTACCAATCACTACTAGCTACTAATATGAACCACCATCATCAACCAAAACTACCACCAACCACTGCCTCTAGTCGGCATTCTCCCGTTAGCCATCACCACCAACAACTATCATATTTTAAGAAACTATATATTTTATTGATAGAATACTAGATTAGTTAATATTTTATTTGAATTTTATGTTTATTAATTTTTAAATAAAGATAAATTTTATATATTCAAATGTTAAAAATCAAGAAGTCTTAATTATTTAGTATTCAGATCTTAATACACATCTTAATATATTCAGATGTGTATTCAAATTCAGATATCTTAATCTTAATACACATCTTGATGTTCAGATGTGTATTCTGATTCAGACGTCTTAATCTTTAAAAAAAAATGAGGCCTAAGTCAGTTCGAACAAGTTATGCATTGCAAGCTTTGACCCTTCATGTTTGGTGGATACAGAGGCCTATCTATATTTCGGATGTCTCTTCTCTCGTTCTGGTTATAATTCCCTTGAACATCATGGTGAGGAATTTCTTGGGGAAGACAACCTATCAGTTCTTGGAAATTGGCTACTGTTAGTTTATATGAGTCCACCAAATTATAGAGTACATGATTCTCTATGAGTTTTCACTGAGAATACTTATGAAGCAGTAAGTAAAAGAGACACAGAATTTTTACGTGGAAAAATCTCACTCAAGAGGACAAAAACCAAAACCTACATCTGTAGGCTTTCAACTTCACTAACTTGTAATCTCACTATTACAAGCCACTTTGTAATGACTCTATTACAAAGACTTCAACTTAACTAACTTGTGATACTCTTACCACAAGCCACTTTGTCACTCTCTAGTTACAAAGAAATTAACTTATGACTAACTCTAGTCACAACACAAACTTAGAGGGTTTGTGATTTTGGGTTTCCTAAAACACAGCTTCTAAGAAAGCAAGATAGGAGTTACAATGAAGAACAAATAACAAGATTACAACTCAATTACGGATACACAAAGACTCATTATGAAACTGATCCTTTAGTGGAGTTGTCTTCTTGTTCTTGACACACTTGTGACTTCAATGCTGGATCAACACTTTAATGCTTGAGAAAATATCACTAAATACTCGAGTGAATATCTTCTGCCTTGCACCAGGTTGTTATACTACAAAAGATATCACAATGGTGATATCAATTCTTGGTACACGCTTCTTCCCAATGGGAAGTGACTGCTGCAATGTCTGTTGCACTGTCGCGTGTATAGTTGCAGACAGTCACTTTCTGCAGTTGCGTTCCAGCTGTATAGTTGACTTATACTTCTGTCAGAGAACACCAAAGGATCAGGTCCCTGTCGTGTTCCTTTTTGTAGCAGTTCATTTGCTGGAGTTCAGACTGAACTTCGTTCATTTGAAATGTGTACCAAGTGAGCCAGGTTCTCTATCTGGTTCTTAACAATAAGTTTGTTAGATCTTCAAAACATAAAAAGCATAAGGCAAAGATATTGATAACCCATCAATTTCCCTCTTTTTTATGATGACAAACTTAGGCATTGATAGTATTTGTTTAGAGCAGAAATAACCAGATGAGGTACCAGGAACTTCACAAGTTCCCCCTGAGCTTTTGCTTTTGATTCCCCCTTAATTAGATCCCCTATTTTTGCGTCAATTTTTCACAAGTTCCCCCTGACCTTTTGCTTTTGATCCCCCATTTCAGAATACATACACCTACTATCACAATGCATGCACTACTCACTATATTATCTTCCCCCTTTTGGTATCATTAAAAATACACAAAGAGGCAAACAACATAAAAAAGTCTAACACAACCAACTCATGCCACATATGTGCACACAACATGATAGGAAAGAGAAGCCAAAGGAAAACAACATTGTACAGGCAAAAAGAGGAGCTGTTTCATTGATATTAACAATGGACTGAGCAAAACAGGAGCAGTAATGGTGAAATCCAGCATGCCATCAGCAAAAAGACAAACAAAAATAGAAACAACAGCCACAAAATATCATAATAGAAGACATTGTTCACTAGGGGGTATCTAAGAGGCACTAGAAGAGGAAGACTGGGAGAGAGAAGCAGTAAGGGTTTTGAGAACCAGGTCCAGTCGGGCATTTGCAGACATCTGCTCTTCAAGCAGTTTTGCGTGAAGCTTATCATTTTCCTTTGTCAGGCAGTCAATATCTTCATTAACGGAACCGAGTCCTTTAACCGCTTGACTGAGCTGAGTTTCTAGTATGGCATTCTGAGCCCACAACCTTCTGATCTCTTCAGAAGCAGCATTTTGAGCATTTATTAGCTGAGAAATGGTCGCGATGTTTCCACCAACCCTTTCTACGCACTCACATTCTTCCAGAGTGGTATTAAAGAAGGTTTGCTTGTGTGTGCCCACTCTGAGATTACCCAAAGGAACCTTGTAAGATTTAAACACTTAAGTGAGGAGAAAGCCATATGGTAGCCCATGATTCCCACCTTTAAAGTTTGCTACATTTTACATATGATCTATCATGATTGCTGGCAGATTGATTGGGACAAACTCATCAAGAGCCTCCATTAAGACCAGATCAGACTTTATAGCAATAAACCGCCTCTTAGAACGAGGTAAAAGCACCTTATTAACTAGCTCAAAGAGAAGCTGATACTCAAGAAGTAGTACCTTCTTATGCACATGTTCCCCCTACTGAATGCTTGCTCTTTCATGATAGCTCTCCTAAAGTTGGCACCACAAATACCTTTAACTGAGGACATTCCTTCACATGGAATTTGGAGAACCTTTCCAAATGCCGAAGCATCAAGTACAATGTATACTCCATTTATTAGCACACAGATGTGATGCCCCTCAATAGTGAAGAGAGATGCGTAGAAATTTTGTACCGCATCTTCGTACACCATAGGCATGTTCTCCTAAAACAAGTGCTCTCATTGCTAAAATTCCATTATCTGCAAAATTTGCCTCATACCATCCATCTCTAAAATTGTTGAATCAAATGTACGACCCCACAAAACTTTCTGAGTTCTCAATCTCTCCTGCCAAAGACCGTTGTCACTAGGTATGGTCTTCAGAGAACCGGGTTCCCCTACAATTTCCCATTTTCATTTTCTAGATCCTTCAACAGATTCCCTTTCCAACTTGCAAGCCCCACAGTATCTCCTTCAGACATAACTTTCTCAACTATACTCTTCTTAGACTTACTGCTACCCATCACGGATGTTCCATTTTGTTTTTCAATAGCTTCATTCGAAGCTCCATCCATAGACTTCTGGATTTTTATAGATCGTTCTACTAAGGAATTGAGTTCCTTTAGAGCATCTTTGTCAACCTCATCCACTGAATACTTCTGTCAGTCACAAATTCCTTTTGTTTCATTAACCTCTTCTTCCTTATCTTGACACTCCTCTTACTTTTCTACAAGGTAGACTCGTAGCTCTCTTTCTACTGCAACCTAATCGTGGGTGACTTGGAAGAGGATTCTAAGGGCTTAGGATAATCAAGAGGTTCCAAAGTGGGTTTATCTGGAAGAGAATCAGGTTCTCCGGCAGGTTTTCCTAGGACAGTTTCATGGTTTAAAGACTCGAAGAGTACTATGGTTCTTTCATAGCCTAGTAATGGAGTTTCTTCCCCCTGATACTCAGATAAGAGATATGCTCCTTCATTCATCAGACTCTCAGTAGCGATAGCCATGATGTTATGTGCTGCTTCCTTTTCTGGTGACTCTGTGAGAGCTACTGAGTCTAAAATAGAGGAGTTCAGATATTGGTTAGGATCATCCTCAGAGACCTCTGACACCTAATAGGTAACACCTCATGAGTGTTCTTTGATGAGATCAGAGGAATGAGAAGACATGGACTTTTCAATACATAGAAGAGAGACAGGGTTTGATAGAAAAGAAAAAACTATAGGAAATGAAGAGGAAACAGGTGTGGGTACAGTAGCATTGTGAAAGAGTGGAAGAGTGAATTTCTAGAGATGACTTTAAGGATGATAGGGAAGTGGGAGTGGTGTTAATGGTTGGAGAAGGAAGCGATCGTTCGATTGCCATTATAGGAGTATTTGGTAGGTAAGTAGAGTGAGAGAGAAGTGAAGAGAAGATCATAGAGATACAAAAGAGATAAAGGTTCATAACTTGCTATGAAGGAGAAAGAGAGTTTTATTGGAAGAAGGGATAATGATGAGAAGAGAGAGAAACGGGTTCTGAACAGTCTTGAAATGGCGGTAGGTTTGTGGGAAAATGTTATCGTGCATAGGGGATAAAGGGATTTGAAAGACAAGACATGACATGCAGACTTTGAAAAGTCGGATAATGTGGCAGTTGAATTAATTTAGTTAACTCTTTTGAGAAAGCATGCAAAACAACACATTACTACTAACCTGTGGTAAAGAAACCTGATGCTCGAACATATCTTTTTGAAAAAGATTTTATCAGCTCTTCTTTCACAGTTCATAATTGTACCTTTAGCTTCTATGATCGCATGTGTGTTTACTTGCAATGGTATTGATGTGAGTTAGGCTTGGCCAGAAAATACTTTAGCTAATTTTACATGAAGGTGATTTTCATAGCCAACTGATGGAGAATCGGGTTCTCTATTAGGCTTTAATAACCCCAGCTTCACCCTGTTTCTTTCAAAATGTTCCCTACTCAAGGATTTGATGAAGATATTTGGAATTTGGTCTTCTGTGCTGCAGAACTTTATACAGATCAACGCTTTCTCCATATTATCCCTTAGAAAATAATTCCTCACATCAATGTACTCGGTCCTTTTGTTTTGAACTGAATTCTTGTCCAAGTTGAGTGCACCGGTGTTGTCACATAGAAGAGGCACACCATCAATAAATATCCCAAAATCCTCCAGTTGCTTCTTAATTCATAGGAGTTGAGCACAACAGGATGTTGCGGCTACGTATTCTGCTTCAGCTGTTTAAAGAGCCAATGAGTTTTGCTTCCTTGTTCCCCAAGAGATACATGATCATGGCAAGTGAACCATTCCAGAAGTGTTTTTCCTGTCCACAAGATAACCTACATAGTTAGCATCAGCATGCCCAATGAGATTAAAACTGTCACCTGAGGGGTAATATAGGGCTAGGTCCTGTGTTCCCTTAAGGTATCTCAAACTTCTTTTAGCAGCCTTCAAGTAAGATTCCTTGGGAATTGATTTTGGGTTCTATCCAGAATAGAAATACAAAAGGGGCTTAGGGAATTTTTGGATTTTGATTCTTGTCTAAATCTAGAATGAAGGGGAGTGATTATGTTATTAAGTAGATGGGAACTTTTGTGTTTCCAAGTGGGGACTGAAGTTTGATTAGTGGAGAAACTGGGTAAATTAAGTGGATTTCCCTGCATTCCTTGTTCTGCTACTTGTGGAGTACCTTGCACTGTATCTCCAACAGTTTCTTTAGCTTCAATGGTAGTAATTGAAGTACCAGGTTCCTCTTGAGAAGTGGAAGAGGATGTTGCATTGTCTTCACCTGTCTCCTTCATCTAACTCATCATATCAGCCTTCCCATTTGAAACATCAGATACTTCTCAGGGACCAAAAGTGGTTCATTATCTTGATCATCAATGTTCCCTCCTTTGTTAGAGGAGGGTGTCTTGTTGAATAGCTCATGAACACTTTCTTCCACATAGTGTGCCCTTTTGTTGTAGACTTTGTGGGCTTTGCTTTGAGGGAAGTGTCCTAGAAGGGTTCCTTCACCGCTTCTTACATCAAACTTCCCGAGTTGGTCCTTCTCATTGTTGAGAAAATAGCATTTGCATCCAAAGGTTCTAAGATGAGTTATCTTTGGTTTTCTTCCATTGAGCAACTCATAGGAGGTTTTGTTTAGGAGGGACCTGATCATACACCTGTTCACCAAGTAGCAAGCATCGTTTATTGCTTCTGCCTAGAAATTTTGGCGATTTCCCTGTTAATGAGCATTATCCATTCCATGTCTTCCAGAGTTTTTATCTTCCTTTCAACAGCACCATTTAGCTGTGGAGTCCTTGGTGCTGAGAAGTTGTGAGTGATCCCATTTTCATTACAAGACTCATCAAATTTTGGCATTGATATATTCTATCCCGTGGTCAGATCTGATACGTGTTTCCTTCAGTTCCATCTCCACTTGGATCTTCCTGACAAGTGTCGCAAATACCTAAAAAGTCTCTTAACAAACGGTATCCAGGTGGATCTTGAATTTGGCAGTCCACGAACCAGGTTCTTCTGAATCAGTTCATTCAAAAATGAGAGCCGTGAGTGTTCCAATCCTTTATGCCAAGGTTTTGCGTCATTGTCAGCTGCCTTCAAGCAACTCATATCACCAGTTTGTAGGGATTTAAGGTCAGCGAAGTAGATGTTCTTGTTCTTTTGGCAACTAAGACCACTTCACCAGTTACTAGATTGGTAACTGTGCGCATTTTTATAAGAACTCTACTTTGCTCCCTTTATCACAGATTTGGGACACACTCAAGAGACTCTGCTTCAGGCAATGCACATGGCACATATTCTCAATTGAGTGTGACAGAGACTTTCCATATTTTCCAACACCGAGAATGTACCCACACCCCCCCCCCCTTTTATATATACACAGGATACATTCCCTTTTTTGCAGGGCTTTCTGTGAGGGTTGTAAGGAGTTTTCTCCTTTTGGAACCCGATTCCCTACCTGTTTCCACTATTGTTGAAGTACATGGCAGTAACAGCATCTGAGGACCAGGTCCACTTCAGAGATTTCTCAAGATCAATTTTTACTTTCTCCAATTCAGCTTGAAGTTGCCTATTTTTCTCAAGTTCACCACATAGACTAGTTTTCACATCATTTAATTCCTTCTCAAGCTTGATGTGTGTATCACTAGCTACTTCTTTCCCATTCCCAATATTCACAGTCCTATCTTCTAATTTGAGTCACTTAATGGTTTCCTCTAGGTCAGTGATTATCACTAAAAAGTCATCCCTCTCTTGCTCAGTAGCTGCAATTTTCTCTTCTAGAGTGTGTTTTTCATTGCTAAAGCCTTATATGGTTTCCTTTAAATCAACAACCACTACCATTAGGTCATCTCTCTCATTTTCTACACTATTTATTTTTTCATTAAAAACTTCCTTTTCCTTTTCAAGAATAGCTATGGTCTCATATAGATCCACTACACAGACCACCGGATCATCCATAGATTGTTCAGCATCTCCTAGCTCTATGGTCAAGATCTATTTATCATTATCAAGGCTATAATATGCATCAATTAGAATATTTGCTAATGACCTTAACTTCTTAGAAGAGTGGGATTTCAGATTTCTCTAAACATCCCTGAAATTTACCTCATCATTTTCATCCTCTTCATCATCGTCAGACTGAGCCATCAGTGCAAATAGTGAGTCATATTTCATTGCTTCAGTTTCCACTGCCATTATGGAGCTGTTTTCTGCATCTGGTTCCCTTTCTGATTCACTGGAGGAGTCTCCCAAAGCAGTAAGAGCATGTTTCACAATATTGTCAACTGCACTTTTTTGACTAAATTGTTTGTCTGGAACTGGGTTCCTTTTTGCTGCTTTGTCAGGGTTTTGTTTGTATTGCTCCTATTTCAGAAGTGGACAGTCTTTGATGAAATGCTCTGGCTTTCTGTACCTGTGACAGATATCATTGTTCCTTGCCTTACTTGAACTTCCCCTCTATGGTATACCACCATTTCTTCGAACCATCTTTTGAAACTTTTTAGTAAGATAGGCCATATCATTATCTTCTTCACTTGAGTCACTGTTTTCAGCCTTGAGCACCAGGTTCTTTTCCTTTTTTGGCTCTCTTATTTCACTATCTTTCTTTCTTTTCATCTCGTATGTCTTCAGATTACCAATCAGCTCATCCATGGTTAGAGTTTGTAGATATTTAGCTTCAGTGATGGCATTCACCTTACTCTCCCAAGAACTAGGTAGAACACTAAGAATTTTCCTTACAAGCTTGTTTCTGGGAATAACATCTCCAAGTGAATGAAGCTCATTTATGATGGATGTGAATCTAGTGTGTATATCCTCAATAAACTCATCATCCTTCATTCTGAAGAGCTCATACTCAGTGGTGAGCATGTCAATCTTGGACTGTTTAACCTTAGTAGTTCCTTCATGTGCGGTTTGCAATGCTTCCGATATTTCTTTGGCAGAATCACAAGCTGAGACTCTGTTGTACTCATCAGGTCCTAAACCATATACCAAGATTTTCTTGGCACGATAGTTCTTTTCTACGCCTTTTCTGTTAATATCACTGTACCCCTTTCTGTCTTTTGGCACCATTGGTCCAGTTTCTCCAAGCTTCTTCATAGGAACATGTGGACCATCACAGATGATGTCTCATAGTTTTGAGTCTTTGGCCATTATAAAATCATGCATACGAGTCTTCCACCAGCCGTAGTACTGACCATTGAATCTAGGAGGTCTGTAGGTTGATTGTCCTTCCTCAAAGTTGGGTGGAGCAGCCATTGAGATCCTTTCAAGGTGTTAACCTTTTAGAAATGACCCGCTCTGATACCAATTGTTAGTTTATATGAGTCCACCAAACTATAGAATGCCTGCTCCTCTATGAGTTTTCACTAAGAATACTTATGAAGCAGTAAGTAAAAGAGACACAGGATTTTTACGTGGAAAAATCCCATTCAAGGCGACAAAAACCACGACCTACACTTGTGGGCTTTCAACTTCACTAACTTGTAATCTCACTATTACAAGTCACTTTGTAATGAATCTATTACAAAGACTTCAACTTAACTAACTTGAGATACTCTTACCACAACCCACTTTGTCACTCTCTAGTTACAAAGACTTTAACTTATGATCAACTCTAGTCACAACACAAACTTAGAGGGTTTGTGATTTTAAGTTTCCTAAAACACAGCTTTTAAGAAAGTAAGATAGGAGTTACAATGAAGAACAAATAACAAGATTATAACCCAACTACAGATACACATAGACTTATTATGAAACTGATCTTTAGTGGATTTGACTTCTTGTTCTTGACACACTTGTGACTTCAATGCTGGATCAACACTTTAATGTTTGAGAGAATATCACTAAATGCTCAAGTGAATATCTTGCAATTCTTGGTACATAATTCTTCCCAATGGGAAGTAACTGTTGCACTGTCGCATGTACAGTTACAGACAGTTACTTTTTGCAGTTACATTCCAGCTGTATAGTTGACTTGTACTTCTATCAGAGAACACCAAGGGATCAGGTCCCTATCGTGTTCCTCTTTGTAGCAGTTCATATGCTGGAGTTTAGACTGAACTTCGTTCATTTGAAATATTTACCAAGCGAGTCAGGTTCTCTATCTAGTTCTTAACAATAAGTTTGTTAGATCATCAAAACATAAGAAGCATAAGGCAAAGACATTGAGAACCCATCAGTTACCGTTATTATTGTTATGTTTAGTGGAACCGTCCTCCACTTGGTTATTCTCATTAACATTAATGGTCAGAAAATCTCCGACCATGTTGCTAGATTAAAATTGATAGAAAATACAAAAGGAAAGACTGTTAGTAACTTAGTATATTTAGATGAACAGCAAAATTGATCTAGTCTCACAGTGGGCGTCAAATTGTTTAACCCAAAAACTGATTCAAGGATAAAATAATTAAAGTTATAATTCGGGGCTAAAAGTAACAAATTCAATCTAAATAATAATTAGACATTTAAGATAAAATGTGAGACAAAATAAAAAATTATAGAGCAAAAAATAATAAGAGAGATGTTGCTTGATGATCACTTGAGACTTGAATGCCTGGAGCTTTCTTATAGAGATTTTGTAAGACTGTCAAAAGATAAGGTTTTTCATATAAATAGTGGTAATGGTGAGTGTCAATTGTCCCTAAAATGAACAAAATGTTAGCTTTTGTAGTAATGGATAAGGGTTGCCATTTCTTTGAGTTGTGCTGCCGTTACGCTCATTTATTCTGGTCATTTGAATCATTTGTAACATCTACTTTAGTACTGAATCTCATAACTATAGTTTTGATGATGAATCTCGAATACTCTGGCACCTGTTGATCTTCTATCCTTCTTATTTGTGTACTCCTTAATCATTTATAAATTCTCTGATATTTGACTTTCTTTCCGAGTATTCTAGTTGATCTTACAAGGAGTCTTCCATCTAGTTGCTGGATTATACTCTAGTGTTCGTGTAAGATTACTAATAAATTCTTACCACATGTCATCTTATGAATGGTACACGCGTTAAGTCTATTTTTTTAATCAATAAAACAACCTCACTCAACCACCCTTGAGCCACCCCCAATGGCTCCCTCTGCCCTCGGACCTCAGCAACCAAAATCAAACCAAAAGGTTAAGGTGTCAGGGTTTGAGGTTCATGGTCAAGGTTGGATTCACGTCGGGGATCAAGGCCACGGCCGGGTTTGGGACCGGGGTCAAGGGTCGGGGTGGCTTAGATCCCGATCTTAATCCCGAAACCAAATCCCGACCCCCGACCCCGGACCAATCTCCCACCGTCCGGCTCATCCCCAACCTTCACAAATTTTGTCTCCCATAGTGTTTGTGTAGATTATATATTTTTCAAAAATAAATAAATCTTGCTAACTAATCAAATATCAAAAAATAAGTAAGAAAATCACATGTTTTTCAAAAAAATATTTTATTCACACCAAACGCACCCTTAGTGGAAAATGACTATCCTAGGGGACAGGGAAGTTATTTTCCAGTCCAAGAAATAAGGTGCTATACTCATGCTTCTCATTCGGTGCTACACTATTGATATCCTAATCATTCTATTAGTTTATATGAATCCATCAACTATAGAGTACCTGGTACTCTATGATGAGTTTCCACAGAAAATACTAATTAACACAGTAAGTAAATGAGACACAGGATTTTTACGTGGAAAAATCCCAACTCAAGGGGACAAAAACCATGACCTACACTTGTAGGCTTTCAACTTCACTAACTTTTAAATGCACTATTACAAGCCACTTTGTAATGACTCTATTACAAAGACTTCAACTCAACTAACTTGTGATACACTTATCACAAGCCACTTTGTCACTCACTAGTTACAAAGTCTTTAACTTATGACTAACTCTAGTCACAATACAAACTCAGAAGGTTTATGATTTTGAGTTTCCTAAGACAAAGCTTCTAAGAAAGCAGAATATGAGTTATAATGAAGAACAAACAACAAGATTACAACTCAACTACGGATACACATAGACTCATTGTGGAACAGATCCTTAGTGGAGTTGCCTTCTTGTTCTTGACACACTTGTGACTTCAATGTTGGATCAGATATTTAATTGCTTGAGAGAATTTCACTAAATGCTCAAGTAAGTATCTTGTGCCTAGCACCATGTTGTTATACTCTCAAAGACATCCCAAGGATGATGTCAATTCTTGGTTGGTACACGCCTCTTCCCAATGGGAAGTGACTGTTGCACTGTCTGTTGTACTGTCGCATGTGCAGTTGTAGGCAGTTACTTTCTACAGTTGCTTTCCAGTTGTATAGTTGACTTGTACTTCTATCAGAGAACGTTCAGGGATCAGGTCCCTGTCTTGTTCCTATTTTCTCTTTATTTGCAGTAGTTCACATTAGCTGGAGTTCAGGCTGGACTTCATTCATTTGTAATGTGTACCAAGTGTGTCAGGTTTCCTATCTGGTTCTTGATAGTAAGTTTGTTAGATCATCAATACATAAGGCAAAGACATTGAAAACCCATCAATTTTCCCCTTTTTGATGATGACAAACATAGACATTGATAACATTTATTTAGAGCAGAAGTAAACAGATAAGGTAATAGGAACTTCACAAGTTCCCTCTAACCTTTTGCTTTTGATTCCTCCTAATCAGATCCCTTGTTATCCCTTTATTCTTTTGATTCCCCCTCAATCAGATCCCCTGTTATCCTTCTCCCTTTTGGCATCATTAAAAATACATAAGCAGGAAAATAGCATAAAGAAGTCTAACACAACCAACTCATGCCACATATGTGCACACAACATGACAGAAAAGAGAAACAAAGGAAAACAACATTGTACAAGCAAAAAGAGGAGCTGTTTCATCGATATGAAAATGGACTGATTAAACAGGAGCAGTAACGGTAAGATCCAACATGTCATCAAAAAAAGAACAAAAAGAAACACAACAGCCACAAAACATGATAACAGAAGACAACTGGTCACTAAGAGGTTTCTAAGGGGCACTAGAAGAGGGAGACTTGGAGAAGGAAACATCAAGGGTTTTGAGAACCAGGTCCATATGGGCATTTACAGACAGCTGCTCTTCAAGCAGTTTTGCGCGAAGCTCATCATTTTCCTTGGTCAAGCGGGTAACTTCTTCATTAGTGGAATTAATAGAACCAGGTGCCCTAACAGCTTGACTAAGCTGAGTTTCCAGTATGGCATTCTGAGCCCTCAACATCCTGATCTCTTCGGTAGTAGCATTTTGAGCATTGATCAGCTGAGAAATGGTCGAGTGCTTCCACCAACCTTTTCTACACACTCACATTCTTCCATAGTGGTTTTGGAGAAAGTTTGCTTGCGGGTGCCCACTTTGGGATTAGCCAAAGGAACCTTGTAGAACTTAAACACTCGAGTGAGGAGAAAGCCATATGGGAGCCCGTGATTGCCACCTTTAAAGTTTCCCACCTTTTGCATATGTTCTATCATAATTTCTAGCAGATTGATCGGGACAAATTCATCAAGAGCTTCCATTAAGACCAGGTCAGACTTTGAAGCGATAGACTACCTCTCAGCATAAGGTAAAATCACCTTATTGACCAGCTCAAAGAGAAGATGATACTCAGGAAGAAGTGCCTTCTTATACTCCCGTTCCCCCTACTGAATGTCTTGCTCTTTCATGATAGCTCACCTAAAGTTAGCACCACAAGCACCTTTGACTGAGGACATCCCTTCACATGGAATTTGGAGAAATTTCCCTAATGCTGAAGCGTCAAGCACAATGTCTACTCAATTTACTAACACACAGATGTGATCCCCCTCAACAGTGAAGAGAGATATGTAGAAACTTTGTACCGCATCCTCGTACACCTTAGGTACATCCTCTTGAAACAAATGATCCCATTGCTGAAATTCCACCATCTCCAGAACTTGCCTCATTCCTGTCATCTTTGAGATTGCTGGGTCAAACATACAACACCACAAGACTTTCTGAGTTCTCAATCTCTCCTGCCAAAGACCACTGTCACTAGGTATGGTTTTCATAGAACCAGGTCCCCCTACAGTTTCCTGTTTTCGTTTTCTAGACCCTTCAACAGACTTTCCTTTCCGGCTTACAACCCCTATAGTATCTCCTTCAGACATAGCTTGCTCAAGTACAACCTTCTTAAACTTATTGCTACCCTTCACGTATGTTCCACTTTGTTTTTCAATAGCTTCATTGGAAGCTCCAACCACAGACTTCTGGATTTTTGTAGATCGTTTTACTAAGGAACTGGGTTCCTCTACAATATCTTCATCAACCTCAACCACTGGAATGCTTTTGTTAGTCACAAATTCCCCCTGTTTTATCAACCTCTTGTTCTTTTTCTTGACACTCCTCTTACTTTTTTGCAAGGCAGACTCGAAAGCCTCTTTCTGCTGCAACCTAGTAGTGGGTTGCTTGGAAGAGGATTTAGGAGTCTCTGCTTGTTTGCGCATTTTAAACCACGCGTTGAGACCCATATCATCTTCACCAATAGGGATTTCACTGGGTGGAATGGATTCCAGGAGCTTGGGATAAATAGGAGGTTCTTGGGTTGATTCAACTGGAAGAGGATCAGGTTCTCCAACAGGTTTTTCTGTGATATTTTCATGGACTGGAGAATCGAAGAGTTCTAAGGTTCTTTCATCGTCTAGGAATGGAGTTTCTTCCCCCTGAGACATAGAAAAGAGGGAAGCTCCTTCAATCAAAAGACTTTCGGCAGCGATAGCCATAATATTGTGTGATGCTTCCTTTTCTGGTGACTCCATGAGAGCCACTGAGTCCAAAATAGAGGAGTTCAGATATTGATCAAGATCATCCTTAGAGACCTCTGACACCTGAGTGGTAATTCTTTCTAAGTGTTCTTTGGTGAGATCAGAGGAAGGGGGAGACATGGGGTTTTCAACACATGGAAGGGAAACAGAGTTTGTCGGAGAAGGAAAAATAATAGGAGATAAGGAGGAAACAAGTGTGGGTGCAGTAGTATTGGGGATAGTGGAAGAGTGGATTTCTAGAGGTGACTCTAAGGATGATTGGGAAGTGAGAGTGGTGTTGATGGTAGGAGAAGGAATAGATTGTTCGTTTGCCATTGTAGGAGGATTGGGTAGAGAATTTGAGTAAGAGAGAAGTTAAGAGGGGATCACAGAGATACAAAGGAGATGAAGATTCAGGACTGTTGTGAGAGTTTTATGGGAAGAAGGGCTAATAATAAGAAGGGAGAGAAATGGGTACTGAAGGATTTTGAAACGACGGTAAGTTTGTGGGAATGCGTAACGTGCAGAGGAGGTGAAGGGATTTGAAAGATAAGACGTGACATGCAGACTCTGAAAAGTCAGATGATGTGGTAGTTGAATTAATTTTGTTAACCTTTTTTAAGAAAGCATGCGAAAAACAAACACATTACTACTAACCTGTGGTACAAGAACATGATTCCCAAACAGTTTTTAAAAAACGATTTTAGCAGCTCTTCTTTCGCAACTCATCATTGTACCTTTAGCTTCTGTGATCGTCATGCGTGTTTACCTGCAACGGTATCGATGTGAGTTAGGCTTGGCCAGAAAACACTTTAGCTAGTTTTACTTGAAAGTGATTTTCATATCCAATTGATGAGGAATCAGGTTCTTAATTAGGCTTCAATAGCCCCAGCTTCACCCTATTTCTTTCAAAATGTTCCCTAATCAACGTGTTTGGTCCTCTTGTGATGGACCAGGTTCTTTGCCATGTTAAGATCGCCTGCTTCAGCTGTTGAGAGAACCACTAGGTTGTATTTCCTCGTACCCTATAAGATTAAGCATGATCCAATAGAATGAGCTATTCCAAATGTGCTCTTCTTAAGGTTTCCTTGATATTTTTTGGGTTCTATCTGGGATAGAAATACAGAGATGACTGGAGAATTTCTGCCTTTTGATTTTGTCTGAATCCAAAATTAAAGGGGTGATTATGTTATCAAGTGGATGGGAACTTTTTGTATTTCCACTTGGGGACTGAAGTTTGATTAGTAGAGAAACTGAGTAGATTAAGTGGATTTCCCTCCACTCCTTGTTCTGCTACTTGTGGAGTACCTTGCACTGCATCTCCAACTCTTTCTTCAGCTTCAGTAATAGTAATTGAAGTACCAGGTTCATCTTAGAAAGTGAAAGAAGATGTTGCATTGTCTTAACATGTCTCCTTCATCTGACTCATCATATCAGCCTTGCCTTTTGAAGCATCAGATATTTCCCCAGGAACCAAAAATGGTCTATTATCTTGATCATCACTGTTTCCTCCCTTGTTAGATGAGGGAATCTCGTTGAATAGCTCATGAACACTTTCTTCCACACATTGTGTCCATTTGTTACAGACTTTGTAGACTTTGCTTTGAGAGGAATATCCCAGAAAGATTCCTTCATCGCTTTTTGCATCAAACTTCCCAAGCTGGTCCTTCCCGTTGTTGAGAACATAGCGTTTGCATCCAAAGGTTCTCAGATGAGTTATCTTTGGTTTTCTTCTATTGAGCAGCTCATAGGGAGCTTTGTTTAGGAGGGACTTGATCATACACCTGTTCACCAAGTAGCAAGCGGTTGTTTATTGCTTCTGCCTACAATTTTTTGGCGATTCCACTATCAATGAGCATTGTTTGTGCCATGTCTTTCAAAGTTCTGTTCTTTCTTTCAACAACATCATTTTGTTGTGGAGTCCTTGGTGCTAAGAAGTTGTGAGTGATTTCATTACGAAGCTCATCAAGTTTGGCATTTGCCAAATTTTGTCCCGTGGTCAGATCTGATGCATTCTCCCTTCAATTCCATCTTCACGTGGATCTTCTCGATAGAGATAAAAAAAACCTCGAAAGTTTCACCCTATGTTCTAAGAACCAGTGGCCAGGTGAATCTTGAATTTTGGCAGACCATGAACCAGGTCCCTCTAAATCAGTTCATTCAGAGGTGAGAAGTTTGCATGCCCCAATCTTCTTATGTCAAAGTTCTGCATCATCAACAACTGCCTTGAAGCAGCTCATATCACCTGCTTGTAGAGATTCAATGTTAGCAACGTAGATGTTCTTGTATCTTTTGGCTATTAAAACCACTTTGCCAATTACCAGATTGGTAACTATGCACACTTTTAATACGAACTCTACTTTAATCCCTTTATCACAAATTTGAGAAACACTCAAGAGACTGTGCTTCAGGCCCTCAACATAGTACACGTTCTCAATTGAGTGTGAAAGAGACTTTCCAACTTTTCCAACACCGAGAATACACCCTTTTTTCATTTCCAAAGGATCATTCCCCTCCCTGCAGGGTTTTCAATGAGAGAAAATCCATGATGTTTCCAGTCATATGCTTTTAGTATCCATTGTCCATGAACCATTGCAGTCTCCTTCCTCTCATTGTTCCCTGCACATATATGGGTTAGCTAGTTTGGGTTCCTTGTTATGAGAGAAGGGATGAATAAGAGTTTTTCTAGTCCATACAGGCAATATTCATTTCTTGTGAGTGGTACCTGGTCCCTCTTTAGTAGTCACTTTTTCAGTAAACAATTTGTTTTTCTGAACAGATTGAACCGTGGCCTAGAAATTTTCTTTGAAGTGCCCATTGTTCCCACAGTGGGTACAATGCCAGTTATCAGGAACTGTGACATACTTTCTATGAGGGTTGTAAGGAGTTTTCTCCTTTTGAAACCTGATTCCCTGCTTGTTTCCACTATTGTTGAAGTACATGGCAGTGATAGCATATGAGGACCAGGTCCACTTGAGGGATTTCTCAAGATCAATTTTTACTTTCTTCAATTCAGCTTGAAGCTGCCTATTTTTCTCGAGTTCACCACATAGACTAGTTTTAACATCATTTAATTCCTTTTCAAACTTGATGTGTGACTCACTAGCTAGTTCTTTCCCCTTATCAATACTTGCAGACCTAAGTTCTGATTTGAGTCCCTCAATAGTTTCCTCTAGGTCAGTGATTATCACCAAAAAGTCATCCCTTTCTTGCTCAGTAGCTGCAATTTTCTCTTCTAGAGTGTGCTTTTCATTGCTAAAGCTTTCTATAGATTCCTTCAAATCAACAACCACTACCATCAATTCATCTCTCTCATTTTCTACACTATTTATTTTTTTCATTCAAAGCTTCATTTTCTTTTTCAAGATTAGCTATGGTCTCATTTAGATCAACTACACAGACCATCAGATCATCTCTAGATTGTTCAGCATCTCCTAGCTCTATGGTCAAGATGTCCTTATCATTAATAAGACTATAATATACGTCAATTAGAACATTTGCTAATGATATTAATTTCTTAGAAGAATAAGACTTCAGATTTCTCTGAACATCCCTCAAATTTACCTCATCATTTTCATCCTCTTCATCATCGTCAGACTGAGCCATCAGCACAAACAGTGAGTCATATTTCGTTGCTTCAGTTTCCACTGCCATCATGGAGCTATTTTCTACATCTGGTTCCCCTTCTGATTCACTTGAGAAGTCTCCCCAAGTAGCAAGAGCTTGCTTTACAACATTGTCAGCTGCACTTTTTTGACTGGTTCCTTTTTGCTGCTTTGTTAGAGTTTTGTTTGTATTGCTCTTGTTTCAAAAAAGGGCAGTCTTTGATAAAATGTCATGGCTTTCCGCACTTATGACAGAGATCATTGTTCCTTGCCTACTGCCCCTTTTCGGTATACCACCATTTCTTCGAACCATCTTTTGAAACCTTTTAGTAAGATAGGCCATATCACTATCCTCTTCACTTGAGTCATTGTTTTCAGCCTTGAGCACCAGGTTCTTCTCCTTCTTTGGCTCTCTCCTTTCATTGTCTTTCTTTCTTTTCATCCCGTATGTCTTCAGATTTTCAATCAACTCGTCCATGGTTAGAGTTTGTAAATCTTTAGCTTCAATGATGGCATTCACCTTACTCTCCCAAGAGCCAGGTAGAACACTGAGAATCTTCCTTACAAGCTTGTTTCTGGGAATAACATCTCCAAGTAAATGAAGCTCATTTATGATGGATGTGAATCTAGTGTGCATATCTTGTATAGACTCAGCATCCTTCATTTTGAAGAGCTCATACTCAGTGATGAGCATGTCAATCTTGGATTGTTTAACCTGAGTAATTCCTTCGTGTACGGTTTGCAATGCTTCCCATATTTCTTTGGCAGAATCACAAGCTAAGATTCTGTTGTACTCATCAGGTCCTATACTACATACCAAGATTTTCTTGGCACAATAGTTCTTCTCTACGGCTTTTCTGTCAATATCACTGTACTCTTTCCTGTTTTTCAGCACCATTGGTCCAGTTTCTCCAAGCTTCTTCATAGGAACATGTGGACCATCACAAATGATGTCCCACAGCTATGAGTCTTCTGCCATTATAAAATCATGCATACGAGTCTTCCACCAGCCGTAGTACTGACCACTGAATCTAGGAGGTTTGTAGGTTGATTGTCCTTCCTCAAAGCTAGGCGAAGCAGCCATTGAGATCCTTTCTAGGTGTTAACCTTTTAGAAAGAACCTGGTCTGATACCAATTGTTAGTTTATATGAATCCACCAAACTATAGAGTACCTGGTACTCTATGTGTTTTCACAGAGAATACTAATTAACACAGTAAGTAAATGAGACACGGAATTTTTACGTGGAAAAATCCCAACTCAAGGGGATAAAAATTACGACCTACATTTGTAGGCTTTCAACTTCACTAACTTGTAAACGCACTATTACAAGACACTTTGTAATGACTCTATTACAAAGACTTCAACTCAACTAACTTGTGATACACTTATCACAAGCCACTTTGTCAATTACTAGTTATAAAGACTTTAACTTATGACTAACTCTAGTCACAACACAAACTCAGAAGGTTTATGATTTTGAGTTTTCTAAGACAAAGCTTCTAAGAAAGCAGGATAGGAGTTATAATGAAGAACAAACAATAAGATTACAACTCAACTATGGATACACATAGACTCATTGTAGAACAAATCCTTAGTGGGGTTGTCTTCTTGTTCTTGACACACTTGTGACTTCAATGTTGGATCAGATCTTTAATTGCTTGAGAGAATATCACTAAATGCTCAAGTAAGTATTTTGTGCCTTGCACCATGTTGTTATACTCTTAAAGACATCCCAAGGATGATGTCAATTTTTAGTTGGTACACGCCTCTTCCCAATGGGAAGTGACTGCTGCACTGTCTGTTGTACAGGCAGTTACTTTCAGCAGTTTCTTTCCAGTTGTATAGTTGACTTGTACTTCTGTCAGAGAACGTCCAGGGATCATGTCCCTGTCTTGCTCCTATTTTCTCTTTATTTGCAGCAGTTCACATTAGTTGGAGTTCAGGCTAGACTTCATTCATTTGTAATGTGTACCAAGTGTGTCATGTTCCCTATCTGGTTCTTGACAGTAAGTTTATTAGATCATCAAAACATAAGGCAAAGACATTGAAAACTCATCATATTCCCTGCGCGTTTGTAGTTTTTCAGTGGGCATGAGACGGAGTAAGGGATTTTGAATTTTGATGAATTGCAAGTGCATGGTTCACTACTGTCCAAGTAGGCATGGATGTACTTTGTTGCTTGTGGCAGAGGATGTTTGAATTTACTGATATTACCCTTCTCCAATGTTCTAATATTTGCTGCCTATAAATTCGTTTCTTCAAATTTTCAAGCATTATATTGTGATAATTTTTGTTCTTAGTGAACCTTCTTGTCTTTTATTTCGGGATATGGGATTTGAATTGGATTAGTCATTTGGTATTAAGATGGGGCTTTAAAAAAAGGAGGGGGTTGGAGGTCTAAAATGAAGCCACGTGTAGGATCTAAGGCTAGGGTCCAGGATCCGTTAAATAGGAGGGTAATTTGTTTAAACAAGTAATGGCGGGATAAATAATATCGAAAAGTGTGTGTGTATATATATATATATATATAGCTCTTCTCCGTAGTGTTTTAAGTGTTGAACCAGATCTTCTTTCTCAAGAAAAGGACAGACATTTCCAAACAAGCCAATTCAAATGAAACCTTGCTTATCCATTCTTTTTGTGATTCAAATATCGTCCCTTTTTCATGCCAAGAATTATTTGCAGGTAAATATAAACACTAATTATCACGTATAAGCAAGAAAAACACTTCATTTGTTAATCAATCCTTAAAGAGATGGTTTAGAACCAATAATTCATTATCTAATAGATCTTTCATAGTAATGTTGGCGGAGGATGGGAAAGGAGCGGCCTAAGAAGTGAATGTTGGGCTAATATTTTTCTAATTATCATTCACACACAGGATTTGGAAATTTATCATCATATCACCGTAAAATAAAAACTTGCATGCTATAGTTGGACAATATATGACTCGCAATTTAAACTAGTTTACCTATTAGGAGATGTGACAAGTGATATTTTAATATAAATGAGGTGCCTATTTTGAATTCTATAAGGTCAGTGAAATTTGAACTCCGTGCATTTCAATTCGATGGTGAGCTTTCATCAATGGATTACCAACTTGGGACTAAATTAAACGCAATATTAACCATTTTTGAATAAAAATAACATCTATTTTGTAGTAAAGAGAGGATAATTTATAGCACAAAAAACCAATCCATCAAGGCAATTATTATGTCTTGGATTCCAAGAATCTAATTAACTCCTAAATATTGCAAGCTCTAATCTTATCCAGGACTAATCATAGAAATATTTTTCAACGGGGTCGAAGGTTGGTTCCAACCCATCTATATCATTGAAACATGGTTACCGGGATTGAAGGTTGGCTCCGATCTATGAACAAAATGGAGCTAGTAATCAATTTTGGTATGTTCCACTTTTCCGCAAGGTGATAACTCCATTAGCTGTGGACAGCAAATAACTTACTACTTAGACTATTGAATTCCTAGTTAGAATACACTAAATTGCTGTCCCTATTTGTAGCACTTCAGTCTTTGTTGGTGGCAAAATGAGACTTAAAACCAAAATTACTAGTAGGAGCCGCCCATCGCAACTCTGTTTTCTACGTGTGTTCAAGTCTATTTATTGGAAAATTGGTCCGAATAGAGTTGCGCATTCATTGGAAACAAGTGTAAATTCATACTTTTTCGGTGGCTATGGACTTGAACAGATTGCTTCACATGAGAAGAGATCTTTCCCTCGATTGTTACCACATTACCAAAATATTGGAAACAAGCAGCACTCAGCCTCGGGGTTCCTCTTGTTGGGAAGGGGAAGAACTGAAAGCAACTCAAGTAAATCGAATAAATGTAAAATTAACGACCTACAGATATATAATTGCTTAATATATAAACTGCACTATTATTTTGGATGGCTGATGGATCAACACCAAAATGCTCTTTCATTTTACGAACAAACCTTACCCTAGCACACCCCAACAGCACACAAGTAATGGGAATCCAATTGTTCGACGCTTCAGCGCTTGGATTTTGCTTAGATTAACTAGCTCAAACAAGCCCTCTCCAAAGTCAAGCCTAGAATTAATATGGGGTTATAGACATATGAATAAGTAGTGTGGGCACTTCCCCTGATCCCACATTTGTATTTACAGTTCAACAAAAGCTAAGTTGCCATCTAGGAAACTATATTTTCTTGATTATCAGCCGAGTCAAAGGCAGGAACGAGGATATCCACAGCTCTGATGGTGAAAAGACGCCATCACAAGGAACACCAGCCGAAAATTGTGGTGATATGTCATTAATATGACTTTCTTCCCTCGTGCTCCTATTCCTGACCATCTTTGATACAATCTGATCAAAGGTTAATTCTAAGGTGAACACCAGTGCCGGTAGCACCCTGGTGTATCGAAGTTCCATTTGAGGTCTTTGAATGCACATCGTTGATCCAGCAACCTTGCTCACACCTGTTCTGCCGAGCAAAGAGCTCTCCAGCCACTATATCGTTGCATACTTGATATGGTAAACAACCAAGTATTTCACTGTAGAAAAATCAGATAATACAATTGAAGACATCAAAAAATGGTTAATTTTTCAATCAAACATAAAATGCATTAAAGTTATGAGAGTTTATTATAAAGTAGAAACACCAGATAATACTATTGAAAACATCAAAAAATTGGAAACAACCAAACATATCAGGCATTAAAGTTCTCGGTGTTCATTTTCAAAACAAGTGCAGCCATCTTTCTCTCTCTTCCCCCAACTAGGTCCTGTCCCTGCCCATGAGTTCTTTCCCTTTGTCGGGGTGCGGGTGGATGGCAGTTTTGCCTTGTTAAACTTGCCAATAAGATCTAGGTACCTAAATCAAACCAAGTGGCATGGAGGAATAGATAGACGGAGATATGTGAAGAAAATATACAAAATAGCAATACTGACATTTTTGGTGACCATTGGAGTAACCAAGACAAGAAACACTCAACTTTTCAAACAAGGGCATCTTAGAATTATATTTGATAAAACCCACCAATGAGCCTAGTCTGCAATCCAACTATTTCTTTTCAGCCATAAGGGAAATGCATAACCATCAAGAGTCAATGAGAAAGCATGACGCAAACAGTGTTATTAGAAACCATCATTTTGTTGATTAAAATGACGGAGAGATGCAAAGAGGGGGGTCATCGCCTCATGGGAGAAACAATGCACTTAACTTTATGAAGCACACACTACGCATAGTGAGGTGCTAAGCAATTCTATAAGACCAACAACAACTATGCTCAGTCCCAAACAAGCTAGGGCCGGCTATCTGAATCCTCACTTCTTCATTTAGCTCAGCTCTCTATAAGACCCTTATTTAAAAAATCCCTATAAGAAGCCCTCGCTTCTTTGAATTCAGCTAAAGATGAAAAATAACAGATTTGTTGTTTGAGAAATAGGACTTTCTCCACTTAAACTTCATCAGTCTCTTTGGTGATCCTGTCTGCTTCATCTTTCTCGAGTTTGCTAGCACTTCTTCTTCTACTACTTATGCTTCTCTGCTTCTTCCTTCTTGTTGTTCTTCAAAGAATGTTTGTTCTTCTGTTACTTCTAGGATAGGGAGTCATCTTCTTATACTTCAGTTTCTGGGTTTCTCTCTTGCTTCTCCCTACTACTCTCTTGGTACAATTATTAAAGCAATTATGACTATAAAGGCGATTATATATAATATTGAATATTACAAATGAAACTTAATTCTTTTAACGACGTTTGATTAAAATTGAAAAATTCACTCTGCCATTGAAGTTATCTTTTGGGCGCTCGAAATTACTGAACTTAATGGCAATTTAATGTTATTGGTACTAAAGACATATTTTTTTTGTAGTTCTGGTGAATTGTGCAATTCATATGCGTGCTTTGCCACTTCTCACTCAAATCCCCACCTGGCCTTGTCAGTCTTTGCACTTTATTGCTTTTAAAAATATTGGTGGCAGATATGTTAATGCCAGTTAGGCCAACACCAACAAAATGTATAAAAGTACAAAGGAAACCGAAAGTAACAGGGAAAAGTGTCAGTTTCCAACCCTGACACCAGTTACTGATGGATAAAAGAAAAATGGGCCACTAAATTCCATTACCCTAAGCTGCTTAGACAAAGCCTAAAACTGCAAAATAATCCAGGACACATCCATCATTCCTCGCACATATTGTTGCCTATGGTTGAACACAAACTGTTCCTTTGTTCCAACAAAATGAAATTGCATGCTTAACCTAATAGACTGCACTTACCCCCAAAGAGATGGTCCCATGCTTTCCAACCATCAAACTAAAAGAAGTAAATATCATAATACTTAATCCCTCTGTTAACCTTATATTTTAAGGTGTCGGCTATTTAGGAATGTGTAGTGGTGGGTGTCATACATTTACTTCTTTTGCCGAATATGTCTGTGCCTCTGTGAAAGAAGAAAATTCAAGTAAAAACAAAGTAAACACCACATGGACCACGAAACTTACCATTACATAACATAACTAAGAACCAGAACTTGACTTTTGAACCCACACTTGTTTCTGCATTTACATCATAGTCCATGCAAGCACATTAGTAAATGTACATAGTAAAAGCAGAGATAAGTACAAAATAAGGCTTTGAAAAGAAACCAGACCTCAAGAGAACTGTAGGCAGAAGTACCTCCCCTTCTCACAGGTTTTCCGTCCCCAACAGAAGGTCCATCTGCATCCCTCAAACCACGACGACTACCATGTTTATAGTTACCTAGATTCATCAGAAACTTTTGAAGTAACCACAAAAGAACCAATAGCTACGAGACAAGAAAAAATTAAGCATAATATTTCATGTAGAACTCAGCACAATCATCTCATGGCCTTAAAAAAAAGGCTATCCATTATCAGCAGAAGAATGAGAATTACGCCCACTTCAAATCAGTCTGAACTCACAGCAGTGCGCGATTGGTACATCACTTTTCGCTTCTCCTTGACCCCGAGAAAAAAGGAGTACGATTTCAAGAGAAAAAACTGAACTAAAGGTAATCTTACATACAGTGAAACATTTAGCTACAATTACGAGGTAAGACGCATACACTCCTTTGAAATTATAAGAGTTTATTTTCCAATCAGAAGATTTTGAGAATGTATCCATCTGAAAAAAGGGCAAAAATTAGTTATTAGTGATACAAGTGAACCAACCTTCAACAAAATCTCGCACTTGGGAAGATTGTTCATTACTGGCCTGTGAACTATCAGCACGGCGAAGAGGAGCCCAAACACCACGATCAGGCCTATCTCTATTCCTAGAACGTCTTTCTTGCTTCTCAACATGGACAACATGCAAGTCATTTCCAGCGGCCTTATCCTCATTAGCTCCACTAGTATCCTTCTGAAACAACTGCATACTTGGTGGCCGAGGAGGTCTCTTGTCCTTATCCTGTATTTGATGCTCTGACTGAGATGCTGATTGATTCTGCCGAGCATCCTTGAGAAGAATACTTCTGATGATCCTGCCACTTGCCTCTTGGCGCTGGTTCTGTTTTGGAGCAGATGAACTAGGTGAATTCTTGAGAGTAGATGCCACATTCTGTTGAGCTAATGAACCACCAGAAACCTACACAGTTAAGAGAAACAAGACTAAGTCCCAGATGGCAGACAAATTCGAACTGACAGAAATAAAAACAACCTGAGAAAATATTGATGTGTTATACCTTGTAACACAAAGTTGCAAGTGAAAAAAAAAACATCATTAAACAACTATGTAGAGGCAATAATCCTCTCTAACAGGGGAACCACAGCTTGCAGAACCTGATAATCACATCAAAATCCAGAATCTGATAATCACATCAAAATCCAGAAACTTTCTCATTCAGGCAAGTAAACCCATAAAAGATATAGTACAATGTCTTGAACATTACTTTGTCTTTTTTACCGAATATAGAAGTTTACACCAAGTATTTCATCTTCCAGTGAACAATACCACGTGAAGGCACCTTTTCTCTGTCAGGGTAATCCATATCATTTGGTAATAAATAGATTCTAAGTTGCTCCGACACGGCAGTTTAGGTGCTGCACCCGTGTCGACACAATACTAGTATGGATGTGGGCATGGGATCCGTACTAGATCTGGTCAAATAATTTTGGGTACTTTGACTCACGACGGATGAAAAAATTTGAGACGAGATGCAATTTGATTTCCGAAATCAAAACCAAAACTAGGATAAATTTGAAGAAAATAGAATACCTTATATAGAAAATAATCCTTCACTTGTCTACAACTTGAGAATAAAAAATACATCCACACTTTACGAACTATATGTAAGTATTGCAGAAAACTTCTCATAATTTAGAGATATTTTTATATTTTTATTTTTATTATTTTTAGTTGGATACCCGCACTCGTATCCTTACTAGGATCCATATCCCCGAATCTTAGAATTTACATCTCGAAGGATCTGACCTCTAAATCCGCACCCGTGACCAAACAACTTAGAATAGATTACTATATTACAGTCGCCCAACGGGAAAGCGACCTACTCTTAGATTTTGTCACCTAAAAAATGAAGCAATTAAATCTATATAGGAAGAGGTTACAGCAAATTCTATGAACATATAGATCATAGCCGGTTCAAAAATTGTTGGTAACAAAGAATATGAGCAACGACACAACAGATGATTTCATTCATTCAACCTAAACGGTATTAGCAATAGATCTAAAAAATCTTCAAAATATCTAGTATATCTTTTGTCTCAGTCGCTTTACCAATAAAATGGAAACTGTTCTGCACATGCTATCATTTTCCCTTGGTATAGAGAGGCAAAAGAAAGCCAAGGCCCTTCAATGTTCCCTTCTCTTTGGTCTCCCCCCTCCCCCCAAAGGACCCACAAAAGATAGTTAAAAAAATAAGAGCTCTCTCCTTCTACTACTAAATAAGTAAAACTTACATTAGGACCTTCTTTTTCCTTCCCCTTCAAGAGCAGGATTTTCTTCTTCCCACTATCAGCAGTTACAGAACGACCTGAAATAGATTAGACAGCATTATAGGCACATTAAACAAAATGCAACTTGTACAAGTAACAATGACAAGAATGGTGCAGGGGAGGACAATCTGATTATCTCCACCATTAAATGATGAAAGCAAAAAACTTTATGCAAGTAAAATATCTCTACAACAATCAAATAGACAATAATAATTCAACCAAATTTCACACTCTAACCTCCAACCAAGTGATAAGCATCCAAGACACCAGGCTGGCTTATAAGATAGAAAAGACACCTGATATGCAGTTAGTAACTATATCAAGATATCCTTTCTCTTCTCGACTTAGACTTGGTCTCCTACTAGTGTACATCCATCAGAAAGTTTTGATAAAAACTTTTTTTGATAAGTATATAAAGTTGATAAAAACATAGAAAATTATCCATTAATATCTTTTTTGAATGAAAAATACAAATTGAACGAAAAATACAAACAACAGCTGGCTATGACCCAGAATTTTTTTATGCAAAGAACGACTCTTCCCATAAAGTACTTCTACCTTGGCACCGCATTATAGGTGAAAGGATAAAGACCCATTTTTGCGTTCGGGGTTTTTCTAAGAGCTGTCCATGTTTTAAGAGAATAAACTTCTACTTGCAAAGAAATAGTCAAATGCATAAAGGTTTCAAGTTGTACGTCCAAATGATACCAAATCTTGGAAATAATGTCGTACTGTGAAATAACAAAAGGAATTCTATGTGGGCCACCTTTTATTGTACTGTATTTTTGCTTCTGAACTATGGTCCTTGATGATTGCAATGGTCAACCTTCAATGGGAACTTCCCCGGACATCAGCAGAGACAATGGCGAGAAGGATATTGAATAAGTGGATGCAAAGAAAAAGAAGCTGTAGAAATTCGCTCCTTTTTCACATCAGCAGAGACAATGGCGAGAAGGATATTGAATAAGTGGATACAAAGAAAAAGAAGCTATAGAAACTTGCTCCTTTTTGCTTTTTTATTTTTTTGTGGGTCTTGAGAATGACAAGAAATAGGAGTACTTTCGAAGGGCTAGGCAACCATTTGTTGAGGGTCAAAATAATATCTTTTACTCCTTTGTTCCACTTATGTGGCACTCTTTCTTTTATAGCATGTTCCCGAAAAGAATGGCACCTTTTCTATATTTAGAAGCTCTTTAACTGTAGACTTCCCATTTTACCCTTACTAACATCTTACAGCCACAAAAATTAATGCCATGGCATGTTTTAGAAAACAAGATGTAAGGGTACTTTATGTATGTCCAGTCAAGCACCAGCATATAAGATGGTAAGGAGGGACTATTTTTTCTGTTAATTTTGGTGTAAAGTGGAAATACTAGCTTTTTTTGAGAGTTGGCTATAATTTGGGAGGCTCAATGCACATGATCACTACACCTTTGTGAATATCATATCATCTCGTTGAAGTATAAATGAACTCTTTTGATTTATTAAAAAGATAAAGACAGAATGTTTCAGTTAGAGACTTCTCTGTATATCACGCAAACCAAGCTCACACAAGTTTTATCTATCCCATCAAAGCCAAGTCCAACAAACTCAAATAGCTTGCGTTTCTACTCGTGTAGCATAGTACATCCTCACTCGAGGCCGAGATCAGCTAGCTAACAAACAAAGAGAAATGCATTTTGGCTTAGCTTGATTATCCAACAAACAGATCTCAAATAAAATGTTATCGAGTAATCACAAAGCCAGAATGTTTTGCCCTCGACTCTCGGAAATACTGTAAAGATTGATACTCTATATTGTAATACAGCAACAGCACTCAAAGTGAGCCGAGAGTCTATCGGAAACGTTCTCTCTACCAGCACACGGTAGGGGTAAGGTCTGCGTACACACTACCCTCCCCAGACCCCACTTGTGGCATTACAATGGGTTTGTTGTTGTTAACAACAGCACTCAAAGATCAGGTTTCATATGAAGTATACCAATTCAATAAAAAGCTAAAATCCAAAACTAAGATAACTAATCATAGCACAAATATTTGTGATATGGCAGGCGGGTTATGCGTTATCGTTCCCTACTCCTCTACTTTTTCTGGCTATCATTTGGCATTAACATCATAGAAGAAGTGACTTATATAAGGGGGGGAGTCTTCCTCTGAACATCAAGGAGGAGGAAGATTAGGTTGATCCTAACAGAATGATGATGAATTACTTCTGTGGCAGTACCCCAACAAGATTGAGAGAGGGCTCAGAAGAGAGGGTGCTACCCGGGTACATAAGTATTAGGTCCACCAGCGCACACAAGTATTCTCCTGTCTTTTTTATTTTGGTTCACGAACCTTTATACACATTGATGCTTGTTTCTTTCAAGATATTAGTTAAACTGATCAAAAAAGATCACAGAAAAGATGTATGATTGTCATAGTTCTTTGGCCTGTTAAGACTGAGCAAAATACTAAATATAGTTCAAGAAATCAAATGTCTCCGCGGCAGGTTAGTGTAGTTATTTTCCTAAAACAACCTCCGAGACACAAATAAAAAGCTTGGAGGTCTAGACACAGAACTTTTACCTCCTTATCCACCCCACCCCTGCCTTTCATACTCTTACACTATGGCCTGCTAGATCCTCCTTGGGGTTTTTGACAAGTCTCCTACATCCACGTTCTCCACTAGCAAAGCTATGAAGCTGATCTAACTGCTTTTAGCAACAAAAAAATGTACCAGCAGTGCAGCTTCTTTACCTTTAATCTAAATCTCCATAAAATGTGATCTCCCTTACACTTGTTATTCCTCTCAAATGCATTAACATAAGCAGTCATTAACATCACAAAATCCACATGTTTGATTATTCCTATAAAAATATAAAGATAGAACATACTCTTCTCATCACAGTTTAACGCCCCTAAAAGTGAACATTTTTTCACAAGTCATGTAAAAAGTGAACTTCTAATTCACACAGAAAAAGAGTTTCCATGGAACAAAGTTATACACTATTAAATCTGCTTCCATTTTTCTACTATTAGCAAAAAAAATTGGTCCGACTCTTATCCTTTTCTCTTTTTTTTTCAGCAAGTAAACTTCTACTAGATATTCAGGATACAAATTTTTGGTTCCTGTACGAATAATCATGAATGTATCCTACCGATTTATCGGTGCACTCTACAAGTACTTTATTTATCCCTAACTGTAGTAAGGTTGAAAATCTAGAATATAAAAGTTCTACCACTATTTTGGAGTTCGAAGAAAATTTGCTTCCATTTTCCAATTACTGAGTTTCATCACGTCAGCATGGTCAAATAAGAAGACTTCCTTCTGCTTGGTTCGAAAGCTAGCGTTCCGGGAGAATCTAGTCATTTAGTAACTATCTCTGTAAAAGCAAAGTTAATGAGCAAGTGAATGAACGACGTCATGGTCCAAAAATAAAATGACCCTCCTTGTTTTCTTTTCTTACTTTCCCCTGTCCCTTTTATGTTTTTTGGGGAGGCCGGGGGGGGGGGGGGGGGGTTATTATGTCAGAAAAAATTTAGTTAGTCCATCATATCACCCTCACAGGACATCTCCCTCTATTAGATAGAAAAAGAATCACTTGAACGGAAAAATGCATTAGCTCACAAACACAGCCCATGTGGACCGAGTGCTTACCAGAATATGTCTTACTTTGTTTTGGTCCTTCTCACGCGATTCAAGAATTGCAAAAAATCTACTCCCATTCTGCATCTATCCAATTTAATTAGTTTGTTTTTCACTGAAGTATTAATATTTCATCATGTCAATATGGCAAAATAATTGAGACTTTCTTCAGCTTGGTTTAGGTTTTCCTTGTTGGGTGGCTTGGGTGGGGGGTTTTCATGCATGCTCCTTTTAAAAGAAAGAGGTTAGATAATCTGTCATATTCAGTCAGAACATTTGGACTGTTAAATGCTCCTCCAACCCCTACCCCACCACACCCCCAACTCCAAAACAAACAAAAAAAGATGTTAATATCAACTGTATTCTGTAGTAAATTTGTAAGAACTACGATACAAACATAAGACATACCAATTTCCCCTTCCACTAAATCAATCCCAGATCCAGGAGCAGAGGTTCTCGACTTGTCAGAGAGCTGCTGATCATCACGTTTTGGCACTAGAATGTATGATTTGTCCTTACCATTTCCAGCCTTAGAACTGTCTCGTAGAACATACTGCAGAACAAAGTGGTAATTCCGTAAGCAATATAAGATAAGAGTTACTGACAACATGTCAATAAACAAAGAAATATCCAACAAGTAGCAGTTTTATTGTCAATACCCAACATGAAAAGACAAAAACTAAACATGTGCATCTGTGTGTGTGTGCGCGCGCATAAGCTTATGACGTAACTAACAAATATCTGGTGCAAAAATTGAATAAAACAGGCTTCCAGGCTGTTATAGAGAACAAGGAAACTAGCAATGAAAAGCTCAATTATAAGGCAAAGCTGCAAAAAGCAAAAGCAGAGTAAGAGCAGTGAAGGCCCAATACCATCATCATGTACAAGCAGGCATATAGATCAAACCAAGTCAGGTTTTACAATGAGAGACAACTGAAAGCAGGTCAAGAGTAGAGAATGGTACACTTAGACAAGGCCTTCATATTCTCTGAACTAGAAACGCAAATTTATCATGTATAAAAAAGGTGTGATATAAAAACACATGGACTAATCCCAGTAGTCCATGGCCATAAGTTTGGGAAGAAGAGCATGTACCATGGTTGTAGAAGTCCTCTTTTCAGAGCCTCGTTTAGATGCAGCTGAGCTAGGAGTTCTTGAGGATGTGCCACCAACCCTTTTGGTTGATCTTCCATTAGATATAGATCTCTGACAAAAACCAAGTCCAATAAACTTGGTGTCATTTATTACTAAGGGGAAATTGCTCAAACTAGTGATGCAATAAATTTTTTTCATAAGACAAAAGAGACCATATTCGAAGAGAAGTTGTAGAGAATGCAATGGAATCATCTATATGAATACAAAGTAAGCAAAGGAAGACTGATGAAGGAACTTTAAGAAGAAAAAGACTGAATATTAGTCCTCAAATCAGCTTCTCAAAAGCATGTATAGATAAAGTAATAATATTTTAATATAGAAGGGCAAAAATACCCGTGTAAAGAAGTATCAGCTTCACAAGAACGTAACACAATCTTTACCACAAGATGCAACTCAACTATATCTAGTTCTTCCAACGATTTGTCCCCTATACATCAATTACCATCTATTAATACCATCCACAATGGTACATAATTCACCGTCAAAACTTCAGTTCCTTATATAAAAGAATTCATTAATAAAAACGCCAGATTAACAGGGACATTTGATTTAGTGAATAAGCAAGGTTAGAAGCTCATTCTGGTAAAATATCCACAAATAACAAAACCTTATTTACCAACAGGTAGCTCAAAGGCCAAAGCAGAATATGTACAGCTTCTTCATATCTTTGAGCATAGATCTCATAACTGAAACAGAAAGATAAAAGAAAAAGAGGAGGTTCCCAATATATAAAAATCCACTTCAGACCAACTGATGAAACCTTTTTCTCGGTTTGCTCGCGTACTCAAGTCGGTCAACAAAGATAAACACAAACCAGTTTAATGACGTGGAAGAATTAATATTTTCCCATATCTCTTTTTCCCAACAGATAAAAGCACGGAGCACCTACAAGTAGAAAGCTGCACCTCGACAAAAACAGACAGCAACTAGTTCTTTGCTAGTAAAGTTTGAAAATCCCAACATTGGGAATTTCGAAACAGGAAAATTTCCTACCCGAGCTCCACTCTTCGCAGCTCTTTTCTGACGTATATAATCCATTAATGGAGTAACTATAGGAGCATCCTTTGCTGAGCCTGAAATACAGAATAAGTGGAACTTCAATCTCAAACAACATGCACTCCACCTTCATGTTTTGCTCTCCAACAACTCTCATTTTGATAAATAAGATCTCCATTTGATGCACAACAAGAGTAGTACAAATTTTCTAGAGATGTTCTAACTGACCAGCTCGTTCAGCCTCTTTTCTCTCCAATTGTATCTCAGCACTTGGAAGATTCTCAACGGGCTTTGCAAGAAATTCAAGGAACTCCAGATATTCAGGATCTACAAGTGCATCAACAAAATTAACGTAACTGCAGATAAGATGGAGGTAGCATGTACGTCACATGCAATCAGCTCATCAATTTTAATACCTTTCAGTATGGTCGCTTCACGGGCATCCTTCTTGGACCAGTGCTTTGGAACACGCTGTGAAGGAGCATACTCGACAATTGTTTTGAACTGAGTGCCTAACATAGACATTCCCAGAAGATGAGAATAATAATTTTCCAATCAAAGATTAGATCACTACGCAAGATAGTTCTAGCAGGAACCAGAAAAGAAATGGTGCAACACATAATAGTGTGTGACAACCAAAGGGACCAAAGAGAAACCCAATAGCAAAAGCTGAACCAAAATAAATAAACAAATAAATCATTTTCAAATTTCATCTTGATGGAAGGAATGCCCACTCGATCTCTTGTAACTGTGCTTAAGCTTACCTTTCTCATTCACAAACACGTGCCCATCAAAGAACTCAGCGAACTCAATAACATCTTCTGTATTTCTAAAGTCAATATAGGCTCTTGAATAGCTTTGATGCTTCAGGCTGCAGAAGAAATTTTTAGCATAAAAGTGTCAACAACGCCAATGTTGAAAAAAATGAATCAAGCTATACCAGTCTAAAGTATGTATATTCATGTTTTAAACATACCATACTTGCACAAATATCAGCTTTTTAGGTGGAGAGGGCTATAAATCATTTCCCGAGACAGTAAAGAATATGGAAAAGGAAATCTTTGTTTTTTATGAGAAAGGTAAAGAAAAGGAAATCTTTGTTAAATAATAGAAGAAAAAGAAAAAAGTAAGCAAAACAATCTGACCAGTTTCGGACTTTATGCAAATAAAACCATGCATAAGAGTTTTTCTGAATAGGAATAAAACCATCCATAATATTTCTTTCTTAGCAAAATGGGAAAGACTTCATTAATAACAAAAATACTCTGGACCCCAAAAAAATAACATCCAATACCGCATACACAAATCTGAGGCAAAAGCTTAAGCGATACTGGACACGCCACGGAGAGCTCTAATCCAAACACAAACTACAGATATGCAGCCATCAAGCTGTTATAATTGTACACCCAACTTGCTATCCATTCCCTGGAGAACTAGTTGGATACACAAAATGGATAAATCATGAAACTTCATACTTGTAGGCTAAGTTGCTCCGACACGGCAGTTTAGGTGCCGTACCCGTGTCGACACGACACTAGTATGGGTGTGGGTATGGGATCCGCACCGGATCTGGTCAAACAAATTTGGGTACTTTGACCACGATGGCCCGAAAAAATCGAGACAAGATACAAATTGATTCCCGAAATCAGAACCAAAACTAGGATAAATTTGAAGAAAATAACATACCTTATCTAGGAAATCAATCTTTCACTTATCTACAACTTGAAAATAAAAAAGAAATCCACACTTTAAAGGCTATATTCCACAAAATTTCTCATAATTTAGAGATATTTCTTTTTTTTATTTTTTTATTATTTTTATCCCGATCCCCGCACCCATATCAGTACTAGGATCCGTATTCCCGAATCTTAGAATTTACATCTCGAGGATCCGACCACTAGATCCGCACCCGTGTCGGACACCCACACCTGTGCCCGAGCAACTTAGCTTGCAGGTACCAAGAACATCGCATTTTGTTCAAATCATTTCACAAAAAGAGTAGACTACAACAATATACTTTTTTTATAACTGCAATGTCCAAGCCAACTTGCGCACCTCGATTATTCTAACACATACCCGCTATTTTCCCCAAAGCATGTACCAGATAATTTTGTCGATCAAAGCTTAGGCAGATGAGACAAATCGCCAAATGCCTTTTGTCTCTGTAATAAATTTGAACCCTGGACACACATTGGTTTTCACCAACTTCATGGAGGCTACACCCTTTGGTGCAACACCAAACAACATACTTAGACTCCATACCAAACACTGGAGTATACAATGACTCGTGAACACAGTTCCTTGCCTAAAAGAACAATTCAATGCAACTTATTTCCTTTTGAAGCAAAAAAACTATGGATAAGCCACAAAAAATTCTTTTTTTAATTTTTATTTTTTTATAAAGTGGTGTAGTCACACACCGCAACTAATTTACTGAGCATTTGTTACCTCTTATCAACACAAGCACTAGGTAATTCTATCCATCCACCATAATCTTCCAGGATCTTTCCCCGACTTCATTGACCACTTGGTTATACCCTCGGAGCAAATGGTTTTTTTATTCTAAGGCTTGAACCTGAGACCTTTGATAAGGATAGAGAATCCCAACCATCCCTCCATAACACTGGTGCCAACACTATTTAAATTTCATAAATTGAAAAATTAATATTATATATAAAAACAAGATTTGGCTAATAACAACAGGGTGTAGTACGTTAGCACCATATTGATTTCATTTCCTTTTAATACCCCTCACTATCTCACCAATACCAGGGGGTTTCAGGCATTCCTTTAAAACAAGTACCACCTTACTACCCCCTCCTATGGAGAAGGAACATTTCAAGATATGTGTTTCTAATGGGCATTAAAAAGATGGCTATGGTGAAACACAAAGCAAAGCATAATTTTGTAAACACGAGCAAGTATGTCGATTATATTGAATGCTACTACATCAACCCCCCCCCTCCCTAGTGCTGGATCAAATAAACTCTTACATTTCTTAATAAATATGAAAAAAATGAAACACTAAAGGAATACTGAATTTTTCATCTGACACATAACTCACAGCAACCAGTACGCACAATCACAAGCTTAAGGAATTAATAGCACTAAGATAAAGCATAATAAAGGGAAACTGGAAAAAATATATAAAAAATAATATAAAGTCACAAGCAATATCCAAAAGTAAAGAGTTACTACTATAAGTACCACAATAAATAGACAAATCATATAAATATCAATTATTTGCTGTAGAAAAGAAACCAGACGAAATACAAAATATATAATAATAATAATAATAATAATAATAATAATAATAATAATAATAATAATAATGCTACCAAGCAATAAATAACGATTACAGAAGATAATGTAGTCAGAAACCACATATTACATATACAAAAACACAATTTTGTATCGTGTAAACAAATACATAAAAATTATAAATAAAAAATAAAAATAAAAAACTTCTTAATTGCTATTTATGGAAACCCTAACCTGGTCTTGCCGGGGCGAAAAGTGAACCAGTTGTACCGACCAGCGAAGCGAGAATCAACCTGCTCGAGAAGCGTAGACTGAGAAAGCGTCGGCGGCAAGTGCCGCACAACCACTTTGGTTCGCCGATTCTTCATGCGACACTATAATACCCTAGGTAAATATCCAAATAATATCCACCCTAGTGAAATTTGCATAAAAAATTAACTGAAAATTGCTAACGAATCACATCTTTCCCCTCTTTATCACAGTCGATCGATGAAATTCGTGTGCGCTAATTTCCAATTCCTACGCGAAATGTCCGTGCATGAGATTGCTAGAGAGAGTGGAAAAGGGGAATTTCTTTTAGAGAGAGAAAGGGGCGTGAAATTACCAGCGTGACGAGAGAGGATTTTGCAAAGGAATTTTGTGTTTTATATTTGTACATTACATGTATTCAAGTAGGTATACGCACGCTCGTGTTGTGACGTGTTGTACGTCTATACAATTTGCAAGAAGTTTTGCAAATTGTGTTTGGATTACTTTTTTAAAAAAAATAATTACTTGCGATAACAAAAAAGTAATCTAATAGTGGTGAAGATAGAGGAGAACAAAGAGGTCCCTTATCCTAGGAAGATCATTCTTAGCGACGGGCATAGTTATATTAGATATACGAGAGAAGAAACTTATGTTTAGAGTGAGTGAGGAGACGATGACTTTTAAGATAGATGTAGGGAAAAACAAGCTGCAAATATTAAGGAGGAATTTATGGAGTCTACCTATTAAACTAAAACTAATTACCCGGTTATACCCACTTGGATAATAATTACTATACATACATATTTCATATAAAATTATTACCCGTCCATCCATTAAGAAAGTCTTTAAAGACTTTTGGGGCAACGAATCTATACCTAACCTATACAGGACCTTTCTTCCTTCAATCCAAGGTAAGAAACATTTTATTTCTCTCTTCGTCGATTTTCTCTCTTTGTTCTTGCTTCTATCTTCTATTTTTGAGCCGAGGGTCTCCTGGAAACAGTCTCTCTGCCCCTCGGGGTAGAGGTAAGGTCTGCGTACATATTACCCTCCCCAGACCCCACTTGTGGGATTACACTGGGTTGTTGTTGTTGTTGTTGTTGTTCTTGCTTCTATCTTCGTAAGTAAAATTGTTTATCTGATAGGCTATATTATTATAATATTCACAAAGTAAAATATTGATAATTAATGGGAGCAAGGAGTAGCAGTTTTTGTTTAGTTATGTGATGATTTTGTTTATACAAAAAAATAGATTTGCTCGATATCTATAAATTATGATTCAATTAACTCACAACACGCATGTAGTTTAATTTTCTCTTGCTGAATGAAATCATCGCCTATTGAATATTTTTCGTCGCCACAAAATTCTCTCTCTCCCTATAAATTTTATATTTTCTCGTCGCTAATTATTCTAGTTCGAGTCATTTCCCAAAAAAATTTAATTATGATTCTGTTGCTATTAAATATTGCTTATAGTATCTTTTCAAAATTCTTACTGAAATTTTATCGCAGTTGGAGCTGATTTGAAGTGATCGAGATCGAATTTTTCAGCTGAAAATCGAAAAAGAACACAGTTACCCAACAGTATATTACTATAGTATACAATATGTTGTAGAAGTATATAGCTATACTACAATAGTATATTTTTATAGTATATAATATACTACAATGGTATATTGTAATAATCGAAGAAGAACACAGTTACCTAACAGTATACTGCTACAGTATACTGCTACAGTATACAATATACTATAGGAGTATATAATTATACTGCAATAGTATACTATTATAGTATACAATATATTGTTACAGTATACTATAATAATATGCAATATACTGACAGTATGTTGTAATAGTATACAATATACTATAATAGTATACTTATTACCCGTAAATTCACTTGCCTTTTCCCTTTTAATTTGCTTTAAGCTTTTACCCTGCGTGAGGGGCAAATTAAAAATGCAAAAAAAAAATATTATAGTATGCTATATAATGTAACGGTATACTCTTACAATTAGATCCTTTTAGAATTTTTTTAAATTTTTTATTGACAAGTGATATTATTTCAGTTTAATAATTGAATTAAAAAAAAATAACTCTTTGCGTACAATTGTATACCCTGTTGGTATATCTATATACTATACTGGTATCATATGTTAGTTAATATTTTTTTGGTTGTATTAGCTACATTTAATTGGCACACAATTTGATTTTTCTGTAGTAATAGTATAAAAAAGAATAATAAAAATAGTAAAAACGGTAAATGAAATTAGATTATGAAGAGAAAAAGAATATAAAAAAAGAAGTTAAATGAAATTAAAAAAGGAAAAAAGAAAATAAATAAGAAAAAAACGAGAAAAAAGAAAAGGAGAAAAGAAAAAAAAAGAAAAAGAAAAGAAGCATAGAAAATAAAAAGAATTGGAGAATAACGAAAAAATTCCTCACAAAAACTACTATGGGTAAGAAATGTAATTAGTTTATGGGTAGAAAAACAAATGGGTAGACAAGGGTAAATAGTTTTGTTTTTGTGGGTAACTGTGTCAAAACCCCAATATTAAGTGGAAAGTAAAGAGTTTGAAAGAGAAGGCTAAAGTGAGTGAGAAAGATAAGTACGAGGTGTATCCCAAAAAGGCTAAGAAAAAGCTATTTGCATGGATGTGTACATTAGTTCGGGCGCGAGGAATGGAGCCCGAATTCGACCCAGACCCCGACTAGATATTCTGGGAAGTTTTTTTCGTTACCTTATGCTTTTTAATTATGTGTCATGGGGACATGCCACAACTTAAAGTATGGGGTGAGGGATATTTATATATTGTATGTATATGTGTTTCTTTTTGTAGATAAAAAAATTGAAAAATAACATAAAAATTTTAAAATTATTGATTTATCCCGAAGATGGATATCATCGACAGGTTTTTTGCGGGATTAAAGTTAAAGGAAAAAAAACAAAGATTTTCTTTTGTAGGTAGTATAATAAATTTCTCTTGATTTTTCTTTGTGTCGCGGTTCTTTTTCAGAGGTTTTGTTTGAACCGGGTGTAGTTAGTTTTTATTTTTGTTAGGAAACCTTGTTCTATGATTTGAAGTGAATGCAATATCTCTTGACTTTATTATGTCTTGAGAATAGTAGGTATTTCAGTTGTGACGCTTAGGCTTAGTTTTTGACTCTTGTATAAGCACCATAAACTGTATGATCTTAACTTTACTTAACTACTTTGACTAGAGTGTCTTGATGAGTCCGATCGTGAGTAAGTTACGTGTCATGTGTGTGTGAGGTTTTGGGTATTCTATGCATTGCATTTGATGTCTAGAACTTGCCCTGTGTGTTTGCAAAGCGAAATAGTAATTTTATTCAGTCTTGAAAGTGATATTGGCGTTTATTTGTTGAGCCAGATATATGCGTTTACCCATCTGATTGTTATGTATCTTAGTTTACTCCTTTGAGCTTATCATCTTGTTTCTTTGGTAACCACATTACAAGTCTTACTCATTTATTTGAATTGATCATCTATTTGAACCTTTTACCTCTCATGAGCACTTGAACTTGTTATGAACTTTGTAAAAGTTAAAGTGCGGGGTGTTGGTTTGGCTTTTGAATTGAACTATTGAAATAGGAGAAAGGTGCATTGTTTTGGAAAAAAATAAGAGCTCTTGAATTGAATAAGAAAAGAAAAAGAAAAATAGTTGTATTGTTATGAAAAATACTCCTTGATAGTGGTAACTCTTAATGTATTTGTGCTCAAGGAAATAGGAGTTGATGTATATTGATGTGAATGTGGAGTTATGGTTCGACATAAGTGTGGGGTTTTGAACGAGTAATTGTGTATTAAAGTTCTTAGGGAAGTGTAGTCACCCTTATATCTAAATGTATCCTATTCGTCTCGCAACCTACATTACAACCAATTAAAGTCCTACTTGATCCTTGACTGAATGAGCTCAATTAGTAGAGTAGTACACTACGGACAAGCCTATGGTACGTCTTTTGTGGCATATGAATGTTGTTTATGAGAGTGAGTGAATTTTTTCTATCTTGAGTTCCTGATTATTCTTAAATTTTATTGTGTGTGGAACTACTCTTTATTATTGTGTGGGGCACTTGATTCACGAAGGAAAGATAATGTCGTTGACCTCTATATTAGAGTAAGTGAGCGGGTTGTGAAAAATGTGTGGTGATTTTGAATCAAATCTTGAGGCGAGGATGTTACGTAAGAGTGCTTAGTTTATTTTAATTATTCTTAGTGTGATGAGTTAGGAGAGTTGTTTAAAAAGGTCGTGTCTATATGAAGTGTAGTTTGACTGCTCGGGGGCGAGCAATGGTTTAAGTGTGAGGTGTTGATGATAGGCTATAATCTCGTGCTTTAGTCGCTTATTGCACTCTAATTCACTGCACTTTACTTGTGTTGAGCTTTAATTGGTACTATTTCGCACATATTGCGCATTTTATTCCTTGTAGGTATGATTCCGACTTTGTAGATGTTGTAGAGCTAAATTAAATAATTGTAACTTTGAAGTCTGAGTAAAAGCCCAAATGATTAAGCCGAGATCGTGTTCGGGGGTCGAGGATCACTTCTGGACGTCAAAAATTAAGGAAGAATCCACATTCTGAGGAAATGCACTAATGCGATGCACCATGCGTAGCACAGTGCGACGCATCAGTGCAAATGTGTGTCAGAAATTTGAGAAGTTGAGAGATTTGTAATTTTTGGGTCTGACAAAAAAATACACTAAAGTTATGCATAATGCGTGGCATAGTGCATACCATCAGTATAAAATTTTGTCGGACAAGCTAAGTTCAGAGAGTTTACAACCAAGAAAATTGCACTAATGCTATGCACCCTGCATAACTTAGTGCGACACATGAAAAGTAATAAGTTTGTAAGTTTTCCTATTTCGGCTAGGAAAGGGAGGTTTCGTCTGGGCCCGACCCTACTTGGTATAAATACATGAAAAAATATTATTTTCTGGAGTTTGGACATACTTTTGACCTAAGGAAGCTAAAGAGGAGTTGGAAGAACATAAGCACAAGGATTTCATCATTCATTCCTCACTCAAGATCGGAGTTGGATCGAATATATGTTTCATATACTTTAATTATATTTGTGATGAATTGCTCTATGAATATCGATTAGTTCCCTTTTGGGGTTGATGGATTTGGTGTATTGATAATTGTTTGTGGATTATAACTCTAGTTTTATGTATTAAAGTATTTTTGGATGATTTAATTGTTGCATCTATATTCATTTGTTCATGTAATCGAGAGAGGTATAACTTCTGATATTCTTGCATTATATTGTTGGTTAGGTTCCTTAATTCTTCTGAGTAATTGGAAGATGCTAGTTGAATCATTGATTAAACCTAGTTAGGAGGATAATCGAGAGAGGTTCTCCTAAAGACCAATCCACTATGAATTATTGCATATCTATCTCGTGAGGTTGAGACTTAATCGAGAGAGGAGTTTCTGTTGAACGTGTGAACTAATAATTGAGTGAATTCGAGAGTCTCACTTAAACATTAAAAGTGAATTATCTAGAGTTAGATCTCAAACAATTATCTTGCACCTATTATATCAAAACCATATTTCTCCCACTAATAACTTTCTTTGCTTATTCCTTGTTTCAACTGTCATTAGTCAATAGCTTTAGACTCTTAGTTAATTTTAGTTAGAAATCATATAAATCACAATTGTTGATCCTCTTGGATAGCAATCAAACTAGAAACTACGAGAATACTGTTTAAATCCAATCAATGTGGATACAATATTATACTATACTATATTTGATTAGCGAGCATAATTTAAGTGTGTGTTTTGCACTCATCAAGAGGACCTACTGATTTTGCTACTTTCTGGTGTCTAAGATTTTGTGCTTCCCGATCGTAAAGGTACTCTCGCGATTGCGAAGGGGAAACTAGGACAGGGGCGGGACTCCTTCATCAGGAACACGATGGCTTGGTCGCGAGTGCGAAGCACTGAGGGGTTTACCCTTCGTAAATGCGACCAGCCTCTCACGAATGCGTAGGGTCATGGGATTTTGAGGGGGAGTTTGTCAGTTGCTCTATGCGAGCGCGAACCCAGGCTCGCAAACGTAAAGGCCAGGGGAGACAGGCCATCGCGAACGAGGAGGTCACTTGGGTCGTTGTTCTTCGCGATCGTATTAGGCCCTTCACGAATGCGGAGAAGGCCTGACGCCCATTGATTTAAATATCCCAAAGTCGAGATTCACCCCATTTTTCACCATTTCCAAGTTTGAGCTTGGCCTAGATGCGATTTTGAAGAGGTTTTTTATCCAAACTTCATAGGTTAGTAAATTTTAACTTGTTTCCTTCTTTTTCCATAAACACCCATTGATTTTAACCTTTAATCTATACTTTTCATGGTAGAAATTAGGTATTTAGGTAGAAATTGGGGATTTTGAGAAATTGAGGTCGAATTTTGAAACTAATCACATAATCGGGCTCGGGGCTGAATATTTAATCGGGTTTTTGTCCGAATCTCGGGTTTTGACCAAGCGAGCCCGGGGTTGACTTTTGTTGACTTTTTTCAAAACATTAAAAATTGAATCTTTTTCACTCATGAGTAGTTTCTAAAGCTTATTTTAAATTACTTGAACTATATTTGGCTAGATTTCATTGGTTTGGTGGCTAATTCTAGAGGAAAAGCTGCGGTTGAGCCTTGATTTGGTTGCGGAGAGATGTAAGTGTCATGGTTAACCTTGACTTGAGGGATTAAGACTTGTTGGTCTATTTGCTACGTGTTTAATGTGTGGGAACAACACATATGTGAGGTGATGAGTACTTATGCATTGTCATTGGATTAAAGCATGCAGGTGGAAATTGTTTCTTTGTATTTTATTGTTTTGTTTAATTATGATATCCATGCTTAGTTTAGATTATTACTTCTTTGATTATTCATTTTGTATTTATTGCTTATTTCGAAGTTGTTGAATATTTTTTGAGGTTGAAGTTTGATATCATGACATCATATTTGAAGTTATATCATTATTACATGGTGAGGAAGCGAGTAAAAGCACGAAGAGTGATGTCGTGCCATTTCATTTACATTATCATCATTATATGGTGAGGATGTGAGTAAAAGCACGAACGGTGATGCCGTGCCATTTCATTCATATTATTATTATTATTATTACATGGTGAGGAAGAGAGTAAAAGCATGAAGAGTGATGTCGTGGCATTACATTCTTATTATTATTTTACATGGAGAGGATGAGAGTAAAAGCACGAAAGGTGATTATTACGACCCCAATTTCCCTCCGTAGGATGTTGTGATGGCACCTAGTCTCTAAGACTAGGTAAGCCTAATATATACTAAATTAAATGACAAAATTTAACCAAAACAGCTATTGAACATGAACCATAATCTTCTATAAGTCAACAGCCTCGGGTACAATACAATATCCCAAAACAGGTAGTACAAGTCATAAGCTCTACTGAGTTCACTAGGAAATTTCTAAGTACAACTGTTCCAAATAGAAAATAACTGTACAAAATAAACCTCAGAAGGTGACTCCGAGGCCTGTGAATGCGATGGCAGGTATAGCTTGAAGTCTCCGCAGCAATATCTGATCAGCTATCTAATGATCAACGAATTCCGAAGTATGTGGATCTGCACAAAAATATGTAGAAATCGTAGCATAAATACACCACAACGGTACCTAGTAAATATCAAAACTAACCTCGGTGGAGTGATAAGGAACAATCAAGACACCTACTAAACATAATAACCTGTACAAGTATAAAATGTGAAACTAACAAGGAACAATATCAATATAAAGTTAAGCATGGTAAAACGACAACAATACTTGCAATAGGAAACTAGGAGCATTAATTATCAACACGGAACAACCAAGTAGTAACACCGTAGAGTAAGCTAAATATTGTCAAGGTCCCGTGAAACCAAGTAAAGAAAATAAGTAACAACTCAAAAAGAACAACTACTTTCACACAAGGTTTATTCAAGATTTTTTCCGAGGTACCACACCTCATAACCACAAATCACGAGTCCCAATTCATGAACCTAATCATCTAGCATCTTGTGCTCACGTTACAAATCACAAACGCACGGACAATTGACGTGATGCACGGATAACTCACGTGCCAAAAATAAAAATAACTCAAAACTGCAAGGACAATTCACTTGCCAATAGTATAACTCTCACACATGAGGCAAGTAAACGAGACTACATGTAAATGGTCAATAAACATCAAAATTCATCTTTTTAAACCGATATGAGTGATTAATTATGTGTATTCTTGTGCAAGTGTTCTATCTTAACTCGAGTTAGCAAGTAAGAGTAGATACAACGAATGGTGTATAGGAAATAACACAACGAAATGTAAAATGCATAACTCACACCAGGTAGGCATATCACTACACAAATATCATCAACAACAATGCCCCTAGTCCATCACAAGTCATCACAAATCATCCCTGACATAGACTCCCTTGTATTATCACATGCGCAACAATAAAATAAATGCCCGCCTTGTCTCGCGTAACATTCCCACCTTGTCTCGACGCACGTGCATAATAACATTCCCACCTTATCTCACCAAATGTGTAAACCTATATATATATATATATATATATATAGCCTGCCTTATCACGCTGTATGTGTAAATATCAATGATAATATCAATAACAACAACAATATCACGAGAGTACGACAAGTAAAACAACACGAGAATTTCAAAACACAAAGAAATAGAAGAACGAACTAGGAATGAAAGACGTAACAAGTAATAATGATTTAAAACAAGAATGACTCGACAATGGGAAAGATAGTGTGTAAAACGATATCAAATAGGAATAACCTAACAATGGAAGGTATAACATGTAATAGTGATTACAAATATGTACAATTCAACAATAAGAGAGATAACGTGAAACAATGATTCTAAATAGGTACAACTCAATGATAAGAGAGATAACATGTAACAATGATTCTAATTAGGTGTAACTCAACGATAAGAGAGACAATATGTAATGATGGTTCTAGTCAAGTACAACTCAACGATAAGAGAGATAACATATAACAATGACTCCAAATAAGGATAAATCAACAATAAAAGAGTTAACAATAACTTCAATTAATGTTAAGAAATTATGGAAGAGATAATATAGCAATAAAAAGGCAACAACTTCAATTAAGGCATATAAGAGTATATTTGGCAATAAGGGTAGAACATGAAGCAATCAACTTCAAAGAAGACACGTAAAGGTAAATTTAGCATTGGAGGATTTAACATGATAAGACAACTTCATTTTTGATGTACATAAAAACCTAAGAATCTAAACCGGTAAATCTTTTACATACAAGCTGTGTACACACTCATCACCCCGTGTACACGTCGTTCACGTAGTTCAAATAGTACAACAAACCAATTCCTACGGGGTAATTCTCCCACACAACGTTAAGCAAGATACTTACCTCAAGAGCCCTCAATCAACACTCTAAAATAGCTTTCACTTTACAATTCACCTCCACTCGGCTCAAATATAACCAAAATCGACTCAATAATATCAAATAATACAAGAGAAATCAATTTCAATAACTAAAGCAATGATATTTACACAATCTTTCAAAGGTCAACAAAAGTCAACCCGGGACTTGTCCGGTCAAAACCTGGGTCCAATGGTAGATTCCGACTACCCATGACCCCACGAGTTCATATATGTGATTAGTTTCAAAATCCAAGTCCCAATCGACTCTCAAAACCCAAATTCTCATTTTTCAAAAACTTGACAAAGTTTCATAAATTTCACTTTGATTCTCACAAATTTGATGTTAAAACTCACATATAATCATGTAAAATAGTTGAAAATTGAACAAAATTAGTTACCCAAAGATTGGAGATGAAATTCCCTATCTAAAATCGCCTCCTACTGAGTCTAGGATTCTAATTTATTAAAATAAGATCACAATCTCGTCCCTCAGATTTTTGTCCAGTCGCAGGTGTCGCAAATGCGACCTACGGTTCGCAAATACGACAAATCAATCGCAAATGCGAAGAAACTCACATACCTGTTGTTATCGCAAATGCGAGAAATCAATCACAAATGCGAAGAACCTCACATCCCTATTGCTATCGCAAATGCGATGACATTTTCACAAAAATACGAACTTGGACACTCGCAATTGCGACCCTCAAGATAGCAAATGCGAACAACTCACTCAATCCCCTCCTTCGCAAACGTGAACACTTTCCTCGCAAATGCAAACCTAACATACTACTCCTAACAATGCAATTTCTATCCAAAACTCGCAAATGTGAGACCTAAGGCATCAGATCATACCAACAAATTTCCATACTCTTCCAAACATTCCAAAATGCATATGAAACTCACCCGAGCCCCCGGGGCTCCAAACCAAACACCAACACAAGTATAAAAACATAATACAAACTCGCTCACATGATCAAATCATCAAATTAACATCCGAAAGCACGAATCGAACGTCAAAACACAAGAATTCAACATGAAACTCAAGATCTTCTAAAAACACAACCGCATGTTGATTCTAATCAAATCAACTCGGAATGACGCCAGACATTGCAGATAAGTTCCAAATGACAAAAAGGACTTATTTCAAGTCTTGAAATAGAAATCCAAACACTATAGCTATGAAATCAACCTACGGTCAAACTTATCAAAATTCTAAGCCTTCAAATTTCCAACTTTTGGCAAAATAACACAAAACAACCTACAGACCTTCGAATTCGATTCTGGGCATACGCCCAAGTCCAAAATTATGATAAGAACCGATCAGAGCCATCAAGACATCGGTATGGGGTCATTTTTACAAAAGTCAAACCTCGGTCAACATTTTCAACTTATGCTTCTAAAGTGAGAATCACTCATCCGAATTCATTTCGAAACATCCGAAATTCAAATTTGACCATGCATGCAAGTCATAATACACAATATAAAGTTACTAGACCTTGAATCACTAAACGGATTGCTAAAGCTCAAAACGACCGGTCGGGTCGTTACATTATCCCCCTCTTAAACAAACGTTTGCCCTTGAACGTTGTTGATACCCAATTTTTCCTTATTTATTTTAAATATGCATAAATACCTTCAAAATAGCATATATATGCATATATAAGCATGCACACAGTTTTTATAAATTTTCCCATAATTTTAAGGATTTAACACTACAAAAAAAACAGCGTTTAGCGACGGAATTTAGCAACAAGCGATATTCCGTAGCTAAATAACGACGGATTAGCGACGCATTTTGTACTTTGTCGCCAAATAAGCTAAAAAAAGAATCCGTATAAAATATAGCGACGGAATAGCGACAAAAACTTAAATTCGTCGCTAAAATTGGCGCTAAATGTTAGCGCCTTTATTTTACCTACAAAATTAGCGATGAAAGTGAGGCGACAAAAATTACTAAAACCTAGCGACGGATGTAACGTCAAAAAATCTATTGCTGCAGTGATTTTACTTATCAAGACATTCCACAGTTGATTGCGACGAAATATTCCGTCGCTAGTTTCCTTAAAATATTAGATATTATTAGCAACAGAAATTATGTCCGTCGCTATTTCCGTTGCTAAAAATCTAGTTCCATTAAAATAAAATTTCATTAGCTATTATAAGCGACAGAAATTCGATTCGTCGCCAATTCCGTTGCTAAATATTTGTCCTAAAAATGAAATTAGGAAAACACGCCCACTCCTCTCTATCAGACTCCCATACTCCATACAATTAGGGCAACACGCCCACTTTCTTTCCTCTCTATCAGACAGACTCCCACTCTCAATATTCTTCAATAATGTGAGTTTTTTACTTCAAATACAAAAAATTGGGCGTGAATCTAGGGTTAATGTCGAAAAATAGAAGAAAACTTTTGAAATTGCAAGATTTTTGTTGCAGAACTCTGAAATTCTTCAATTTCGGAGCCTCGATCTTGTTGGTGTCAGTAGTGCTTAGTGTATTATTTTCTTGTGTGGCACAGGCTATTAGGTCAAGCCTTACATGGGAAAATATATTATAATTATTTCTTAAATTATTATTATAATTATTTATTCATTTAATTTCTATACTTATGCCAAAATATAGCCATTCTAATTTTTATGCATTACATGTAGTATTTTTTAAAGCTAAATTGCATATAATTGCAATGTTAGCCCATTTTAAGGTATAATTATATTTTATATGCGTAAAATTGGTTCCTATATTTTTAAAATGTTAACTATGTATTTTAAATCATTTTGGAACATTAAATTATTTTCCAGAAATTACCTATTATTTATTATAAATTAAAATAGGGAAAGTGACTATTTAAATAATAGCCAGATTTAGCTTTCAATTGTAGCCCAAATCGGACCCAATCCCCAGCCCAATTTCCTATTAAATAACCCAACCCAGACCCTATAAACCCTTACCCAAACCCTAAACCCACCTACCCGGTTGAATCCTGACCGTTGATCTCTAGATCAACGATCCACACACACCCTTTCCTTTTTAATTCCTAAACGACCCCCTAACCCTACTCATTTCCAAAACCCCCGCCGCCTTCAGATGCTCTCGTCTCCCTTCTCTCTCAACCTAACCCTAATCATTCTTCAACCACCGCCTCCTTCTCCGCTCATCTCCGGCGACTACCTTTCAACCCCAAGCCTCCAATGGTCACTCCACCGCCTTGCTCATCATCTCTAAGGCCTTCAAGGGTCCTAGGCCATGGCGATTTGGATCTAGGGTTTCTTTTTCTGTTATTCATGGCTTCTTCGGTGTGATTTTGGGCAAAATCACACCTTATATGTTACGATCGATGAAGTTTACAACAGGCTCTTTTGTTTCTATTTTGGTTTCCTTTGAAACCCTAACTCTTGTCCGAATCTCTCAGATCTGTGCTATTTTTATGCTTTAAGTGTGTTTCTTGCTATGTTTTGCACTATTCTCGAACTTCTTCTCAAAGACTCTCAACTTTAAATTGTTTTACTTTCTTTAAAAATTAGGGTTTCTCGGAGTTTCTTCTACACTTGTTTAACCGATTTTTCTTTATGATTAAACCTCTTTCCTTGCTTATTTTGACTGATCTTATGTTCCTACTGCTTTTTAACTCGACTCTGTTAAAAAGCCCCAATTTTTCTAGATCTTCTTTGCTTTAGTTCTGTGTGTTAGCATGACTACCTGATTTTGTTAAGTTTCTGTTGGTTACCATGCTTCGAATGGGTTTTCTACTGAGTTTTTAGCCTACCTATGTCACTTCTGTATGATTGTGTTCATCTCTTGCTTCTTTTTGTCGATATGGCTGACCTTGCATGTTGCTACGCCTGTTCGTTCCCCTCTATTTATATGTTGAAGTACATAATCATGACTCCCTCTTGATTGATTCTGATTTTCTTAATTTATGGTTTGATTGTAAGATTTCCTTTCAAAACCCTAAAATTCTACTCGTCTATTTAAATTGACTGATTCCATTTCCTTATTTGCTATGATACTTCATTCTTACTGAATCCTTTCCTTAATTGGTATATTTTGTACTTAGACCCAATCATATGCTCTATACTTTTACTACCCCTTATATGGTAAAAATCAGTCTTTCTCAATTGATTTTCTTTCCTTGGTTATCCCTATTGGTATCCGTTTAAGCTGTAATTCCTTGATTAAAGGGGAGTACTTGTATTAATTGGATTCTAATTGTGATTACTTCCATAATTGTGCTAAACCTTTACTTGTTACCTTATTTTCTGCCTATTTTCAAAACTATAAATACCCTAAGTCTTTCATTAAGCGAGGGGACTTGGTTTTCAAAACTACCTCTCTTACTAAAAATCTCTGCTCTCCCCTCTCTCTTGTGCTATTTAATGTTATTAGCCAGCTGCAAGCCAAGGCTAATCATTTGTGCTCTGTTGTTCTTTCATTCTGCTTACTTCTCTCTTCACTGGTATGTCCTAGTTTTAATTTAAAGTCTCAACAACAACATGCTTCTCTTATTGTTTCAGTTTCTCTTATTTCTAGTCTGCTTCTACTTATGGTTCTGTTGTGAAACTTGTAGTTAAGTTACATTATCAGCATGTTGTTATGTCTCCCCTTCCCTTTAGATTAATGTATTCCCTTATGTATGTTTCAAAGCATGCCTTGTCAATTGTCTTTTATTTACTGTGTACTAACCATCTTATGAATCCCCAAATCCCTATCCCCCTCTATATGTTTGTGTTCTTCCTGACTGGTTTGTGATTATGCCAGTGTCAACTATTTCTGAGAATGTCCAAACCAGACCTAAGACCCTTGCTGGGTTATGTGTTTGCAATCAAATGTCTATGTGTCCCAAACCCTTTGACCCCTGTGTGACTACTGAATTCATTTGGATTTTATAGACTAGCTGTGTGTAATCCTATCTTAAAGTGTTTGAGCTTTGTTCACTACTCCAACTTCTTTTCAAACAATCTCTGTTGCTTTACTAATTGCTTTAAAAAACAGACTTTCTGATCCAGTCCTTAATAAACCTTTTGCAACTTGTGTCCTGCACTTCCACTTTACTCTTAGTCAATAAGTTCTGTCCCCTCTAGTATGTGTACTACCTTGGGATCCTCTTGAGAGCCCTTTGAACTCTGGCATACTGAGGCTGGCCTTTCCACACTGCACTGGTTCAATTTTTGGTTGCTAAGTCTAGGTGTAAGCATTACCCGGGGTCTTTGAGACCCTTAGGGAACTTTGATGCACCTAGACTCTAATTTGTCTATGGAATTGAGGCTTATGAGACCATTGGAGGCTTTGGGGAAACTTGGGCCTAATTGCAGGCTCCCTATAGAATAACTTCTTGATTTTCTATTTTACTTATGTAATTCATTCATTGTCCTGCAATAATTTGTAAACATATATTTGGGGTATTTAGTAAAAGGGTGGGTAGATGTATACTTTATTGGTAGAAATCCTGCTCTTAGGATCATATTTTTAAAATCTGCCTGCTTTACTCAATAGAAAACATGCTCATAGGGTTTTACTCTTTTAAAACTTGTTGCTTTGCCTAATAGAAATCATGCCTATAGGATCTCATTTCTAATTTCGTTTGCATCAAGTAGAAACCATGTTCCTAAGGTTCCACATTTTTTCATGTTAGAAACCATGTTTATAGGTTCCAAACTGTCACGACCTCGGTTCGCCCTCTGTGAACTATCGTGACGACACCTAGTTTTTATGACTAGGTAAGCCTAAATTACGGAAGGAAAACCAAAATTTTGCGGAAGTAAAACAATTTAAAACAAGAATAAAGTAATAATAGTGTTTAAATGTGCCGCTCGGCATACACCATGTTTAACTCTCAATACCAATATGTAAATCCAAGACCCTGAAACCACGAATCACAAGCTAAGAAAAATACTACATAGCTCTAACTCCGGAATGTCTAATAAGAACAAAAAAATACAAAAGGGCTAAATAATAAAAGTAGGAATAGAAAGGGACTCCTCGGTCTGCGGACGCGACAGATGTACCTCGAAGTCTCTAAAATAGTTGCCTCCCTCAATGATGGTAGGCCTGACTAGCGGTACCTGGATCTATACATGAAAACATGCGCAGAAAGGGCATGAGTACACCACAACTGTATTCAATAAGTGCCAAGCCTAACCTCGGTCGGGTAGTGACGAGGAAGGTCACGGCCCTACTGAGGTTAAATAAATAATAAGATGATAGATAAGATAAACAATACAATTGAGAATCTACAGTAAGAATCTACATAGGATAACAAGAAGTACAATAACGAAAACTAAAATAAAGGCAAACACCAGGAAGTACCACTTACAACAAGGATGATACCCGTGGATCTCTTGGTATCCCGAGGATCTCTTGGTATCCTCAATATATGCTAGGGATCTCTTGGTATCCCGAAAATCTCTGGGTATCCTCAATATATGCTAGGGATCTCTCGGTATCCCGATGATCTCTTGGTATCCTTAATATACGTGCCAGGGATCTCTTGGCATCCCGCACTTCAGTTCAGATCATAAATACGTACAGGGGATCTCTCGGGATGCTGTCCCATAGTCCCAAAGTAAAAACACACATCAACAACACAAGAATACCCGATTAAGCTAAATTTCGTACCAAGTAAACAATTAATTCTAGCCTAACATGCTTCACGTAATGCAATTAAGGCAATTTAAGCAAATAGGCAATTAAGTCAACTAAACATGATTTTCTAAACTAGCAATAAGCTAAATTCGCAAGTAGAATAAAACAGGAAAAAAAGAACTCAATTGAAATACTTAAGGAAAAACCGGATTTTCAACAATTAGCTCAAGTAAGCGCTCGTCACCTCACATACAAGGCATTTCAATTATCAAATATATCATATCCTAAGGGGAAGGTCCCCCACACAAAGTTAGACAAGCCACTTACCTCGAACCGGCTCAAAATCAACCCGAAACCACATTCTTGCCACGAGTATTCGACTCCAAATGGCCCAAATCTATTCAATTCAATTGTATAACATAAATAACACTTCAAGTAACTGATTCTACAATTGAATTCTAAACTAATACTCAAAATTAGGTAAAATGACCAAAATGCCCCACGGGCTCGCGTCTCGAAATCGGTGTGAAATTTATATTTTCAGAAACCTCGTACTCTCACGAGTCTATACATAATAAGAACACTAAAATCGGAGTTCAATTGACCCCTCAAATACCCATATTAAGGTTTCTTAATCTCAAGCCTTAATTACCCATTTTTTTCCAAAATGTTCACCACTAATTAGGTATTTAATCACATATAAACGAGTTATGAAGTCAAAGATATTACCTCCAAGTGATTCCCCTTTGGTTTCCTCAGAAATCAGTCTCAAAAGCTTCAATCTCATTCAAAAATGGTGGAAAAATGAAGAAGGGTCGCAGATGGGCTATTTAAATACTGCCCAGATTTAACTCTACGCGATCGCAGTAACACCTATGTGATCGCATAAGACAATTTCTTCAAAGCAATGCGATCGCGACCAGCTCTATGCGATCGCATAGAGCAATTCCATCACCTCACTGCCACTCCAAGCCCTTCTATGCGATCGCAAAGGTCTCTATGCAAACGCATTGACCAATACTGCTCAACCTATGTGATCACACTCCTACTTTTGCGATCGCAATTCACAAAATCTCTCGGCCTCAACTTACTCTACGCAATCGCAGGTGAACTCACGCGATCGCAATGAACAAAACTCTGCTGCAAAAATACCAGAAAACCAGCAATCTTCCAAAGACCAAAAGTGGCCGTTTGTGCATCTAAAATACACCCGAGGCCCCCTGGACCTCAACCAAACCTCCCAAAATATCCCATAACATCATTCAAACTTGTTCCAACCTTCGGAACTCCCCAAACAACATCAAAACACCAATTTTCATCGGATTCAAACCTAAGAATTCCAAAAACTCTAAAAACACGCTTTCGATCAGAAAGTCTATCAAATCTCGTCCGATTGATCTGAAATTTTGCACACAAGTCACATTCAACACTATGGAGCTACTCTAACTTCCTGAATTCCATTCCGACCCTCGGATCAAAATCTCGCTATCAAACCAGAAACTTCAAAAATTCAACTTTCGGCATTTCAAGCCTAAATTAGCTACGGACCTCCAAAACACAATCCGAACACGCTCCTAACCCCGAAAACACCCAACGGAGCTAACAGAACCATCAGATTTCCATTCCGAGGCCGTCTTCATACTGTTCCGACTACGACCCACGTTCCAACACTTAAGCTCTCATTTAGGGACTAAGTGTCCCAGAACTCTCCGAAACTCAAAATCGAACGTCCCGGCAAATCAAAATAGCAGAAATAAACTCGGGGAAAGCAGTTAATAAGGGATCGGGGCATAAATTCTTAAGACGACCAGTCGGGTCTTCACATCCTCCTACACTTAAACATTCGTTCGTCCTCGAACGAGCATAAATACATACCTGAAGTAGTGAAAAGATGAGGGTAACGGCTGCGCATATCCTGCTTGGTCTCCAAGGTCGCCTCCTTGACTGGCTGGACCCGCCACTGAACTTTCACGAATGCAATGTTCTTTGACCTCAGCTTTCTAACCTGCCTGTCCAATATTGTCACTAGCTCCTTAACATAAGATAGATCCTTGTCCAACTGGACTGAACCGAAATCCAACACGTGCGATGGATCACAGTGATACCTCCGAAGCATCGAAACATGGAATACCAGATGAACTCTGGCCAAGCTGGGAGGTAAGGCAAGCTCATCAGCAACCTCCCCAACACGCCTCAATATCTTAAAAGGGCCAATAAATCTCGGACTCAACTTTCCTTTCTTCTCGAATCTCATAACGCCCTTCATAGGCGAAACCCGAAGCAGAACCCGCTCTCCAACCATATAGGAAACATCACGAACCTTTCGGTCCGCGCAACTCTTCTGTCTGGACTGGGCTGTATGGAGTCTATCCTGAATCACCTTGACCTTCTCCAAAGAATCCTAAACCAGGTCTGTGCCCAACAATCTAGCCTCACCCGATTCAAACCAACCCATCGGGGATCTATACCATCTCCCATATAAAGCCTCATACGGTGCCATCTAAATGCTGGACTAATAGTTGTTGTTGTAAGCAAATTCCGCCAATGGCAAGAACTGATCCCAAAACCCTCCAAACTCAATCATACATGCACACAGCATATCCTCAAGAATCTGAATAGTGCGCTCGGACTGCCCGTCCGTCTGAGGGTGAAATGCTATACTCAACTCCACCCGAGTACCCAACTCATGCTGAACGGCCCTCCAGAACCGTGATGTAAACTGAGTACCCCTATCTGAGATGATGGACACTAGAATACCATGCAGACGAACAATCTCCTGAATATAAATCTCCGCCAACCGCCTCGAAGAATAAGTAGTACACACAGGAATGAAAAGTGGACTTGGTCAACCGATCCACAATCACCCAAATAGCATCGAACTTTCTCAAAGTCCGTGGGAGCCCAACTACAAAGTCCGTGGTGATCTGCTCCCACTTCCACTTCGGAATATCTATCTGCTGAAGCAACCCACTCGGTCTCTGGTGCTCATACTTTACCTGCAGACAGTTGAGGCACCGAGCTACAAATCCAACTACATCCTTCTTCACCCGCCTCCACCAGTAGTGATGTCTCAAATCCTGATACATCTTTGCGGCACTCGGATGGATGGAATACCATGAACTATGGGCCTCCTCTAGGATCAACTCTCGAATCCCATCAACATTGGGTATACAAATCCCACCCTACATCCTCAATACCCCATCATCACCAATAATCACATCTCTAGCATCACCGTGCTGAACCTTGTCCTTGAGGACAAGCAAATGAGGGTCATCATACTGCCGCTCCCTGATACGATCAAATAAGGAAGACCGAGAAACCACGCAAGCTAGAATCCGACTAGGCTCCGAAAGATCCAATCTCACAACCTGGCTGGCTAAGGCCTGAACATCCATCGCCATAGGCCTCTCTGATGCTGGTAAATAAGCCAAACTCCCCGCCCGACGACTCAAAGCATCGACCACCATATTGGCCTTGCCTGGGTAATGCAAAATAGTGATATCATAGTCCTTTAGCAAATCTAACCACCTCCTCTGGCTCAAATTTAGATCCTTTTGCTTGAACAGGTGCTGTAGGCTCCGATGGTCAGTATAAATCTCACAAGGAACCCCGTATAAATAATGGCGCCAAATCTTCAAGGCATGAACAATGCCAGCTAACTCAAGGTCGTGAACATGGTAGTTCTTCTCATGTATCTTCAACTGTCTGGACGCCTAGGAAATCACCCTACCATCATACATCAACACCGCTTCGAGGCCAACCCTCGAGGTATCACAATAGACTGTATAAGACCCCGAACCTGGAGGCAATATCAAAATAGGGGCTGTAGTCAAGGATGTCTTGAGCTTCTGAAAGCTCGCCTCACACTCCCCCGTCCACTGAAACGGAGCACCATTCTGGGTCAACCTGGTCATCGGGGCTGAAATCGATGAAAACCCCTCCACAAAACAACGGCAGTATCCCGCCAAGCTTAGGAAACTGCGGACCTCGTTAGTTGAAGATGGTCTGGGCCAACTCTGCACATTCTTCGGATCCACCTGAATACCCTCACTCGATACCACATGGCCTAAGAATGCCATTGAATCCAACCAAAACTCACATTTCGAGAACTTAGCATATAACTTCTTCTCTCTAAAAGTTTGAAGCACGGTCCTCAAGTGCTGCTCTTGATCTTCCCGACTCTGGGAATACACCCGAATATCATCAATAAAGACAATGACAAACGAGTCAAGATATGGCTGGAACACACTGTGCATCAAATGCATAAAGGCTGCTGGGGCATTGGTCAGCCCAAATTACATAACAAGGAACTCATAATGACCATACCGAGTCCTGAAAGCAGTCTTAAGGATATCTGGCTCCCAAATCTTCAGCTAATGATAACCTGAGCGCAAATTAATCTTAGAAAACAGCCATGCGCCCTGAAGCTGGTCAAACAAATCATCAATACGAGGCGAAGGATAACAGTTCTTAACTGTCACTTTGTTCAACTGGCGATAATCAATAAACATACGCATAGAACCATTCTTTTACTTCACAAACAAGACAGGATCACCCCAAGGTGATACACTGGGCCGAATAAAACCCTTATCAAGCAATTTCTGCAACTGATCTTTCAACTCCTTCAACTTAGGAGGAGCCATACGATACAGAGGAATAGAAATGGGCTGAGTGGCCGACAACATATTGATGCCAAAATCAATATCTCTATCAGGCGGCATGCCTGGAAGATCAGCTGGAAACACATCGGGAAAATCCCATACTACTAGGACTGAATCAACTAAAGGGGTATCAATACTGACATCTCTCACATAAGCTAAATATGCGTCACACCCCTTCTCAACCATACGCTGAGATTTAAGAAAAGAAATAACTCTACTGGGAGTGTGATCTAAAGTACCCCTACACTCAACACGCGGTACACCTAGCATAACGAGCGTCACGGTTTTGGCGTGACAATCAAGAATAGCATAATGGGGCGACAACTAGTCCATGCCTAAGATCATATCAAAATCTACCATGTTGAGCAACAATAAATCGTCTTTGGTCTCAAAACTACTAAGAGCAACCAAACACGACCGATAGACGAGGTCCACAACAAGAGAATCTCCCACAGAAGTAGAAACATAAATAGGGGAACTCAAATAATCCCGAGATACACCCAAATGTGGAGCAAAATAAGAAGACACATAAGATTAAGTAGAGCCTGGATCGAATAGAACTGATGCATCTCTGTGTCAAACTAATATAATACCTGTGATGACAGAATCGGAGGCAACAACCTTGGTACGGGCAGGAAGGGCATAGTATCTGGCCTGACCTCCCCCTCTAGGGCGACCTCTACCTCCCCGATCTCCACCTCTAGCTGGCTAAGTAGGTGGGGTAGCAATTAGAGCTGTAATCATAGCCTGAGAACTCTGCGGGGCACATTGTGGCTAAGAAGTTGTAGAGGTGCACTCTTCCCAAGTCTAGGGCAATCCTTTACCACGTGGCATGTGACACCACACTCAAAAAAAGCTCTGGGAGGACGTGGTGGCTGTGACTGGCTCGGGCCAGGTCTGTTGGAATGACCTCTGAAAGCACTCCGCGCAGGAAGCGTGCAAGAAACCGGAGGTGCATAATAAGGCTTCTGAGGCCTAGGAGGAGCTGGAGCACTACTGGCTGTTGGAAGAGCTGAATGAATAGGATGACTCATATAACCCCTACCATGACGACCTGCAGCTAGGGTACGGGTACTAGAGAAATGGCCCGACTCTCGAGACCTCTTGGCCTCCCTCTCCTCTCTCTCCCTAGCATGCATACCCTCAATCTCCTAGTAATGCTCACCACCTACTGATAAGAAATATCCATCTCCAACTCACGAGCCATGCTAGATCTGACGTTGGGAATAAGGCCCTCAAAAAATCAGCGAAACCTCTCGCGATCAGTAGAAACCAAGGCTGGTGCATGCCTAGCCAAACTGGTGTAACAGACAGCATACTCTGAGACAGTCATAGCACCCTGGCGCAAATACTCAAACTCTGCGAGCCATGCATCCCTGAGGCTCTGAGGAACATACTCTCTCAGGAACAGATATGAAAACTAAGTCCAAGTCACTGAAGCAGCCTCATTCGGACTGTCTGACTCATAGGTGCGCCACCACTCATAGGCAGCTCCTCAAAGCTAGAAAGTAGTGAAGGAAACCCCGCTCGATCCTGATATACCCATGGTACGGAGAATGCGGTAACTCTCATCTAGAAATCCCAGAGCATTCTCCGATGCTAAACCGCTGAATATAGGAGGCTTGTACCTCTTGAACCTCTTAAGCCTCAACTCCTTCTCCTCGGAAGCCACTGCCTTGTCCTCGGGCTGAATTGGCACTACAAGCGGTACAAGAATAATCTTAGGGACCTGCTCAACATGCACTTGCTACTCAGGAGTGCGGGCGGCGGGAGTCTGTGCTCCTCCCCCGGCCTGAGATGTAGCTGCAGCAAGAGGAAGCAACCCTGCTTGAGCCAGAGTGGTGTACATGCTCATGAACTGTGCCGAAGTCTCTTGAAAGGCTGGAGTAGTGGTAGAAGTAGGTGTGTCAGGTGCCTGGACTCCAGTTGGAAATGCTGGTGGTACCTCGGCGGCAGCTCGCACAGGTGCTCTGGCTGCACAACGTGCGCGTCCTCGCCCTCTACCTCAGCCCTGGCCTCTGACGGCTGCAGTAGGGGGCGCGAGTGCCTAATCATCTCGGGTAGCACGTGTCCTCACCATCTATGAGAGAATAGAAGACAAAAGTTTAGAATTTTGATGTCAACAATATCGCACGACAAGGAAATCAAATGGAGTGAAATTTTCCTAACTGTTACATAGCCTCTTGTAGATAAGTACGGACGTCTCCGTACCGATAAGCGAGACTCTAATAAATCGGCTTGTGATCCATGACTCCTATGAACCTAGAGCTCTGATACCAACTTGTCACAACCCCGGTTCGCCCTCCGTGAACCATCGTGACGGCACCTAGTCTATACGACTAGGTAAGCCTAAATTGCAGAAGGAAAACCAAAATTTTGCGGAAGTAAAACAATTTAAAACAGGAGTAAAGTAATAATAGTGTTTAAATATGTTGCTCGGCATACACCATTTTTAACTCTCAATACCAATACATAAATCCAAGACACCCGATTACCCATGAATCACAATCTAAGAAAAATACTACATAGCTCTAACTCTTAAATGTCTAATAAGAACAGAAAAACACAGAAAGGCTAAATACTAAAAGCAGGAATAGAAAGGGACTCCTCGGTCTGCGGACGCGACAGATATACCTTAAAAGTCTCTAAAATAGTCGCCTCCCTCAAGGATGGTAGGCCTGAGTAGCGGTACCTGGATCGGCGCATGATTGTGTACACCACAATGGTACTCAGTAAGTGCCAAGCCTAACCTCGATCGGGTAGTGACGAGGAAGGTCAGGGCCCTACTGAGGTTAAATAAATACTAAGATGACAAGATAAGATAAATAGTACAATTGAGAATCTACATTAAGAATCTACACAGGATAACAAGGAGTACAATAACGGAAACAGAAATAAAGGCAAACACCAGGAAGTACCACTCATAACAAGGATGATAGCCGGGGATCTCTTGGTATCCCGAGGATCTCTTGGTATCCTCAATATTTGCTAGGGATCTCTTGGTATCCCGAGGATCTCTAGGTATCCTCAATATATGCTAGGGATCTCTCGGTATCCCGAGGATCTCTTGGTATCCTCAATATACGTGCTAGGGATCTCTTGGTATCTCGCACCTCAGTTCGGATCATAAATACATACAGGGGATCTCCCGGGATGCCGTCCCGTAGTCCCAAAGTAAAAACACACAGCAGCAACACAAGAATACCCAATTAAGCTAAATTTCGTACCAAGAAAACAGTTAATTCTAGCCTAATATGCTTCACGTAATACAATTAAGGCAATTTAAGCAAATAGGCAATTAAGTCAACTAAACATGCTTTTCTAAACTAGCAACATGCTAAATTCGCAAGTAGAATAAAATAGGAAAAAAAGAACTCAATTGAAATACTCAAGGAAAAACCGTATTTTCAACAATTAGCTCAAGTATGCGCTCGTCACCTCACGTACAAGGCATTTCAATTATCAAATATATCATATCCTAAGGGGAATGTCCCCCACACAAGGTTAGACAAGCCACTTACCTCGAACCGACTCAAAATCAACCCGAAACCACGTTCTTGCCACGAGTATTCGACTCCAAATGGCCCAAATTTATTCATTTCAATTGCATAACTTAAATAACACTTCAAGGAACTGATTCTACAATTGAATTTTAAGCTAATACGAGAAATTAGGTCCAAAATGCCCCTCGGGCCCGCGTCTTAGAATCGGTTTAAATTTTCATTTTCAGAAACCTCATACTCTCACGAGTCTATACATAACAAGAACACTAAAATCGGAGTTCAATTGACCCCTCAAATACCTATGTTAAGGTCTCTTAATCTCAAGCCCTAATTACCCATTTTTTCCAAATTTTTCACCACTAATTAGGTCTTTAATCACATATAAACGAGTTATGAAGTCAAAGATGTTAGCTCCAAGCGATTCTCCTTTGGTTTCCTCAGAAATCACCCTCAAAAGCTTCAATCCTGTTCAAAAATGGTGGAAAATGAAGAAGGGTCGCGGATGGGCTATTTAAATACAGCCCAGATTTAACCCTACGCGATCGCAGGAACACCTATGCGATCGCATAAGACAATTTCTTCAAAGCAATGCAATGACGACCAGCTCCATGCGATCGCATAGAGCAATTCCATCACTTCACTACCACTCCAAGCCCTTCTATGCGATCGCAAAGGTCTCTATGCGAGCGCATTGAGCAACACTGCTCAACCTATGCGATCGCACTCCTACTTTTGCGATCGCAGTTCACAAAATCTCCCGACCTCAACTTACTCTACGCAATCGCAGGTGAACTCACGCGATCGCAATGAACAAAACTTTGCTGCAAAAATACCAGAAAACTAGCAATATCCCAAACACCAAAAGTGCCCGTTTGGGCATCCAAAGAACACCTAAGGCCCTCGGGACCTCAACTAAACCTACCAACATATCCCATAATATCATTCAAACTTGTTCCAACCTTCGGAATGCCCCAAACAACATCAAAACACCAATTTTTCATCAGATTCAAGCCTATGAATTCCAAAAACTCTAAAAACACGCTTTCTATTAGAAAGTCTATCTAACCTCGTCCGAATGACCTGAAATTTTGTACACAGGTCACATTCAACACTATGGAGCTACTCCAACTTCCGGAATTCCATTCCGACCCTCAGATCAAAATCTCGCTATCAAACCGAAAACTTCAAAAATTCAACTTTCGGCATTTCAAGCATAAATTAGCTACGGACCTCCAAAACACAATCCGAACACGCTCTTAACCCCGAAATCACCCAACAGAGCTAACGAAACCATCGAATTTCCATTCCGAGTCCATCTTCACACTGTTTCAACTACGACCAACTTTCCAACACTTAAGCTCTCATTTTGGGACTAAGTGTCCCAGAACTCTCTGAAACTCAAACCGAATATCTCGGCAAATCAAAATAGCAGAAATAAACTCGGGAAAAGCAGTTAATAGGGGATCGGGGCGTAAATTCTTAAGACGACAGGCTGGGTTGTCACACAAATAATCATGTCTTAAATCAGTAGATGCCATGCCTATAGGACTCAATTCCAATTCAATTTTAATGAGCATTCCTGTATGTTATTGCAAATCGATTAAAATCAGTAATCCACCTAGACATCATGCCTATAAGGATTCTACTCACAATACTGTCTGATAATTTAATTTGGCCTAATAAATCAACTTCACTGCACCTCGTTCATTTTTTAAAAACTGGTCTTATTAAGTGTTAGACATTTCTTGAAACAAGCTCTTTCACAATTGCCTCCATCTCATTAGATATCATGCCTATAGGTATATCATGAACCTAGAGATCTGATACCAACTTATCACGATCCCAATTTTCCTCCGTGAGATGTCGTGATGACACCTAGTCTCTAAGACTAGGTAAGCGTAACACTTATTGAATTAAATGGTAGAATTTAACCAAAACAACTATTGAACATGAACCCTAATCTTCTATAATAAGCCAACAACTTCGGGTAAAATATAATATTTCAAAACTGGTAGTACAAGTCATAAGCTCTATTGAGTTCACTAGGAAATTTCTAAGTACAACTGTTCTGGAATAGAAAATAACTATATAAAATAAATTTCAGAAGGTGACTCCAAAGCCTGCGAATGCTACGATAGGTATAACTAGAAGTCTGTGCTGCAATATCTGATCAGCTATTTAATGATCAACGAACTTCGAAGTACCTGGATTTGCACAAAAATGTGCAGAAAGCGTAGCGTGAGTACACTACAATGGTACCCAGTAAGTATCAAGGCTAACCTCGGTGGAGTAGTGACGAGTAACAGTCAAGACACCTACTGGACATAATAACATGTACAAGTATAAATGTGAAACTAACAAGGAAGATTATCAATATAAAGTTAAGCATAGTAGAACAACAACAATACTTGCAATAGAAAACTAGAAGCATTAATTATCAACAAGGAATAACCAAGTAGTAACGTCGTAGAGTAAGCTGAATATTGTCAAGGTCCAGTGAAACCAAGTAAGGAAAACAAGTAACAACTCAATAAAAACAACCACTTTCACACAAGGTTTATTCTAGAATTTCTCCGAGGTACCACACCTCATATCCACGAATCATGGGTCCCAATTCACGAACCCTAATCACCTAGCATCTTGTGCCCACATTACAAATCACAATTGCACGGACAACTCACTTGTCAAAACTAACAATAACTCATAACCGCACGGACAACTCACGTGCCAATAGTACAACTCTCATACATAAGGCAAGTAAACGACATTACATGTAAATGGTCAATAAACATCAGGATTCATCTTCTTAAACCGATATGAGTGATTAATTACGTATATGCTTGTGCAATTGTTCTCTCACAACTCGAGTCAGCAAGTAAGAGCAGAGAGAACGAATGGTACATAGGAAACAACACAACAAAATGTAAAATGCATAACTCAAACAAGGTAGGCATATCACTACACAAATATCATCAACAACAAAGCCCCCATCCTATCACAAGTCATCACAAATCATCCCTGACATAACCCCTTGTCTCGCCACATGCGCATCAATAAAATAAATGCCTGCCTTGTCTCGCCGCACGCACATAATAACATTCCCACCTTGTCTCGGCATATGCGCAACCCACATATATATGGCCCACATTGCCACGCAGCATGTGCAAATATCAATGATAACAATAGCACGAACAATTCACGTGTGAACACCCCGATGCCTTTCAACAATATCACATGTGCCGGAAACATAACAACACCATATAACAACTCGCACCACATGTGCCCATATGCCACAATATTTCCTAAAAACAATTCAAATACAACAATCACGCATAGCTCTCAGCTCAACAACACTAAGTACATCAATAACAACAACAATAACATGAAAGTATGACAAGTAAATCAACACGAGAATTTCAAAACACAAAGAAACGGAAGAACGAGCTCACAATAAAGACATAATAAGTAATAATGGTTTCAAACAAGAATAACTCAACAATGGGAGAGATAGTGTGTAACAACGATATCAAATAGGAATAACTAACCAATGGAAGGGATAACATGTATCAATAATTACAAATATGTATAATTCGGCGATAAGAGATATAACATGCAACAATGATTCCAATTAGGTACAACTCAACGACAAAAGAGATAACATGTAACAATGACTCCAATTAGGTACAACTCAACGATAAGAGAGATAACATAACATGTAACGATGATTCCAATTAAGTACAACTCAACGATAAGAGAGATAACATGTAACAATGACTCCAAATAAGGATAAGTCGACAATAGAAGAGTTAACAATAACTTCAATTAAGGTAAAGCAGTTATAGAAGAGAGAACATGGTAATAAAAGAGGCAACAACTTCAATTAAGGCATATATGAGTATATTTGGCAATAAAGGTAGAACATGAATCAATCAACTTCAAATAAGACACGTAAGGGTAAATTTAGCAATGGAGGATTTAACATGATACGACAACTTCATTTTTGATGCACAAACAAACATAAGAGTCTAAATCGGTCAAATTTCCATATATAAGTCGTGTACACTTGTCTCCTCGTGTACACGTCTTTCACGTAGTTCAAATAGTACAACAAACCAATTCCTACGGGGTAATTTTCCTACACAACGTTAGGCAAGATACTTACCTCAAGACCCTCAATTAACACTCTAAAATAGCTTTTCCTTTACAATTTACCTCCGTTCGACTCAAATCTAACCAAAATCGACACAATAATATCAAATAATGCAAGAGAAACCAATTCCAATAATTAAAGCAATTATCTTTACACAATCTTTCAAAAGTCAACCCGGGACTCGTCCGGTCAAAACATGGGTTCAATGGTTGATTCTGACTACCACGACCCCACGAGTTCATATATGTGATTAGTTCCAAAATCTGAGTCCCAATCGACTCTCAATACCCAAATTCTTATTTTTCAAAAACTTGACTAAGTCTCATAAAATTTCACTTTGATTCTCATAATTTTGATGTTAAAACTCACATATAATCATTAATAGTTGGAAATTGAACAAATCACTTACCCAATAATTATAGATGAAATTCCTCTCCAAAATCGCCTCCTACTGAGTTTAGGCTTCCAAAATATGAAAATGAGACAAAAATCTCGTCCCTTAACTTTTTGACCCATTGGAGGTGTCGCAAATGTCATCACATCCCTGTTGTCATCGCGAATGCGATGACATTTTCGCAAATGCGAACAGCTCACCCATGCCCCCTCCTTCGCAAATGCGAACCTAACAGACTACTCCTAACATCACAATTGTGATCTTAAACTTGCAAATGCGAGACCTGAGGCATCAGATCACACCAGCAAATTTCCAAACTCTTTCAACCATTCCAAAATGTGTTTGAAACTCACCCGAGCCCTCGGGGCTCTAAACCAAGACACCAGCACAAGTCTAAAAACATAACACAAACTCGCTCGCGCGATCAAATCATCAAACTTACATCCGAAATCATGAATTGGACCTCAAAACACAAGAATTCAACATGAAACTCAAGATCTTCTTAAAACACAACTGCGCGTCCGATTCCTATCAAATCAACTCAGAATGACACCAAACTTTACGAACAAGTTCCAAATGATAAAATGAACTTATTTTAAGTCCCGAAATAGAAATCCAAACACAATAGCTATGAAGTCAACATACGGTCAAACTTATCAAAATTCTAAGCCTTCAAATTGCCAACTTTCGGCAAAATAACACAAATCAACCGATGAACCTCCGAATTCAATTCCGGACATACGACCAAGTCCAAAATCACGAGACGAACCAATCGAAGCCATCAAAACACTGCTACAGTTTACATAAAAGTCAAACCTTGATCAACATTTTCAACCTAAGTTTCTAAAGTGAGAATCACTCATCCAAAGTCTTTCCAAAACATCCGGAATTCAAATCCGACCATGCACGTAAGTCTTAATACACAATATGAAGCTAATCAAGACCTCTAAGCATCGATTGGATCGCTAAATCTCAAAATGACCGGTCAGATCATTATAGTGATGTCGTGCCATTATATTCATATTATTGCATGGTGAGGACGAGAGTAAAAGTACAAAGTGTGACGCCGTGCCATTTTTATATCATTGGTTTGACTGATTGTTTTCCCAATTTTGGTGAATTACTTCTTTATTTCGTGATTTCATACCTGTTGTAGTTGTTATATCTTCCCCTTTTCGTATGTCTCTTCCCAGTTTGTACGCTATCATTATCTGTTATTATTGCTGCTTTAAATACACTTGTATAGGTTTATTTACGTAGGTGTCTTGCCACATCCTCGTCACAACCTCGTCGAGTTTAGGCTCGACACTTATGGAGTAAACTGGGTTGGTTGTACTCATACTACACTTCTGCACTTCTTTTGCAGATACTGGTATTGGTCCCAGCAGTGCATAAGGTGCGTCATCTCGGATCATTGCATACGGAGACTCAAGGTAGATCTGCTGGCGTTCGTAGACCTTGAAGTCCCCTTCCTCTTCCCACTTGTCACGACCCAAAACCCATGATTGGTCGCGATGGCACCTAACAACGCCGTTAGGTAAGCCCATAAATGAACCTACAATTTAATTACCCTTTTTAACATTTAAAACAATTTTTTTTAAAAATGAAATAAGTAAGATCTCATGCAACCGTACATACTCTTTTCTCAACAAAATACAAGCGTAAGAAATACATCCACTGTAGTGACAGTAATGATAAGTACAACAATACACAAATGCTAAAAGCCCGAAAAATCTAGTTCCACGAGTGCATGAGCAATCTAGAGAATATACAAAACTATTACAACTATTGTCTGAAAGGTAATAGACAGAAATAATAAACATGGTAGAGACTTACCTCGCTTTCAAGTCCACTAATCGGCTCTTTAACCTCACTAGAATTCCCCTAACGAAGCCAAACAATCCGAAGCTAATCAAAAATCGTCTAAACTAATCAATAAGTGCTCAAAAGTTTTACATTCGAACCACACAAAAGAGAAAATGGGAAAAATATGCCTAAGCCCCGTCTTTAAATCAAAATATTGCCCAATTAACCCTTTTTCGCGACCGTGAAAGAAGTCTCGCGATCGTGAAGGCATAGATGGCCCAGGCCCTGAGGACCTTCTTCGCGAATGCGAGGGTAGTCTCAAAATCGTGAAGGCTTGCCCAACTTGAGCTTCGTAAACATGGTCTGCCCTTTGCGAACATGAAGAGCAAAGGTAGCTCACCTACCCTTGGCCCTTTGTTCTACGAGAAACAGGGCCTGTATACACGAACACGAAGGCGTATCGGTCCGAGATCTTTGCGAATGTGACCCATTGAATGCGAGCGTGAAGGGCAGAATGCCCAGTTCCCACTTCCTTCTCCACAAACACGACTCCACCGCCGTATTCGTGAAGAAGGAAACCAGAACCAGATCCATCCGGAACTAAAATTCACCTGAGCCCCCCGGGGACCCTGACCAATCACACCAAAAAATCCATAAACATAACATGGACCTGCTTGAACCCTCGAAACACTTAAAACAAAGTCAAAACCAAGAATCGTACCCCAAAACCAACTTGAATTAACTTATGAACTTCAAACTGTTCAATTAGTTGCGAACGTATCGAATCATGATTAGACTACTCCGAATGACACCAAATTTTGCATACAAGTCATAAATCACCATACAAAACTATTCCCAGACTCTGAATCCCAAACAAAACTCGATAACACCAAATTATACTCCAAACTAAATTTACAGAACTACAAAACCTTCAATGAACCAACTTTCCACATTAAGCACCGAAATGCTCCCGGATCACCCAAAATCCGATCCGAACACATGCCCAAGTCCAAAATCATCATACGAACCTATTGGAATCATAAAATCCCGGTTCTGAGGTCATTTATTCAAGTCAAACTTGGCCATCTTAGGCCACTATTAGGTAACTAAGTGTTCCGGTTCCAACCCAAACCCTTTCAAACGCGAACCAACTACCCCCAAGTCATAAAATAGTAAGAGCACATATATGAAGTCTTAATTAAGGGAACGAGGATCTACAAAGAAAAATGGTCGGTCGAGTGGTTTATATTCTCCACCTCTTAAACAAATGTTCGTCCTCGAATAGGTCTAGAATCATACTTGGAGTGCTGAACAAGTGCGGATACTTTCTTCGTTTGTCCTCCTCGGCCTCCTAAGTTGCCTCTTTGACTAGTTAGCCCCTCCACTGGACCTTTACTATAGAAATGTTCTTGTACCTTAACTAGCGAACCTACCTATCAACAATGGCAATTGGCTCCTCCTCATAACCCAAACTCTCATCTAGCTGAGCCATGTTGTAATCTAACACATACAGCCTATCGGCATAGTACTTCTAGAGCATAGATACATGGAAGATCGGGTGAACTCCCGATAGACTAGGAGGCAAAGCAAGCTCATAAGCAACCTTCCCAACTCACCTCAATAAAAATAGGCCAATAAACCTCAGACTCAGTTTTCCCTTCTTTCTGAACCTCATGATACCCTTCATCATAAATGAATGATAAATCATGCACCTTCTGATCCGTGTAACTCTTTTATCTGGACTATGCTGTGCGAAGTCGGTCCTGAATCAACTTTACTTTCTCCAAGGAATCCTTCACTACATTTGTGCCATATAATCTAGCCTTGCCAGGCTCAAACCATCCAATGGGCGAACGACATTTCCAACCATGTAAAAGCCTCAAATGGAGACATCTTGATGCTGGACTGATAACTGTTATTATAAGCAAACTTAGCCAAGGTCAAGAATCTATCCCACTACCCTTCGAAGTCAATAACACATGCTTTGAGCATATTCTCTAGAATCTACATTGTCCGCTCTGACTACTCGTCGGACTACGGATGAAAGGCTATGCTGAGCTCTACTCAGGTACCCAACGCACTTTGTATTGCTCTCTAGAAATGTGAAGTGAACTGAGGGCCTCTATATGATATGATGGAAACGGGCACACCATGCAACCAGGCAATTTCCTGAATGTAAATGTGGGCCAACCTTCTAATAAGTAAGCAGTCACTACCGGAATAAAGTGTTACACCCTGCAATATTACGATGATGTTATGTCCTGCAGTATTATATTACGATGATGTTACGCCTTGTAGTATTACATTCTGATTATGTTACGCTTCGCAGTATTAAGTTATGACAATGTTGAACCCTGCAGTATTAAATTACGATAATGTTACTCTTCGTAGTATTAAGTTACGACAATGTTGAACCCTGCAGTATTACATTACGGTAATGTTACGCTTCACAGTATTAAGTTACGACAATGTTGCATCCTGTAGTATTATACGTTGAATTTGTCGTAAGGTAATTGACATCAATCCAAGTAAAAGATTATTTGAAGATTATAAGGATTATACTATTTCACAAGTGATGAGTAAATTCGTGAATGTAAAAGGGGAAGCAAGTCAATAAAATGAATTTTCGTCAAAGTTTGGCATGGTAGGATAAAATATGGCCAGAGATAAAATACCCGGTATTTATGGACTAGTACTATAAAAGGTACCACATGACCATGATAGTAAGATGTATAAAGTATATTAAAAGTAAATAATATTTTAAGTAAGTTGAGATAATTCTTAATTATACGAGTAATTGGTTAATTATCGGGTAACGGGACATTAACTAATTACCAAATAAGTGGATAATGACTAATATTTCCCACCCCACCCCATGTGGCAGCCCACTATCTCTATGTATACATGACTCTTACAATTGAGCATAGGTGGCTAGATAAGGATAATAGGAATTTAATAAAGACTTGTCACAAGTCTTGTATCCATCTTTCATTTGGACAAAAATCAGAACCTAAGAATCATATATCAAGTCTAGTCTCCATTTTCATTTGGAAAGAACCAAGAAAAACATTAAGATTGATAAACCAAAAGACATGATCCATTATTTATAATTCAAGATACTTCAGAGAACAAAAAGTTTATTTTTCTTTCAAAATACTTCACAGAAGCAGAAGCTTCATTTCGTTCAATACTTCAAAGAAGCAGAAGCTTAATTCTATCCGAATTTTGCGGTTCTAAAAGAGTACGGTGCAATCTTCGCAAAGAATATTATATGGAGTTTTCCCTACTACAAGTTTGTTAAGGCTATCCCTTCTTTCTTTTGGCATGATCCATACGATACAAACAAAACGTGCAAATGCACAATTTCCATACATGACTCTATTCATAGAAATATTAGAGATGCTTATGTTCTTGATTCCCCATGTGTCATATTATTCTATCATCTGTTCATGGGTCTTAGAAAAATACGTAAGTTGAAAAAGTTTACTTCATGATATTATTCAAAAGCATAATGGTCTTATGACACTCCAAGAGATTTTATTGACGTACTTTTCATGCATTGCATTCATGTACATTGACCCATGACTCAGACGGTGTTATATATGCGTATATATATATATATATATATATATATATATATATATATATATATATGTATATGGGATATGGGAAATGTTATTGCATTATATACGCACCACCACCTGATCAGCTGGTATACGTTGATGATTTTTCCCACAATGGCCGAGATGATATGATGGGACGCCCTCAGAGGCTGATGATGTTATGAAACATGTACCTATGCATGACATGACATTCATACGTATATGCATGACACTATAATTATTTCATGATTTACTAAATTATCTAGACTTACAGGTGGAGTCATTTACTATATATTTCCTCCATGTCTGTTATGTACTTATTTATGTGCCTTACATATTCAGTACATTATTCGTACTGACGTCCCCTTTTACCTGGGGACATTGCGTTTCATTCCCGTAGGTCCCGATAGATAGGTCGAGAGCCCTCCAAGTAGGCTATCAGCTCAGCGGAAGATGTTGTTGCACTCCATTTGTTTTGGAGTTACTTGTTTGGTTAATATCAGTTAGATGTGTATTGTTTGGTATGGTGGGACGTTGTCCCGACCTTTATGAAAATTATGTATTCTTAGAGGCTTGTAGACAGATGTCATGTATGTAAAAGATCATATGGCCTTGTCGGCCTATGTTTAGTGTTCAAGTGGTTATTTTGGTTTTAGAGGCCCATATGTCTTATGTATAAGTTGGAATTACTTGTTGTATTCTACCTATTTCATGACAGCCTCTCTGGCTCAGTTATTTATGATAGTATGACATGAAAAGATACGTTATGTTGGTACTCGGTTGAGTAAGGTATCGGGCACCCGTCGCGGCCCATTGGTTTGGGTCGTGACAAAAGTGGTATCAGAGCAATTCTGTCCTAGGGAGTCTACAAGCCGTGTCTAGTAGAGTCTTATTTATAGGTGTGTCGTGCACCACACTTATAAGCAGGAGGCTATATGATATTTAGGATTGTCACTCTTTCTTCTTACTCTAGATCGTGTGGTAGAGCTCAGTTGTAAGAATTCAAATTCCTAAACTCTATCTTACTCGTAATACAAAGATACCTACATCCGGAAAGACGGTTGGAAAGAGAGATAGCTGTGGAAGAGCTGAGTCAGAGGAATTCAATTTTTTTATGATTCCTACGATAAGTAAATATGAGGTTTTTAGAAGAACATGGGTGTACTAAAAGGTGTAAGCTTCTTGATAAGAAGCCTTAAGGCAAGAATACCTATCCACCTTTATGGTGAAAGACAATGAGAGATTGAGAAGATAAATACAATTTTCAACAAGTAAAAGCAGCAAGATAAAGAAGGGTACGAAACGCCCAGTTAATGAAAAATTATCAATATTTACAATTCAGGCAGAGGAATATAAGCCTTTTGAGTTACCTTCAACAATAACAAAGGAACGCACAATTGGCCACACCGATCTAAGTTATGCCATATGGGAGCTAACAGAAGTAGTATAAGAAAAGGACGGATATCAGGATTCGGTTGGGGTTAGAGTAACCCAAATTGGTGAATGGATTGCTTGTATTAGCTAACATTGCCGAAGGATATTATAAATGTGCTAATAGATCTCCTTGTGAGACACCCAGATGATGTACTCTAGAATATTACAATTACATGTGAATACTAGCATGATAATTTTTTTTTTCAGATGATAGGCACTGAAAGCCTGGAAGGGATAAATATTACCTTAGTATGACTCTCGTCCCTAGTAGAGCGAGGATGTTGAGCAACCCGAAGAGCCAATGAATGAAGCAAGGAGAGCTAAAAGTGAAAGAATGTTGCATTGAAGTTTTCACAAGAAAAGGGATATGCAGAAATAATAGCAGAGTAATGAGAAGAGAGATAAAGAAGCATTATGAATAAGGTGTGATAATTGGACCCAGAAAATTAGAAATATCGTGATTGAGAATATTGTAGGATCTCCCTTAAAATCAGCGGTACGAGAGAGATAGTACAACAACTATAGTCTATAATGGCTATATGATAAAGCCAGTTAAAAAAATAGCAGCCTCATAAGAAGTCAGTATGAAGCTCCCACCGGATTGTAGTATTATAATAGAGCTTCAAGTTGTGGTGTGAATCATACCTATATGGAAGGGAGGTTATGAAAGAGATAAAAGATATGATGCGAGATTTTAAGTAAATAAGGTAAATGTGAATAACGTACAAGATACTCAAATGCAGAAAGTTGTGAATAGTCTATACTTCGGATAGAAGGCTAGAAGCACGGGGATCCAATAACCGGGAATGATAACAGCATCATTAGCGGCATATCTTCCAGCCTATTGTTTCTAAGTACTGATAAATCTAGCTAAGAGAGTAGACAAAGGTTAAATGTGATGTCTCGCTTGACATTCCAGAATAACATAAGGAAATCTATGGTGCAAGCAAGTTGAAGGAAAGTTGCGAGTAGTATAAATGGATATGTATAGGTCGCAAGCTAAAGTATGGTAGAGCGACAAAGTTTTAAGAAAACATGAGTAAGGATAAGAAAAGGCAAGTGAAAAGGTGACGAGAATGGATAAAACCTCGGGATTAAGCCCATGAAAATATAAGAGATAATGGTTTCTCTAAGTTATTGAAAGTTTAGCATAACCTGAATGGACTCAAAGGAGCCTAAGACTAATAGCATTTAGAAAGAATAAAATGCTGACCTGGTAATAAAATGAGGGTGTAATCGTGACAGATAAAATCTAACATGTGGGACTTCGATTGAATAATGATTTGAAGAAAAAAAAGGGAGAATGAGAAAAGATTTCACGGACGGCACGAGATCAGAATACCCCCATAAGGTGAATTACATCGAGATACTATGAAATATGATTATACAAATCACTTTAAATGTTCCTCGATGCAACGCGAGCCCAGATGATTACGTAAGAGGTTTCAAGTTATCAGTGGTAGAGTGTAGATCAATATTGAGGTGAATCAATAATGGATGGATAAAAGTCATAAAGTATGAGATGAGATTAGGTCGTCATTCTTAAGATGAACAGTAATGAGAAAGCATTAAAGGACTTAGACTTATACATATAGGATAAACAATGAGAGTAAACTGGAATTTAGGAGCAGGCCTCAGCAATGATAAATCGAAGTAAGAGTTACGGTATACTATAACCCATGTAAATGCAGTAAACTCATACGAATGGATAACGAGATCTATGAAATAAGATATGGCCATATTCACAAGTTCTAAAAAGTATTGAGCAAAGAACTTTAGTACACCTATAGATGCCCAGAGAGGCATCCTATTAAGCCTTATATATGTTTACAAAGTAAGACCTAGAGATTGACTAAATGCTAAAAGGAAAAAGGAAAAATGAATCGCATAAGCACACTTACAAAGGCAGGGTCATACAGGCTGCATCATCTCGGCCACTGTGGGCAAAATCATCAACGTATACCAGTTGATCAGGTGGTGCTGCGTATATAATGCAATAACCTTTCCCATATATATATATATATATATATATATATATATATATATATATATATATATATATATATATATATATATATATATATATGCATATATAACACCGTCTGAGTCATGGGTCAATGTACATGAATGCAATGCATGAAAAGTACGTTAATAAAATCTCTTGGAGTGTCACAACACCATTATGCTTTTGAATAATATCATGAAGTAAACTTTTTCAACTTACGTATTTTTCTGAGACCCATGAACAGATGATATAATAATATGACATATGGGGAATCAAGAACATAAGCATCTCTAATATTTCTATGAATAGAGTCATGTATGGAAATAGTACATTTGCACGTTTCGTTTGTATTGTATGGATCATGCCAATAGAAAGAAGGGGTAGCCTTAACAAACCTGGAGTAGGGAAAACTCCATATAATATTCTTGGCGAAAATTGCATTGTACTCTTTTAGAACCGCAAAATTCAGATAGAATTAAGCTTCTGCTTCTTTGAAGTATTGAACGAAATGAAGCTTCTGCTTCTGTGAAGTATTTTGAACGAAAAATAGACCTTTTGTTCTCTAAAGTATCTTGAATTATAAATAATGGATCATGTCTTTTGTTTTATCAATCTTAATGTTTTTCTTGGTTCTTTCCAAATGAATATGGAGACTAGACTTGATATATGATTCTTAGGTTTTGATTTTTGTCCAAATGAAAGATGGATACAAGACTTATAAGTCTTTATTAAATTCCTATTATCCTTATCTAGCCAACAATAATAACAACAACAACAACCCAGTAAAATCCCACTAGTGGGGTCTGGGGAGGGTAGTGTCTACGCAGACCTTACCCCTACCCCGAAGGAGTAGAGAGGCTGTTTCCGAAAGACCCTCGGCTTAAAAAGACAAAAAGACAAAAAGACAAAAAGACAAAAGAAGACGATATTAGTAACACCACAGAAATAATATGGAAGAAATATATATATGGAAAATAAGAACAACATGAAATCAAGAAGAATGATACAAAGCAAAAGCAAAATAATGTCCCTACTAAACTAATCTCACAAAGTAATGGCATAAGACAAGACTTAATATCCTTATCTAGCCACCTAAGCTCAATTGCAAGAGTCATGTATGCATAGAGATAGTGGGTTGCCACGTAGGGTGGGGTGGGAAATATTAGTCATTATCCACTTATTTGGTAATTAGGTAATGTCTCGTTACCCGGTAATTAACCAATTACCCGTGTAATTAAGAATTATCTCAACTTACTTAAAATATTGCTTGCTTTTAATATACTTTATACACCTTACTATCATGGCCATGTGGTACCTTTTATGGTACTAGTCCATAAATACCGGGTATTTTAGCTCAGGCCATATTTTATCCCACCATTCCAAACTTTGACGAAAATTCATTTTCTTAACTTGCTTCCCCTTTTACTTTCACGAATTTACTCATCACTTGTGAAATAGTATAATCCTTATAATCTCCAAATAATCTTTTACTTGGACTAATGTCAATTACCTTACGACAAATTCATCGTACAATACTATAGGGTGCAACATCATCGTAACTTAATACTGTGAAGTGTAACATCACTGTAATGTAATACTGTAGGGTTCAACATTGTCGTAACTTAATACTGCGAAGCGTAATATCATCGTAATATAATACTGCAGGGTTCAACATTGTCATAACTTAATACTACGAAGTGTAACATCATCGTAATGTAATACTACAAGGCGTAACATCATCGTAATATAATATTCAGGACTTAACATCATCGTAATATTGTGGGGTGTAACATCATTTCCCCCTTTGGAACATTCGTCCTCGAATGTTGACTGATGCTCTTATCATTTTCATAACTTATAGCTCTTGTGAATACCTTAATACTCTCCTTGCCATTTAAGTAGTTGCTCTGTGAATAAATCCAAAGTCTAGGGTATTCCCCTCTTTAGTCTTTTTGTTCATATCATGACTTGTAGTCAAAATCTTTCTAATATCACAACTGCTACTACTGCATGTCTGATGGGACGCCATCAGAGGCAGATGATGTTATGAAACATGTACCTATGCACGACATGACATTCATACGCATATGTATGACACTATAATTATTTCATGATTTACTAAGTTATCCAGACTTACAGGTGGAGTCATTTACTATATATTTCCTCCATGTCTGTTATGTACTTATTTATGTGCCTTACATACTTAGTACATTATTCGTACTGGCATTCCTTTTTTCCTGGGGATGCTGCATTTCATGCCCGCAGATCCCGATAGACAGGTCGAGAGCTCTCCAAGTAGGCTATCAGCTCAGCGGAAGATGTTGGTGCGCTCCATTTGCTTCGGAGTTGCTTGTTTGGTTAGTATTAGTTAGATGTGTATTATTTGGTATGGCGGGACTCTGTCTCGACCTTTATGAAAATTATGTATTCTTAGAGGCTTGTAGAAAGATGTCATATACGTAAAAGATCGTATGGCCTTGTCGGCCTATGTTTAGTGTTCAAGTGGTTATTTTGGTCTTAGAGGCCCATATGTCTTATGTATAAGTTGGCATTAACTGTTGTATTCTAACTATTTCATGATAGCCTCTTTGGCTCATTTATTTATGATAGTATGACATGAAAAAATACGTTATGTTGGTACTCGATTGAGTAAGGTATCGGGTGCCCATCGCGGCCCATCGGTTTGGGTCGTGACATAAAGTGTGCCGACTTAGTTAGCCTGTTGACAATGACCCAAACATCATCAAACTTCCGTAACATCCATAGAAACCCTACTACGAAGTTCATAGTGATGCACTGCCACTTCCCCTCCTGCATAACCATCTGCTGGAGTAGGCTAGCTGGCTTTGGTGCTCATATTTGACATGCTGAAAATTTAGACATCTCGCTACATACTCAACTATGTCCTTCTTCATCCGCGGCCACCAATAGTGCTACCTCAGGTCATGATACATCTTCGTAGCACCTGGATGAATGGAATATAAAGAATTGTGTACCTCCTCTAGGATCTTCTCCCTCAAGACATCAACATTAAGAACACATAGGTGACCCTGGATTCGCAGAACATCATCCTCACCAATAGTAACCTCCTTGGCACCACCCTATAGTACCGTCTCTCTGAGAACCAACAAGTGCGGATATCGTACTGACAAGCCTTGATCTACTAAAGTAATAAAGACTGATCCACAACATATGCAAGAATTTGACTGGGCTCCGAAATATCCAACCTCATAAGTCTGTTAGCTAATGACTGAATGTCCAAAGCCCATGGCCTCTCCTCTACCGAAATGAATGCCAAACTACCTATACTCTCAGCCTTTCTACTCAAGGCATTCGTAACCACATTCACCTTGCCCGAATGGTAAAAGATGGTAATATCATAATCCTTTAGTAACTCAAGCCACATGCGTTGCCTTAAATTAAGGTCCCTCTACTTAAACAAATGTTGCAAGCTGCAATGATCGGTGTAAACCTCACAGGTCACCCCATAGAGATAATGCCTCCAGATTTTGAGAGCAAGAACTATCGTGGCCAACTCCAAATCATGTATGAGGTAATTCTTCTCGTGGTGCTTCAGCTAACATGAAACGTATGTAATAACTCGCCCCTCATGCATCAACACACAACCCAAGCCAATTCGCGAGCATCATAATACACAATATACATCCCTAAACCAGAGGGCAACACTAACACCAGTGCTGTAGTTAAAGCGGTCTTAAGCTTTTGAAAGCTCGCCTCGCAATCATCAGATCATCTAAATGGAGCACCCTGCTTGGTCAGTCTTGTCAAGGGTGCTGTAATATATGAGAAACCCTCTATGAACTGACGATAATAACCTGCTAACCCTAAGAAACTCATGATCTCAGTCGTTGTGGTAGGATGAGGACAACTCTGGACTGCCTCAATCTTCATGGGATCCACTTTAATACCCTCACTTGATACAACATGACCCAAGAAAGCCACAGAATCCAACCAGAACTCGCACTTGGAGAACTTAGCTTATAGCTTATGTTCTTTCAAGGTCTGAAGCACTAACCTCAAATGCATTGGTCGTGCTCCTCCATACTACACAAGTAGATCAAATATTCATCAATGAATACAATGACAAATGATTCAGGATACGACTTAAACACCCGATTCATCAAATCCATAAACTTCATCGAGGCATTAGTCAAGCCGAAGCACATCACTAAAAACTCATAGTTCCCATACCTGGTCTGGAAAGCATTCTTCGGTACATCCGAGGCACGAATGTTGAGCTGATGATACCCAAATCTCAAGTTGATCTTATAGAACACCCTGGCACTCTGCAACTGGTCAAACAAGTCATCAATGTACGGTAACAGGTACTTATTCTTGATGGTGACTTTGTTCAACTGGCGGTAATCAATGCACATCCGCATACTCCCATCCTTCTTCTTCACAAACAATACCGGTGCATCCCAAGGCAACACACTAGGTCTAATGAACCCCTTCTCAAGACACTTCTGAAGCTACTCCTTTAACTCTCTCACCTCCTTGAGAGCCATGAGATAAGGCAAAGTAGAAATAGGTTGGGTTCCTGACACTAAATCAATGACGAAATCAATATCCTGATCTGGCGGCATACATGGTATATCAGCAGGAAATACATTGGAAAACTCTCATACCACTGACACTAAATCTAACATGGGAGTCTCTGTAGTAGTATCCCGAACAAAGGCCAAATAGGCCAAACAATCCTTCTCGACCATATGCCGAGCCTTCAAGAAAGAAATAACCCATCTGGAATTTCCAACAAACAAAGCCCTCCACTCTAATCTAGGCAGCTCAGGCATTGCCAAGGTAACAGTCTTGGCATAACAATCAAGAATGGCATGGTATGGTAGCAACCACTCCATGCCTAAGATAACCTCGAAATCAACCATATCGAGTAATAGAAGATTCGCTCTAGTTTTATAACCGTAGAAAATCACGACACAAGAATGATAAACTCGATCCACAACAACAGAATCACTCACTAGCATGGACACATATACATGAACACCCAAGGACTCATGAGATACATATAGATAAGGAGAAAATTGAGAGGAAACATAGGAATAAGTAGAACCTAGATCAAATAATACTGAGACATCCCTACGGCAGACAAAAATAGTACCTACGATCACTACATCGGAGGCAACTACCTTTGTCCTAGTAGGAAAAGCATATAATTTGACCGGAGCGCCACCTGACTGGCCTACACCTCTAGGGATACCCCTACTCACATGCCTTCTGGTCGACCTGGCGGGTGGTGTGGTAGTTGGTGTGGTAATCATGGGCTGATAGTCCTGCTGCTCGACCTTGCCCAAAAGTTTGGGACAATACCTATTTACGTGGCTATGATCCTTGCACTCAAAACAACCCCTCGGAGCAGTGGACTGTTGACTTGAAGTCTGACCCTAATGACCTGAATACCCACTGGAGGAACCCTGAATAGCTGGAAGATGGTAAGTAGTCTCTGGAATGGCACTAAAATAGTGTCATGCTGTAGCACTCCGAGCAGACGGTGGTGCCGACTGTATGGGCCTGCTAGATTGACTCCTCATAAACTAACCTCTACACCCAGGTGCGGTGCTACTGAATCCTCCAAACTGTTGAGGCCGTTTGTCCCTCGGCACAGACTCTCTATTGTGGTTACGAATACGCTCGATCCTCTAAGCTATATCCACAACCTGATTAAAAAGAGTCCCCTTCTCTGCCTCAGAGGCCATGGAAATTTGAATCTCAGGGTGCAGACGTGCAATGAACCACCGCACCCACTTTGTATTTATGAGGGGTAAAATAGCTGCATGGTGGTACAAGTTAATGAATATCGCCTCATAGTCGGTCACAGACATATGACCCTGACGGAGTCGCTCAAACTGACCCCGATGCTCCTATCTCCGAAGGTGGTATGCACTTCTCCAAGAACAGATGTGTAAACTGATCCCAAGTCAAGGGAGGTGAACCTGCTAGCCTGCTGAGGAGGTAAGCCTGTCACCATCTGCGAGCCTTGCCCTCAAGCATAAAGGTGGTGAAGTCCACCCCATTGGACTTCAATATCCCCATGTTCCATAGCCTATCCTTGCACCGGTCAATGAAATCCTGTGGGTCCTCTAACTGCTCACACCCAAAGTTAGGGGGGTAAAGTCTAGTCCACCTGTCCAGCCTCTTCTGTTGAGCAACGATCACGACTAGTACAAACTCTGGCACAACCACTGCAACTGGTAGGACCGCTCATGACTTGTAAAACCTATATGAACCTAGTCCTCTGATATCAAGCTGTCACGATCCAAAACCCATAATAGGTCGCGATGGTACCTAATACTGCTGTTAGGCAAGCCCATAAGTGAACTTACAATTTAGTTACCCTTTTTAACATTTAAAACAAAAATTTTCCTTTTTTTAAAGAACTAAAGAAGTAATATCTCATGCAACCGTACATACTCATTTCTCAACAAAACACAAGCGTGAGAAATAAATCCACTATAGTGACAGTAATGATAAGTATAATAGTACATACATGCTAAAAGACCCCAAAACCCGGTGCCACAAGTGTATGAGCAATCTAGAGAATATACAAAACTATTACTACTACTGTCTGAAAGGTAATAGACATAAATAATAAATAAGGTAGCAGGAGACTCTGGTGTTGCAGATCGTACCAAGGCAAGCAGCTCACCACTAAGTCTCCGTAGGAGTGCGTCTATGCACCCATGTAACTACTGGTAGTACCTATCTCAATACCTGCACATTCAGTGCAGAAGTGTAGCGTGGGTATGGAAAACTACGCATACCCAGTAAGTATATAGTCTAACTTCGAAGAAGTAATAACGAGTGATCGACTTGATTCTTAGTAGAGGTCAAACAGGAATAGAAATGAATAAAGTAGACACGGTGAGTGTACACCAAGTAGCAACGAAACAAGTAAAAGTAATTATGGTAATTCCACACATGAGTCTATATCAGATCACTAAACATGTCATAACCGGCCTTGAAGGCACTAACTCAACTATTACCAAACCAAACCCAGTCTCAAATATTAAGCACGAAGCTACCGAGGCAAACTCCCTGATCCCATAGGAATCATGGTACTTAGTACTGCCGAGGTGAATGGCCCGATCCCATAAAAATAGTGTTACTATACTGCCGAGGCGAACGACTTGATCTCATAAGAGTAGTGTTACCATACTACCAAGGCAAATGGACCAATCCCATAAGAGTAATTTATTTCACTACCGAGGCGAATGGCTCAATCTTTTTGGAGTAGAGAAAGTAATCTCGCTCGCGGAAGAACATGCAAAGCGAGAAGACACGGATCTATAGTTTATCAAATATTTCCCAATTTTTTCAAAGTAAGAGGCTATCTTGGTATCTTTATTAAAATCCTCAATCTTAGTCATAATCAAGAAATTTAATATATAAGATAGGTATAAATAGCACCATTAAAGGCATGTTGTGAATCTAAGTCTAACCGGACATATCATGAATATATCTACGTATGGACTCTCGTCACATCGTGTGTACGTTGCTCCTCTCGTCACCTCGTGTGTATGTTTCTCCACACAACAAGTACCACATAAAAATTAATACACATAAAGGGATAAGTTCCCCCTTATAATGTTAGGCAAGAGACGTACCTCGCTTTCAAGTCCACTAATTGGCTCTTTAACCTCACTAGAATTCCCCAAACAGAGTCGAACAATCCAAAGCTAATCAAAAATCATATAAACTAATCAATAAGTGCTCAAAATTTCCAAATTCGGACCACAAAAAAGAGAACATGGGAAAAATAAGCCTAACTCCCATCTTTAATGTTGCACCCCATGTTTTCGTGCGCAAAAGTACGTCGTAAGTCAATTGATGTAAGCTCAGAAATGAGATCATCCTTGAAAGTACATAAAGTAAGTTAATCATGTTACCTTGGGGGTTAAAAATATTTATTATCATGAATAACAAGTACCAAGATGGTTGGAAAGGCTTAGAAGCTAAACAAATTGAAGAAAATAAGTTTCGTCGAAAGTCGATAAGTTTGGAATGTTATAACATGAACTTTGGGGGTGAGACTAGGGTTATTAACGTGATAATGAGGTTATATTATTAGTTATTTTAGGTTTATGATATTCGTGTGTTACGTTTTGAAGTCAAGCGAATTGTGGAACAAAAGTTGGAAAAGGTCATCGCAAGTTACATTCATAAATATGCTGAAAATTAGGTCAAATATAGTAGAGCTTTTCTCCCAATGCACTTGAAATTACGGGATGATCCACATATAAAATTGAATATATATGAGTCTAGTTTATTACTCATTAAATGGTTTGTCAATAAGACATTGAAGTAGAGATATATTTGCAGTTTCGTTAGACTGCACAGACTGCATAGGTGACAAGTAGGTATGTCACTAAAGCTTTTTGAGCAATACATTTCATGTGCTATATGAGGTATGTTTGGGACATATTATATACCAAATTGAAGTTCTTAGAATCTAGTTTCTAATGCTCTTAACCATTCATTCATACGGCATATGGATAAAAATATATAAGCGTATGAAGAAGGGCCAATGATAGGGTGCCAAGTAGCACCTTTTTGACTTCTAAAAAAGGGGATATTTACATCCCTTATCTCATCTCTTTCTCTATTTTTACAGAGAGCATGATCAAATAAAACCTCAAACCTCACCCTCAAGCTCTTCACAAGGGTTTCCAACAAGATTATCATCCGAACGAAATCAAGTAGCGATAATATTAAAACGATCCCTATGACGTAAGTATCACTATATTGCCTCTCCTTTTCTTTGTAGGTCGAGTTTTGGAAGGTATTTAATAGTTAAGAAAATTCCTTATTTCTTTATTTAAGCTTTTAAATGTGAAGGAAGGTTGATAAATTCGTTTCCTCATAATTAGAACTCACGGGATGGTGATCAGAAGCCGTGAGTTCGAGTTATTTGACTTGTAGTGGACTGTTTTGTGGGATATTTCGTGTTGTGTTTGGGATGTATATTTTGATATTTTTAATGGATTTTTTGAGGAGAACTGGTGTGGAGAAACACCATATAATGGCGAAATGGTGGATTAGTCGTTTTTTGTAACATTTTCGGGGTGTTTGACACTAATATTGATGTCGTTTTGGGTATGGAGTGATTGGGGTGTGTTGGGCTGTTATAATCTTAATATAACATGGATTTCGACTTGAATCCACTGTAGGAGGTAATTATACTATGTTATTGCTTCTACTTAAGGTTATCTTGACATTGATTAAGTTAAATGGATGGACTAGACATGAACTAGTAAATAAAGTTGCTAATTGAGGATAATTAGAGTTGTGGATTGTTTTCTTTATTATAAATATATGGTATAAGGCTGGAATCATTGGTAAATGAATTCATTGTCATGTTAATGACCTCTTACTATTAAGTTAAAGTAAGAGGTCTATAAGGGGTTATATGGGGTATACAAATTCCAATTGGAGCTTGCCGCTCATTGTGAAGTAGTTGTGACTTACTGTTGTTTTATGGTGTCTTGTTATTGATATTTATATGTTGTTGGATTTCCTCGGTTGTTATTGTTGGTTTATGGTATTGGAGGAGGACCTTGTTATAGGGGAGATGCTGCCTAAATTTATGTAAATGAGCTACTAGCTTAAGTTACAAACTTAGCCTTTGCTCAACACTGATTTTGAATCTCATTATGCTATGGTAGATTGAGTTGAGTTGTTTGAAGAATTTCTTGGAAGGTATTAAGGACTCAATGGAGTTAAGGTATGTTAAGGCTATCCCTTCTTTATTTTTGGCATGATCCATATGATACAAATGAAATGAGCAAACGTATAACTTTCATAAATGATTCTATTCATAGAAGTACTTAGGGTGCCTATGTTCTTGATTCCCCACATGTCCTATTATTATATCTTCTGTTCATGGGTCTCAAAAAAATACGTACGTTGCTAAAGTTTATCCGGAGGCATATTGATCTTATGACATTCCAAGAAATCTTATTGACTTACTTCATTATGCATCACATTCATTTATACATGTACATTGACCTATGACCAGATGGTGTTATGTACGCATATATTATATGTGTATGGGGTATGGAAAAAGGTTATGGCATTACATACGCACCACCACCTGATCAACTAGTATACGTTGATAATTTAGCCCACAATGGCTGAGATGATATGATGGGATTCCCTCAGAGGCTTGGTGATATTATGTACGCATATACCTATGCATGGTATGAAATTTATATGTATGACATTATAAATATTTCATGATTCACAGAGCTATTTAGACTTATAGGTTGAGTTCTTTACTCCATGTTTCTTTCATGTCTTTTATATACTACTTTCATGCCTTACATACTCAGTACTTTATTTGTACTGACGTCCCTTTTGCTTGAGAACATTATGTTTCATGCCTACAAGTCCCGATAGATAGGTTGAGAGTCTTCTTAGTAGGCTATCAGCTCAACGGAAGTGTTTGTGCACTCCATTCACTCCGGAGTTGCCTATTTGGTCAGTATGAATTAGTGACTCTAATATGATTACCAGAAGGAAAAGTACACCCGGAATAATAAAAAATCAATATGGTCTAGTGAACAAGATACACTGAACATGAATTAAGGATCAGAAGATTTGATAAGAGTCGACATCATGAGAATTTTAGAGATCGCATTCCAACAATAATAGAATGGACAACAAAAGAATAACCTTTAAAGTTCATTCAGGAAGACACTTCCCTAAAACAAGCACGGTGAGCAGAGTTAAGCTTAAGGGACTAAGTGTGTCAGTTACACTAGGTGCTAGCCTTGTGCGTAAGAAATTCAATTATCCCTGGTATAGAAGGGTCATTGCAAGGCGAGTAATATGTCAGTGAAGATGTGAAAAAAATACCAAAAATGAAGAGATAACTATGGAATAATAAAGAAAGAATGCGGTAAAAAGGTGAGGAATGCGATTACATTTATTCAGATCCTACAGATATGATATAACTCCAGAACATTATGCAAGCATGACGTCGAGGAAAAGCAGTAAGGGTTCTGCACCCGATGATATTGATAAATAAGTGTGAATTAACACTTAATACATAAGGAGCCCGCACGAGAGATAAGTTAAGACAAATGACATAACGTGTTGAGTTGGAAAAGAAAGTCTTAGAAGGCTATGACTCTATAAGTTTCACGTCTTATTTTTTTGCGAATATAGATATGGGAGTGGACCCACGAGTAGTATATAGTTGATTCGGGAAGAGTCTAGTTAGGTCTAGATAGGAGGATATAAATAAATCAACAGATCGTGTAAGATAAATGTAGTGAACCCCAACATAGTGAATTCAGTCTCGTAGATATAATGTCGTAACCCTTGAGAAATATTCAGATAGGAGTTGGGGTAAGTAAAGGTACCATATAAGTGTTACAAAAATAAAAGAGAGTGCCACTAAGGAGACAATCAATGTTTGAGTTCAGAAGTAACCTTACGAGCATAAGGGCACGGAGGTATGTAATTAATGATAATTATGGGCGAGTAAGAACATCAAAGATTCTTTCGGGTATACGATGTATAAGTTCACAACTTTACAAGAGTCAAAAGGGTCTCCCTTAAGAACTACAAAGAAACACTAGCTGAGGAAATAAGGAAGCACGCTTCAACTTAAGCATAGTGACATAAAGAAGAAATGGTCTTGTAACAATAGTCTCACAACAATATGGTATGCACTCCATAAGAAAGTGGCACCTATCGTGGCTAATGAACGAGAAGAAGAAAAAATCAAAAGGTGATATTCAAGATCATATGGGTTGCATGGAATTTCAATATGTGTGGGAACTAAGATAAGCCAAGTATTCATGCAACAAGTGGCAAAACGACCAGGAAAAGTAATTTCTTACATTTAAAGACAATTAAGAAGGCTCGAAAAGAAATCTATAGTGCTAACAATTTAATAGAAGATTACGAGTAGTGTAAATAGAGATGTGTAGGTCGTAAGATAAAGTATGATAGAGTGACAAGGCTTTAGGTAGATAAGAGTAAGGATATGAAAAAGTGATTGAGAAGATGACGAGAACATGTAAGGGCTCGAGATTAAGCCTATCAAAACAAGAGAGTTGATGGTTTCTGTAAGATATAGAAAGCTCAGTATAGCCTTAATGAATGCAAAGGAGTCTAAGACTAGTAGCATTTAGAACAGATGGAGTGTTGCCCTGGTAGTAGAATAAGGGTGTAATTGTAATAAATAAGTGGATGTCGTTTAGGCCTTTGATTAAGTAATGATTTAACGAGTAAGGGATATCATGAATTGCATGGGATTAGAATACCTCCATAATATGAATCACATTGGGATGCTACGAAATATGGTTATTGAAGTATAGTATTGTCCCTAGGTGGATCAGGCAAATAACTTCAGATGTTTCCCGATGAGATGTGAGCCTTAATGATAATGTATTACGTAAGAGGTTTCAAGTTATCTGTGGTAGATTATGGGTCAAGATTAAGGTAAATCAACAATAGAGGGATAAGAGCTACAAAGTATGAGATGAGATTAGACCATCATTATTAAGATGAACAGTAATGAGAAAGCATTAAAGGACTTAGATTTATACATATAGGATAAACATCGAGAGAGTAACCTGGAGTTGGGTCGCAGACCTTGGTAATAATAAACCTATAGTATGACCTACCGAGTTGTAGTAAAGCCATAAGTATAGATAACTAAGTCTATGAAACAAGCTATAGCAATAGTCGTAAGTTTAACAAAGTACCGAACGAAGAACTTCAGTACACCTATAGATTCTCAGAGGGATAACTTGTCATAGTTTTGTATATGTTCACAAAGTGAGGCTAAGAGATTGGCTAAAAGTTGCAGGAAAAAGGAGAGAAGAGTCGCACATAAAAGGATAGAGTCATACATGCTGCATCACAGAAGGTAGCAACAGTTATGAGATAGGAAAGATTCATACCTTAAGTCGTGGTGTGAGAAAGAGGCCTAAAGGTGGGAATGCCCTATCCTTTGAATTTATTCACAAAACAGTTACCTAGATGGTAATGATAGTATTAAAGTATTCATAAAGCTATAGGTTATGATACTAATAAGCGTAACAGCCAACATTCGAGAACGAATGTTCCAAAGGGGGAATGATGTTACACCCCATGTTTTTGTGCACAAAAGTACGTCGTAAGTCAATTAATGTAAGCTCAGATATGAGATCATCATTAAAAGTACATAAAGTAAGTTAATCATATTACCTTGGGGGTTACAAATTTTTATGATCATGAATAACAAGTACCAAGATGGTTGGAAAGGCTTAGAAGCTAAACAAATTGAAGAAAATAAGTTTCGTCGAAAGTCGATAAGTTTGGAATGTAATAACATGCACTTTGGGGGTGAGACTAGGGTTATTAACATGATAAGGAGGTTATATTATAAGTTATTTTAGGTTTATGATTGTTGTGTATTACATTTTGAAGTCAAGCGAGTTGTGGAACAAAAGTTGGCAAATGTCATCACAAGTTACATTCATAAATGTGCTGAATATTAGGTCAAATGTAGTGGAGTTTTCTCCCACTATACTTGGAACTATGGGATGATACACGTATCAAATTGAATATCTACGAGTCTAGTTTCTAACGCATTAAACGGTTTGTTGATATGACATCAGAGTAGAGATATATTTGTAGTTTCGCGAGACTGCATAGACTGCATAGGTGACAAGTAGGTATGTCACTAAAGCTTTTTGAGAAATATATTTCGTGTGATATATGAGGTCTTTTTGGGACATATTAGATAAAAAAATTAAGGTCTTGGAATCTAGTTTCCAATGCTCTTAACAATTCATTCATACAACGTCCGGATTAAAAGATATAAGCGTATAAAGAAGGGCCAATGATAGGGTGCCAAGTAGCACATTTTTGACTTTTAATAAAAGGGGATATTTACACCCCTTATCTCGTTTATTTCTCTATTCTTCTAGAGATCACGACCAAATAATACCCCAAACCTCACCCTAAAGCTCTCCACAAGGGTTTCCAACAAGATTATCATTCGGGGAATGAAATCAAGTAGCGATAACATTAAAGCGATCCCTACGACGTAAGTATCACTATATTGCCTCTCTTTTTCTTTGTAGTTTAAGTTTTGGAAGGTATTTAATAGTTAATAAAATTCCTTCTTTCTGTATTTAAGCTTTTAAATATGAAGGAAGGTTGATAAATTCATTTTCTAATAGTTGGAACTCACGGGATGGTGATCGGAAGCCGAGAGTTTGAGTTATTTGACTTGTAGTAGACTATTTTCTGGGCTGTTTCATGTTGTGTTTGGGCAGTATATTTTGATTCTATTTAATAGAGTTTTTGAGGAGAACTGGTGTGGAGAAACACCACATAGTAGCAAAATGGTGGATTAGTCGTTCTTTGTAAAATTTTCGGGGTGTTTGACACTATATATGTTTCATGATTCACAGAGCTATTCAGACTTATATGTTGAGTTCTTTACTCTATGTTTCTTTCATGTCTTTTATATATTACTTTCATGCCTTACATGAAAGTAGGCTATCAACTCAGCGAAAGGTGTTTGTGTACTTCACTCGCTCCGGAGTTGCCTATTTCATGCCCGCAGGTCCCGATAGATAGGTTGATAGTCTTCTTAGTAGGCTATCAGCTCAGCGGAAGGTGTTTGTGCACTCCATTCACTCCGGGGTTGCCTATTTGGTCAGTATGATTTGGACATGTATTTATTGGTATAGCGGGGCCCTATCCCGACTTTTATGACATTTATGTACTCCTAGAGGCTTGTAGACAGATGTCATGTATATGGATACTTGTATGGCCTTGTCAGCCTATGTTTTGAGTATACAAATGATCATGTCGGCCTTATAGGCCCTTATGTCACATACATAAGTTTCTATATCATGTTGGGTCATCCTATGTTTAGTATTCTCGTATGTTTAATTCTAGTTATGTCATGATAGCCTTTCTGGTTCATTTACCCATAATAGTATGATAAGAAGGATACATTACATTGGTACTCGGTTGAGTTAGGCACGAGCACAAGGATACATTACGTTGGTACTCGGTTGAGTTAGGCACGGGTGCTCGTCGTGACCCTTCGATTTCGGTCGTGACATTTTAATCAAAATACTACCCAGTTGACCCTTCTTCGTGATCGCAGAAAAAGTTTCGCAATCGCAAAGGCATAGCTGGCCAAGGCCCTGAAGACCTTCTTCGCGAACACGAGGGTAGTCTCACGATCGCGAAGGCTCGCCCAGCCTAAGCTTCACAAACGCTGTCAGCCCTTCGTTGAAAGCGAAGAGCAAAGGTGGTTGACCCACCCCAGCCCTTTTATTCTACACGAACGCGGGCCTGTACACATGAACGTGAAGGCTACCAACCCTAGACCTTCGCGAACGCGAAGGGAAAAATGCCCAGTCCCTCAATTCCTTCTTTGCGAATGCAACTCCACCTCCGTGTTTGAAAAAAAGGAAACCAGAACCAACAACATCAGATTTTTAGACTTAGCTTCGGGTGGTCCGAAATTCACCCGAGTCACTCGAGACCCCGACCAATCGCACCAATGTTGATACCCAATTTTTTCCTATATATTTTTCAATATGCAAAATAACTTCAAAATAGCATATAAATGCATATATAAGCATGTCCAAATGTTTTATTATTTTTTTCATAATTTTAAAGGTTTAAATTGATTTATTTTTTCCTTTTTATCCATAAAATCTCAATAATTATTTCCAAAATTATTATTTTTTGGTAATTCATCTACTGAATTTTCATATTTATTCCAAAATATAGCTAATTTGTTTTATATACTTTTACAGTTTCATTTAGTATTTTTAAAGCTAAATTGCACATAATTGCAATATTAGCCATTTTAAGGTTTAATTGTGTCTTATTTTCATAAAATTGGATCCTATATTTTTAAATTGTTATTGATGTGTTATAAATCATTTTGGCTTTTTTAAATTAATTTTTAGAAGCCATTTACTATTTTTTATAATCTGAAAAGGAGAAAATTGGCTATTTAAATAACAACCCATTTGTATTTCAATTCTAGCCTAAATTGAATCCCAATTCCCCAGCCCAATTTTAATTAAACCCGACCCTAACCCAATTTTAACCCTACCCAAACCCGGATCCCCACCTACCCCTTTAATCTAGGCCGTTGATCCTAATCCAATTTTAACCCTACCCAAACCTGAACCCACCTACCCCTTTTAATCTGGGTTGTTGATCATTCAGATCAATGACCACCATTGCCCCTTACCATTTTTAACCCCTGAACGACCCCTTACCCTAATTCATTTCTCACCACCTACCTCCCTTGAATCCCTTCCTCTCAAACTCTCTCTGCAACTCCACTTAAGCCCTAGCCGCCGCCACATGAATCCACCGTAATCCCCTTCAATCCCCACCTAATCCATGGACTCCCATAGCGGTTTGATACGTGTACTCATCTTCTATGTCTACTGGTTACCTATTTTCGTGATTCCATGGATAGATCTCGAAGAGATCTGGTCTAGTCCTTGCTTAACCTCTATCTCTGGTCTTTTTCCGGCCACCTATGACCGTTCGAGTCAGATCCACGGTTTTTCTGGCTAGATCGGTAACTTTCAAAGTCTTTCTCACTTTTCTGGGTTCTCTGAAACCCTAGCTTTAAGAGCTTTCCGATTTTCTTTCAGATCTGTCTTAGATCTGTGCATGTTATGAACTTCTTAAGTGTTTTCTCGAAGGTTCTTCGATTTTTGTTTCAAAGTGACTTCTCGTTTTCAACGATTAGGGCTTTTCTTAAACTCTTTTTAAAAAAAATGATCTCTTCTCTGATTTTATGTTGTTTTATGATTTTACTATGTTCAAACGATTTGTTTATGCTTTTCTTCTACTTGATTCAACATGTTGAAAACCCTAAATAGTTAGGTTCTGTCTGGGTTTTGAAACTGTCCTTGTTTGTTTTGAGTGCATACTTGTTCGATTAAGTTCTTTGTGTTTGAATCCTTTTTCCTTGTTTGACTTATCTGATTCTGAGTTCTTGCTATTTTTAAACTCGACTATTGTTGAAACCCTAATTTCTTAAAAGGTTTTCCTCACTTACTACTGTGAGTTCTTTGCTTGTTTTTGACTCTCTTTATCTGTTAGACTGGTTTCTTCACATTGGCTATACGTGTGAGCCCTGACTGCTTGACCTTGTTGATTACCATGCTTTGAATAGTCTCTGGCCTATTCATGACACTCCTGTCTGTTTATGTTCATCCAGTTTGCTCCTTTTGGTCAATATGTTTGACCCTACATGTCTAATACGCTTGTTCATTCCTTTCTATTTATATGTCAAAATGTAGAGTCATGATTCTTTCTTGATTGATCATGATGTCCTCAATATTACGATTGATTGCAAAGGGTTCTCTTATAAACCCTAATTTTACTCATTTGTTAAAAATTGATTGATTCCCTTTCTTTAATTATTGTGATGTTTTACCTTGCTGAATCCTTTCCCAAAATTAAGTATATTTTGTACTTAGACTCAAATATTTACCTTATACTTTTACTACCCCTTTATATGGTAAGAATCAATCTGGCTCAAACTGATTTCCTTCCTTAATTAACCCTGTTAGTATCCGTTCGAGCTGTAATTCCCTGATTAAAGGGAATTACTTGTATTGATTGATTCTGATTGTGATTATTTCCATGTCTGTGTTAAAACCTTACTTGTTACCTTATTCTTTACTCGTTTTCAAACTATAAATACCCTACCCTCTCTTCTTTGAACACACGAACAATTGAGTTCAAAAACAAACTTACTCTCAAAACTCTCTTTTTTCTCTGCTATTACTTGTGCTACTGCTTTGTCTAGCCGGCTAAAAGCCAAGGTTAGACTGTAGAATCCTGCTTACTTTACCTTTCTGCACCTTGCTTTCTCTACTGGTATGTCCTAGTTAATTTTTCAAGCCTCAACAACAACATGCTTCTTTAGTCATTTCAATTTCCCCCATTCTTGTCTACTTCTGCTTGTGGTTCTGTAGTCAAGTTACATTACCAGCATGTTATAATGTATCCCCTTACCCTTTAGATTAATGTACTCCCCTACATGTGTTCCAAGGCATGCTCTGTCAGTCACTTATTGTGTACTTGCTATCTTATGAATCCCAAACCCCCATATCCCCTCTATGTGTTTGTGTTCTTTTGGTTGGTTTATGACCATACCAGTATCAATCATTGCTGTGCATGACCAAACCAGACCTCTGCTGGGATCATGTGCTTATAGACAAGTTTCTCCCCAAAATCCCTTGACCCCCTTTATATGACTACTGATTCTGTGTGTGATCCCATCTTGGGAACTTGAGTTTTGCTTACTACTACAATTGCTTTCAATCACTTTTATACTGATTACTTTCAAAATGGACCTGCTAGTCCAGTTTTAAACAAACTCTTTTTAAAAAAAAAGCTATGTCAAGCACTCTCACCTACTCTTAGAATCTAGGTTCTGCCCCTCTTGTGTGAGCCTTGCCTTGGGACCCTTGAGCTCCCTCTGAACTTGGACACATACGAGCTGACCCTTCCACACTGCACTTATTCTGTTTGGTTATGAAAATCTGGGTGTGAGCACTACTCGGGATCCCTTGAGGTCCTTAGGGAACTCTGACACACCCAGATATGAGAAAGGCTTTGGAATAATACTGGCATTAAAGTGGTTGATTACATAACTTAGAGAGGAAGTCAAGATCAGGCTTCCGTTGGTTGTAATTTCTTATTTTTGCACTTCTTTTGTAATTCAATCATTTGGTATGTAATAATTTGTAAACAAATATGGGGTTGGCTAGTGAAAAAGGCTGGGAAATATGCATTTTTTGGCTATCAAAAGGGTAGAAAGCATGTTACTAGGTTTACATTCCTACTTGCGTAATAGAATCCATGCTTAGGACTCATTTCATGCATTAGAAATCATGTTCCTTAGGATTTACACTTACTGTATTCAGCATGTCTGTCTCACTATCATATCACTTAGCAAATCCTGTGTTAAAAATATGTTAATAACCAGTGTTTCTGCAATCATGTTCCTACTGCCATGCACACTGAGAGATCATGTTTTAGGATAAACAACACTAACAAATATATCCTCTCTACATATTCTGAAAATTATGTTTTAGATGCTGAAATATTTGTGCATGTAGAAATCCTGCTTAGGATTCTACATATACATCATTCTGCACCTCTTTACATTTAGATACCATGTCTTTAGGATCTCATTTATATTCGCTTAAGCACACTTAAGCTAACTACGAATGCATAAAAAGGAATAAAACGATCTCATTTAGTCTTTACAACTAATTGGCCATAATTCTGTGAGCTGAACACCTAGAACATCATGTTTAGGTAATAAGAATAATCTCCAAATATCTTAGTGATTCTGAATAATTACTGATTACTACTTATGCCTAGGCAAGCTTTAGGTAATTACTCAAAAAAACTGGAATTGCCTTTGTTTAATTATCAACTGCTACAACCCGCAGACAGACCTGATTCAGACTTCTTTTCTGAGTTATATAATGAATCTAGTTCTGATTGAAACACCCTGCTTTAGGATTTTTTAAAATTCAGACCTTAACTGTGTTTAAGTCGTGCTATTTAAATGCATTACTTGCGGAGGTATGCATGGGCCTTCTAACTGTTTACGTGTTTCCCCTTTTAATGCAATCCTACGTGTTTTATATGTCGCCTTAGTTTTTTAACCTTTAAACCTACGAGTCAGCCTAAAACCTCCCTCTTATAGGAATAGTAGTCCTAAATTCCTCCGGGACTAATAGGAATAGGACGGGTAACAGCACGCAATAGAGGTCGAGACCAATCCTCGCTTTATTCACGGGGTGGGAAGGGTAGGTATGGATATGATGACCGGTGCGCTAAAACCACGTGTATCCCCTCTTCTGAGGAATGTCATACCGGGTATTGCATTGAGGTGATCCATATTACAAATAAACCTAGGACCCCTTTTATATTCACAAGCATGTTTAGATTGTAACTCTTTTCAAAACCCTTTTTATATCGTTTTCCAAACGTTTGTGTATTTAAACTTAAATCCCTTATTACTTGAGCCTTTACTTGTTTACTTGCTAATTGCACAAATTCACAAAAAACTTTCTAGCCAGGAACCACACTAGTGGATCCTGAGGTGTTCCTAACACCTTCTCCTTAGGATAATTTCAAGCCCTTACCCAATCTCTGGTTATCAAACATAGTTGTAGTTGAACCTTATAGGTGCCCTAACACACCTTTAAATTGTTAGGTGGAGACTCTTCAAAAAACCCAATTCCCAAAAGGAAATGAGTCATTACACTCCATGAATGTCAAAACCCAGACTCCCCTCCGATGGAAAGGGAAAAAGGGGGGCGTGACAATGTCACACCCCAACCTCGGGAGGCGCGACCGGCGCTCAATCGAGTGAACCCAACTGAGCAAGCCTTATTGACACTTGCTACCCAACTCAATATGATTAAGGAATTCGACTTTCTATTAATTAGACAATAGCAAAATCGAGCATTCAACATTTTTAATTCATCATTTTTTTATTACAAATCGTAAACCATAGCTAAGCTTTCAAGATTTTACATATTCATAACTTAGACAAACTAGAGGATAGAGTTATAACAAAGATTATTAACCCATCCAACACCCATACATAACCCACACATCGTCTACGGAGCCTCTATGGATACAAAAGACGACTTATGACAACGCCAGCAACAAGGCCCCGACTATACCTCAAAAGTGGAAGTCTACCACAAAAGATGTACAACATAACCCCTTTAAAGGAAAAAGGGGTTCACCAAGTCTTCGAGAGGAGGACACTCCGCTATGCACGATCGGCACTGCCCACTAAAAAGCCACTTATATTCATTTAAAAATGTAGCACCCTCGGCAAAAGGGACGTTAGTACCATGGAATAGTACTAGTATGTATAACTAAACACCATCTAGTTAGAAAGAACTTTCATACAAGAATAAGAAATCACAAGTATAACTCAAAATTTTAAACGATCACCACATTATCAAATAAAAGAATCATACAACATCCACATCATTTTTCCATAGCTTTTAGTTTGGGGCATTTCACACTATTCATCATTGTTCACAATACTACCGCTATCTTGAGCGGAGTCCGATCTCGACCCGATCGGCTAGGTTGCCTCAGTTGAGGCATATACTTCAATCACAATCTCATTTTCCTTTTTTTTTCCGAAATTCATTCGTAATACCACCGCTATCTTGAGCGGAGTCCGATCTTGGCCCGATCGGCTAGGTCGCCTTTCCAAGGCATTGTTCCCTTTGCATTAATCATTTCGTTTCACATATATCATTTCATAGGCACTTGGGGCCACAACTTATCACATTATCCATGGCACTAGGCCGCATTTTTACATCCTTCCTAATTTTAGTATTAGCTTTGCCATTTAGGACAGTAGGTGCACACAAGAGCAATTTAAATTGTAAGCGTAGATATGACTTCCCGTAGGTGGAACAACAATGCAACTTCAATCAAAATTTAAAGTCCAAGCATTTCAATACATAATTCATATCCTTGCCCTTTTCAAGTTATCAAAACAGCACGTTGATCATGTTGAGACACATCTTTCACGCATATACGGTTACAATATCAATTCATGTAAAATAACAAGAAATGCAACAATTCAGCTTTAATCTTACCATATTCACACAAATACCGATGAAGCTCAATTTCTAAAAGACGGGGTTTTAGCCATACATACCTCAATAAAGCTTACCTTAATTCTTACAAAATTCCGGGACTCTTAGCACTTCAATCTATAGTATAAGAATTACAAATCGAACCAAGAATTAGTGACATGGTTAAGATATTAGCTCGTTCGGGTATACTATCAAGCACCAAGTGTGCATGGTGATTTTATGTCCCTTTTTGAAAGAGATTTCTTCAATGTTATACTTCAATGGTTGTCTCTTTAGTTCTCATCCTCCCCATACCCCATTATCTCTTATGCATGCAAGATTATTAGCCATTTTTCCCAAGACTCAATTATTAATCACTTATTTTAAATAGAAAGTTCAAAATTACAGATTATGGAACAAGTTCTTACCTTTTTAGGGTGAAGACCTAGCAACTCTCGTGACAATCTTCAAGATTTTGGGGTAAGAGTTGGGTGGGGATTAGATGAAGGTCACTCTCTCTCTCTCTGGAACTCCTTTTATCACTCTATCTTCAGTAAAAATAACATAGAGAAGGTCGGACGGGGTGTTTTTAATGGGATGGGGTCAGGTTTAAAAAATTAGAAAATAGGAGCTCCGACTCAGATCTGCGATCGCATATCTGACATGCGGCCCGCAAAATGGACCGCAAAAATGGTCCCAAAAACTGAACACACTGCCTGGGTATGCGACAAGAATGCGGTCCGCACACCTATTCTGTGGTCGCATAATGCACCGCAGAACTGCCCCTTGCAAAAATTCCAAGGGGATTATGCGACGAATGAGGCCTGCATATCGAGTATGCGATCGCATAATTGGCCGCATAGTTGACCTCAAAATTACCTATCACACTGCTTGATTCTGCGATGACTATGCGGTCCACATAGTTGTTATGAGACCGTATTCTGAACCGTAGAATTGCACCTTTTTGGAAAGCATTGATCCTTGACTTTTTAGTGCATAGATCAGTCCAAAGGGTCCGAACTTGGCACTATAAGCTTTCGATTTTTGTGTAGAAGTTTTCATAGGGCCTTATAAACAACCAACATGTCCATAAACAAACTAACTTGCTTGAACCCTCGAAACACGTAAAATAACATCAAAACCAAGAATCGTACCCCAATAGCTGTCATAACCCAAGTTCTCCCTCCGTGAACCCTCGTGACGGCACCTAGTCTCTACGACTACGTAAGCCTAACATTTGCGGAAAAATGAAATGAAAATATAAAAGCTAACAATTAACAGGTAAATTTAAGTAAGAAATTAAGATGTCGCTCGGTATATACAATAATCACTCTCGAAATGTACATAAACTCTCCCAAAACACGGAATATCGTAAGTCACAAACTACAGAAAGAAAACAGTATTTATATACTCCAGAGTCTAACAAAAGGAAATACAAGAAGTGTTTGACATGGGGAAGAGTAGAAAGGGACTCCGAGGTCTGCGGACGCGGCAAATGTTCCTTGAAGTCTCTAAAGCTGTCTCGCCTCACTGACAATGTGGCTGATAAGTGGTACCTGGATCTGCACACGAAAAACATGTGCAGGGAAGGGCATGAGTATACTACAATGGTACCTAGTAAGTGCCAAGCCTAACCTCGGTCGAGTAGTGACGAGTCCAGGTCAGGGCCCTAACAAGAATGAAATTATGGAAGACAACAGCTCAATACACAAAGATACAACAGGGAATCTCCTGAGATACCGTCTTGTAGTCTCAAATGTAAATATGCAGGGGGATCTCCCGGAATACTGTTTCGTAGTCCCAAAGTAAATATGCAGTACATGGGGATCTCCTGAAATACCGTTCTATAGTCCCAAAGTAAATATGCAGTACAAGGGGATATCCCGGAATACCGTTCTGTAGTCCCAAAGTAAATATGCAGCTCAACCAATAGAAATAACAGTTACAGCAAGAAAACCTACAATTTAGGCTAAGTTCAAGTCAAGGAAAAACAAGAATTTCACTAAACATGCTGCACAGAGTTCAGATAGGCGCAGTTAAGACACGTAGGCATGCTATTCTAAACTAAACAGGATAGTTACATATACTAGTATAGCTTAAATAAGGATAAACAAGTTATTACTTAGTAAAAAACATAGTATTACAACAAATAGCCTGTGTACGTAATTGTCACCTCACGTACACGGTGCCCAGATATCAAAACAGTACTACATCCTAAGGGGAGTTCCCCCAAACAAGGTTAGGCAAGCCACTTACCTCGAACCAAGCTCAATCAATCAGTCACAATACCTTTGTCACGAATATCCGGCTCCGAGTGGCCCAAATCTAGCTAAAATCAATTACATAACATAAAACCTACAAGGAACTAATCTAGCTAATGAAATAAAAAATAAAGCAAGAAATTGGAAAATCGCCCTAAAAAGCCTCCCCGGGCCCATGTTTCGGAATCGGGTAAAAGTCACAAATTATGAAAAACCATTCCCTCATGAGTTCAGTCGTACCAAAACTACTCAAATTCGATACCAAAATCTCGATGAAAACCCCAAAATTCGGCCTAAGAACTTTTCTCAATTTTCCCAATTTTCACCCCAAATCCGAAATTAAATGATAAAATTAATGATAGATTAGTGGAATATAACCCAAATCAAGTGTAGAATCATTACCCAATTGATAATTCTGAAAATTCCTCAAAATCTTGTCCAAATCCGAGCTCCCAAACTCAAGTTTTGATAAAAATGGCCAAACCCTCATTTCTGAAGTGTTTAATACTGCCTAGTGATTCCTTAATCGCGATCGTGGAAATAGCCTCGCGATCGCGAAGCTCAACTTTGCTTCCCCAAAAATTAACCCTAAGCGAACGCGTAAAACACTACGCGAACGCGATGCTCTGACTCTCATGCTTACGCGATCGCGAACAACCCAACACGTTCGCAATGAGCAAAGCGCTTGGCCCAGCTTTGGTCCACTTAACACTACGCGAACACAACCTTGGCTCTGCGTTTGCGAAGCACCACCTCACACCACTACGCGTTAGCATGCCCATGTCCGCAAATGTGAAGAACAATTCCATCTTCTTGCCCAGCTAGCTTACGCGATCGCGGATCACCCCACGCGATCGCATATAAGGAAACCAGAACTCAGACACCAGAAAACTTCAGCAACCTCCTAAGTCCAAAAATCGATCCGTCGGGCATCCGAAACACACTCGAGGCCCCCGAGACCTCAACCAAACATACCAACCAGTCCTAAATAACCATACAAACTTAGTCGAGCCCTCAAATCACATCAAACAATGCTAAAATCACGAATCACCCTCCAAATCAAACTTAAAGAACTTGAAACTACAAATTTCCACAACCGATGCCAAAACCTATCAAATCTCGTCCAAATGATCCCAAATTTTGCACACAAGTCATATTCAGCATTATGGACCTACTCTAACTTTCGGAATTGGAATCTGAATCTGATATAAAAAAGTCCACTGCCGGTCAAAATCTTCAAATATTTGACTTTCGCCATTTCAAGCCTAAATAAGCTACATACCTCTAAAATACAATTCGGACATGCTTCTAAGCCTGAAATCACCCAACAAAGCTAATGGAATTGACGGAACTTCATTTTGAAGTTGTCTTCACATAGTTCCGACTACAGTCCAAATCCTATGACTTAAGCCTCCGTTTAGGGACTAAGTGTCCCAAAACACTCCAAAAAACAAAACGAAACCTCCCGGCAAGTCATAATAATAGAAATATGTACGGGGAAATAGTTAATAGGGGATTGACACTATAACTCTCAAAATGACCGGCCGAGTCATTACAATACCAACTTGAATCAACTTATGAACTTCAAATTTATTAATTAGCTCCGAACTCATCAAATCATACTTAAACAACTCAGAATGATACCAAATTTTGCGTACAAATCATAAATCACCATACAGAACTATTCTAGTTTTGGAATCCCAAACAGACCTTGATAACACCAAAGTCTACTCCTAACCAAATTTAAAGAACTAGAAATCTTCAATGAACCAACTTTCCATATTAAGCGTCGAAACGCTCCCGGATCACCCGAAACGCAATCAGAACACACGCCCAAGTACAAAATCATCATACAAACCTATTGGAATTATCAAATTACGGTTCCAATGTCGTATACTCAAAAGTTGACTCAAGTCAAACTTGGCCATCTTTGGCCACTATTGGGGAACTAAGTGTTCCGGTTCCAACCCGAACCTTTCCAAACCTGAACCAACCATCCTCGCAAGCCATAAAACAGTAAGAGCACATACAAGAAGTCTTAATTAGGGGAACAGAGATCTAGAAAAAAAATGACCGATCAGGACGTTACACCACTTTTAATGTTCATTTCTTTCGAAACAATTATATTTATTTCAGACTTTGCTTGTAGACTTCTCATTGCTCGTGTACTCATTGTTGATACACAATTTTTTCCTATATGTTTTGAATATGCATAAAAGCCTTCAAAGTAGCATATATATATGCATACATAAGCATGCCCAAGGTTTTTATTATTTTCCCCATAATTTTAAGGGTTTAAGTTGATTTATTTTCTCCCTTTTTATCCATAAAATCCAAATAATTATTTTCGAATTTATTGTTTCAATAATTCATTTATTGGATTTCTATATTTATGCCAAAATATGGCTAATGTAATTTTTATGTGTTTTCACAATTAAGTTTAGTATTTTTAAAAGGTAAATTGCATATAATTGCAATGTTAGCCTATTTTTAGATATAATTATGTTTATATGCATAAAATTGGATCCTATATTTTTAAATTGTTAATTATGTATTTTAAATAATTTTGGTACCTTAATTTATTTTTTCAAAAATTACCTACTATTTTTTATAAATTAAATAGTGAAAATTGGCTATTTAAATAACAACCAAATTTGACTTTCAGTTATAGCCAAAATTGGACCCCTTTCCAGCTCAATTTCACACCCAAATCACCTGACCCATACCCTATTAATCCTTACCCAGACCCGAAACCCACCTACTTATTTTAATACTGACCGTTGATCTCCCAGATCAACGGTCCAAGTAATTCCTTTCCTTTTTAATTTTCAAACGACCCCCAACCCTAAGTCACTTCTCTAAAGGCGCCGCCTTCATATGCTCTCTGATCTCCACTCTTCTCTCAAACCTAACCTTAGACTCCTCCACTCACCTCCTTCTCCGGTCATCTCCGACGACTATCTCTCAAACCCCAAGCCTTCAATGGTCACTCTCCTCACCTTGCTCATCATCTCTAAGGCATTCAAGGGTCCTGGGCCATGCCGATTCGGACCTAGGGTTCCTGATTCTGTTGTTCGAGGCTTCTCTGGTGTGATTTTGGGCAAAATCACACCATATGTGTTACAATTTATGAAGTTACAACAGGTTCTTTCGATTTCTACCTAGGTTTCCTTTTGAAACCCCATCTCTTTTCTGGATCTCTCAGATCTGTGTTATTTTCATGCTTTAAACTTGTTTTCTTCTATGATTTGCTTATTTTCGAGCTTTCTTCTGAAAGATCCTCTAGTCTAAACCGTTCTTACTTTCTTTGAAAATTAGGGTTTTCTCGGAGTTCTTTCTATACCGGTTTCAACTGATTTCTTTATGATTAAACCTTTTTCCCTCGTTTATATTGACCGATTCTATGTTCCTAATGCTTTTTAACTCAACTCTATTAAAAGCCCTAATTTTTAAAGGATTTTCTTTACTTATTTCTGTGAGTTAGCATGATTTTCTTTACTTGTTTCTGTGTGTTAGCCTGCTTTTCTTTACTTGTTTCTGTATGTTCGCCTGATTTTCTTACTCTGTTTCTATGTGCGAGCATGATTTTCTTCATTTTGGTTCCATATGTTAGCATTATTCTCTTTCCCTAGGCTCCGTGTGTTAGCATAACTTTCTTTGCCTTGGTCTTGTTAATTTCTCGTGGTCACCATGCTTCGAATATGTCCTGCTAAATCTCTAGCCTACTTATATCACCTCTATATATCTTTGCTTGCTCATCTCTTATTTCTTTCTGCCTATATAATTGACCTTTTTTTTTGCTACTTCTGTTCATTCGTCTCTATTTATATGTTGAAACACGCAGAATCATGACCCCTTATGATTGATTCTGATTTTCATTAACTGTTGGTAATTAAAAGATTTTCCTTCAAGGCCCTAGAATTCTACTCGTCTGTTTGAATTCACTAATTTTATTACCTTATTTACTATGATACTTGGTTTTACTTAGTCTTTCCTTAATTGGGTCTTTCTGAATTTGGTCCTAATCGACTACTTTATGCCTAATGGACTCTAGCTCCTTTCCTTGTTAAATTATGCACTGATTCCTCCTTTCCCCCTTATATGGTACTGAATCTTTTCGTTTGACCTTAATTCCCCTAACTCAAGGAAGTACTTCCTTGATTCTCTAAGTGATTGATTCTGAGTTCTTAAATTAGTATACTGCTATGTTTTTTTACCTTATTCCACTACCTACTTTCAACTATAAATACCCTAAGTCTTTCACAAATGACACACACCTGGCTTCCAAAAAACCCCTCTCTTATTAAAATCTCTGCGTTATTCTATTACTATTAGCCGGCTGCAAGCCAAGGCTAATCATCTGTGCTCTTTGGTTCTTTCATTCTGCTTACTTCTATCTTCACTGGTATGTCCTAGTTTAATTTACAGCCACAACAACAACATGTTTCTTTTCTTGTTTCAGTTTCTTTTATTTCCAACATACTTTTACTTATGGATTTTTTGTGGAGTTTGTAGTTAAACATGCTAGTATAACTCCCATCCCTTTAAGCTCATGTATTCCCTTGTGTTATTCAAGCATGTCTGGACAATTGTTTTCCTTTACCTACTGTGCATTTACCATTATGTGAATCCCAAATCCCTATTCCCCTCTAAGTGTTTATGTTCCTCATGACTGGTTTGTGATTATGCCAATGTCAAGCTATCTATGAGCATGTCCTACTAGTCCTAATAATCCTACTGGGGTCATGTGCCTATAGGCAATGTCTGTGTATCCACAAACCCCTTAACTCCTGTGTGATTACTAAATACATTTAGATTCTGTGAACTTGCTGTGCGTGGTCTTATATTGAAGTGTTTGAACTATGTTTACTACTCCAACCTCTTTCAAACAACCTCTATTGCTTTACTAATTGCTTTCAAAACAGACCTTTAAGTCCAGTCTTTAATAAACTTCTTTCAAACATGTGTCCTGCACTTTCACTCTACTCTTAGTTAATAAGTTCTGCCCCCTCGAGTATGTGTACTGCCTTGGGATCCTCTTGAGAACCCTTGGAACTCTGGCATACTGAGGCTGGCTTTCCACACTGCACTGGTTCAATGCTTGGCTACCAAGTCTAGGTGTAAGCATTGCCCGGGGTCCTTGATACCCTTAGGGAACTTTGATACACCTAGACCCTGATTTGTCTGTGGAAATGAGGTTTGAAAGACCATTGGAGGCTTTGGGAAACTTGGGCCTGATTGCAGGCTCCCTATAGAATAGCTTCTTAGTTTTCTATTTCATTTATGTAATTTATTTGTTGGCCTGTAATATTTTGTAAACAGATATTCGGGGTAATTTAGTAAAAGGGGTGGGTAGATGTATACTTTGTGGGGTAATATGGGTAGAAATCCTGCTCTTAGGATTTTACTTTCAAATCTGCCTGCTTTACTCAATAGAAAACATGTTCATAGGGTGTGACTCTTGTTGAATCAGATTTCATTTTGCATAATAGACATCATGTCTATAAGTTTTCACTTTTAATGTCGCTTGTATCAGATATAAACCGTGTTCATAAATCCTGCATTTGTCATGTTAGAAACCATGTTTCTAGGTTCCAAGCCATCCTATTTTAAATCAATTCAAGTCTAGATACAATGCCTATAGAACATAATTCCGATTCAATAAGTTACTTCAAATTGCCTAAAACCAGTAACACGCCTAGATACCATGCCTATAGGGACTTCTACTCGCAACTATGTCTGATAATCTAATTAGCCTAATGAGTCGATTTTATCTCACCTAGTTTACTTCTTAAAACTGGCCTTGTCAAGCGATAACTCTCTAAAGCCGGTCCTTTCATAATTGCTTGAATCCCGTTAGATATTCTGCCTATAGGTATTGAAAGGTTCTATTTCGAAAACTTGTCTATTTCTGCATTAACATAGACAAAGTTCTGCATATAGGCAAGCCTTAGGGCATTTTCAAAACTTGCATTTATCTGAAGCTGTTTCTGTCATTCGACGTCTCTGAATTCTAATAAGCTTTTAAAGAGAAGGCCCTAGGCAGCTAATAATGTTATGACTTCTGTATCTGAAAGTGGTTTATTTCTGCATAATCACTTAGAAATCCTGCTTTATGACTTTGATTACTAAAGACCTTACTTGTGGTTGAGTCGTGCTGCATGCATGATTGTTTGTGGAGGAAACTATGAGCCTTTTACTTCTCTCATTATGTGAAAGTCCTAGATGCTTTTGACTGTCACCTTTAGAGTTTTACCTTTAAAACCTTAGGGGTACGTCTAGAACGACCTATAGGTAGAGGTCCTAACTCCCTCCGGGACTATTAAGAAGGGACGAGTAGCAGCACATAATAGGAATCAATGACCAAACACTCGCTTTGCATGACCAATAAGGGGATGGGAAGGGTAGACATGGGATATGATGACTGCACGTTAACATCACGTGTAGCCCCTCATTGAGGAGTGTTTACCGGATATTGCGTGGGGTGATCCTATAGGATAAACAACCTAGGACCCCTTCTTACCCCAAATCCTCTCCTTATTTAAAACTTTGTTTGTATAATTTGTTCAAACCTTTATTTCATTACTTGACTTGTTCAATGAACTTTACAACTTACTTGTTTATATGGACTAATTTGTAAATATAAGTTTGGTTGGGACTCATAGTTGTGGACCAAGAAGGGTGCCTAATACCTTCCCCTCGAGGTTATTTCGAGCCTTTACCCTAATCTCTGGTAATGCAAACCTACCCAAGAGTTAATTGCTCTAGGTGCCCTAACGCACTATAATCCGTTAGGTGGTGACTCTTCAAATACCCAATTCCCAAAAGGAAACGAGTCATTACACCCCGTGAATTTCGAAACCCAGACCTCCTTCCGCGAGGATGGAAAAAAGGGGGCACGACACTCATGATTCCATATTTTTGGGAGTAGATATTATCACGTAATTTATATTAGTACTGTGTTAGACTGAGTTTCTATTTCTCGTTGTATATCACTATTATGTTTTTAGCTGTTAAAATTAGTTATTTAATTGATTCACATCAGTTTGCCTAACAAGTAGATGTTAAGCTCCATCACAACCCGAGGTTGAGTTTCCGGGTCGTGACAAGTCGGGACTCCAGAAGTGCTCTCAAAACATTTTGGATCAGATTTGGAAAAAAGATATTGTCTCATGTATCCTCCACTTGTTGCGTAAAAACATATTTCATATTATTTATTAAGAAAATAAAAAAACTTAAATCATAATTGCAAAGATTGAGAGAATTACACATAAGTATAACTCCCATACATACATTGCAACTAGGTGGCCTATATTCAACTTTGCATAGTTGTAGCCGAAAAATAATAAGCTAAGAGTCAACATCCAATTCCAAAAAGATTCTCGAAATTGCTATTCAATTTTAAAAAAATTGTTTAAGCTTCTAATCTAATCTTTGAATCAGTAATTATGACTCAAATATTCATTTAACAAACCAAATCCATTTGGATGGTGAAACTTAGATTTTTAAGGCAGTCCACCATTGTTGAATAAACTTAAATATGTGGGTTTAAATTTTGAATCCGATTTTATGAGAAATTTAGAGTGGGTGTTGTTTAGACTTGTTAGAAATAGTATAAGAAGATTGTATGCAAAATATCATGACCCAAACTGATGGGCTGCAACGGGTGCCTGAATTCTACATGTCGAACATCCTTAAGCATGCGTTTAAGATATAAATAGGAATAACATATGTGAGATAAACCTATACAAAAGACATGTATATATACATGCGGAATACAGTGGGCAAGCCGACAAGGCTGCTATAGACAACTATATACCCAAAACTGGAAGCCGACAAGGTCACCTACTATCCATCTATACATAACTATCTATAGACCTTTAATAGAAAATAAAACTATACAAGGATGGGACTAGGCCACGTCATACCCATATATGTATATAAGCGTATCGTACCAAAATCAAAGCAGCTCTGGATCAAGTGGAGCACACCAACTCTCGCTGATCAAGGATCCTAAGTAGGGGGACCATCAGCTTGCTTACCTGCACCTGGGGGCATGAAACGCAGGCCCCGAGAAATAGGGCGTTAGTAAGAATAATGTACCGAGTATGTAAGGCATGAAAATCAGTACATAAGAGACATAGATGAAACATGGAATAAGGAATTCCTCCTGTAAGTCTAAATAACTTTGCAAATCCTGAAATAGTTATAATATCATGTACGTGTGTGTAAATGTCGTATCATGCATATGTATAGGTATACATAACATCATCAACTTTTTGAAGGCATCCCATCATATCATCTCGGCCACTGTGGGCAAAATCATCAACATATACCAACTGATCAGGTGGTGGTGCGTATATAACACAGTAACCTTTTCTCATATCCTATATACATATATATACGTATAAATACGCGTATATAACGCCATCTGGTCATGGGTCAATATACATGTATAAATGAATGAAATACATGAAAATATGTTGATAGTCTCAACATTCCTTTAGTATAAACTTTATCAACTGCGTATTATTCTGAGACTCATGAACAAAAGATATAATAATATGTCACATGGGGAATCAAGAACACAGAGACCCCTAGTATTTCTATGAATAGAGGTGTTTATTAAAACTGTGCGTTTGCTCGTTTCTTCTGTATAATTTGGATCATGCCAAAGAAGAAAAAAGGGATAGCCTTAACATACCTGGAGTAGGGAAAAATCCATATGATATTCTTGGAAAAGGTTGCAACGCACTCCTTTAGAACCGCAAAATTTTACGTTGCTAAGGTGCTAGAAATTCTCGCTGGAATTGATTTGGCCGCAAGAAATTTCGTTAGAAGCTTGTTAGATTAGCATATGTTTTTTTTAAATGCTTTGCGTTGGGAAGAAAGGTATATGATCTCTCAGTTTTCTTTAATAAAAGAAAGAAATATACATTCTCTTTCTTGGAAAGAAAACATGTTCAAACGCGGCTGCTGGAAAATAGGGCTAATGATGTGAAATTAGTACACTCAAAAGGTGAAAATATGGATATAGTGCCTTATCTCTCTATCTATACCTCATATAAGTTAGGCATATCTAAATGAAAACAAACTTGTATAAATGAAACCAAAAATGTCTTTACATGTTAATGTCTTACACTTTAATGTCCTTTTTTTTACCATAGATAGCCACCTAAGCTCATATGACTACTTAGTCACATGTATTAATAGTGGCTTACTGCCATGTGGGGGTAGAGGTGGGAAATTTTAAATCTTTATCCACTTATTAGGTCATTAGGTAATGTCCCATCATCCGGTAATTAATCAATTACCCGCATAATTAAGAATTGTCTCAAATTACTTAAAATCCTACTCATTATTAATATACTTTATATATCATAATATCACGATCATATGATATCTTGTATGGTACTAGTCCACAAATATCGGGTATTATAGCTCGGACCCTATTTTATCCTAAATCGACAACCTTCAACGACACTCATTTTTTTTAATTCGTGTATCCTTTATCCTTTATGGCACTTACTTATTGCTTGTTATAAATAGCATAAATACGTTAACCTCAAGATAATCTCACCCCCGAGTCTACGTCGATTAGTTGAAGATGAAACTTTAACGTAAGAAAACGCGAGATATAACATCCTTCCCCCCTTAGAAACATTCGTCCTCGAATGTTTAACTCCCCGAGATCAATATAACTTTGGCAGAGTCGCCTTTGTAACAACACTACTACCAACTCTTCCTGTAGAAACTCAATAACTCAACGCCACATAGGACCATAATTATCAATAACGACAATGGCCTCACACGACTAATGACAATAACTAACACAAGAATCCATACACGTGTCTTAAGGCTGTGACGTCTCAGTCGGACCCTTCTCTGGAGGAGGAAATAAGTAGGGATATCTAGACTTCATGTCTTCCTCAGCCTCCCAAGTCTTTTCTTCCACATTGTTTTTTTCCAATATACTTTCACCAAAGCTACGTCTTTAGTTCTCAATCTCCGAACCTTTCTGTCTAATATAGCAATGGGAGTTTCTTCATACAATAGTTGCTCTGTGACCTAAACGTCGTCAACTGACACGATTCTAGAAGGATCTCCGATACATTTACGAAGCATAAACACATGAAAGACTGGATGTATAGACTCCAAGTCCAAAGGCAAGTCTAACTCATATGCTACCTGGCCTACCTTGCGTATGATCCTATATGGTCCAATGTACCGAGGGCTAAGTTTTCCTTTCTTACCGAACCTCATAACACCTTTCATTGGTGATACCTTTAGGTTTACCCAGTCTTCAACCTGAAACTCCAAGTCTCACCGTCGATTATCTGCATAAGACTTCTGACGACTTTGAGCTACTAATAGCCTTTCCTATATGAGCTTAATTTTCTCGATTGTCTGTTGTACCAATTCTGGTCCTACTAACGTAGTTTCCCTAACATCAAACCACCCTATAGGCGACCTACACTTCCGTCCATAAAGTGATTCATATGGATCCATCTGAATATTGGAATGGTAGATATTATTATATGCGAACTCAATAAGCGGCAGATGATCATCCCAACTACCTTTGAATTCTATTACAAGCTCGTAACATATCTTCAAGTGTCTGAATAGTATGCTCAGCATGTCCATCTGTCTGGGGATGAAATGCTGTACTAAAACTTACCTGAGTCCCAATCCTTTTCGGAAGGACCTCTAGAAGTTAGCTGTAAATTGAGCTCCTCTATCCAAGATAATAGATACAGGGACACCATGCAGTCATACTATCTCCTTAATATAAAGCCTTGCATAATCCTCTGCGAAATATGTAGTCCTAATGGGCAGAAAATAGGCTGACTTTGTAAGCCTATCAACAATCACCCATGTTGAATCGAACTTACTCTAGGTACGAGGTAAGCCTACGATGAAATCCATATTGATTACTTCCCATTTCCAAGTTGGAATCTCTCTAACCTGCAATAATCTACCGGGTTTTTTGATGCTCAATCTTAACCTACCGATAGATGGTACACTGAGAAACAAACTCCGCTATATCCTTTTTCATTCCGTCCTACCAATACACTTCCTTGATATCATGATACATCTTTGTCGCTCCTGAATGGATAGAATAACGAGAATAGTGAGTTTCTCCCATAACCTGCCGACGCAATCCTGCAATATTAGGGACGCATAATCGTCCTTGATATCTGAGGACCCTATCTTCTGTAATTTCAAACGGTGTCTTCTCCTTATGAGGGTGGTATCCCTATAATGAACTAACACAGGATCCTCATACTGGCGTTCCTTTACTTCAATTACTAAAGAGGATGTTGCCGTATCCTGAATAGAAATTGCAATATCACCTAAGTTTAGTAATCGAACTCCAAGACTAGCTTGCTGATGAATCTCATGGGCTATTCCCCTCTTTTCTGGCAGTAAATATGATAGGCTACCCATAGATCTACGGCTGAGGGCATCGGCTACTATGTTCGCCTTCCCCGAATGGTATAAATATCAATATCATAGTCTTTAAGTAGCTCCAACTATCTCCTTTGACGTAAATTCAATTCCGTTTGCTAGAAGATATACTAGAGGCTCTTATGATCCACATAGATATCGATATGAATGCCATACAAGTAGTACCTCCACATCTTTAGTGCATAAATCACTGCGACTAACTCTAAATCGTGGGTCGGGTAGTTCTTCTCGTGCTTTCTTAGTTGTCTAGAAGCATAAGCTACAACCTTACCATGCTGCTTCAACATACAACCCAATCCAATGCCTGAAGCGTCACAATAGATAACGTAGCCATCGGTCCCTTCTGGGAGTGTTAGAACTAGTGCTGAAGTTAATCTGTCCTTTAATGCTTGGAAACTCCGTTCGCAAGCATCAATGCATTGAAATTTTGCTCCCTTCTGAGTCAACTTTGTCAAAGGTGCTGAAAGGGAAGAAAATCCCTCTACAAATCTCCTGTAATAGCCTGCCAAACTAAGAAAGCTACGAACCTCTGTCGGTGTTGTGGGTCTATGCCAAGTCTTTACTGCCTCAATCTTTTGTGTATCCACCCGGATGCCTTCACCCGAAATGATATGCCAAAGGAAAGCTACAGAGTTCAACCAGATTCACATTTAGAGAATTTTGCATACAAATTCCCTTTTCATAGAACTCTGAGCACAATATGCAAATGATTTGCATGCTCAGCCGTTAAACGAGAATACACCAGTATATCATCAATAAATATAATTACGAATAGATCTAAAAAGGGCCCAAACACACGGTTCATTAAATCTATGAATACTGCTAGGGTATTTGTCAAACCGAATGACATAACATAAAACTCAAAGTGCCCGTATCTGGTCCTGAAAGCTGTCTCAGGAATATCTTCCTCATTAACCCTTATCTGATGGTACTCGGACCTCAAGTCTATCTTTGAAAAACACTTGGCACCTTGCAACTGATCAAATAAATCATCAATCCTCGGGAGTGAGTACTTATTGATGATCGTCACCTTATTCAACTGTCTATAATCAATACACATCTATAAGGAACCATCTTTCTTCCTCACAAATAACACGGGTGCTCCCCACTGTGATGTACTAAGGTTTGATAAAGCCTTTTTCAAGCAAGTACTTTAGTTGTTCCTTTAACTCTTTAAGCTCTGCGGGGGCCATTCTATAGGCATGAATAGATATTGGATGAGTATCTGGTAGTAGGTCAATAGCAACCTCAATTTATCGCTCTGGCGGAAGACCTGGAAGCTCATCGGGAAACTCATTAACCACAAGGATTGAATGAATGGTTGGTGACTCTACTTCCACCATCCTGAACCCAAACTAAGTGATAAATACAACCCTTTATGATCATCTTCCTTGCCTTGAGATAGGAAATAAATCTACCTCTCGGTGATGCCATATTACCTTTCCACTCCAAAACAGGCTCCCCTGGAAATTGAAATCAATCCATACCCATTATAACATCAAATTCTACCATGTCTAACTCGATTAGGTCCGCTATGGTAGATCGACTATGAACTACTATTATACAACTCCTATATACTCGCTTATCTATCACTGAGTCCCCAATAGGTGTAGACACCTCAAAAGGTTTAACAAATTCAGGTTTTATTCCAAACTTACTAGCAACTAACTGAGTAACATATAATAAGGTGGAACCTAGGTCAATCAGTGCATATATATCATATGAGGAGACCGATAATATACCTGTAACAACATCAGGTGATGACTCTTGATCCTGTCGTCCTGCCAATGCATAAATGTGGTTATGAGGACGCTCGAGCTAGATTCTCCTTCTCTGCCTCTACCACGACTCATTAGTGCTTGTGAACCTTGCCCAGTGGGGTGTACTGATGATGACAAACCAGTTACAGAACCTACTTGCGGAGGTATGCTTGCATCACCTCTCGTCGGACAATCCCTCATAACGTGGCCCAGATAACCACAAGTATAACAAACACCTAATCCCATACGACACTGCCCGACATACTGCTTACCACATTGAGTACATCATGGCAAGGGCGACCTCATCTGATTTGACTCACCCATATACTGAGAATCTGAGACCTTGGAATTCTGACCAAGCCCTGAATATATGAAATGATCAAATCTCTTACCGCAAAACTGGGGGGGGGGTGCGCTAGCTGATGGCTAGGCTAGATACCTCGGGTATTGTTGTCTCTGACCACCTCAAAACTCACCAGAAGGATCCGAAGACCTCACTTTCATATTTTGGGCCCTATTATGCTCACGATCGGCCCTCTGTTTTTGCTTACACTCATTTACACCCTGAGTATATGCTTGAATACAAGAAATATCCATGTATGGCTGAAGTGAGACCGACATAAATTATTAAGCAAGTGCGGCTCTAATCCCATCACGAACCGATGAACCCAATCCTCCATCTTAGATACAATAGTGGGAACATACCTAGCCAACGAATCAAACTAAAGATTGTACTCCCGAATATTCATGTTACCCTGCCGAAGGGTCAAGAACCTATCAACTCTGGCCCATCTAAGCTCTGGTGGCAGATAATGATGAAGAAAATATTTTGTAAACTCCTGCCATACTGTTTGAGGGGCATCCTCACCACTAGACAATTCCCAAGACTCGTACAATTAACTGCAACATCTCAGAATTTATAGGAAGCTAGATCAACTGACTCAGTCGTATTGGTCCTCATTAACCTTAACGTCCCCTGCATTCTATCAATAAATACTTGAGGGTCCTCGTATGGATCTACACCAGTGAATACCGGAGGGTCTAAATTAATAAAGTCACGAACCCTCGCATTGATGGACCTATCTGCATGACCAATACCTACTTTATGATACCGAGCTTGTGTGGCTACTAATTGAGTTAATAGCTGAATAACATCTCTTATCTCCTGACCTGGTGTAACTGGTTGAGGGGCTGAACATACGGGGGCATGCGCTGGAGCTGGTGCCCCTCGAAGCTCTTCTGGAAAAGGCGGGGTATGTGAAGTCTGAGATGGAATCTCACTATGAGACTCTCCCCAAGCCCTGATAACTCGTGGCACTCGACTAGTAGTCTCTCCAGCCACGGACTTTCATCGCTGAAAATGTAACATATTGTTAGGAACATGAATTCTTATATCGCACGATCTGAGATAAAAAGAGAGGATAAGATCCTATATGTGTGACGACCTGGTCGGTCGTCTTAAGAATTAATGCCCTGATCCCCTATTAACTACTTCCCCGAGTTTATTTCTGCTATTTTGATTTGTTTGGATATTCGGTTTTAAGTTTCGGAGAGTTTTGGGATACTTAGTCCCTATATGAGAGCTTAAGTGTTGGAAAGTTGACCGTAGTCGAAACAGTGTGAAGACGGCCTCGGAATGGAAATTAGATGGTTCCGTTAGCTCCGTTGGGTGATTTTGGGGTTAGGAGCATGTTCGTATTGTGTTTTGGAGGTCCGTAACTAATTTAGGCTTGAAATGCCGAAAGTTGAATTTTGGAAGTTTCCGGTTCGATAGTGAGATTTTGATCCAAGGGTCAGAATGGAATTCTGAGAGTTTTAGTAGTTCTGTTATATTATTTGGGATGTGTGTGCAAAATTTCAGGTCATTCGGACGAGGTTTGGTAGACTTTTTGATCGAAAGTGTGTTTTTAGAGATTTTGGAATTTTTAAGTTTGAATCCAATGAAAAGGAGGTGTTTTGAACGTTCTGAAGGTTGGAACAAGTTTGAATAATGTTTTAGGATTGGTTGACCAGTTTGGTTGAGGTCCCGAGGGCCTCGGGTGTGTTTCGGATGCTCAACGGGTCATTTTGGAACTTGTGGAATTGCAGAAAAAATCTGGTATCTGGTTTCCTTCATCGCGTTCGCGGCCTTCCCTCCGCGTTCACGTAGTGTATTTTGAGAGGGGGTCTAATTTGTTCTTCGCGATTGCATGATTTGGCTCGCGATCGCGGAAGTGTGCCCCTTCCTCCTTCGCGTTTGCATTCCCCCTTCCGCGTTCGCATAGTAGAATTAGGAGCCGGTGGCTCAGTGATCTTTTTCCCTTCGCGTTGGCATGGTCTCTTCTGCGAACGCGTAAGCCTGCCCTTTTCCTCTTCTGCGTTTGTGTACATCCTGTCGCATTCACGTAGGTCAGTTCAAGGACTCTCAATTTTCCTCTTCGCGATCACACACCATTTCTCGTGATCGCGATGAACAATACCTAGGCAGATTCATTAAAACCCCAATTCGAGGGTTTAAGCCTATTTTCACATTTTCGAATTTGGGAGATCGGGAGGGGCGATTTTTGAAGAGTTTTGCACCTGGGTAACTTGGGTAAGTGATCTCTACCCAATTTAGATTAATTTCCATGATTCCTAACTTAAATCTAGTCTTAAATTTCGAATATTGTTGGAGAATTTGGGGGAAAAATTAGATAAATTTCATAGGCCGAATTATTGAGTTTTGATTGAGTCTTTGACATCCGATTTGACAGATTCTTATATGGTTAGAGTCATGAGTGAATGAGTTTCCGGAATATATAATTTTTACCCGATTCCGAGACGTGGGCCCGAGGGGCGTTTTGGTCATTTTACACAATTTCGCGTATTAGCTTAGAATTTAATTGTAGAATCAGTTACTTGTAGTGTTACTTACATGATGCAAATGAATTGAATAGATTTGGGCCATTTGGAGTCGAGTACTCGTGGCAAAGACGTGATGTCAGGTCGATTTTGAGCTGGTTCGAGGTAAGTGACTTGTCTAACCTTGTGTGGGGGACCTTCCCCTTAGGATTGGTATATTTGTTAATTGAAATGCCTTGTACGTGAGGTGATGAGTCCGTACTTGTGCTAATTATTGGAAATCCGGTTTTCTTTAAGTAATTACTAGTATGTTTCCTTTCCTGTTTCTATTACTTGCACTATTAAGCCTGTTGTTAGCTTAGGAAAGCATGTCTAAGTGACTTAATTGCTTTATTTGATTCAACATGCCTTGAATTCTGTGCAACATGCTAGGCTAGAATCACTTATTTGCCTTAATATGAAATTTTGCCATTTCCGTATATCTTCCTACTACTGCTGTGTATTTATTTTGGGATTACGGATGTGGGATTCCGGTAGCTTCCCCCTTGTCTGTTTACTTTAAGACTACAAGTTAGATTCCCGGTAGATCCCCCTACACATTTTCTTTGGGACTACAGGTTAGATTCTCGGTAAATCCCCCCTGCACAGTTATATGGAACTACAGGAATGCACCCAGTAGATTCCCCCAATACTGGGTTTGTACATTTGGGATTACGAAACAGGATTCCGGTAGATCCCCGTGCACTATGAGTTGGACTACGGGATGGGATCCCAGGAGATCCACTAGACATGTACAGATGGGACTACAGGACGGTATCCTAGGAGATCCTCGATTGTTATTGTTGGTGCTGAGCTGTATTTCCTTTCCATGTTTCCCTTGTTTTTCTATAGTTGTTGCTGCCCTGTACATTCTGTATTATTTTACTATGGTACTTATTTATATTGTTCTGTTCTTTACTATTGATCTTTATATATTATTTAACCTCAGTAGGGCCCTACCTTCCTCGTCACTACCCAACCGAGGTTAGGCTTGACATTTACTGAGTACTGCTGTGGTGTACTCATGCCTCTTCTGCGTATGTTTTCATGTGCAGATCCAGGTACCACTACTCAGGCCTACCATCCTTGAGGAGGCAACTGCTCTAGAGACTTCGAAGTACATCTGCCATGTCCACAGACCAAGAAGTCCCTTTCTATTCCTGCTTTTAGTATTTAGCCCTTCTGTATTTTTCTGTTTTTATTAGACATTCCGGAGTTAGAGTTATGTAGTGTTTTTCTTAGCTTGTGATTCGTGGGTTTCCGGGTCTTGGATTTATGTATTGGTACTGAGAGTTAAACATGGTGTAAGCCGAGTGACACATTTAACCACTGTTACTATTTTATTTCTGTTTTAAATTGTTTACTTCCGCAAAATTTTGGTTTTTCTTCTGCAAATTCGGTTTACCTAGTCGTAGAGACTAGGTGCTGTCACAATAGTTCACGGAGGGCGAACCGGGGTCATGACAATATGTCCTGTTGCCTCTTGTCTATAAGTGTGGTGCACAACACACCCATAAACAAGACTCTACTAGACACGGTCTGTAGACAACCTTAGGACATAACTGCTTTGATACTACTTTTATCACGACCCAAACAAATGGGCCGCGACAGGTGCTCGAATCGTACATGTCGAACATCCTTAAGCATGCGTTTAAAATATAAACAGGAATAATATACGTGAGGGAAACCTATCCAAAAGACACATGTACATATACATACGGAATACAGTGGGCGAGCCGGCAAGGCTGCTATAGACAACTATATACCCAAAACTGGAAGCCGACAAGGCCACCTACTATCCAACTATATATAACTGTCTACATACCTCTAATTGAAAATACAACTGTACAAGGACGAGACTGAGCCACGTCATACCCATATATGTATATAAGCGTATCGTACCAAAATCAAAGCAGCTCCGGATCAAGTGGAGCACGCCAACTCTCGGTGATCAAGGATCCTAAGCAGGGGGACCGTCAACTTGCCTACCTGCAACTGCGGGCATAAAACGTAGGCCTCAGGAAATAGAGCGTCAGTACGAATAATGTACTGAGTATGTAAGGCATAAAAATCAGTACATAAGAGACATAGATGAAACATGGAATAAGGAATTCCGCCCGTAAGTCTAAATAACTTTGCAAATCCTGAAATAGTTATAATATCATGCACGTGCGTATAAATGTCGTGTCGTGCATAGGTATAGGTGTATATAACATCATCAAGCCTCCGAGGGCATTCCATCATATCATCTCGGCAACTGTGGAAACAATCATCAACATATACCAACTGATCAGGTGGTGGTGCGTATATAACGCCGTAACCTTTTCCCGTATCCTATATACATATATATACGTATAAATACGCGTATATAATGCCATCTGGTCATGAGTAAATGTACATGTATAAATGAATGAAATGCATGAAAATATATTGATAATCTCAACATTCCTTTAGGATAAACTTTATCAACTGCATATTATTTTGAGACCCATGAACACAAGATATAATAATATGTCACATGAGGAATCAAGAACACAGAGACCCCTAGTATTTCTATGAATAGAGTTGTTTATGAAAACTGTGCGTTTGCTCATTTCTTCTGTATAATTTGGATCACGCCAAAGAAGAAAGAAGGAATAGCCTTAACATACCCGGAGTAGGGAAAAATTTGTATGATATTCTTGGGAAAGGTTGCACCGTACTCCTTTAGAACCGCAAAATTTTATGTTGCTAAGGTGCTAATAATTCTCGCTGGAATTGATTTGGTTACAAGAATTTTTGTTGGAAGCTTGTTGGATTAGCGCCTGTTTTTTTGAAATGCTTTGAATTGGGAAGAAAGGTATATGATCTCTCACTTTTCTTTAATAAAAGAAAGAAATATACATTCTCTTTCTTGGAAAGAAAACATGTTCAAACGTGGCTGCTGGAAAATAAGGCTAATGATGTGAAAATAGTACACTCAGAAGGTAAAAATATGGATATAGTGCCTTATCTCTCTATCTATACAACATGTAAGTTAGGCATATCCAAATGAAACCAAACTTGTATAAATGAAACCAAGAATGTCTTTACATGTTAATGTCTTACGCGTTAATGTCCTTTTTTACCTTAGATAGCCACCTAAGCTCATATGACTATTTAGTCATATGTATTAATAGTGGATTACTGCCACATGGGGGTGGGGCCTGGAAATTTTAAATCTTTATCCACTTATTAGGTAATTAGGTAATTAGGTAATGTTTCGTCACTCGATAATTAACCAATTACCCGCATAATTAAGAATTGTTTCAAATTACTTAAAATTCTACTCATTTTTAATATACTTTATATATTTTAATATCACGGTCATATAGTACCCTGTATGGTACTAGTCCATATATATCAGGTTTTATAGCTCAGACCGTATTTTATTCCAAATCAATAACCTTCAACGAAACTTATTTTCTTTAATTCGTGTACTCTTTATCCTTCATGGAGCTTACTTATCGCTTGTTATAAATAGCATAAATACGTTAAACTCAAGATAATCTCATCCCCAAGTCTACGTTGATTAGTTGAAGACAAAACTTTAACGTATAAAAACGCGAGATGATAGCAAAATTTGAAATCATTTAATCGAGATTTGGATTAGTTTCGAACAAGAATTGCAACTACAAATCGTGAAAGAAATTCATCACAAACACTTGTATAAAGATGTATAAAAGTATATAATGGTGTATAAGAGGTGTTTATACACCCATATACACTATTATAAAAAAATTGACTTCGTCTTCTTCCTTAAGCCTCTTCTGAAATTTAACTTAAATCTAGCTCATATCTACTGCAAATCACTTCATATTTAAGTTTTGAACTCCTCTTGATGTTTTCAATCAATTGGAACAGAACTCAATCCAATCAACTAAAAAGCTCTAAAGACCTATATCTAAATTTCTCAAAGATTAAAGAAAAGAAATTAAAAAACTAAACCATGAAGGGTCTCAAAAGCCTCGAGGCTGTAGAACAAAAATATTCTTAGTTTTTGCAGTAATTTTTTCTTGTTGTAGCATCAAATGAAATGGATAGCATGACCAACTAAATTTAACACCATAACTTTTAGAAGCAGTGGTTGTAAGAAATCGAATTTTGAAACTGTGGTTGTCAGATTATACCTTTTGGTAGTGCTATTAAAATATGTACAATATTAGCTAGGTCGGGTAAAACTAAAAAATGTGGGCCATTTTTTGTATAATATGAAGTCAGGTGTATTTTCTAGTAATTCTTTCAGCTAAAAATTACTCAATTTCAATAATATTTAATATATATATATATATATATATAAAGGGTTTTTTTGAGTATTGTAGCCTTTCCCCCATTTAATACGTATTCTATGTTCATTTGTGATTATGTGACTTGCCAGGGTGGTTGGTTTGGCTCCGGGGATGTTTCGGAATGAATCAGGACACTTAGTCCAAAGGTTGAAAGCTTAAGTTGAAAGAGTTTACGAATGTTGACTTATGGGTTAATGACTCCGGAATGGAGTTTGATAGCTCCGTATGGCGATTTTTGACTTAGGAGTATGTTCGTATATTGATTTGGAGGTCCGTATGTCGTTTTGATTTGAATTGGCGAAAGTTGGAAAGTTAAAAAGTTTGACCGAGAGTTTACTTTGTTATTACCGGGCTCGGATTTTGGTTCTGGAATTTGGAATCAGTCCGTTGTGTTATTTATGACTTGTGTGCAAAATTTGAGGTCAATCCGAGTTGATTTGGTGTGTTTTGGCATTAGTCTTAGAAGTTGGAAGTTTAATAGTTCATTAGGCTTGAATTGGGATGCGATTCACGTTTTCGATATTGTTTGATATGATTTTAGTCCTCGACTAAGTTCATATGATGTTTTAGGATGAGTTGGTATATTTGGATGGGGTCCCGGAGGCCTCGGGTGGGAATCAGATTGATTTCGGATTGAGTTTGGGATTAAGGAAAATCTGATATGCTTAGGACTGGTGTAACCTCACTTGCATGGGAATGGCCGCAGGTGCAGAGCCGTAGATGTGGATGGCAATGCGCAGATGCGGAGGTGTGCTTGGGACTGTTGGATCACCGATGCGAGAGGGAATCCGCAGAAGCTGAATTGAGCAAGAGGTGAGCTGACCAGGTGTTTCCGCAAAAGTGGACTATGGTTTGCAGATGCGTTTGGCACACGCAAGTACGATGCTGCAGGTGCGGTCTTCAGGACGTAAAAGCGTAGAGGCGTAGTGTAGACATGTAATTTTTGACCCTCCCCAAGATTTTACACATTTTAGTGTTAAATATTTAGTTTAGGTCTAATATATCACTATTTTGGCTATTTTTAAACTTCTTCGGTTTATTTTATTTCAAAAAAAAAAAACAAACTAAAAACTATAAAAAAAAATATATTTTTCTTATGTTAGATTATTGATATTTTGTTTAGTTAGTTTTATTTTATTTTATTTTATTTTATTTTACAAAGGATAAAAAGAAAAATTTCAAACATATTTTTTACTTGGTTTAGTATAATTTTAAGTTATAAGTATTTAATAAATATCGAGTAGTAGTTGAATTTCTCTAGTATAGTCACTTTTAATACTTCCTATTAATTTGAAGCAATTGAAATTTTGTTTTCTATTTGGATTTAGTAGTATCACATTTTAGTTTTGTTATTTTGAATCAAATGTAGAAAACCAAAAAAAAAAAAAAAAAAAAAGGCAAGGAAAAGAAAGGAGAAAACGTTAGGGGCAGAAGCAATTGCAAGAAAAGGATTCTGTTTTATTGCCCATTTCATATTTGCTGCATGTGGCCTATCTTTATGCACTTGCGAAAATATTCCCATAACAAACTAAAGGGGTCCACTTGCCCACACACATGGTCTCATTTTAATTTTACAATACACACAAATAGGAAGGGAGACGGGAAATCCGGCGAAAAAGAAATAAAACGATAAAAAGGGTTGAAAAAATCAGAAGGAAAAAGAAAGCGTTTCCTTCTTCCACTTCAAGCAAAACACAGCTTTTCTTCACCATCTTCATAGCTTTTCTTGACCATCTTCATAGCTTTTCTTCACATCTTCACAGCTTTTCTTCTTCTTTTCGTTTTTACCATGGGAGTTCACAGAAAACACTACAAAAGCTCCATTAAACACTCCAAACTTCACCCCAAAACCACCTTGTCCTCCTCCAAAAAATGTAGCTTGAAGTTACTGCAAAAACAACCCAAAACCACCATGAATGAGCCTTGAAACTCCATAAAACCCCAAAAAAGCTTCATTTTCTCAGCAAAATGGCCGCCCAAACAGCAATGAAAGCAGCCCTTTTTCTCCATTAAAACTCTACTGTTTCAGCCTTAAACCATCCCCCAAACCGAGATTAAAATCACCACCTAACAGCTGCTCAAATACCCCCAAAAACGACCTCAAAAAGCTCCAAAAATGAGCCGAAAATCCACTTTAAAACTAGCCATCATCTCCCATGAAAACTGACCTTAAACAGCCCTTTAAAACAATCCCAAAACCTGCTAAAATTATGCCATTCTCTTCAGCTCAGAATCACCATTAAAAGCTGCCGAACAACCTCCAAAATCAGCCAAAAACGTAGAAAAATAGTCCCATTTCGCACGAAAACAACGGCTCCCAAAGTCGAGTTCGAGATCGCCATCGAGGTCACAGTTCGATTCACTCGGGTTCGAGGTTCCTTGTCCAAGGAAGGCCAATCAGAAATTAAAGTTCCATTGTTCATTCAAGGTCCATTTTTACTCCTCTGCCCATTTCTATATGCTCAGTTGCCTTGTCTTTTGTTTTCTTTGCTAATTACTGTAGGCATGCTTATTTTAATGTAATGAACTGTTGTATTTGTTTAAAAAAAAAAAAACAAAAAACAAAAAAAAAATGAAAAATAAAACAAATGATGATAATAATAAGGACTGACTGAGTCCATTTTAACGTGTCTCTTGTTTTGAATTGTGAAGAAAGTTTGAGGTGGTCGGTTTGTGGTAAGCGGACAACACAAGATCCAAGGAAAAATGATAACTGACATCGAAGCTGTTACAAGTGCTCAAGAGACTCAGGGTCAGAGGGTTCGACAAGAGTCTACTGTGTTTGAGGAAAATAGAATACTCAAACAACAAAGGACCAAAATGTTTCAAGCATGGGCCAATGGCTAAGGACATCCTTGTCATGAGTCATAATTTGCTACCCAGCAAGAGCAGTACCACTCTCCTGAGTATCACTCGTACTTGTTTGATCTTCCTGCAAACATTGAGAAGCCTACCTGAAAGATGACACAGGAAGAAATGACCTCAAGAGTGAAAAGCTTAGAGCAACGGTTGAAAAACATGCAAGGGTTGGCAGGTCAGAAGAGTATTGCTTTCAACAATCTATGTATGTTCCCCGATGTCCACTTGCCGCCTGGTTTCAAGACTCCCAAATTTAAAAAGTATGATGGACATGGAGACCCCATAGCCCATCTGAAAAGGTATTGCAATCAACTAAGAGGTGCAGGAAGAAATGAAGAATTGCTAATAACTTATTTTGGGGAAAGCCTTACGTGAGTAGCATCCGAATAGTTTATGGATCAAGACACATCTCGCTGGTACCTCTGGGATGACATGGCACATGCCTTTGTCAAACAGTTCCAATACAACATTGACATTGCCCCAGACCGCAATTCCCTTTCAAACCTTAAGAATAAACCAAGTGAAAGTTTCAGGGAATATGCCATTAAATGGAGAGAGCAAGCAGCTAGAGTCAAGCCACCATGGATGACCACGAGCTAATCATTGTCTTCCTTCAGGCGCAAGAGCCAGATTACTTTCAAAACATGATGTCCACAGTTGGCAAATCTTTCTCGAAAGCAATTAAAATGGGAGAAATGGTAGAGAATGACCTTAAGATAGGCAAAATTATAAGTCAAGCTATTCTCAAAGCTGCAACTCAGCCTGTCCAAATTGAATCTGGTAATTTTAGTGAGACGAATGAGAAGGTTGAAGAAATCATGATGACATTAGGGTCGAGAAGAGGTCCCAGGAGGACGTCTCGAAGGTATGAATAGCCTCATCAGGTTTTCCATGACTCCCCTGAGCACTACTATCCACCTCAGAACACACAATACTCTGTTGCTCCACCTCAGTATGTTGTCCAACCACCAAAACACCCTAGAAGGCGAGCAACAACAGCTCAAAACCTCCAGCAACCTTCACAAAATTTTCAAGTGCCCTATTACCCACATCCAAGGTAGGGGTATAGAGGGGAACAAATGTTGAAAGATAATTTTATGCCAATAGGAGAGTCCTATGCAAGCTTATTTGAGAAGTTAAAGCATCATGACATGATTGCACCCATTCCTCCAAATCATATGGACCCACGTGCAAGAAGCTTTGACCCTTCTAAAAGGTGTGAATACCATTCCAATGCCCAGGGGTACAATGTTGAACGCTGTCAGGATTTGAAAAGAGAAATAGAAAGGATGATCCAGGAAAAACTGATTGTGATCCAAGATAGTGACACCCAGAATATCACGCAGAATCCTTTACCTACGCATGATTATGCACACTTTGCGGGGATGGTGCCTGGTGACATGGAGAATGAGAATCCACCCTGGCAGTGTTATATTTCGAAGGGGTTCCGAGTTTTCTTCATTTTTGGACTTTGCAAGCTCGGCTAGTGGCAAATTTTGAGAGAGGTTTCACTAGATTTCAAGAGGTAACCAAATTTTGATCATTTTCATTCATTAATATTGAATACCCATTGATTTTTCCGCCTAGATTATGTGTTATTGAGGTGAAATTTGGGGGATCTTGGACTAGGGATTGGAGATTAAGATTTGGGGGTTTGAGAGTTGATTTGTAGTCGGAATTGGATGATTTTGGTATAGTTGGACTCGTTATTGAATGGGTGTTCGGAATTTGTATTTGTCAGGTTCCGAGGCGTGAGCCCGGGGTTGACTTTTTTGGCTGACGTTTTGAATTTGGTTAAAGAACTTAGTTTTATCGTATGGATTCAATTCCTATAGCTTGTATTGATCGTATTAAATTGTTTGCGACTAGATTCGAGTCGTTCGGCGGCCGATTCGAGAGGCAAGGGTTTGTTGGAGCATTGAGTTGCGCACTTTAAGGGTTAGTAACACTTCTAAACTGGTATTGAGGGTATAAATCCCTGAAATACGTGTTATGTGATTGGTGTTGAGGTGACGCACATGCTAGGTGATGGGCGTGCACCGTGGTAATCAGGATGCACTCTACAGCATGCCATGTGGGCTTATATTAGCGCTTGGGCAGGATCTTCCCCTCCGGAGTCTGACATACCAATTGTGACGACCCGGCGGGTTGTCTTAAGAACTTATGCCCCGATCCTCTATTAACTGCTTTCCCCGAGTTTATTTATGCTATTTTGATTTGCCGGGATGTTCGATTTTGAGTTTCGGAGAGTTTTGGGACACTTAGTCCCTAAATGAGAGTTTAAGTGTTAGAAGGTTGACCGTAGTAAGAACAATGCGAAGACGGCCTCGAAATGGAAATTTGATGGTTCTGTTAGCTCCGTTGGGTGATTTTGGGCTTAGAGGCGTGTTCGGATTGTGTTTTGGAGGTCCGTAGCTAATTTAGGCTTGAAATGCCGAAAGTTGAATTTTTGAAGTTTCTGGTTCGATAGTGAAATTTTGATCCAAGGGTTGGAATGGAATTTCGGAAGTTGGAGTAGCTCCGTAGTGTTTAATGTGATGTGTGTACAAAATTTCAGGTCATTCGGACGATGTTTGATAGACCTTTTGATCGAAAGCATACTTTTAGAGTTTTTGGAATTCTTAGGCTTGAATCCGATGAAAAATAGGTGTTTTGATGTTGTTTTGAGCATTCCAAAGGTCGGAATAAGTTTGAATAAAGTTATGGAATATGTTGGTAGGTTTGGTTGAGGTCTGGGGTCCTCGGGTGAGTTTCGGGTGGCAATTCGGACCATTTCATGATGTTTGAAGTTGTAGAAAACTGCTGTGTGTGTTGCAGACCAGTTGTTCTTCGTGTTCGTGAGTGGACCCTCGCATTCGCGAAGGGCTAGGATGTGGAGCTGAAGGTTTGGCCTTCGCATTCGCGAGGGAGGTCCCACATTCGCGAAGGGCTGGGGTCTTAGAACTACGAGTTCGCGAGAAGGGAGTCACATTCGTGATGGGCTGGGAAGCTGAGCCTTCGTGTTCGGGAATAAGGGGACGCATTCACGAAGAAGGAAAAGTGGTCAACGTCAATTTGTGCTTCGCGAACATGAGGCTTCGACCTCATTCGCGAAGAAGGATTTAAATGCCTGTGCAGAATGATTTAAAAGGCTTGTTCCGAGATTTTGAAGCTTTTTGAAGGGGATTGAAGAGGGATTCAAGAGGAATCACTTGGAGGTAATATTTTTGACTTCATAACTCGTTTATATGTGATTAAAGACCTAATTGGTGGTGAGAAATTTGGGAAAAATGGGTAATTAGGGCTTGAGATTAAGAGACCTTAACATGGGTATTTGAGGGGTCAATTGAACTTTGATTTCAGTATTCTTGTTATGTATAAACTCATGAGGGTACGAGGTTTCTAAAAATGTAAATTTTACCTGATTCCGAGACGTGGGCTCGAGGGGCGTTTTGGTTATTTTACCTAATTTCACATATTAGCTTAGAATTTCTTTGTAGAATCAGTTACTTGAACTGTTATTTACGTTATGCAATTGAATTGAATAGATTTGGGCCATTTGGAGCCGAGTAATCGTGGCAAGAGCGTGGTTTCAGGTTGATTTTGAGCCGGTTCGAGGTAAGTGGCTTGTCTAACCTTGTGTGTGGGACCTTCCCCTTAGGATTGGTATATTTGGTAATTGAAATGCCTTATACGTGAGGTGACGAGTGCGTACTTATGCTAATTGTTGGAAATCTGGTTTTCATTAAGTAATTACTAGTATGTTCCCTTTCCTGTTTTTATTACTTGCGCTATTAAGCCTGTTGTCAGTTTAGGAAAGCATGTTTAAGTGACTTAATTGCTTTACTTGCTCAAACTGCCTTACCTGAATTATATGCAGCATGCTAGGCTAGAATTACTTGTTCGCCTTAATATGAAATTGCCATTTCTGAATATTTTTCTGTTGTTGCTGTGTATTTACATTGGGACTATGGATGTGGGATTCCGGTAGCTCCCCCCACCTTGCCTGTTTATTTTGTGACTACGAATGTGGGATTCCGGTAGATCCCCCTGCACAGTTATATGGAACTACGGGAAATGCACCCGGTAGATTCCTCCAGTACTGGGTATTTACATTTGGGACTACGAAACGAGATTCCGGTATATCCCCGCGTACTATGAGTTGGACTACGGGATGGGATCCCGGGAGATCCATTGGATATGTACATATGGGACCATAGGACGGTATCCTGGGAGATCCCTGGTTGTTATTTTGGTGCTAAGTCACATTTCTTTTCGTGTTTTGCCTTGTCTCTGTAATAGTTGTTGTTGCCCTTTTTATATCCTGTGTTACTTTTACCGCTGTATTTATTTATACTGTTCTGTTCTACAATGTCAAACTTTATATTTTATTTAACCTCAGTAGGGCCCTGACCTTCCTCTTCACTACCCGACCGAGGCTAGGCTTGACACTTACTGCGTACCGCTGTGGTGTACTCATGCCCCTTCTGTGCATGTTTTTCTTATGCAGATCCATGTACTTCGACTCAGTCCTATCACCCTTGAGGCGAGGTGACTGCTCCAGCGACTTTGAGGTATATCTGCCGTGTCCGCAGACCGAGGAGTCCCTTTCTATTCTAGCTTTTAAACATTTTCCCTTTTGTATTTGTTTTCCTTGTTAGATATTCTGGAGTTAGAGTACTGTGTAGTGATCCTTAGCTTGTGATTCATGGGTTTCCGGGTCTTGGAAGTATGTATTGGTGTGAGAGTTAAATATTGTGTATGCCGAGCGGCACTTTTAAACACTGTTTTATCACTCTTCATTCTATTTTAATTTGTTTTTATTCCGCACTTTGGGTTATCTTCCGCAATTTAGGCTTACCTAGTCGTAGAGTACTAGGTGCCGTCATGATGGTTCACAGAGGACGAATCGGGGTCGTGACAAGTTGGTATCAGAGCTCTAGGTTCATAGGAGTCATAGATCACAAGCCGATTTATTAGAGTCTCGCTAATCGGTACAAAGAAGTCTGCACTTATCTACGAGAGGCTATGTAACTGTTAGGAAAATTCCACTTTATTTGATTTCCTTGTCGTGCGATATTTCGACATCACAATTCTAAACTTTTGTTTTCTATTCTCTCACAGATGGTGAGGACACGTGCTACCCGAGATGATCAAGCACCCGCACCCCCTACTGCAGCCGTCAGAGGTCGGGGCCAGGGTAGAGGCCGAGGACACGCACGTGGTGCAGCCAGAGCACCTGCATGAGCTGCCGCCGAGGTACCACTAGTAGTTCCAGCTGGAGTCTAGGCACCTGACACGCCTACTGCTACTACTACTCTAGCTCTTCAAGAGACTCTAGCACAGTTCATGAGCATGTACACCACTCTGGCTCAGGCATGGTTGTTTCCCCTTGCTGCAGCTACATCTCAAGCCGGGGGAGGAGCGCAAACTCCCGCCGCCCGCACTCTTGAGTAGCGAGTGCATGTTGAGAAGGTCCTTGAGATTATTCCTGTACTGCCTGCAGTGCCAGTTCAGCCCGAGTGCAGGGCAGCGGCTTCTGAGGAGCAGCAGTTGAGGCTTGAGAAGTTCAAAAGGTACAAGCCTCATGTATTCAGCGGTCTAGCATCGGAGGATGCTTTGGGATTTCTAGATGAGATTTACCGCATTCTCCGTACCATGGGTATATCAGGATCGAGCGAGGTTTCCTTCACTACCTTCCAGCTTCGAGGAGCCACCTATGAGTGGTGGAGCACCTATGAGTTAGACAGTCCGGATGAGGCTGCTTCACTGAATTGGACTTAGTTTTTAGATCTGTTCCTGAGAGAGTATGTTCCTCAAAGACTTAGGGACGCATGGCGTGTAGAGTTTGAGCATTTGCACTAGGGTGCTATGACTGTCTCAGAGTATGCAGTCAGTTACACTAGTTTGGCTAGGCATGCACCAACCTTAGTTTCTACTGTTCGCGAGAGGGTTCGCCGGTTTATTAAGGACCTTATTCCCAGCATCAAGTCTAGCATGGCTCATGAATTAGATATGGTCATTTCTTATCAGCAGGTGGTGAGCATTGCTAGGAGGATTGAGGGTATGCATGCGAGGGAGAGATAGGAGAGGGAGGCCAAGAGGTCTCGACAGTCAGGCCATTTCTTTGGTGCCCGTGCCCCAGCTGCAGGTCGTCATGGTAGGGGTTATATGAGTTGCCCTGTTCATTCAGCTCTTCCAGTAGCAATGGTATTCCAGCTCCTCCTAGACCTCAGGAGCCTTATTATGTACCATCGGTATCTAGCGCGCCTCCTACGCGGGGTGCTTTCAGGGGTCAGTCCAGCAGACCTGGCCCGAGCCAATCATAGCCACCACATCCTCCTAGAGCTTGTTTTGAGTGTAGTAACACACGCCATATGGTGAGGGATTGCCCCAGACTTGGGAGGGGTGCACCTCCACAAACTTCTCAGCCATAGAGTTCTTAGGCTATGGTTACAACTCCGGTTGCTACCCCACCTGCTCAGCCAGCTAGAGGTGGAGGTCGGGGAGGTAGAAATTGCCCTAGAGGGGGGGGGAGGCCAGGCCAGATACTATGCCCTTCCTGTCCGTACCGAGGCTGTTACCTACGATTCTGTCATCACATGTATTATATTGGTTTGTCACAGAGATGCATCAGTTCTATTCGATCCAGGCTCCACTTATTCTTATGTGTCTTCTTATTTTGCTCCTAATTTGGGTGTATCTCGAGATTCTTTGAGTTCCCCTATTTATGTTTCTACTCCTATGGGAGATTCTCTTATTGTGGACCGCGTTTATCGGTCGTGTTTGGTTGCTCTTAGTGGTTTTGATACCAGAGCCGATTTATTGTTGCTCAGCATGGTAGATTTTGACATTATCTTGGGCATGGACTGGTTGTCGCCCCATTATGCTATTCTGGATTGTCACGCAACAACCGTGATGCTGGCTATGCCAGGTATACCGCGTGTTGAGTGGCGGGGTACTTTAGATCACACTCCCAGTAAAGTTATTTCTTTTCTTAAAGCTCAGTGTATGGTTGAGAAGGGGTGTGACACGTATTTAGCTTATGTGAGAGATATCAATATTGATACACCTTTAGTTGATTCAGTCCTAGTAGTACGGGATTTTCCCGATGTGTTTCCAGTTGATCTTCCAGGCATGCCGCCTGATAGAGATATTGATTTTGGCATTGATCTATTGCTGGGAACTCAGCCCATTTCTATTCTTCCGTATCGTATGGCTCCTCCCGAGCTGAAGGAGTTGAAGGATAAGTTACAGGAATTGCTTGATAAGGGTTTTATTCGGCCCAGTGTATCACCTTGGGGTGCTCCTGTCTTGTTTGTGAAGAAAAAGGATGGTATGTGTATTGATTATCGCCAGTTGAACAAGGTTTGAGTGAAGAACCGTTATCCTTTGCCTCGTATTGATGATCTGTTTGACCAGCTTCATGGCGCACGAATGTTTTCTAAGATTGATTTGCGCTCAGGTTACCATCAGTTGAAGATTCGGGAGCTAGATATCCCGAAGACTGCTTTCAGGACTCGGTATAGTCATTACGAGTTCCTTGTTATGTCATTTTGGCTGACTAATGCCCCAGTAGCCTTTATGCATTTGATGTACATCGTGTTCCGACCGTATCTTGACTCGTTTGTCATTATCTTAATTGATGATATTCTAGTGTATTCCTAGAGTCGGGAAGATCATGAGCAGCACCTGAGGACTGTGCTTCAGACTTTGAGAGAGAAGAAGTTATATGCTAAGTTCTCGAAATGTTAGTTTTGGTTGGATTCAGTGGCATTCTTAGGCCACGCGGTATCGAGTGAGCGTATTTAGGTGGATCCGAAGAAGATAGAGGTTGTGCAAGGTTGGCCCAAACCATCATCAGCTACCGAGATCCACAGTTTCCTTGGCTTGGTGGGTTACTACCATCATTTTGTGGAGGGGTTTTCATCGATTGCAGCCCCTATGACCAGGTTGACCTAGAAAAGTGCTCCATTTCAGTGGACGGAGGAGTGTGAGGCGAGCTTTTAGAAGCTCAAGACATCTTTGACTACAACGCCAGTTTTGATATTGCCTACAAGTTCGAGGTCTTATATGGTCTATTGTGATGCCTCGAGGATTGGCCTCGGAGCCGTGTTGATGTAGGACGGTAGGGTAATTGCCTACACGTCCAGACAGTTGAAGATACATGAGAAGAACTACCTTGTTCACGACCTTGAGTTAGCTGTCATTGTTCACGCCCTGAAGATTTGGAGCCATAATTTATACCGGGTTCCATGTGAGATTTATACTGACCACGGAGCTTGCAGCACCTGTTCAAGCAAAGGGATCTAAATTTGCGCCAGAGGAGGTGGTTAGAGTTACTGAAGGACTATGATATCACCATTTTGTATCACCTGGGCAAGGCCAATGTGGTGACCGATGCTTTGAGTCACCGGGTAGAGAGTTTGGGGAGTTTGGCTTATTTACTAGCATCAGAGAGGCCTATGACGATGGATGTTCAGGCCTTAACCAGCCAGTTTGTGAGATTGGATCTTTCAGAGCCCAGTCGGGTTCTAGATTGTGTGGTTTCTCAGTCTTCCTTATTTGATCGTATCAGGGAGCGTCAGTATGATGACAGCATGGTGATGCCAGAGATGTGATTATTGGTGATGTTGGGGTATTAAGGATGCATGATCGGATTTGTGTACCCAATGTCGATGGGCTTCGAGTGTTGATTCTAGAGGAGGCCCATAGTTTGCAGTATTCCATCCATCCGGGTGCCTGTGAAGATGTATTAGGATTTGAGGCAGCACTATTGGTCGAGGCGGATGAAGAAGGATATAGTTGGATTTGTATCTCGGTGCCTCAACTATCAGTAGGTGAAGTATGAGCACTAGAGACCGGGTGGGTTGCTTCAGCAGATAGACATTTCGGAGTGGAAGTGGGAGCGGATCACCATGGACTTTGTAGTTGGGCTCCCACGGACTTTGAGGAAGCTCGATGCTATTTGGGTGATTGTGGATCGGCTGACCAAGTCCGCTCATTTCATTCCTGTGTGTACTACTTATTCTTCAGAGCGGTTGAAGGAGATTTATATCAGGGAGATTGTTCGTATGCATGGTATTCTAGTGTCCATCATTTAGGATAGAGGTACACAGTTCACATCACGGTTCTAGAGGGTCGTTCAGCATGAGTTGGGTACTCGGGTGGAGTTGAGTGCAACATTTCACCCTCAGACGGACGGACAGTCTGAGCATACTATTTAGATTCTTGAAGATATGCTCCATGCGTGTGTGATTGAGTTTGGAGGGTCTTGGGATCAGTTCTTGCCATTGGCGGAGTTTGCTTACAACAATAGCTATCAGTCCAACATTCAAATGGCACCGTATGAGGCTTTATATGGTAGACGATGTAGATCCCCGGTGGGTTGGTTTGAGCCGGGTGAGGCCAGATTATTGTGCACAGACTTGGTTCAGGATGCTTTGGAGAAGGTCAAGGTGATTCAGGATAGACTCCGTATAGCCCAGTCCAGACAGAAGAGTTACGCGGATAAGAAGGTTCGTGATGTTTCTTATATGGTTGCAGAGCAGGTTCTGCTTCGAGTTTCGCCTATGAAGGGTGTTATGAGATTTGGGAAGAAAGGGAAGTTGAGTCCGAGGTTTATTTGCCCCTTTGAGATATTGAGGCGTGTTGGGGAGGTTGCTTATGAGCTTGCATTACCTCCCAGCTTGGCAGGAGTTTTTCCGGTATTTCATGTTTCGATACTCCGGAGGTATCATGGTGACCCGTCACACGTGTTGGATTTTAGTTTAGTCTAATTGGACAAGGATCTATCTTATGTTGAGGAGCCAGTGACAATATTGGACAGGCATGTTAGAAAGCTGAGGTCAATGAACATTGCATCGGTAAAGGTTCAATGGCGAGGTCAGCCGGTCGAGGAGGCGACCTGGGAGACCGAGCAGGATATACGCAGCCATTACCGTCACCTTTTCACTACTTCAGGTATGTCTCTATGCTCGTTCGAGGACGAACGAATGTTTAAGTGTAGGAGGATGTGACGACCCGGCCGGTCATCTTAAGAATTTACGCCCCGATCCTCTATTAACTTCTTTCCTAGAGTTTATTTCTGCTATTTTGATATGCCAGGATGTTCGGTTTTGAGTTTCGGAGATTTTTTGGGACACTTAGTCCCTAAATGAGAGCTTAAGTGTTGGAAGGTTGACTATAGTCGGAACAGTATGAAGACGGCCTCGGAATGGAAATCCAATGGTTCCGTTAGCTCCGTTGGGTGATTTCGGGCTTAGGGGCGTGTTCGGATTGTGTTTTGGAGGTCCGTAGCTAATTTAGGCTTGAAATGCCGAAAGTTGAATTTTGGAAGTTTCCGGTTCAATAGTGAGATTTTGATCCGAGGGTCGGAATGGAATTCCGTAAGTTGGAGTAGCTCCGTAGTGTTTAATGTGACGTGTGTACAAAATTTTAGGTCATTTGGACGAGGTTTGATACACTTTTTGATCGAAAGCGTATTTTTAGAGTTTTGGAATTCTTAGGCTTGAATTCGATAAAAAATAGGTGTTTTGATGTTGTTTTGAGCGTTCCAATGGTTGGAACAAGTTTGAATGAAGTTATGGAATATGTTGGTAGGTTTGGTTAAGGTCCCGGGGGGCCTCAAGTGAGTTTTGAGTGGTCAATCAGACAATTTCATGATGTTTGAAGTTGCAGAAAACTGTTGTGTGTGTTGTAGACTAGTTGTTCTTCGCGTTCGTGAGTGGACCCTAACGTTCGCGAAGGGTTAGGATGTGCGGCTGAAGGTTTGGCCTTCGCGTTTGCGAGGGAGGTCCCGCATTCGCGAAGGGATGGGGTCTTTGAACTACGCGTTCACGAGAAGGGAGTCACGTTCGCGATGGGCTGGGAAGCTGAGCCTTCGCGTTCGCGAAGAAAGAAAAGTGGTCAACGTCAATTTGTGCTTCGCGAACGTGAGGCTTTGACTGCGTTCACCAAGAAGTATTTAAATGCCTGGGCAGAATGATTTAAAAGGCCTATTCCGCGATTTTGAGCCTAAGTTCCTTCATTTTTGGGCGATTTTGAAGTTTTTTGAAGGGGATTGAAGAGGGATTCAAGGGGAATCACTTGGAGGTAATATTTTTGACTTCATAACTCGTTTATATGTGATTAAAAACTTAATTGGTGGTGAGAAATTTGGGAAAAATGGGTAATTAGGGCTTGAGATTAAGAGACCTTAACATGGGTATTTGAGGGGTCAATTGAACTTTGATTTCAGTGATCTTGTTATGTATAGACTCGTGAGGGTACGAGGTTTCTGAAAATGTAAATTTTACCTGATTCCGAGACGTGGGCCCGAGGGGCGTTTTGGTCATTTTACCTAATTTCGCATATTAGCTTAGAATTTCTTTGTAGAATCAGTTACTTGAACTGTTATTTACGTTATGCAATTGAATTGAATAGATTTGGGCCATTTGGAGCCGAGTAATCGTGGCAAAAGCGTGGTTTCAGGTTGATTTTGAGCCGGTTCGAGGTAAGTGGTTTGTCTAACCTTGTGTGTGGGACCTTCCCCTTAGGATTGGTATATTTGGTAATTGAAATGCCTTATACGTGAGGTGACGAGTGCGTACTTATGCTAATTGTTGGAAATCTGGTTTTCATTAAGTAATTACTAGTATGTTCCCTTTCCTGTTTTTATTACTTGCGCTATTAAGCCTGTTGTCAGTTTAGGAAAGCATGTTTAAGTGACTTAATTGCTTTACTTGCTCAAACTGCCTTACCTGAATTATATGCAGCATGCTAGGCTAGAATTACTTGTTCGCCTTAATATGAAATTGCCATTTCTGAATATTTTTCTGTTGTTGCTGTGTATTTACATTGGAACTATGGATGTGGGATTCCGGTAGCTCCCCCCACCTTACCTGTTTATTTTGTGACTACGAATGTGGGATTCCGGTAGATCCCCCTGCACAGTTATATGGAACTACGGGAAATGCATCCGGTAGATTCCTCCAGTACTAGGTATTTACATTTGGGACTACGAAACGAGATTCCGGTATATCCCCGCGTACTATGAGTTGGACTACGGGATGGGATCCCGAGAGATCCATTGGATATGTGCATATGGGACTACAGGACGGTATCCTGGGAGATCCCCGGTTGTTATTTGGGTGCTAAGTCGCATTTCTTTCCCTGTTTTGCCTTGTCTCTATAATAGTTGTTGTTGCCTTTTTTATATCATGTGTTACTTTTATCGCTGTATTTATTTATACCGTTCTGTTCTACACTGTCAAACTTTATATTTTATTTAACCTCAGTAGGGCCCTGACCTTCCTCGTCACTACCCGACCGAGGTTAGGCTTGGCACTTATTGAGTACCACTGTGGTGTACTCATGCCCCTTCTACGCATCTTTTTCATGTGCAGATCCAGGTATTGCGACTCAGTCCTATCATCCTTGAGGCGAGGTGACTGCTCCAACGACTTCGAGGTATATCTGTCGCGTCCGCAGACCGAGGAGTCCCTTTCTATTCTAGATTTTAAACATTTTCCCTTCTGTATTTCTTTTCCTTGTTAGATATTCTGGAGTTAGAGTACTGTGTAGTGATCCTTAGCTTGTGATTCATGGGTTTTCCGGGTCTTGGAAGTATGTATTGGTTTGAGAGTTAAATATTGTGTATGCCGAGCGGCACTTTTAAACACTGTTTTATCACTCTTCATTCTATTTTAATTTATTTTTATTCCGCACTTTGGGTTATCTTCCGAAATTTAGGCTTACCTAGTCGTAGAGGACTAGGTGCCGTCACGATGGTTCACGGAAGGCGAACCGGGGTCGTGACACCAGTAGTGAGCGCATGTAGCATATAGTGCTGAGTGATTGAGTATGCTAAGTGATTGAGTACTCTGAGAGTCTAAGTACATGGGTTTATAATTGTGATACATTACATTTGACATGCATATTTGACATGTCAGTATAGGGATGTGACATTCCTTATGCTAGCTTAACTTGGCATATTTATCAATGTTGAGCTTAAATTGTTGAACACCTAAATTCATGTACTGTGTACAAGCTAAATGTGGAAGTCCTCTGCACTATTACTATCATTATCTTGTTGTATATGTGTTGTCATTATTTTATTTGGATTACATCATTCTGAGCTCGTCACTACTTTTAGCCTACGGTTAGTGCTGTTACTTATTGAGTACATTGGGTCGGTTGTACTCATACTATACTTTGCACTTCGTGTGCAGATCCAAATATATCTGGACATGGCGGTTGCTAGATTTGGTGCACTATCTGCTCGGAGACTATTGAGGTAGTTGATATGATGCCCGCAAACCTCGACTCTCCTTCCTTTCTGTTTTATTATGTACTGTTCTTTTCAGGTTGTATTAGAGATTTAGACTATGTTGACCCTTAGTAGCTCATGTTCTCGGTTATGCTAGGATTTTGGGATTCGTTGTCGTTGAGTTTCAGTTGTTTTTATCATTTATTTATGAGATTTTTTTCTACTTTTGAACTTATTAAATATTATGTTTTTAATTCAAATACGTAGTTATTATGTGATTGTCGGAATGCCTAGTAATGTGATAGGCACCATCACGGCAATTTGGGATTTGGGTCGTGACACTAAAGTTCCTGGTGAAAGGTCTCATCAAGGTTCAAATGTCGCGACTGCACCATCAACACCACCAACACAGCCACCACCAACACTATCATGACCCAAAACCTGTAATAGGTCGCGATATCGCCTAATGCCGCCGTTAGGCAAGCCTAGAAGTGAACCTCCAATTTAATTATCCCCTTTTAACTTTAAAAAAAATAGAAGTTTCATTTTAGTCACCAAAATAAGTAAGATCTCATGCAACCATACATACTCCTTTCTCAAAAAATATCAAGCGTGAGAAATACATAAACTATAATGATAGTAGTAATAATCGCAACAGTGCATAAGCGCTAGAAGCCCCAAAACACGGTGCCACAAGTGCAAGAGAAATCTAGGGAATATACAAAACTAATACAACTACTATCTCAAGTATAATAGACAGAAATAGTATGCAAGGTAGAGGGAGACTCCGGTGCTGCAGATCGAAGCAAGGCAAGCAACTCACCACTAAGTCTCCGTAGAAGTACGGCTATGCACCCGTATGACCACTGGTATTACCTATCTCAGTACATGCACATTCAGTGTAGAAGTGTAGCGTGAATACGTAAAATAACGCGTACCCATTAAGTATCTAGTCTAACATCGAAGAAGTAGTGACGAGGGGTCAATTAGATACTTAGTAATTGTCAAACAGTAATAAAAACACATAAAGTAGACATGGAGGATGTACAACAAGTAGCAACAAAACATATAAATTTTTTTATAGTAAATCCCCCATATGAATCTATATCAAATCACTAAATATGTCCTAATCAGCTTTGAAGGCGCAAACTCAACTATTACCAAACCAAATCTAGTCTCAAGTATTACGCATGAATCTACCAAGACAAACGGTCTAATCTTATATGAATAGTGATACTCAGTACTACTGAGGTAAACAACCCGATCCCATGAGAATAGTGTTACCATACTGCCGAAGCAAATGGCCAGATCCCATAACAATAATCTAATATACTGCCGAGGCGAACGGCCCAATCCCATAGGAATGGTGATACTCAGTACTCCCGAGGAGAAAGCCCGATCCTATAAGAATAGTGTTACTATATTACCAAGGCGAACAGTTCGATCCCATAAGAGTAGAGAAATTTACCTCGCTCACGGAAGTACATGCGAGTCGAGAAGACACGGATCCATAGTTCATCAAATATTTCCCAATTTTTACAAAGTAAGAGGCTAAATCAGTATCTTTATTCTAATCCTCAATCTCAATCATAATCAAGGAAATAAATACACAGGATAGATACAAATAGCACAACTAAGGCGTGATGTGAATCTAAGTCTACCCAGACGTACATGAATATAGCTACATACGAACTCTCACCACCTCATGTGTACGTAGCTCTCGACAACAAATAGCACACAACAATTAATACACCTACGAGGACAAATTCCCTCATACAAGGTTAGGAAAGAGACTTACCTCAATTTCAAGTCCTCAATCCGACTCTTTAACCTCACTAGAACTCCTCAAATGGTGCCAAGGACTCTGAAACTAATCAAAAGTCGTATAAACTAATAAATATATGCTCAAAAGTTCATAATTTAGCGATTAAACTAGTTTTCCAACCAAATCTGGGAAGTCCATAAAAATCACCTTCGGACCCATATGCCCGAATTCTGAAAATATTCGAAGATAAATGTTACACATGACCTCACGACCTCAAATATATAATTTATTACCAATTCTATGATCAAATCTCATTTTTACCAAACCCTAGGTTCCAACTAAATCCCACAAATTTTCCCTTAATTTCATGTTAAATCTACCCATAGTTTGTGTATTTAACTCAAGAATTGATAGGGATCACTTACTATGAACTCGATTCCTAGGAGGTCTTATGTAAGAGAAATGTGATAAAGATGTTCCCCTAATGATGCAACATGGTAAGGTGATAGCTTATGCTTCTAGGCAACTCAAGAATCCTGAAAAAAACTATCCAACACATGACTTAGAACTTGCGGCGGTGGTTATTGCATTGATGATTCGGCTTCATCATTTGTATAGGGTCCATGCAGATGTATTCACGGACCATAAGAGCCTTCAATATATTTTCAAACAGAAGGAATTGAATTTGAGGCAGAGAAGATGGTTTGAGTTACTCAAGGATTACGACATCGATATTCTGTATCATTCGGGGAAGGCTAATGTTGTAGTGGATGCTCTCAGCCAAAAATCTATAGGTAGTTTGGCAAATTTTGAGGCATATCAAAGGCCGTTGTCCAAGGAGGTTCATCGGTTGGCTAGTTTGGGAATTCGCCTTGCGGACTCGAGTGAAGGAGGGTTACTTGTACAAAATAGGGCTGAATCATTGCTTGTTATAGAAGTCAAGGAGAAGCAATACGACGATCCATTGTTGGTACGATTGAAGGAGGGGTTCATAAACATAAGACTATGGCTTTTTATCTTGGCATGGATGATGATGTACACTAAGATACCAAGAGCGATTATGTGTTCCAAATGTAGATGGTCTCCAGGAAAGAATCACGGCCTTCTAGGTATTCCATGCACCCAAGCTCTATGAAGATGTACCATGATCATAAGGAAGTCTACTGGTGGAATGATATGAAGAGGAATGTAGCAGACTTTGAGGCAAGATGTCCCAATTGTCAGCAAGTGAAGGCCGAACATCAAAGTCATGGTGGGTTGGCACAGAACATAGAAATTCCGATGTGGAAATGGGAGATGATCATTATGGACTTTGTGGTAGGACTACCTCCCACACCTCGCAAGTTTGACTCGATTTGGATGATTGTGGATTGACTCACGAAATCAACACACTTCTTACCTATTAAGGCTACCGACACAATGGAATAATATGCTCAGTTGTATATCAAGGAAATAGTTAGGCTGCATGGCACTCCAGTTTCCATCATTTCTGATCGGGGGCATAGTTCATGGCTAACTTCTAGAAGAAATTTTAGTAGGGGTTGGGCACTCAGGTAAATCTTAGTACAACCTTCCATCCTTAGACCAACGGCCAAGTAGAGCGGACTATTCAGACGCTTGAGGATATGTTGCACGCTTGTGTTCTTGACTTTAAAGGTAGTTTGGATGATCATTTGCCGCTCATAGAATTTGCTTATAACAATAGTTATCATGCTAGTATTCAGATGGCACCATTCGAGGCTTTATATGGTAAGAGATGTAGATCTCCCATTGGGTGGTTCGAGGTTGGAGAAGAGGAATTGATAGGACCAGATCTCGTGCATCAGGCTATGAAGAAGGTTAAGGTTATTAAGGATCAGTTGAAAACTGGTCAGGGTCGTCAAAAGTCCTATTCGGATTTTCGTCGTAGAGATTTGGGGTTCAAAGAAGATGATTAGGTACTCTTGAAGGTTTCCCCCATGAAGGGTGTAATGCGGTTTGGTAAGAAAGGGAAATTGAGCCCGAGGTATGTCGAGCTGTATAGAATCATTCAAAGAATTGGTCAGGTGGCGTACAAGCTTGAGCTAATACCTGAGATGTTATTAGTGCACCCGGTATTCCATGTGTCTATGTTGAAGAAGGTAGTTGGAGATTCGTCACTTATTGTGCCAGTTGAGACTATTGAGGTTAGTGAAGAACTGACTTATGAAGATCTTGATTGGCAAGTTCGAAAGCTGAGAAACAAAGATATTGCCTCCGTGAAAGTGTTATGGAAAAACCAACTGGTCGAAGAGGCCACCTGGGAAGCCAAGGAAGAGATGAAGAAGAAGTATTCTCATTTGTTTGAATAGCTATGTAGTCGTGTCCATGATGTTAAAAGCTAAATTTTCTACAAATTATATTTCCCCTGTTATGGATACTCCTTCTTGGTAATGTAATGTTTATGACATTGTGGCGAACGTTGTTTCCATGTTGTTTTAACATCGTTGTGTTATGATTATACGGTTAGGACTGGTTTTTGGGATTCTCTGGCAGGTGGGTAGGCCCAATTACAAGGAAGACTCTGGAAATATTTTGGAAATTTAAGGAGTTAGTCAAAATTTGGAACTACTAGTGTGTGAAGTAACAATTGGGTCACATTGGGTGCTAATGGAGGGTCTTGACCCTCCTTCGAGGACGAATAATTCTAAGCGGGGGAAAATGTAAGGCTCCGTCCAAAAAATTCCTAATGATTCAAGATTTTAAAGTGTGATAGCAGTATTCGAGTTTAACACATCGGTTCTTCAAGCATACGTGGTATCACATTAAGCAAATGAGCTCCAAATTCAGTTTTGATTGAAGCATTAGATTCGTATTGAAAATTTGGAGCCATATAAAAAAGAATTATCGTATTCGGACATTGTATGTGAGAGTTATGCTCATTTCTGTGTCTTTCCCTTCGCCAACGTCTAGGGTAGCATGGGGCGCTAGCCCTAGCACTGGGATTTTTGAGGTTCTGGAATCAGCTCCATAGGTAGCCCCCCATACCAACTGCGGCGGTACAAACATTAAGTTATATACGGGGTTCTTTCCCCCCACTTTATTTGGACGAATTTTGGAGTTCTTCTTCAGTCACTCAAGACCACCAACTCCTCTCTTCTTCAAGATAATCAATCCACGTTATCTTGGTGTGAAATTCCATCATTTCTACACTAGTGTTGATGAAATCTACATATGGAATCCTTAGATTTTCAAAAAAATTCTTCAAGAACACAAAAAGAGGGTTTTGCAAGATATCTTCCAAAAGATAATCCTGCACCCTTAGACTTATATGCATGGATTTATTAAGGGAATATGAGTATGGATTAAGTATTGGGACTCATGATATAGTGATTGGAAGCCATAATTTCCCAATTTAAGTACATAACCATTGTAGAGACTGAAAGGTAATAATTTGATGAAATTTTGTTGGTTGGATGTGGATGGATGGTCATGCATGTGATGTTGGAAGTTATAAAATGTTTATGAATGATGGGGGGGAATAAATTGTTGGTAAATGATGGAGTTGGATAAACTAATTCTATGGCTATGAGATGTAGAGATTTATGCCTACTATGTATTTGATAAAGTGTCTAAATGGCCTAAACTATGGAATTTGTTACTAATGATGGTTCCATTGGATGTTGATATTGTAGATTGAAGTTGCTTAGTGTAGTAGATCATTGTAGTATCATTAAGGATGATTGTTGAAAGTAAAAAGGTGTGCAGGAAATACAAAACGCAAAATGCAAAATGTGAAATATGAACACGACCAACGTGCTAAGAGAAATAATACAATTGTGACCACTAGTGCCAATAAAAAAAAGAAGAGATGTGAAAAAGTGTGAAATGGGATGATTGATAGAAAAGGATGATGTCTCCAATGAAACGGCCTAGCTGATCGGGTCGTGACCGGACGCCATGCAACATACATGGTAGAGATTGTGTTGAAACTTGTACTTGAAATTATGATTGTGTTTGATGTCTCGAATGAGACGGCCTAGACGATCGGGTCGTGATCAGACGCCATATCACACACATGGTGGTGATTGTGCTGGAAATTGTAAATTCAATTGGAGTTGTGATTATGACTGTGGTTGATGTCTTAGATGAGATGGCCGATCGGGTCGTGATCGGACTCCGTATTAGAAGTACGGTGGTATTGCGAATGGTGATATATCGGTGCTAAGATATCCCAACCTACAATATGAAGGTTTACTTGAAATACTTATCTTGCTCCTAACTTGATGTTTGATATCACTTGAGGTTTTTAATTGATATTATGATTGTTCCTTCTAGCATTATTACTTATTCTTTTGAAAGCGTATTTAGTTATACATACTAGTACTATTTAATATGTACTTACATCCATTTTTCCCGGGGCGCTGCATCATTAATGGATGCTAGGGGTTCCACAGTAGACGTCATTGATCAGTGATAGCGGTACACTCTCTTCCCAGATGACTTGGTGAAGCCCACTTCACTTAGGGTCATGTATCTTTTATTCCTCACTTGTTGTGTTTCAGGTATAGCTGGGGTCTTATTGCCGGCACTATCATTTTACTCTTTGTATTTGTTAGAGGCTCCGTAGACACAGTATGGGTTGTATATGGGTGCTGGGAATGTCAAACAAGTTGTGTTGTGATTGAATCACTTGTTCCACTTCGAACCATGAAAGTGTGTGTATTTTGAGATTTATTAAATGAAGTAACTAAGGGTAATGAAATTGGTATTGTATACTTGATATCCTTATTGGCTAATTAAGGAAGATACATATTCCCTTTATTCATGAGTGAGTTTGGGTAGAAAGGTATTGTATAGGATTGCTTGGATAGGTTATCTCGGTTAAGCACCGGTCGCGCTCCACGAGGTCGGGGCATGACAAATCTACGGTCCGCATACTATTTCTGCGATTGCAGAATGGGCTACAGAATCCCCTTCTGAATTTTTCATTTCAAATTCCATGACAGAAATGCGGTCCACATAATGATTCCACGGTTGCAAACTTGACCGTAGAATCGCCTTCTTCAGCCAAACTTTTCCATCAACTATTTACTGCATTCTTCAACCTAAAAAGTTCGAGTTTCTATAATTTTTGTGCCCATTAGTCTACCTCAGCACTACAAAACCTTAAATTCTTAGCGAAATTTTCCGGGGCCTTACATTCTCCCCTGCTTAGGATCATTCTTCATCAAATGAGGGTCAAAATCCATCACTAGAATCCACTGTGGCCCAACTATTACCTCACACACCAGTCATACCGAATTTTTACAAACTCCCAAAATTTGCAAAAATTTAGCCAGAGTTTCCCCTGTAACTAGGCCTATCCACCTGTCAGAGAATCCCAGAAACCAATCCTAACAACATATACATAATCCAACAACCTAACATAACATGAAAACAATACCAACCATGGCCTCATAAGCAATATATTACTAGAAAAGAAACACCATTAACATTAACTATCCAGGTGATACATAATTCATTGATGGTAAGCTCTCAACATCTTCATAGAACATAAATACTTAATTACATAGCTATTCAAACAAATGAGGGTACTTCTTCTTCATTTCTTCCTCGGCCTTCCAAGTAGCCTCTTCAACCTGTTGGTTTCGCCATAACACTTTCACGGAGGCAATTTCTTTATTTCTTAACTTTTGTACTTGCATATCAAGAATGTCAACTGGTATTTCTTCATAAGTCAGTTCTTCGTTAACCTCAATAGTGTCAACCGGAACAATGAGTGGCAGGTCTCCAACTACTTTCTACAACATAGACACATGAAATACCGGGTGCACTAATGACATCTCAGGTTGTAGCTCATGTTTGTACGCCACCTGACCAATCCTCTGAATGATTATGTATGGTCTGACATACCACGGACTCAATTTCCATTTCTTACCAACCACATTATACCCTTGATGGGGGAAACCTTCAAGAATACCCAATCATCTTCTTTGAATTCCAAATCCCTGTGACGAACATCCGAATAGGACTTCTGACGACTCTAAGCAGTTTTCAATCGCTTCTTAATGATCTTAACCTTCTCCATTGCTCTATGCATGTTGTTTGTTCCTATCAACTCATCTTCCCTAATTTTGAACCACCCAATGAGAGATCTATATCTCCTACCATATAAAGCCTCGAATGGTGCCATTTGAATACTAGCATGAGAACTGTTGTTGTAGGAAAATTCTATGAGTGGCAAATGATCATCCCAGCTACCCTTGAATCAAGAACACAAGCACGCAACATATCCTCAAGTGTTTGTGTTACACCCCATGTTTTCGCACGTGAGAGTACGTCGTAAGTCAATTGATGTAAGATCAGAAATGAGATTGTATTGAAAGTACATTAAGTAAGTTAATCATATTACCTTGGAGGTTATAAATATTTAAGATCGTGAATAATGAGTACCAAGAGGGTTGTAAAGCTTAGAAGCTAAACCAATTTAAGAAAATAAGTTTCTTTGAAAGTTGACAAGTTTGGAATGTTATAACTTTGGGGCTAGAATAGGGTTCTTAACATGATAAGGAGGTTATTCTATGAGTTATTTTAGTCATACGATAGTCGTGTGCTACGTTTTGAATTCAAGCAAGTTATGGAACAAAAGTTGGCAAAGATCATAAGAAGTTTCATTCATAATGTGCTGAAAATTAGGTCAAATGTAGCTGAGTTTTTCTCAAAATATACCTGGAATTATTGGATGATCTACCTAATAAATTTAACATCTACAAGTCTAGTTTTAACACATTAAAGCATTCGTTGATACGACATCGGAGTAGAGAGATATTCGCGTTTTTGCGAGATTGCGCAAGCAGCTCTGTTGGGACCCACATGAGACGGCCACCGACCTTACATCTTTTAAAACATGTTTCATCCTCATTTCGGGTCATTTCTGAGCCAAATTTTGTCCAAAGGCTCTCCAAAACCCTCACTAAAACATCCCAAGATCCCAAGAACCAAACTCAAAGGAAATCAACTCAAATCATCATCAAAGGTGTTAAAGACTATAAGAGAATGCTTCTATGATATTGTGGTGTGATTGAGGGCTATTGTGAGCTACATTAAGATAGGGTTTTGAGTTGTAGCTACTGTCCAAGGTATTTATAACATTGTATGCGGAAAAATCAGAGGGCCTAATTTCTTACTATCGAGTCACTTCAGAAGAACACCTCGAGACCCCGAGGATGCGAAGCTGTGACCGAGTTCCTTCCCTCGGAGCTCGTCGAGGTTCGACTTAAAGAGGATACAAATCGAGGTTGGAGTCAAATGGGGAACTCCCAAGGCACACGGTTAAGTCTGACAAAGCCAGCCTACCCAAAGCCTGTATCAAGGTGTCACATCTTGCCGTCCTATCTCCATGCTTTTACAATTAATGTATTTTGTACTGTAACAAGATTCCCCTCCTATATAAAGGGGATCATTATCTCTTTGTAAGGGGTTGTTGTGGCTCCAACTATTCTACACAAGATTAATAACAACTCTCTCTGTCTCTTTTCTCTCTAACTTACTCACTCGAGACTACCTCTTACATTTACTACTTTCATAATTTATTGCTTGATATTGGCTATAAAGAGCCTCCTTTTAATTATATCCTAACAGTTAGCCTTTCCTGATTATCCCCAATAGCTCGAGCCCGAGCCCAGGCATAGACCTCGAGGCCTCTCATCGGTCAGTCCGAGGCCCGGACAGTAAGCCCCTCGGTTCACATATCTAGCATCAACTACTCTAACAACTAGCATAAAATAGATCACGTATTTTTAGAGTCCCATCAACAAATTTAATTGTTATTACAATTTTCACGTTAAACAAACATCTTATTTATTGTGCCTAAGGTTAATCTTATGTTGATTGTGTTGTTTGAGTAAAAACATAAGATAGCACTTGAAAGAACATGGGATATGGTTGTCTTTTTGGTTGGACTGTTTGTGGCTAAATATATGGTTTGTGGTAGCTAGAAATTGTAAGAAATGATTTAATAATGTTGTGTCTACTGTTGTTAAGCTTTTATAGGTGTTAATTAAGTTTATTGAAGAAGAAAAGATAAAAAAACAAGTGATTGATGATAAAAATTAAGGTGCTATACGTATTGGGCTGTTTTGGAAGGCATTTTGTTGATGTTTGAACTAAAAACAATATAGTACACATAAGTATGTTGTTCTGGAGGTTGTAAACTAATTTATGGAATAAGAGTTGGAATCAATTTATATCTTGTTATAAGTAAAAACGAGCTTGCCACTCAATATGATTGTTAAGATAATCGGAAAAGCTCATATTGAATTATATTGTTGTTGTTGTTGCTATTATTGGTTATAGTTGTTGTTGTTGGGCTGTTGATGACCCTTACTGGTCTTTGGATGTATTAAAAAATAGGGGAGTTGTTTCCCGGTTTTCCTTAAGCCATATGACTAGCCAAATACGATGGTACGACCTTATATGTTAACGACAATATCATTTCACTTATTGTAGATGCAAGACGTTGTGTTGATATTGGTTGAGTGATAATGAAGAGATAATACAGGTATGTTAAGGCTATCCATTCTTTCCTTTTGGCATGATCCATAGGATACCACGAAACGAGCAAGCACACAACTTTCATAAATGATTTTATTCTTAGAAGTACTAGGGTTGCCTATGTTCTTGATTCCCCATATATTCTACTACCATATTGTCTATTCATGGGTCTTATGACATTCCAATAGATATTATGGACTTACTTCATTATGCGTTGCATCATTTATACATCTATATTGACACATGACCAGATTGCATTATATACGCGTATATTATATGTATATGTGGTATGGAGAAAGGTTATGGCGTTATATACACACCACCACTTGATCAGCTGGTATACGTTGATGATTCGCCCACAAAGGCCGAGATGATATGATGGGATGTCCTCAGAAGCTTGATGATGTTATGTATGCATATACCTATGCATGATATGACATTATACACATATGCATGACATTATAAATGTCATGATTCACAGAGCTATTCAGACTTACAGGTTGAGTTCTTTACTTCATGTTTCTTTCATGTATTTTATATATTGCTTTCATGACTTACATATTCAGCACTTTATTTGTATTAATACATCCCTTTTGCCTGGGGACACATTGTTTCATGCCCGCAGGTCCCGATAGATAGGTTGACAGTCGTCCTAGTAGGCTATCAGCTCAGCGGAAGGTGCTGGTGCACTCCACTTGCTCCGGAGTTGCCTATTTGGTCAGTATGATTTGGACATGTATTGATTAGTATGGCGGGGCCCTGTCCCGACCTTTATGATATTTACGTACTCTTAGACGCTTGTAGACAGATGTCATATATATGGATACTTGTATGGCCTTGACGGACAATGTGTTGAGTGTAGAAATGATCATGTCGGCCTTATAGGCCCGTATGTCACATGTATAAGCTTATATATTATGTTGGGCCGTCCTATGTCTAGTATTCCTTTATGTTTTATTCTGGTTATCTCATGACGGCCCTTATGGCCCATTTACCAAGATGGTATGATAAGAAAGATACGTTACATTGGTACTCGGTTGACTAAGGTACCAGGTGCCCGTTGCGACTTTCCGATTTGGGTCGTCACAGTTTGAATAGTCCGCTCTGCCTGCCAATCGATCTGTGGATGAAAGGCTATACTAAGATTCACCTGAGTACCCAAACCTTGCTGAAATGTCTTCCAAATTTAGCTATGAATTGTTCCCCCCGATCAGAAATGATAGAAATTAGAGTGCCATGCAACCTTACTTTCTCATTGATATACAACTGAGCATACGGTTCCACCGTATTGGTAGTCTTAATAGGCAAGAATTGTGCTGATTTCGTGAGTTGATCCACAATCACCCAAATTGAGTCAAACATACGAGGAGTGCGAGGTAGTCCTACCACAAAGTCCATATTGATCATCTCCCACTTCCACGTTGGGATTTCTATGTTCTGTGCCAACCCATCAGGTCTTTGATGTTCGGCTTTCACTTGCTGATAATTTGGACATTTTGTCACAAAGTCCGCTACATTCCTCTTCATATTATTCCACCAGTAGACTTTCTTAAGATCATGATACATCTTTGTAGAGCCTAGGTGCATGGAATATCTAAAACTGTGAGCTTCATCCATGATTCTTTCCCGAAGACCAACTACATTTGGGACACATCCTTGGTACCTTAATGTACCATCTTTCGTGCCAATAGAAAAGTCCGTGGTCTTGTGTTTATGAATCCCCTCCTTTAACTGTACCAATAATGGGTCGTTGTATTGCTTCTACAACAAGTGATGATTCAACCCTATTTTGCACAATCACCTCTCCTTCACTAGAGTCCGCAAGACGAACTCCCAAACTAGCAAACTGGTGAACCTCCATGGCCAATAGTTTTTGATATACCTCCAAGTGAGCCGAACTTCCCATAGATTACCGGCTAAGAGCATCTGCCACAACGTTAGCCTTTCCTGGATGATATAGGATATCAATGTCGTAATCCTTGAGTAACTCAAGCCATTTTCTTTGCCTCAGATTTAATTCCTTCTATTTGAAAATGTATTAAAAGCTCCTATGGTCCGTGAATATATCCACGTGGACCCATACAAATAACGATGCCAAATCTTCAATGCAAAAACCACCGCCGCAAGCTCTAAGTCATGCGTTGGATAGCTCTTCTCATGATTTTTGAGTTGCCTGGAAGCATAATCAATCACCTTGCCATGTTGTATTAATACACTCCCAAGTCCAATCCTTGAAGCATCATAATATACCACCAACCCATTTGTACCCTCTGGTACGGTCAACACCAGTGTGATAGTCAATCTTGATTTGAGCTCCTGGAAGCTCTCTTCACAAGAGTCAAACCATTGAAACTTAATTGCCTTTTGCGTCAATTTAGTCAATGGAGAGGCAAGAGTAAAGAAATTTCCCAGGGCCTTACAGATCAGTCGCTTTATGTAATTGTGCCTCGTTTCCTCTTTTAATGCTTCAAACATGTGTGTTTATGAATTTATGACTTGCGGGGTTGGTTAGATTTGTTCCAGGAAGCTTTCAGGTTGATATGGACCCTTGATTCTTCACTTAGAAGTTTAAATTTGAAAATGTTGACCATACTTTGACTTTCATGAAAACAACCCCGGAACTATATTTTTATGACTCCGATAGCTTCGTATCGTGATTTTAGACTTGGGAGTGTACCCGAAATTAATTTTGGAAGTCCGTAGGTTGGTTTGTGTTGATTTGCCGAAATTTAGCAATTTGAATTGAAAGGCTTGACCGTAGGTTGACTTTTAGCTATCGAGCTCGAAATTCGATTTTTGAACTGAGAATAGGTCTGTTATGGCATTTAGAACTTTTTTGCAAAATTTGGTGTCGTTTGGAGTTGATTTGATAGGATTCAGACGTTTAGTTGTAATTCTAGAAGTTCTTGAAAATTTCTTTGAAATTCATGCATTTTAGAGTTCAATTCGTAGTTTTAGAAGTTATTTTTGTGTTTTGATTGAGGGAGCTAGTTTGTATGATATTTTTAGACTTGTGTGGATGTTTGGTTTGGAGCCCAAGGGCTCAGGTGAGTTTCAGATGCTTAACAGAGTGTTGATAGAGTTTATTTTTGCTAGTTTTTGCACAGGTGCCTCAGGTCTCGCATTTGTGACTTTTTGGATCGCAATTGCAATGTTAGGCCAAGTCTTTTGGATTTGCATTTGTGAAACTAGTGTTCGCATTTGCGATAGGTACTCGGGGGAGAGCTAGTTTGCATTTGCGATCTTCATGGTCGCATTTGCGGAGGCCCAAGGTTCGCAATTGCAAAATTTTCAACGCATTTGCGATGACAGCAGAAATGGAAGGTCTTCGCATTTGCGAGGAATTCTTCACATTTGCGGTGTTCACAATTGCAAATCCCAGGTTGCATTTGCAACATCAGCGACTAGACAAAAAGCCGAGGGGCGGGATTTTTGAACCTATTCTCTCATTTTTTATTCCTAGACTCGGTAGAGGGGATTTGAAGAGGGGATTTTCACCTACAAACCTTGGGTAAGTGATTTTAATCTACTTCTAATCATATTCCATCAATTTATCTTAGATTTTAACATCAAAATCATGTGAATCAAAGTAAAAATTTGTTAAACTTTGTCAAGTTTTTGAAAAATAAGAAATTGAGTTTTGAGAGTCGATATGGACTCGGATTTTGAAACCAATCCGAGTAGACAGGACCTACCATTGGACCCGGATTTTGACCGGGTAGGTTTCGGGTTGACTTTTGTTGACTTTTCGAAAAAAGTGTAAAGGTCTTAACTTTATCTATTGCAATTGAAATCCCTAGCATTGTTTGATGATTTTGAGTTGATTTTGGTTAGATTTGAGCCGTGTAGAGGCAAATTTTAAGGGAAAAGCTATTTTCGAGTGTTGAATTAGCCTAGTTGAAGGAAGTGTCTTGCCTAACTTCGTGTGGGGGAACTACCCCCTAGGATTGGTATTGTTTGAATCAATTGTGATACGTGAAATCCGTGTACATAAGGTGGCGAGTGGGTACACGGGTTGTATGTGGTATTTGACCAATTTATGCTACTTAGACTATTTCCATGATTTAATTGAAATGCCATATCATGTTCTAAATTCTCATAGTCAATCTATTCTTATTTCTGTTAGTCTATCCTTACATGCCTTAATTGACTTATTTAGCACTTGTCTACATCCTACTTGATAACTTGCTCTCATGCTTAGTTGAACTTCTTGACTCTTTTATTGTTACATGCTATCTTTTCATTGTTAATTATCGTTATTTGAAGTTAGTGATCGTGTTATCTCTTTCCCTATTGATTATCATTACTTGAAGTAATTGTTCATGTTATCCCTTTCCTTGTTGATTTCCATTATTCGAAACTCATTGTTAAATGTTATCTCTTGTATTGTGAGTTAGTCTTATCCAATATCATGGTTATACATTATTTCTCTCATTGTTGAGTTATTTAGTGTTGAAGTTGTGAAAGTCGTTAACACATTGAGGCAAAGTTGGTTATTGTTGAGACATCTATCTTATTGAGCATTTTACATTCATTGTTGTTGTTGATATTCTTGTATACGTTGTGGTGGAGCTGATCTCGCCCAAACTCACACCACAATTATAGGTAGTGAGGCGGCCGAAGTAATAATAAAACCCAACACGAGTCGGGGTCGATTTCTCAGGGAGTTAGAAATGGGAGTAAGTATACACTTAGTGTAATTGTATAACGTGCATCAATTTGCACTTTCATATTCTTGTTGGTTGTTTCTATTTCTACTTTAAACTATTGATTGCAATTAATAAACTAGAAGACAATGTTTTTGGTTTTGGGTATTTTTCAAGTGATAAAAGATCTAGGGTCGTGACTTCCACCTAGGTGGTTACCTAACGGGTTGTAAACTCTAGGAAAAGTTTGATTAGTCGGGGTCGTAATATAGCAATCACACGCAATTACCCACTCTATACCTCTCGGTAGTTTGAGTGATTTTGCCCAATTTGGCTTTCTCAAGTCCAAATGGGTATTTCTCAAATCAAGTGATATATGCTCAAGTCGGGTCTTACTATCTCTAGATTTGACACTTTAATTGGGGCTATCAATTTCTTGAGTTCACCCCAATTCCTTGTTAGCCAAGTTTTCCTTGACTTAGTCTCTCTTTATCAAGTAGAGTCTAGGTCAAATAGGAATTAATCTATATGTGCAACCATTAATTCTAGAAATCAAGCATAAACAAGGCTAAATATCCTTAACCCAATCACAAACAAACCCTAAAATTAAATACCCATTAAGTACCCACACTAGGGTTGAGCCACAACCCTAGCTAAAGATTTAGCTACTCATGAAAAATAAGAAATACAAGAAGAAATTAAGATAGAATGCATAATAATTGATTAGACAAAGAAAATCTAATGTTTAGAAGTTAATCTAGTATAAAATTACTCAAAGAAGTAAAGAAAACGGCTCAAGTACACTTCTACAAACTAAACTTAACCTAAAAATGATAAAAAGTTCTATTTATATTAAGCTGAAAATATCGGACAAAAATGCCCCTGCGAAGGTTGTGCGGCCACACAATGTTGGTGCGGTCCGCACAATGTTGGAGTGGTCCGCACAATGGGCTTCTGTGGCCGCACAATTATCATGTGGTCCGCATTCTTGGGAATATGTTCTTGGAACTTCAAGTCTTCTGTGGTCCGCATGAAAATGAGTGCGGCCGTATTTCTGGTTATGTGGCCGCATTTCTGATTATGCGGCCGCACAAAAGTGATGCAGTCCGCACTCTCTTTTTTTGGACTTGAAACGACTCTCTGATTCTTCAAACATGCGGACCGCATAATAATTACTACGGCCGCACCTGACCTCCTGCGGCCGCACAATTTTGGTATGGTCCGCATTCCTTTAGCTGGCCTAAAAACTACTCTCTAAATCTCCCCTCTGTGGTCGCACTAGAATTGTGCGGTCCGTATTGCTGGCCTTTTTGCCCTGTTTTGGTTCTTGTTCACTTTTGACTCCTTTATGAGTTGATTTTGACTTCTTTGGCTTGTTTCCCAGTATTCCTGTAAGTAAGCACATTTCCTTAGTTTGCGGGATTACCTTTAAGCATTTTTGAGCTAAAACGCAAGTAAAAGAGAGCAAATAAGCGGTCAAAATCCTTACTTATCAACTCCCCCAAACTTAAGCTCTTGCTTGTTCAAGCAAATAAGGCAATTCCCACCTCCACTACATTCCACCTAAATGGAGCAGCATACTAGTGGTGGCGGGTGTACGAGGTGGGTAGCCTAGCCAAGGCAACTTCACTTACATGGTATTGGTTTTAAGAGTTTTTCTTGAGAGAGTTTGTTCCTCAAACCCTTCGGGATGCATGGTGCGCAGAGTTTGAGCAGCTGCACCAGGGTACTATTACAGTGTCAGAGTATGCTGTCTGATTCAGTGATTTGTCCAGGCATGCACCTTCCTTGGTTTCTACAGCTAGAGAGTTATTCCATCGATTTATCAAGGGGCTCAACTATGGTATTATGTTCAATATGGGTCGAGATTTGGAGGCAGATACCCCATATCAACAGGTGGTAGAGATTTCTCGGAGGTTGGAAGGTAATCGCGACCATGAGAGAGATGATAGGGAGGCCAAGAGGCCTCGTGGTACGGGAGGATTTAGTGGTGGTCACGCTGCAGCTATAGCCCGTCATGTGTTACGCCCCGCAATATTAAATCGATATTTCTTCCTGCATTATTACATTGTGATGATGTTACGCTTCGCAGTATTAAATTACGATGATGTTGCACCCTGTAGTATTGTACGTTGAATTTATCGTAAGGTAATTGACATCCGTCCAAGGTAAAAATTATTTGGAGATTTTAAGGATTTTGCTATTTCAAACAAGTGATGAGTAAATTCGTGAAGGTGAGAGGGGAAGCAAGTCAGGAAAAATGAATTTTCGTCCAAGTTGGGCATGATAGGATAAAATACGGGCCGAGCAATAATACCCGATATTTATGGACTAGTACCATACAAGGTACCATATGACCATTATAGTAGGATGTATAAAGTGTATTAAAAATAAGTAAAATTTTAAGTAATTTGAGATAATTCTTAATTATGCGGGTAATTGGTTAATTACCGGGTAATAGGGCATTACCTAATTAATTAGGGATATATATAATAAGGACTAAGTGGTGATGTGGCAGCCCCCATTCAAATTAAGTGACTAACAATTTTTAGTTGAAAGGTGGCATCTAACCGTAAGATTCTTACGTGTAAGAAACTTGACAAACTTTTGGCTTAATTGAACTCAAAATCAGCAAAGACTTAAGATAACTTCATTTGGCCTCATTTAAATCATATCACCTATTCCCAATTCAAACTTTCAAAGTAGATGCTACATCCAGCAAAGATTTAACAAATTTCTTACGAAAATTACTAGCTCCTTGGCAATGAAAGTTTCGCGATTCTAAAGGAGTACGGTGCAATCTTTCTCAAAAATATCATATGGATTGTTACCTACTTCGATCCGCCATTATGTATTCTTGCAAAAGACGCGTGTTAAAGGAATTTTCAATAGAATCGGTCCAGGTATGTTAAGGCTATCCCTTCTTTCTCTTTGGCATGATCTATACGACACGAACAAAACGATAAAATGCACAACTTCCATAAATGACTCTATTCATAGAAGTATTAGAGATGCCTATGTTCTTGAATTCCCATATGTCTTATTATTCTATCGTCTATTCAAGGGTCTTTGAAAATACGTAAGTTGATAAAGTTTGTTTCATGATATTAATCAGAGGTATAATGGCCTTATGGCATTTCGAGAGATTTTATTGGCGTACTTCTCATGCATTGCATTCATTTACATTGACCCATGATCAGATGACATTATATACGCATATATATATATATATATATATATATATATATATATATATATTGTACATGGGATATGGGAAAAGGTTACGACGTTATATATGCACCACCACCTGATCAGCTGGTATACATTGATAATTTTGCCCACAGTGGCCGGGATGATATGATGGGATGCCTTCAGAGGCCTGATGATTTTATGAAACATGTACCTATGCATGACACTATAATTATTTCATGATTTACAGAGTTATCCAGACTTACAGGTTAAGTCATTTACTCTATATTTCTTCCATGTCTGTTATGAACTTATTTATGTGCCTTACATACTCGGTACATTATTTGTACTGGCATCCCTTTTGTCTAGGGATGCTGCTTTTCATACCCGCAGGTCCCGATAGACAGGCCGAGATCCCTCCAAGTAGGCTATCAGCTCAGCGGAAGATGTTGGTGCGCTCCATTTGCTTCGGAGTTGCTTGTTTGGTTAGTATGATTTAGACGTGTATTGTTTGGTATGGCAGGACTTTGTCCTGACCTTTATGATATTACGTATTCTTAGAGGCTTGTAGATAGATATCATGTATACAGATACTTGCATGGCCTTGTCGGCCTATGTTTTGAGTATATAAAGGATCATGCCGGCCTTATAGGCCCGTACTTCATATGTATAAGTTTGGATTACATGTTGGATTATCCAATGATGAGTATATCTCCATGTTTTATTATACTTATCTCACAATAGCCTCTCTGGCTCATTTACCTATGATAGTATGATACGAAAGATACATTACGTAGGTACTCGGTTGAGTAAGGTACCGGGTGCCTATTGCGGCCCATCGGTTTGGGTCGTGACATCATGGTAGGGGATATGTGAGTCTTCCAGTTCATTTAGCACTTCTAGCTTCTAGTGGTGCTTTGGTTGTTCCGAGGTCTCAGGTTGCACACTTTTCTTATCCACTCTCTAGTGGACCTCCTTCATGGGGTGCCTTTAGCAGTTAGTCCAGTCGACCAAGCCTGAGCCAGTCCCAGCTGCCACGCCCACTGAGAGCTTGCTTTGAGTGTGGCGATACCCGCCACATGGCAGAGATTGCCCCAGGTTTAGGAGGGGTGCACCTTCCCAGACTTTTCAGGCTCAACGGATTTAGTCAAGTCCATAGACTTTCTAGGCCATGGTTGCTGCCCCAGCTGCCACTCCACCTGCACAGCCAGCTAGAGGTGGGGGACGACCGGGCAGAGGTCACCCTAGAAAGGGAGGCCAGACCATATTCTATTCTTTTTTAGGTAGGACAGAGGCAGTTTCTTCAGACTAAGTCATTATAGGTATGGTTTTGATTTCCATAGAGATGCATCAATCTTATTTGATCCAGGATCCACTTATTCATATTTGTCCTCTTACTTTGCTCCATATTTGGATGTATCTCATGATTCTTTAAGTTCTCTTATTTATGTGTCCAGCCTGTGGGAGATTATATTATTGTGGACTATGTGTATTAGTCATGTTTAGTTGTTATTGGTGGTTTTGAGACCAGAGTTGATTTTGTTGTTACTTAGTATGGTAGAATTTGATATTATCTTGGGTATTGACTATTGTCGCCCTATTATGCGATTCTAGATTGTCACGCCAAGACTGTGACACTGACTATGCCAGGTTTATTATGGTTAGAGTGGAGGGTGTAGTAGATTATGTTCCTAGTAGGGTTGTATCATTTCTAAATGCTCAGTGGATGGTTGAGAAGGGGTGTGATGCTTATCTAGCCTTCGTGAGGGATATCAGTGCTTAACTCCTACTGTTGAGTCAGTTCTGGTAGTGAGAGACATTCCAGATGTATTTCCAGCAAATCCTTCGGGCATGCCGGCCGATAGGGATATCAATTTTGGTATTGACTTATTGCCGGACACTTAACCTATTTCTATTCCACCATATCATATGGCCCAAGCGGAGCTGAAGTAGTTAAAGGAGCAGTTGAAAGAGTTGCTTGATAAGGGTTTCATTTGGCCTATTGTATCGTCGTGGGGTGCTACGATCTTGTTTGTGAAGAAGAAGGATGGTTCTATGCCCATGCATATTTATTATCGACAACTGAACAAGTTTATAGTGAAGAACAAGTATCCATTACCACACATTGATGACCTATTTGATCAGCTACATGGTGCCAGAATGTTCTCCAAGATTTATTTGCGGTCAAGTTACTATCAGCTGAAGATTCTGGAGCTGAATATTTCGAAGACTGCCTTTAAGACTCGGTACGGTCACTACGAGTTTCTTGTGATGTCATTTGGGTTGACCAATGCCCCAACAACATATTGTCATGACACTAAAACAAACCTAGTCGTGATGGCACATATCGTGAAACTAGTCCAGCTGACACAAACCCCAAACCAACCAAACAATTATAATAAGTCATTTAAAATCATTAATAAGCTAAAAATCTCAAAATGTAAGGTAGAATAGAACGGTGCGGAAACAAAACACCGCCCGACATTGGGGTGTCACTGGTCATGAGCAACTACAACTTGTCTAGGAATATGAAATGACAACATAGTCTAAAACAAGCTAATACAAAGCAGAAAAAAGATAGGAAGGAGAAGCACTTGGCTGCGAACGCCAACAACTACCTAGTCAACTCCGAAAGCTTGTTGTATGACAAATCAGCACTCGCTAGCGTGACCCAAAACTCCTGGATCTGCACACAGGGTACATGGAGTAATGTGAATGTCACACCTCCTTTTTCTACTCCAAAGGGGTATAGGGAAGTTTTTCCAATTAAAGTGACAATAACCAAAACGGGATTATTTATTCAAATTCAGAGTCGTCACATGGGATAATTTATGGTGTCTCAAGTCACCGATTTAAAATCCCGAATCAAGGAAGTTTGTCTCTACTTTACAGTCCGCAAAATACAGAAATCCGAGTAAGAAATTCTGTTTACCCGGGAGAAGGTGTTAAGCATTCCCGAGTTTCGTGGTTTTAGCACGGTCGCTCAACTACTATTATTGGCCTAATTATATTAGATTAATTACATATTTTAAAACCTATCGTGCATTTTACCTTTGACCGCTTTTAATTATTTATGAAATTATTCTGAAACAAGTTATGATTGTCGTACACTTATTTGTTTGATACACATTGCGAATCGTATCACGGGAACTGTACCCACGATCTACAACATGTTTAATTATTAACATTATTAGTTGTTATGGCTGGGTCACATAAATGTAACCCCGGTTTTGGAAATTATGTATCACAACTACGTCACGGGAACTGTACCCGTAGCTATGATAATTTATCATAGTGCGCCTAAAGCAAACTACGAATGCTCAAGGTGTTTTTCTATACTAGCTGTGAATGTTCCAAGTATTTTCCATACTAGTTTTTGCATTAATATGAGGGTCATAGATTGAGATTCATTTATGAATGGCACGCCTCAATTTATTTCAAAAGATTTGTACTCAGCTAAAGTGAATTATGGGTGTTTCGGTTTAATCTAAATTAAAGTTCAATATAAAACTACTAATTGTAAGTATGCTTTGGATAATACCCTAGGGTTTTAATTATTTTAGGAGGACTGGGCCAGCGGTAGGCCCAACAATGTCTAAAGGTCTTAAAGAGATAAAGAGGGACTGGGTTCGAGATTGACCCCAATAAATGAGAACAAAAGGCAAATGACCTCAGCAATTTTGATTGGGCCAATAACAAGCCCAGTTTTATTTCACTAAACAGAAAACTCAATGAATAAAATTGTTAGAGGTAATTGGGCTTGAAGTTGAGCCCAAAAACGGAAAGCTAACAACGATCAAATACCCCAGGTCGGAATTCGATCAGGCTACCTCGTCTGGACCATTGCCAAGCCCAATTGAGACTCAAATTCTTCTGAATCAAATGTGATCCAACAACATTTAAAAAATCAAAAGCTAATCAAACACATCATGAATTTAATTATTAATAAGCTACAATCACTAACAATAAACGACTACACTGTAAACCCATTCATGAATTACCCTAAACTTAATACATAATTGTTTTAACAAGGCAGAGACCTAGGATAGTTTAACACTGCCCCTTACAACACATATCCAGCTTTCCATAATAGAGATCAAATGAACTACTGGGGCATTGAAGCATTTTAAAACTGCCAAAAAACAGTACATGGAAGCAAATAAGCTGACTCGACTACTCATACATATAACTAAACCATAGGATAGAACATTAGATTTAAAATACCTAAACAAACTAAAATAGAAATATTACACCAAGCAACAATCTATATAAGGCAATCTGGAATTTAATATCCGGATAATCAATTTCTTATTACAACAAACAACTAACTACATGCTTCAAACTTCATTTCCCATTCAAGGGTCAAAAGGTACCTGGATACAGCAAAGAGTAGAGTGAAGTAAGAATTTCAGCAAGGAATAGCTAGAAAATAATAGCAGATCAACAGAAGTGCACAACTTCAGTTAATCCATGCTTCGATTTAGCAAAACCAAAAATTCCCAGAAAACTTGCTCTAACTTTCTTTCTTTTCCAATCAGAATTTAGATCCTATCTAATGGAATAGTAGAGTTGCCGTTTAGGGTATTTTCAAAGTCTAAAAAATCTGTTTTTGGAGTGAGGGAAGGGTTCTATTTATAAGTCTCTAAAATGACTTGTGCTGGAACAAAAATAAGGAATTATTCCTTTAGCCACAAAGCATCTTTTAACAAACTTGGATAGTTGGTTGTCCCTCATTGGTTTCAGCATTTTGTGCTAACCAAATGAGGCAAGCTGGCCCTTATTCTAGAACCTTCCCACTTGGTTTTATCCTAATTCATACTCACCCACCCTTCAAAAAAACCACTTAAGTTTTCTTTTGTTCATTTAACCCCTACAAATTCTTAATGAATTACAAACTGTGGCAAACAGAAACAAACAGGCAAATATCAACAGAAAAATCAAACAACAAACGAAAAAGCTGAAATGTGAACATCTGAAAGCTTAAGACAAACCTAACCTCTAAAATGAACCAAATTTATAATGAAACTCCACAATGTTCTTCAAACTAAAATTTTTGATGATGATAATACAAGATGACTGAATACAAACTAAACCTAGGCTAATTAGGCATTAATTAAACCAAGCTATTAAAAGTTAAACTAATTAAACCAATCAGCATACTAATCCAGTGAATCAAAACAACAAAAAGTTAACTAAGACTAATAATAAACTAAACTTGCTTTACGAGTTAAATTTATTAAATAGAGCTAAACCAAATTAACAAACCTTAACCGACCAATTGACAAACTGATGATTCTGAGGCCAGATACATAGATTAAGGAACCCTAAAACCTACTGACTAAGCATGAGAAAACCCTAACAGTCCACAGATTAAGGCTACGTAAACTTCTTCATTTTTTGGTCAAAGAAAGGGAAAATAGAAGAAAACAGAGCAAAGAAGAAGAGAAAGGAAAAGAAGAAGAAAAGAACAAAGAAATAGAAAGAGGAAAAGAGGACCAGAGATACCTATGTTAGGTGGACGGGCAGTTGGCTCAGGCGGAACTCCGGCCTTCTCCGATTTAAACCGAAACAAGTGTTAATCGAATGTTCCTATTGAGAACAAATAATTAACACCAGTTTCGGGCCTAAATCATCTTTGGAAACTCGAAAGCATGGGACTTAGGTTTTGCATGTCACCATATCTGAAATTGCTAGGATTTGGGTGGGATTTAGGGAAAACTAATGGTGGATTTGGGAAGAAAGGGGTGTCAGGATTATCTGGTGTAATTTTGGAGCGGTTTAGAGACCAGTCGCCGCCGTGAAATGATTTTCAGCGGGCGTCGGCTAGGGTTTAGGTTGTTAGGGATTGGGAGCATTTGAGGGCGACTAGGTTTAGGTTTAGGGACGGTGAGGAGGAATGTGGGGAGGGGGGAGGTATGCCAGGTTTGGAGGGGGGGGCGTTTGGACAATTATAAGAGATGGGAGTATTAAGTTGCAGACCGTTAGATTGGATTGGATGAACGAATGAGATGGAGTGTGACCAAACGACATCATTTGGCCCCTAAGGAGATACTGGACCGGGCAGAGATTGGGTTGGGCGAAATTGGGGCAAAATAATTGGGCTATGGCACACTTGGCCCAATTAGAGTCCAAAACAACCCTTCTCTTCTTTTTTTATATTTTTGACTCAAAATTAATTAAAACACTAATTAAAATTAATACTAGTTACCAACCACTAATGACCCTAAATTAAATACTAAGCAAGACCTAATAATAAAGTTGATTTAATCATCTAATTCTAATACTAAAATAATTAATTGATTTAGACCTAATGAAAGAAAAATACTAAAACTATAAACGTATTCCCTTGTTTTCTAGGTAGGCACCTAATGCCAAAACTTGAAACATATTTCCATATTTTCCAGGTGGGCGCCTGCCATTATAACAAAACAGGCAAAACAAAAGAAACTTTTCTGTCCTAGTTTGGTAATGGGAACATCTGCGAGTGTTAATCGAATCATGTTACCCAAAAGAGCTCTAAGAATTTAAAAGCTAAATCCCATTATCCAGGAGGGCCCTGAAAATTTAAAATTAAATCTCATCTTAAAAGTGAAAACTTCAAAGCTAAATTCTATTTCCTAAAGGTAAGACTTACGCTAATCTTATTATCGATGAAGGTCTTAAAAACTTAACTAAATCCCATTATCCATGAGAGTCCTGAGAACTTTAAAATTAAATCCCATTATCCAGGAGGGCCTTGAAAAATTTAAATTTAATTCCATTATCCAGGAGGGTCCTGAAAACTTACAGCTGAACCTGTCTGGCACATGCTTTCCTCACGGAGGGTTCCTTCGGAACAAACGAAATTTCCTGCCACTGTTTCAATCAAAGAAAATCTTATCAGTTTGAAAATGTGGTGGTTAATTTTCGGCATTCTTGCTGAAGGTGGTCTTTCCACTGCCATGCTTTGTTTTGATTAGATGCCTTGGACTGGCAAAGAATTGTCTGACATTCTAATTAAACCTCAACCACAGGAACTTGAATGACCCGAGTGACCCGCACTCATCCCGCTGTTTTACATTTCTGTCTTTCCAATTTGAACTTCTGTATTTACCCAAAGTTCACGAAACCACTTGACCACTTGAACTTCCACTAACACCTTATTTTTCATTTTGCATCATGCTATTTCGGGTATGCTTTGGCCGCACTTTGCTTTGTGCAATTTGAAAGTTGGTAATAAGCTTTGAAATCCTTTCTCGCTTGCTTAACATGGCTAACATTGGAAAAGACTTAGAGAAGTAGACCCAAAAGAAAATGAAATGAAGTGACTTCGAGAGTTAGGAATAAAGAAGAAAATTTGAAACAGGATGATGAGGAAGAAAGGGAAAGAGACTTATCTGAGCGAAGCAACTAACACTAATGATCATGACATGCAGTTCAGATTAATCAGCCCAGACCGTTCACCTGATCATATTTCATTTTGTGCCCTATCTTCATACTTCGAAATCGGGATTTTCCATAATCCAATCTCTCTGCGAAGTCACGAGCCTCATTCGGTTTGTAGTGCTCTGACGGGTTTTCACCAACAAACCTCTCTCATTTGTTCATCTCTCAACTCACTATCGCCTTACGGTGCCCGCGAGGGTTTTCACCAATAAGACTCTCTAATTTTAGTTTTCTCTCAACTTTCCATCGCCTTACGGTGCCCATGAGGGTTTTCACCAATAAGACTCTCCCATTTATTCATTTTTCCTTGTGTAGAACGGAGTGTTGCCCCTAATGTGAATCGTACCTCTATCTCGCTTGACTTGACATTCTCAATGATTGATCAGAAGGTCTTTCTTTGGACCGTAATGTAGGATTTTGGATAGGGTTAGAAAGAAAGAATATCATAAAGGCTCAAAACAGCTTAAAAGGGCTCAAAATTACAACTTTTGGAATCATATCTCTTACAAAAAATCACAACTTCTGCCCCGGTTTCTTTGCCTAGGGAATTTTAACTTTTATTTTGATGGGACCGAACCGTAAGGCTGCCTACATATCCCGCTGTTTTACATTTCTGTCCTTCCAATTTGAACTTCTGTATTTCCCCAAAGTTCACGAAACCACTTGACCACTTGAACTTCTACTAACACCTTATTTTTCATTTTACATCATGCTATTTCTTGTATGCTTTGGCCGCACGTTGCTTTGTGCAATTTGAAAGTTGGTAATAAGCTTTGAAATCCTTTCTCGCTTGCTTAACATGGCTAACATTGGAAAAGACTTAGAGAAGTAGACCCAAAAGAAAATGAAATGAAGTGACTTCGAGAGTTAGGAATAAAGAAGAAAATTTGAAACAGGATGATTGTTTGAGGAAGAAAGGGAAAGAGACTTATCTGAGCGAAGCAACTAACACTAATGATCATGACATGCAGTTCAGATTAATCAGCCCAGACCGTTCACCTGATCATATTTCATTTTGTGCCCTGTCTTCATACTTCGAAACCGGGATTTTCCATAATCCAATCTCTCTGCGAAGTCACGAGCCTCATTCGGCTTGCAGTGCCCCGACGGGTTTTCACCAACAAACCTCTCTCATTTGTTCATCTCTCAACTCACTATCGCCTTACGGTGCCGGTGAGGGTTTTCACCAATAAGACTCTCTAATTTTAGTTTTCTCTCAACTTTCCATCGTCTTACGGTGCCCATGAGGGTTTTCACCAATAAGACTCTCCCATTTATTCATTTTTCCTTGTGTAGAACGGAGTGTATCCCCTAATGTGAATCATACCTCTATCTCGCTTGACTTGACATTCTCAATGATTGATCAGAAGGTTTTTCTTTGGACCGTAATGTAGGATTTTGGATAGGGTTAGAAAGAAAGAATATCATAAAGGCTCAAAACAGCTTAAAAGGGCTCAAAATTACAACTTTTGGAATCATATCTCTTACAAAAAATCACAACTTCTGCCCCGTTTTCTTTGCCTAGGGAATTTTAACTTTTATTTTGATGGGACCGAACCGTGAGGCTGCCTACATATCCTTAAAAAGAATCAGGTTGAATGTAGTTCAAGACATAGGAATTGCTTTGTTTTTGTTACCTTTCTCTTTTCTTTTATTTTTATTTGCTTTTTCTTTTTCTTTCTTTTTCTTTTCTTTCTTTTCTTTTCTTTCTTTTCTTTTCTTTCTTTTGCTTTACCTCTATTTCATTTTTCTCTTTTTCCTCTTTTATCTTTTTATTTATATTTTTTGTATCTGTATTTCTGAACTCTGCTTTTGATTCTAAAAGAGGGGTATGAAAGAAAATAAATAAGGCTCAAAAGGGGTAACAAAGGATAAAATATTTAGATAGCAGAATAAAATGCCTTTGTCATTCCAATCTTCAAAATATTCCAAGTACAAACAACACAATTAGACAAACCAAAAAAAATCATACATAATATCTTTTGACCGTATCAAAATTGATAGACATATCTACACATTTGCCTTCTATATCTGTTAAATACAAAGCACCATTGACAACACTCTTGTTACAACGAACGGCCCCTGCCAATTTGGGGCGAACTTGCCTTTAGCTTCAGCCTGATATGGAAAGATGCGTTTCAATACTTGCTAACCCATTTCAAATTTGCGGGGACATACCTTTTTATTGTATACTCTTGCCATTCTCTTTTGGTACAATTGGCCAATCTTTTCTCGTCGATCAGACTTAACTGCTCCAAATAGATTTTGACCCACTAATCGTCATCAATTTCTGCTTCAGCAACAATCCGAAGGGATGGAATTTCAACTTCCATGGGTATAACTGCTTCAGTACCATATACCAACAAATAAGGAGTTGCACCTACTGAAGTGCGAACAGTAGTGCGGTAACCCAACAAAGCAAAAGGCAATTTTTCATGCCATTTCCTAGAAACTTTCACCATCTTCCGAAGTATCTTCTTTATGTTCTTGTTGGGCGCCTCAACAACTCCATTTGCCTTGGGGAGATACGGATTGGAATTTCGATGCGTAATCTTGAATTGTTGGCATATTTCTCATTAAATGGCTATTAAGATTAGCACCATTGTCCGTGATGATTACCTTGGGGATTCCGAACGGGAAAATGAGGTTTAAATGAACAAAATCGACCACTGCCTTCTTGGTCACAGATTTGAAAGTCATAGCTTCAACCCACTTAGTGAAATAATCGATGGCCACCAGAATGAACCTGTGCCCATTTGATGTCGCTGGCTCAATTGGTCCAATGACATCCTTGCCTCAAGCAACAAATGGCCAAGGTGCAGACATAGTATGAAACTCAGATGGTAGAGAATGAATCAAGTCACCATGTACCTGGCATTGATGACACTTGCGCACAAAGCTGATGCAATCTCGTTCCATGGTGAGACAATAATACCCTGCTTGAAGATTTTTCTTTTCCAAAATATATCCACACATGTGCGGCCCGCAAACTCTGGCATGCACTTCGATCATGATAGTCGTGGCTTGTTTAGCATCTATGCACCTCAGTAGTCCAAGATCTGGAGTTCTCTTGTACAAAATTCCCCCGCTCAAGAAAAATCCACTAGCCAAACGTTGAATTGTTCTTTTTTGATCACCTGTGGCCTGTACCGGATACACCCCCATCTTGATGTATTCCCGGATATCATGGAACCATGGTTTACCATCGAGTTCCTCCTCCACCACATTACAGTAGGCATGTTGATCACGAATTTGAATATGCAGTGGATCAACATAAGCTTTATCCGGATGGTGTAACATTGACACCAGATTACCCAAGGCATCGGCAACCTCATTATGGATCCTAGGAATATGCTTGAATTCTACTGATCTGAACCGTTTCCAAAGATCATGAAAACATTGCCGATACAGTATGAGCATTAAATCCCGAGTCTCCCATTCTCCTTGAATCTGGTGCACCAACATATTTGAATCTCCCAAAACCAAAACTTCCTAGACTCCCATGTCTACAGCTAGCCTCAAATCCAAAATGTATGCCTCGTACTCAACCATGTTGTTGGTACAATAGAAACGCAGCTGGGCTGTAATAGGGTGGTGCCCTATTTCAGAAATGAGCACAACCCCTATTCCGACACCTTTCATATTAGCAGCTCCATCAAAGAAAAGTTTCCAGCCGGGATTTTCATCCTGCTCTACCTTATCAATATGCATCACCTCTTCATCATGAAAATAAGTCCTCAATGACTCATACTCTTTATCTACCGGGTTCTCGGCCAAATGATCGGCCAATGCTTGGGCTTTTATCGCGGTCCGAGTCACATAGATGATATCAAACTCTGTGAGCAAAATCTGCCACTTTCCAAGTTTTCTTGTGGGCATAGGCTTCTGAAAGATATACTTTAGAGGATCCAGATGAGAAATGAGGTAAGTAGTGTAGGACGACAGATAGCGCTTCAACTTTTGTGCCACCCAAGTCACGGCGCAACATGTCCTATCAAGGGGAGTATGCTTAACCTCATAGGATGTGAATTCTTACTGAGATAATAGATGGCTTGCTCCTTCCTGCCATTGATGTCATGTTGACCCAACACACAACCGAATGAATTATCCAGGACTGTCAAATAGAGAATTAAAGGTCTCCCGGGTTCCGGTGGGACCAACACAGGTGGATTTGATAAGTACCCCTTGATTTTATCAAATTCCTCCTGGCACTCGTCAGTCCATCTGACTACAATATCCTTCTTCAGCAACTTAAAGATGGACTCACAAGTTGCCATGAGTTGAGCAATAAACCTGCTGGTGTAGTTTAAATGCCCGAGCAAACTCATCACCTCAGTCTTATTCCTTGGTGGTGGCAATTCTTGGATAGCTGTGATCTTTGACGGATCTAACTCAATGCCTCGCCGACTGACTATGAACCCCAACAGTTTCCCAGACGGAACACCAAATGCACACTTTGCAGGGTTGAGTTTAAGATTGTACTTGTGGAGCCTCTCGAAAAACTTCCTCAAGTCTCCGACATGGTCGGACTGCTGCTTTGACTTTATGATCACATCATCTACATAAACCTCAATCTCCTTGTGTATCATGTCAAGAAACATAGTAGTCATTGCCCTCATGTAAGTTGCCCCAACATTTTTCAAACCAAATGGCATCACTCGGTAACAATATGTTCCCCATGGCGTGATGAACGTTGTCTTTCTACATCTTCCTCTCTATCAAAATCTGGTGGTACCCTGCATAGCAAACCATAAAAGACCCGATCTCATGCTTGGCACAGTTATCAATCAAAATATGGATATTCAGAAATGGGAAATTATCCTTTGGACTTACTTTGTTGAGGTCACGATAATCAACGTACACCCTGGTTTTACCATCCTTCTTTGGTACTGGCACAACATTAGCTAACCAAGTGGGGTATCGCATGACTCGAATGACCTTTGCAGCCAACTGTTTTTTGATTTCTTCCTTGATCTTCACACTCATGTTAGTCTTGAACTTCCTTAACCTCTACTTGACTGGAGGGAATGCCAGATCGGTTGGCAATTTGTGAACTATCAAGTCAGTACTCAAACCCGGCATGTCGTCATATGACCATGCAAAAATATCTTTATATTCAAACAGTGCTTTGATTATTTCTTCCTTGATTTGTGGTTCCAAGTTTACACTTATCTTGGTTTCCCTGATATTATCTGGATCCTCTAAATTGATTGCTTCAGATTCATTCAAATCAGGCTTGGGTTTCTCTTCAAAATGATTTAGTTCTTTACTAATTTCCTCACTGCCTCATCTTCATTATATTCTGTTTCATCATCACACTCTATTTCTTGGATTATTATTTCAGAGTTAGATTGGCTTTTAAGACTTGGCCAAAGATTCCTCATGCATGTCATGTCATTGAAACCAACATAAAAAGAACTGTACAAAGAAAGAAAGAAAGAAAAAAGACACTATCAAAAGTAATGGAAAAAGGGAAATTGCATTTCATTGAAAATAAAGGATAGGAGGGTTTGTACATCAAAACAAGCAAAAAATAAAAATCTAAATTACGACCCTGGAATAATCCAGATGACAGAAAGGAAAACAAAGCGAACTACCAAAACTCCTTCCGAGTAGGGAGAGGAGTAGCATTGCAATTGTACGTCTACTTTGATGGATGCTTTACATTAAGCTTCATGTTTGGCCCAATAAACTGCACGTCTACTTTGCTGGAACCTTCCCCAATTTCTACAAGTTTCACCTCATCAAATAGACTCTGGAATCTTTCAATCAACTCTTCATCAAAGTCAACCACAGGCTTTGGAACTGCTGACACCGGACGCTTCACTACCCCTGACTTGACGAAAGACCTGGAGAGGCATGGGATAAGCTTAGGGAGAGACCATGCCTTTTTTTCAACTTTTAGCCTTCATCACATCATCCCTTGTGGGCTTGAACCCCATGCCAAATATACCCAGATTTTCACATAGAGACACTGGCTGTACGATACCCTGCAAAGATGCGCCCAGACCCTTGCCCGACACAAAACCATTCTTTAACATTTCATTTGCTACCATGACGGTCGCAGAAGCTAGCTTTGGACCTGGAATATATTCCCCTTCCGGAACCTTCTCAATTGATACTGTTTCAGAAACTTGGTAAACCCAAGGCCCCTTATCATCTCCAACCTCAATAAACGGGATGAATGTATCATTGTAAGCACATAAGTTCTCATCACTATGCACAATGATTTCCTGTCTTTCCCACTCAAACTTTACCATCTGGTGCAAAAAAAATAGGACTGCTTTGGCAACATGTATCCAGGGCCTACCCAACAGAAAATTGTAAGAGACGGCCACATCCAGTACCTGGAACTCCATGGTAAATTCAACTGATCCTATTTTTAGTTCAAGCACGATATCGCCAACAGAATATTTTCCCTCTCCGTCGAAACCTTGGACATATATACTGTTCTTGTGGATCCTCTCAGCATCAACTTTCAACTTGTGTAGAGTGGAAAGAGGACAAATGTTTGCACTGGAACCGTTGTCAACTAGCACCCTTGTGACCACAGAATCTTTTCATTTCACTGTGAGATAAAGAGCCCGATTGATATCTTGTTGGAAATCTTTTCCAAATGGTTCACTATGATCTTGTCAGGGACATGATCTTCATTTAGAATCTTCATGAGGGCTCGACGGTGCTCGTTTAAATGTATCAACATTGATAGAAGAGAAATCTGAGAGGGGGTCTTTTTCAATTGTTCTACTATGGTGTAATCCTGCACCTTCATTTTTCTCAAAAATTCTTCCGCCTCCTCTTCGGTGACTGGACCACGATTTGGTTTGTATCAATAAGCTCCTGGATGGATCTCTTCAAATGCCAATACTTTTCTGTGTTGTGCCCCGGAGCATCAGAACAATAGGAACATTTGAGTGAATAATCTAGGTTTTTCGGAGGGGGATTTGTAATTTTGACTCAATCAGCCTTAGAACGTCCAATTGCCTCAACCTCTGGAATGGACTGGCATAAGACTCTCCAAGTAGGGTTAAAGTTTGTTTCCATTGCTGTCTTTCCCTTTTGTACTCCAGCCTGGGTCGAAAACTGGGACCAGTAGGGTTTTGGTATGTTTGTGAAGGTGGGTAAGGGTTTTGTGGTGCTGGGGCATGCCATTGCGAGTAAGGAGGGGGTTGAGCATATGACTGTGCGTAATGGACATAGTATTGGGGTGGCCTGTCTAAATACTGATGTTCTGGTAGTAGGAAGTAGTGTTGGGATGGATTATATGGAGTTTGGGTATAGGTTTGAGGCTGGGGTCGAGGCTGGGTATAATGGTGAGGGGAGCCCCTTGGGCCATGCCACGATCCTGAGACGACCATAGCAACATCTTCTTTCTTATTTTTCCTTAACACTCCCCTGGTGCCATTCTGGATCGCTTGTGTAGTTGCTTTGATGGTAGAGTAACTCATTATCTTGCTTGATTGAGTCCTTCCTCTACTACTCCTCCCATTTTTACCACTTCATTGAAATACTTACCTATGACCGAGATCAGATGACCAAACTAAATAGGCTCCAAGGCCTGGAGAAAGTATTTTTACCATTTCATCTTCCTCCATTGAAGGGTTGACTCGTGTTGCATGTTCTCTCCAATGGCAACCATACTCCCTGAAACTCTTACTAGGCTTTTTCTCTATCTTATTTAAGGACAAGCGATCTGGGACAATCTCTATGTTGTACTGAAAATGCTGAGCGAAGCCTGGGCTAAGTCATCACAAGTGTACCACCTGCTGTTGTCCTAGCAGGTGTACCACTCCAATGCTGCACCACTCAGACTTTGGCTAAAATATGCCAGCAATAGTTCATCTTTCCCACCGACTCCCCTCATTTTGCTACAAAATCCTCTCAAGTGGGCCACGTGGTCTCCGTGCCCGTCAGACAAGTCAAACTTAGGCATTTTGAATCCAACAGGTAGCTGGACATCAGGAAACATGCATAGATCCTTATAAGCCATGCTCACTTGGCCGCCTAACCCTTGCATATTTCTCAGTGACTTCTCCAACTCTTTACCTTCCTAAATATCTCCTCATGCTCCGTGTTTTTGGGTGGCTTCTCAGTTTCGACAGGAAGCTCAAAGTGGGTAGTATAAGAGTAGTGATCTGAGACTTTGAAGGTGGGCTCTGGGGCATAGAACTGGTTATATTGGGCTTGAAATACCGGCTCACTAGAAGATCGATAGAGTGTAGCTGGTGGAGGTGCTATGAAGACAGGGATAGCAGGCAGATGGGGGTATGTGGTTGTTTTGGTTGGTGGAGCTTGGATGGTTTGGGAAGTGGTGCCATTATAGTGGTGGTAAGGGGTGAAGCTTGGTGCGTGTTATGGGGATAGATAAACAATGGGGGGCTCTTGAGATTGAGCTAGTGGTGGGACGAAAGTAGGGTTGGCGGGGTATGATGGTGCAGGATGCCCTTTCATCCATGCCTGGTACATTTCGGCCATTTGGTGTTTCAGCTTATGTAACTCCTCTTTCAGACCAGGTTCAGATTCCTCCTCCTCACTCGGCGGGTCAATAACATTTGCGTCCAATTCTTTGCTAGCCATGATTGCCTTGTGTTTAGACCTGGTATTGTATGGGTGGGTTGCCAGCATGCCGAACAAACTAACCACTTTCCTGGGCTCAATGACAACAACAAACTTGTTAGTGTTCAAGATTTTAACAAATAGGCAACCACACATTTGGGATGCAATGCACCTGAACAATTAAAAGTTTCTACTATATATTTGAACGATTGCATGTTTTATCCCGGCTTTTAACTAACTATTTTCACTTTGCACTTTCTCTTCTCTTTTTTCTTTTCTTTTCACTCCTGCCCTTCTTTAGTCACTATTGACCTTTCCCACTTGGTTCTTGTCGCTCCCCTTTTATTTTTGCACTCACTTTTGTTCTCTCATTTTGCCATTCTTTCTCTTCACTCGATTTTCCTTCTCTTTATATTTTATCTCTTTTTTTTTCTTTTTCATTTTATGGTAATGATCGAATCCTATGGGGATTGCCTATGTATCATGACGCTGCATGAATTAGATCATTACGTAGTTCAGGAGATAAATGCGAAATAAAAGAAAGACACACATCTTTGGGTTTTCAAATTCTTATTAAATAAAAACATTCTATTTTTCTGCTATTACAATGACTCCACCCTACAGACTTAAGCATTACGAAAACTAAAACAAGACTCACAATAAACTAATAAACTCAAAAAGAAACTGCAATACAGACTCAAAAAAATAGAATCAAGAATACATAAGTGCCTCCATTCGTCACAATATAGTCAACAATCCTTCTAACCCTCTCCCTGATGATGCCCTTCTCTTGTAACAGACGTTCAATTTGTTAAGATCAAGCGTGTCACGCCCCCTTTATTCTTTTTGACGAGGAAGTCCGGGTTTCGACATTCACGGGGTGTAATGACCCATTTCCTTTTGGGAATTGGGTATTTGAAGAGTCGTCACCTAACGGATTATGGTGCATTAGGGAACCTAGAGCGATTAACTCTTGAGTTGGTTTGCATTACTAGAGATTGGGGTAAGGGCTCGAAGTAACCTCGAGGGGAAGGTGTTAAGAACCCCTTTGGTCCACAATTGTGGGTCCCGGCCGAACTTATGTTCACAATTAGTCCATGTAAACAGTTGAATCAAATAAGTTAAAAGTAAAGCACGTTAGATAACTCAAGTAGCAAGATAAAAGGTTTGAACAAGTTGTAAAAGTTTAAATAAAGAGAGAGGGCTTGCTAAAGTGGGTTCCTAGGTTGTTTATCCTATAGGATCACCCCACGCAATGTTCGGTAAACACTCCTCAATGAGGGGCTACACGTGACATTAACGTGTAGTCATCATATCCCATGTCTACCCTTCCCATCCCCTTATTGGTCATGCAAATCAAGTGTTTCGTCAAGGATTCCTATTGTGTGCTGCTACTCGTCCCTTCTTAATGGTCCTGGAGAGAGTTAGGACCTCTACCTATAGGTAGTTCTAGACGCACCCCTAAGGTTTAGAAAAGGCGAAAACTCTAAGGCGACAGTCAAAACATTTAGGACTTTCACAAATAATGGGAGAAATTAAGAGACTCAAAGTTTCCTCCTCAAACAAACATACAAGCAGTAAGACTCAAACATAGTTAAGGTCTTATTAATCAATGTCCTAAAGTAGGATATCTAACTGAATATGTAGAAACAGACAAAACCTTTTATACTCAGAAGTTATACCCTAGTAATTGCCTAGGGACTCTCTTTTTAAAAGCCTGTTAGAATCGGAAACGCTAAGCGACAGAGACAACTTCAGGGAAATGTAGTTTTAACGCCCTAAGGCTTTCCTATATGCAAAATACTGGTATCTATGTTGATGCATAAACACACAGGTTTTTGAAATAGACTCCTTTAATACCTATCTAATGAGATTGAGGTGATTTTGAAAGAACTTGTTTCAGGAAATGTTTAACACTTAATAAGACCAGTTTTAAAAAAATTGAACTAGGCGTAATGAAGTTGATTTGTTAGGCTAAATAAAATTACCAGACAGAATTGCGAGTAGAGATCCCTATAGGCATGATATCTAGGCGTATTACTGATTTAAGACAATTTGCAGCAACATATAGAAAGACTTATTATAACTGAGTCGGAGTTGAGTCCTATAGGCATGGCATCTATTATAGAACTGATTTAAGACATGATTGTTTGGAACCTATAAACATGGTTTCTAACATGAAAAAATATAGAACCTTATGAACATGATTTCTACTTGATGCAAACAAACTTAAAAGTGAAACCCTATTGGCATGATTTCTATTTAGGCAAAGCAATCAGATTCAAAAGAGCAAACCTATGAGCATGTTTTCTGTTTAGGCAAACAATGAGACGTTAAAAATAAGGTCCTAAGAGCAGGATTTCTACCCGTATTACCCTTTAAAGTATACATCTACCCAACCTTTTACTAAATACCCCAAATATTTGTTTACAAATTATTACAGGCCAATGAATGAATTACATAAGTAAATTAGAAAATCAAGAAGCTATTCTATAGGGAACCTGCAATTAGGCCCAAGTTTCCCAAAGCCTAAAATGGTCTCATAAGCCTCAATTCCATAGACAAATCAGAGTCTAGGTGCATCAAAATTCCCTAAGAGTCTCAAGGACCCCGGGCAATGCTTACACCTAGACTTAACAACCAAGAATTGAACCAGTGCAGTGTGGAAAGGCCAACCTCAATATGCCAGAGTTCAGAGGGCTCTCAAGAGGATCCCAAGGCAGTATACATACTGGAAGGGGCAGAACTTATTGACTAGGAGTAAGGTGAAAGTGCAAGACACAACTTGAAAAGGTTTATTAAAGATTGTATTAGAAAGTCTATTTTGAAAGTAATTAGTAAAACAACAGAGATTGTTTGAAAAAGAGGTTGGAGTAGTAAACAAAGCTCAAACACCTTAAGATAGGATCACACACAGCTAGTTTACAGAATCCAAATGAATTCAGTAGTTACATAGGGGTCAAGGGGTTTGGGACACATAGACATTTGACTGCAAACACATAACCCAGCAAGGATTTTAGGATTGGTTTAGATATGCTCAGAAATAGTTGACACTGGCATAGTCACAAACCAGTCAGGAAGAACACAAACATATAGAGGGGTGATAGGGGTTTGGGGATTCATACGATATAGAATGGCAAGTACACAATAAGTAAAAGGTAAATGGTAAGGCATACTTTGAAACACACATAAGGGGAGTGTACTAATCTAAAGGAAGGGAAAAGACAATAATATGTTGATAATGTAACTTAACTACAAGTTTCACCACAGAACCACAAGTAGAAGCAAACTAGAAATAAGAGAAACTGAAACAATAAGAGAAGCATGTTGTTGTTGGAACTTTAAATTAAAACTGGGACATACCAGCGAAGAGAAAAGTAAGCAGAATGAGAGAACAAAAGAGCACAAATGATTTAGCCTTGGCTTGCAGCCGGCTAACAGTAGCAAATAGCACAAGAGATAGAGAGAGAGAGCAGAGATTTAGTAAGAGAGGTAGTTTTTTAACCCAAGTGTTCGTGACTCTGTTAATGAAAGACTTAGAGTATTTATAGTTGAAATAGGTAGTAAAATAAGGTAAGAATCACAATAGCATAATAATTGAGGAACTTAGAATCGATCAATTAGAAAATCAAGGAAGTACTCCCTTAAGTTAAGGGAGTTAATTTAAACGGTAAGAAATAGTAGATATAAGGCAAGAAAAGGAAAATCAGTACAGGACTAATAAGGAAAGAATCAAAGTTCAGTAAGAATAGGGTAGTCAATTAGGACTAGGTTCTATAAAACCCTAATCAAGGAATGATTCAGTAAAATAAAGAACCATAGCAGATAAGGTAATGAAATCAGTCAATTTAAACAAACGAAGTAGAATTTTAGGGTTTTAAAAGAAAACCTTTCAATCGAACCGTCAAATAAGGAAATCATAATCAAATCAGGAGAGGGTCATGATTAGATATTCTAACATATAAATAGAGAAGAACGAACAGACGTACAAACAGGCAAGGTCAGCCATATCAACAGAAAGAAGCAAGAGATGAACAAATCAAGATGAATAACAATCACAAAGAGGTTATACAAATAGGTTAAAGACTCAGTAGAAAACCCATTCGAAGCATGGTAACCAACAGAAACTTAACAAAGTCAAGTAGTCATGCTAGCACACAGAACAAAACAAAGAAGATCTAAGAAATTAGGGCTTTTAATAGAGTCGAGTTGAAAAAGCATTAAGAACATAAAATCAGTCAAGATATGCAAGGAAAGAGGTTTAAACATAAAGAAAAACCAGTTAAACAAGTGTAGAAGAAACTCAGAGAAACCCTAAATTTAAAGAAAGTAAAATGGTTTAAAGTGGAGGATCTTTCAGAAAAAGTTCGAGAATAGTGCAAAACATAGGAAGAAACAGACTTAAAGCATTAAAAATAGCACAGATCTAAGAGATTCAAACGAGAGTTAGGGTTTCAAAGGAAACTCAAATAGGAACGAAAGAACCTGTTGTAAACTTCAAGGATCGTAACATATATGGTGTGATTTTGCCCAAAATAACACCAGAGAAGCCATGAACAACAGAAACAGAAACCCTAGATCCAAATCGGCATGGCCCAAGACCCTTGAAGGCCTCATAGATGATGAGCAAGGCGGTGGAGAAACCATTGGAGGCTTTGGGTTGAAAGGCAATCGCCAGAGATGACCGGGGAAAGAGGCGGCGATTGAAGAATCATTAGTGTTAGGTTGAGGAGAAGAGAGAGATGAGAGCATCTGAAGGCAGCGGATTGGAAAAGTGATTAGGGTTGGGGGGTAGTTTAGAGTTAAAAAAGGAAAGGGAAAATGAGGGTCGTTGATCTTTTAGATCAACGGCCAGGATTCAATGTGGCTTTGGGTCGGGTAGGAGTAATTGGGCCGGGGATTTGGTCCAATTTGGCTAAAATTGAAAGCCAAATCTGGCTATGATTTAAATAGCCAATTTTCCTATTTTAAATTATAATAAATATTAAGTTATTTTTGAAAAATAGTTTAATGTGCCAAAATGATTTGAAATACATAATTATCATTTAAAAATATAGGGATCAATTTTACGCATATAAAATATAATGATACCTTAAAATGGGCTAACATTGCAATTATATGCAATTTAGCTTAAAAATACTAAATTTAATTATAAAAATGCATAAAAATTATATTAGCCATATTTGCATAAGTATAGAAATCAAATAAATAAATTATCATAACAATAATTTTGGAAATAATTATTGGGGATTTTATGCATAAAAGGGGAGAAAATAAATCAATTTAGACCCTTAAAATTATGGAAAAAATTATAAAACCTTGTGCATGCTTTTATATATATATATATATATATATATATATATATATATATATATATATATATATATATGTTATTTTGAAAGTATTTATGCATATTTAAAATATATAGGGAAAAATTCGGTATCAACAGCTGCCCCTCTTTACCCGGGAATGATGAAAGAGTTTTCGGATAAAGAAATGATGGCCAATTTTGACCGGATGGGATGATTTGAAATACAGAGGTCGGGCTACGACATTCGAGTTACCTACATATCCTTGGTTTTATAGGAATCAGGCCATGCGTAGTTCTGAATTCACCTGCGGAGTATGCCGATGAAATTATTGCAAGAACGGACACGAGATGTGGAAGCGGCCACGATGCTCGGTTAAGGCTCGGGACGGTTGGAGTGAACCGAAGCGAAATTGCTCCTGCTAGGACAACGGTTTCTTACTGGTTACCTGCAGATAAAAGATGCTACAAACGTATTTGCGAAAATTTAAACATGATGCAAATTCCCTTCGCACCATAAAAGTTGTCTTCGCACGGTTAAAGATGACGTCCTTGGACCATGACATCCTGGGCCATGAATTGTTTAATGAGGGATTCGCAAGCCATGAAATGGTGTTCTCGGGCCATGAAAATGGTGCCTCCGAACCATGACTCCTTTTGAATGATGATATGTAAATTTGAGATCCTCAGGCCATGTCATGGTGTCTTCCGGCTACGAGGATGGTGCCTTTAGACTATGATGCCTTTGGACAGATTAGCGATGTTTCAGCCCATGATATCCAATAATATGATGTAATAAAACAAGGTTTAGTCTTGCAAAGTAGAGGGCAGAGCTTAGCCCGATTGAAAAGCAGGTAGATAGTAGTAGAAAATAGAGCAATATTGGTGCAAAAAAGGGACAATGCTTAGTACCGTGCAAGTGGGGAGGCAGGGATTAGTCTTATACAAATGGGGAGGCAAGGATTAGCCTCATACAAATATAGAGTCAAGGCTTAGACTCATGCAGGTATGGAGGCAAGGATCAACCTCATGCAAATATGGAGTCAGGACTTAGACTCATACAGAGAGAAGGCAGTGCGTAGCCTTATGCAAATATGGAGGTAGAGCTTAACCTCATGCAAAGAGAACGCAGTGCTTAGCCTTATGCAAATATGGAGTCCGGTATTAGACTCATACAAATATGGAGTTAGGGCTTAGACTCATGCAGGTATGGAGGCATGGATCAACCTCATGCAAATATGGAGTTAGGGATTAGACTCATGCAAGATCGGAGACAGAGCTTAGTCTCATGCAAAGAGAAGGCAGTGCTTAGCCTTATGCAAATATGGAGTCCGGGATTAGACTAATACAAATATGGAGTCAGGGATTAGACTCATGCAGGTATGGAGCCAAGGATTAGACTCATGCAAGATCGGAGACAGAGCTTAGTCTCATGCAAAGAGAAGGCAATGCTTAGCCTTATACAAATATGGAGTCCGGGATTAGACTCATGCAAATGTGGAGTCAGAGATTGGACTCATGCAAATGTGGAGTCAGAGATTAGACTCATGCAAATGTGGAGTCAAGGATTAGACTCATGCAAAGAGAGAATAGCAGATAAGGGTAGAGTATATCTTAGGTAGGATATGTTCAGCGTCTAACGACCGGATGGATGGTGAATTTTCTATGTACGAATGCTATCATCAAATGTGGCTGCGTTCAAAGAAAATCATAAGTTTCACGAGGGGAGGTTGGTTCTTGCTTCGTCTGTCGGCCTTGATTTGCTCTGTCCTGGAAGCCCCATTCGAGTTCCCCTAGGTAGCACCTAACTGTTATGAAAAATAGAATTTTCGAAAAATATGCATTCATTGATAAAATAGGATTGTTTTGGAAGCGTATTGATATATCAAGTAACTTTTGATGAACTAGCAACTGTGACACATTTCAAAGGAATTGCAACTCTCTTATCTTGGAATTTTGAGGGCCCTCCTCAAAATTCTGCCCCAGTTTGGTAGATGATTTTTAACCATTTGCGGATGGTGGACCTTGCTGAATCTTTTTCGAAATTTTGAGAATCCTTCTCAAATTTTTGCCCCAGTTCTTGACTGGTGACTGACTTCCTGGCATGTGATGGCGCTGGCTGGACATGTTCCAGAATTTTGAGGACCCTCCTCAAAATTCTGCCCCAGTTTCTGATTCTGGGGAAAAATGAAAATTTTATTATGATATGACTGAACCCATAAGGCTTCCTACGTATCCCCTCTTAAACAGGAATCAGGTCAAGCGTAGTTCAGTTACATCAGAAAAGAAAAACGTGAAATAATCTAGGCATAATATCTCTTGAGTGCGTCTGAATTGATTGGTTTTGGCCAGATTTCTCCATCCATCTCTGCAAGTATGAGTGCTCATCCTGTTAGTACCCTGTGAACTATATACAGACCTTGCCAGTTGGGAGAGAATTTCCCTTTGGCTTCATCTTGGTGTGGGAAGATCTTCTTCAATACCAACTCCCCTAGTGTGAACTGTCTTGGTTTGACCCTTTTGTTGAAAGCTCTAGACATTCTATTATGATACACTTGGTCGTGACATACTGTATTAATTCTCTCTCCATTGATAAGGGCCAACTGTTCATAGTGACTTCTTATCCATTTCGCATTATTGAGTTCAGCTTCCTATATGACTCTTAAAGAAGGAATCTCTACCTTGGCTGGGATGAAAGCCTCGGTACCATAAACCAGCATGTATGGGGTTGCCCCGGTTGACGTGTGAACTGTGGTGTGGTACCCTAATAGAGCAAAGGGTAACTTCTCATGCCACTATTTGTGATTCTCTACCATTTTCCTTAGTATCTTCTTAATATTTTTGTTGGCGACTTCTACGACTCCATTCATCTGAGGTCTGTAGGCGGTGGTATTCTTGTGCTTGATTTTGAAAGTTTCACATATAGGTTTTATCAAATCAATGTTGGGGTTGGTGGCGTTGTCAATAATAATGGACTCAGGAACTCCAAATCGGCAGACAATACGATCCTTGACAAAATCTACGACGACTTTCTTGGTTACAGCTTTGTAAGATGCAGCTTCTACCCATTTTGTGAAATAATCAATGGCTAACAGAATAAATCGGTATCTGTTTGAAGCAGCGGGCTCAATTGGACCAATAACATCCATTCCCTAGGTGGCGAATGGCCAAGGTGAACTTGTTGCATTGAGCTTGTTTGGCGGCACTTTTATCATGTCGGCATGCACTTGACATTGAAAGCATTTGCGGACATACTGAATACAATCCATATCCATGGTCATCCAAAAGTAACCTGCCCTAAGTATCTTCTTGGCCAGAATGAAACCATTCATGTGAGGGCCACACGTCCCAGCATGCACATCCTCAAGTAGCTTAGAAGCTTCCTTTGCGTCGACACACTTTAGCAAACCCAAATTCGGAGTTCTTCTGTACAAGTTCCCTCCATTGTGGAAGAAGTGATTTGACAACCTCCAAAGCGTGCATTTCTGAATGTGCTTTGCGTGCTCCGAATATTCCCCTTTTGATAAGTACTCCTTGATGTCATGGAACCAAGGCTTTCCATCTGCTTCTTCCTTGACATGAGCATAGTATGCCAGTTGATTATAGATCCTGGGTTAATATAGTTCTTATCTGGATGCTCTATCATTGATGACAAAGTGGCTAATACGTCGACGAACTCATTCTGAATTCTGGGCACATGTCGGAATTCTATCTTCGTGAACCTCATTTTCAATTCATGCACATGGTGCAGATATGGCAATATCTTAGAATTCTTGGTTGCACATTCTTCTTTCACCTGGTGCACAAGCAAATCTGAATCGCCGATCACCAACAACTCCTGAATGTTCATGTCGACTGCCATATTGAGCCCTAGTATACAGTCTTCATATTCTGCTATGTTGTTGGTGCAGGGAAATCTGAGTTTAGCAGATACCGGATGATGTTGACCCCTCTCTAATACCAAAACTACTCCAATGCCTACTCCTTTGAAATTTGCGGCTCCGTTAAAGAACATACTCCAACCGTCATATGCGTCCGTAATGTCTTATCCTATGAATGATACTTCTCATCAGGAAAATACGTTTTCAAGGGTTCGTATTCTCCTCCCACCGGATTTTCAGCGAGGTGATCTGCCAATGCTTGTCCCTTGACTACCTTTTGAGTTACATAGACGATGTCGAACTCACTCAGTAGTATCTGCCATTTAGCCAACTTCCCTATAGGCATGGGCTTCTGAAATATGTACTTCAGAGGATCCATCCTGGATATGAGGTATGTAGTGTAGGCACAAAAATAATGCCTCAACTTTTGGGCTGCCCAGGTCAAAGCACATCAAGTACATTCAAGCAGAGAGTACCGTGCTTCATAAGGTGTGAATTTCTTACTCAGGTAATATATGGATTGCTTCTTTCTTCCTGTCTCATCATGTTTTCCTAAAACACATCCAAAGGCTCCGTCTAACACGGATAGATAAAGCAACAAAGGTCATCCTGGTTCTAGCGGGACCAGAACTGGTGGTGTGGACAGGTATTCCTTAATCTTGTCAAAAGCTTTCTGACAATCCTCGGTCCAACTTGTCTCGACATCCTTTCTTAGTATCTTGAATATGGGTTCACATATTACTGTGGACTGTGATATGAATCGGCTGATGTAGTTGTGTCGTCCCAAGAAGCTCATCACGTCTTTTTTGCTTTTAGGTGGCGGTAACACCTGAATAGCTTTGACTTTAGTTGGATCTAGCTTTATCCCTCGGCAAGGGATAATGAATCCCAATAACGTTCCTGCGGGAACCCCGAATGCACACTTTGCAGGGTTCAACTTCAAATTGTACCTCCTGAGCTTGTCAAAGAATTTCCCCAGGTCTGCTATGTGATTTGCAGCCCTCTTGGATTTGATAATGACATCGTCCACATACACTTCTATTTCCTTGTGTATCATATCATGGAAGATGGTTGTCATGGCCCTCATGTAAGTAGCCCCAACATTCTTTAGACCGAATGGCATCATCTTATAACAGTATACACCCCAAGGCATAATAAAAGCTATCTTCTCAGCATCTTTTTCATCCATCCAGATCTGGTGATAACCTAAGAAGAAATATACAAAGGATTGGAGTTCATGCTTGGCGCAGTTATCGATCAAGATGTGTATATTTGGCAGTGGAAAATCGTCTTTGGGACTTTCTCTATTTAAATCCCGATAATCAACGCATACCCTGACCTTCTCGTCCTTTTTCAAAACTGGCACGATGTTAGCTAACCAGGTTGGGTATGCAACCACCCTGAGAACTTTGGCTTTGATCTGCTTGGTAACTTCCTCCTTGATTTTCAGACTCATGTCTGGTTTGAATTTTCTGAGTTTTTGCTTGACCGGAGGGCACATGGGATTGGTAGGCAACTTTTGAGCTACTATAGATGTGCTCAAACCGGTCATATCGTCATACGACCATGCGAAGATATCCTCATATTCCTCTATAAAATGGACATACTGTTCCTTTTTCTGTTGGTGACAAATGAATGTTGATGCGGGTCTCTTTGACGGTCTCGGCGTCTCCCAAATTTACTGCTTTTATTTCTTCCAAGTTGGATTTAGGCTTGTTCTTAAAATTCTCAACTTCCCTAATAATTTCCTCGGGTATCTCATCTTCTTCCTCTGAGTCGCTATTCTCATGTTGCATTGCCTCATTACATGTCACAGTTACTGGTTCATCAGGAAAAGTAATAATAACACTGTAGAAGGGAAAAGTATAAAAATAGTAATGAATAATGATAAAGGATAAATGCATTTGATTAAAACTGAGAAAATTTATCAAACAAAGCTTGGCACGGTGGATCGAGCATTTATTTTAAAATAAAATTGCTAAAAACTTTAAATGCCTAGAACAACTATAAATTCTACCAAGCTACCCAGTGACTCGGCGGGCTCGGGATGGTGTGGTGGTCCAGTTTCTGAGAATGCCTCCCTTCGCCACAGTCTAAATGGATAGTCCTTCTTCCTCCTCCGCATCAGTTATGGCACTACAGTTCATATCCTCATCTTCCAAGAACAGGTCCTTCAGCCCAACTAGTGCTTCTTCTTCTGCATTTCCCCATATTGTGTCATCCTCATGGAAATCTTGTTCCAAATGGGGTACCGGTTGGTCAAGAGGGTAATACGGTCCATGCCATGGAGGCGACCACTCCCTGTACTCTTGCCATGTATACTGGTACCCGAGCCCAAAGGTAGTACCATGATTTTTCAGCCGTATCGGCTTGGTGATACCCTGGAGGTTCTTTCCCAACCCCTTTCTAGGTTCATATCCAGACCATGCTAGTATGATTTCTATTTTTTTACTCCACCACTTATCCTTCTCGACGGCATTGACCCGTTCAATGTGGTGATAGGTTTCCCCTCCTAGCCTTCTTCTATGTCCGATGGCCGGAATGGTTTGACTGGTGTAGATGGGGTTACTCCCGTCTCTATGAATGATTACCTCCTAACGGTTCCATTCGAATTTTACGACTTGATGTAGTATGGATGGCTCCAGCAGCATGGATCCACGGGTGGCCCAGCAAAAGATTATATGAGGCCGGTATGTTAACCACTTGGAATTCAACGTCGAACCAAGTTGGCCTCATATACAAGCAAAGGTAGATCTCCCTGATTGTATCCCTCTGGGACCCATCGAAAGCTTTCACATTCATGCTTCCGGTCCGTATTTCATGGAAAACTTTATCCAACCTTTTGAGGGTATCCAATGGATAAATATTTAGACTCGAACCTTCATTAACCAGGACCTTGGCAATGAACTATTCTTCAAATTATACCGTAATGTGCAATGCTCGATTATGATTCAGACCTTCAGGCAACAGCTCATCTTCATGGAAGATAATCTTATGGCTCTCCAGCACCTGATCGACCATGTTTTCCATTTCTCCACCGGTGATATTATTGGGTACATAAGCCTCACTCAGTACTTTCATCAAGGCGTTCTTGTGTGCCTCTGAATTCTGTAATAGTGACAGGATAGATATCTGAGCAAGGACTTTGTTTAGGTGATCAATAATAGAATACTCTTTCGCCTGTACTTTCCACTATAGATCATTCGGCCCGGTCTCAATGACAGGTTGCCTAGCAGTGGCATCCTTACTTGAACCTCCCAGGTGTTAAGATGTGTAAACTCTTTCAGTTCTAGTCATCCCTTGTGCGGGGTCAGATTCCTCTATCTTAGTCTTCCCTTTTCGCCGAGCCTTGGCGACATAATCCCAGGGTATCGCTTTTGAGTTAAATGGGGGTGTGGTGGACACCGTCACATTAAAAGGTGTGACCACTTCTACTTCAAATGGAGCGGAGGTAGCTGCGGGCAGAGCTATTTCCACTTCGAATGGGACTGATATGGTTACCTTAACATCAATATGTGCCTAAGTCTGAACCATGATAGGAGTGAGTGTAACTGCAACATTAAAGTCATCGCCTTCTCGGATAAGCCCGATTGACCGCTCAGGGTCCCATTCCTCATTTGTTTCTATAACATGTACATCATCACCTCTATGATTAGGGAGGGGATTGTTGCGGACATTAGGTATGGCTTCCTTTGCTTGTATGACCTTGTTGTCAATTAGTGTCCGGATCTTGTCCTTCAATGTTCGGCACTCGGCAGTGGTGTGCCCTTTCATACCAGAGTGGTATGCACAGGTTTTCTTTGGATTGACCCATTGGGATGGATTTTCTAGCACCACAGTGGGGATAAGAGTGACATAACATGCGACCGTTAACCTTTCATACAGTTGGTCGATGGGCTCAGCAATGGCGGTGTATTGTATGGGTGGCTTGCGGTCGAAGTTGGGTCTCGATCTTGGATAATTTTGGCGAGTTGGTGCTGATTAGAAGGGGATGGTTGGGAATTGTAGGTGTGATGGACAGTGGCTGGTTGAGAATATCTAGGAGATGAGGGTTGATATGTTGGTGGCGATGCTTGATATGTGGGTGGAGGTGTTTGATATGTGGTTGGAGGTGTTTGATAGGTGGGTGGAGATGTCTGGTATGTAGGTAGAGGTGTTTGATATGTGAGTGGAGTTTTTGGGCCTTAGGCCACCATTAGTGCCCCAACATCTCTCTTCTTCGATATGCCACCTGATTGAAGTGCCTTATTCGTGGCTTGTAGTGCCTCGAAATTTGTTACCATCCTGCTCTTGATTCCTTCCTCGATCCTTTCCCCGAGCTTGATAATATTCGAGAATTTGTGATTTTCTATGACCATCAGTCTCTCATAATATTGTGGATCCTGTGCTCTAACGAAGAATTTATTCATTTGTTCTTCGTCCAAAGAGGGCATGACCTTGGCGGCTTCCGACCTCCAATGAGTAGCATACTCGAGGAAAGTTTCAGTAGGTTTCTTCTTGAGATTCTAAACGTAAAAGACATCTGGTGTATTCTCTGTGTTGAACCTGAACTAATCCATGAAATCTGACGCTGTGCTTACCCAATTGGACCATTTCTTTGGATTCTGGCTGATATACCAAGATAAAGCGTCCCTAGTAAGGCTCCTCATAAAGAGCTTCATCCGAATCTTTTCATCTTTTCCAACCCTGACAAGCTTGTCACAGTAGGTCCTTAGGTGAACCCTAGGATCACATGTACCATCGAACATTTCGAACTTGGGAGGTTTGTACCCCTCTGGCAATTCCACATCGGGCTGTATGCACATATCTTCGTAGGTCAATCCTTCTATTCCTCTATCGCCTTCAACACCTTGAACTCAACTTGTTAATTTCTTAAGTTCTTCGGCCATGTTCTTAATGAGTAGGTCTTTTTCGAAAGGTTTCGGTGCACAGGAGATTGGTTGGGTAGAATGTGGTATAGTTTCCACGTATATGGGGTTGCTCTGATAGGTGCCAGGGACTTGGGTATCGTGATGGTCATTGGTGGAGTTTTGTGGATCGGGAATGAGTGGCGGTGTATTTTCAGGAGTGTGGTAAGTGGTGGTTGGTGGGTATGGAATTGGCTGATGTTGTTGCCGTGGTGGAGTTGGTACTAGTAATGGATTGACATTTTGAGGTGGAGTTGCGTATTGATTTGGTATGGTAGGATTTTGTGGCTGTTTGTTTTGTTTGTTTTGAAGAGGTGTTGGGTTCTTTATGTTTTGTTGGTGGATATCAGGGACATTGAGAGTGAGTGACAAATTTGCCAAATTGCGGACTTGCTCGTGTTCTCCTTGCAGCTCTAGTATCTTTTGTTCAAGTCTCAAAACCAGGTCATTCGGGGCCGGAGTACTGCGGCCGTCGGAAGTTTTTGCGTTCTCAATGTTTTCCTTTCGGATTCCACTTATATCGTCCATCTTTACTTTCCCTTTGCTTTTTGTGTTGCTTGGAGGAGGAGGAGGAGGAGGTGGAGGGCCTCTAGATCTGGTATGATATGCTGATGAGACTAGTATGGATGAACTAACCTATGGGGATAGGAATAATAATAAACAAAAAAACAAAAAGGTAACAAGTTAGTGGGGATTTTGGAATGTTTGTAGTATTTAAACACATATTGCGAAATATAAACTCATATCCTAATTTGGAAGCCTCATTGTGTCCGTGGTAGGTCTAGAGACAAATAAATTTGGAGAACTTGAAATGCCAATAAATGCTTCATTTCATAATATAAAAGAAGACGAATCCAAAAACAACACTAACACAATAAAAAAAACAAGTCACTACTGGCCCTTGGCCTTATTACATTTTAAGAAAAACAAGTAAATCTAATCTATTTGGTCCTAGAAGGACCTTCCCCAGGTTGAATGTTCTTGTTGATAAAATCCTCCAGTTCGCGTTGATTCATCAGTAAGAACGCCTTTGCTAAATGTCCTCCTTCGTTTCCCTCGGCATTCTGACAGTCGGTGAATTTCTTCCGCACTTTTTCTTCCAATTCCAGCAGACTGTATTCCAGATATTCCAGCTTTTTGCTAGATTTGACGGCCCTCTCTTTCCATTCATTGATTGGTTTAGTTGATGGAAGATTCCTCCACCAGTCTAGTAAGAGTGAGAGTGTTCTAACCATACCGAAGCTGGGGACCCCGTTCCTCATTTTCTGCAAAACAAAAAGGTTAGGCCTTACCCCCACCGAACTCGACTATTTATACATTTATGATCAACATATTAGCATTTAGTTCTCCAAATTAATGCACAAAACGTGGTTGCGTCCGTTGGGATTATGGAAAACCCGATGGATTTTGGATAAGACTTATCTTAAAGGATCATTATATGGACAACATAACTGATCCAACTAGGTTTGACCATGATGCATGCGCAAATTTAAATAGAGTAAGGTTTCTATGGGGTTTTAGACTAGTACCCTCAAGCGGACAACCTGAGGGAGAAGGCACGGAACCATCGACTACATCGCTGATCGACTGGTTTTACCGCAAATAAACCTTTCCGAATTTAAGGGTAGTAAATAGGAAGAGCACAATCACTCATTAAAGCGTTGCTATGGAATTTGATACGCACGAGTGGAATATGATGTGGAGCATGATTTATGTGGCAGTTAATAACATGTAGGCAAGTATTTTCACATAGGAAAAATCAATACATCATTTAAATAATTGAAATGACAGTTACATAAAAAGGAAAACAAAGAGACAAGTCAGTTTTCAGGGTAATAAAGAAATCATAAATGCTTAAAAAAAAAAATAGACAGTTAAACTCAAATAAGGGAGAGGGGTACGGGATAAGCATGCTTGGACTAATTTGTAAAAGACAAGTTCGTTATGGTAAGAGCCTAGAAATATCCCCAGCAGAGTTGCCATGCTGTCGCGCCCCCTTTTTTCCCTTTTGACGGGGGAAGAGGTACGGGTTTCGACATTCACGGGGTATAATGACTCATTTCCTTTTGGGAATTGGGTATTTGAAGAGTCACCACCTAACGGACTATGGTGCGTTAGGGCACCTAGAGGATTAACTCTTGAGTTGGTTTGCATTACCAGAGATTGGGGTAAGGGCTCGAAGTAACCTCGAGGGGAAGGTGTTAGGCACCTCCCATGGTCCACAATTGTGGGTCCCGGCCGAACTTATATTCACAAATTAGTCCATGTAAACAGTTGAATCAAATAAGTTGCAAGTAAAGCGCGTTAGATAACTCAAGTAGCAAGATAAAAGGTTTGAACAAGTTGTAAAAGTTTAAATAAAGAGAGAGGGTTTGGTAAAGTGGGGTCCTAGGTTGTTTATCCTATAGGATCACCCCACGCAATGTCCGGTAAACACTTCTCAATAAGGGGATACACATGACATTATCGTGTAGTCATCATATCCCATGTCTACCCTTCCCATCCCCTTATTGGTCATGTAAAGCGAGTGTTTGGTCAAGGATTCCTATTGCGTGCTGCTACCCATCCCTTCTTAATGGTCCCGAAGGGAGTTAGGACCTCTACCTATAGGTAGTTCTAGACGTACCCATAAGGTTTAGAAAAGGCAAAAACTCTAAGGCGACAGTCAAAACATTTAGGACTTTCACACATAATGGGAGAAATTAAGAGGCTCAAAGTTTCCTCCTCAAACAAACATACAAGCAGCACGACTCAAACACAGTTAAGGTCTTATTAATCAATGTCCTAAAGCAGGATATCTAAGTGAATATGTAGAAATAGACAAAACCTTTTATACTCAGAAGTTATACCCTAGTGATTGCCTAGGGACTCCCTTTTTAAAAGACTGTTAGAATCAGAAACGCTAAGCGACAGAGACAGCTTCAGGGAAATGTAGTTTTTGAAAACGCCCTAAGGCTTGCCTATATGCAGAATACTGGTGTCTATGTTGATGCAGAAAAAACAGGTTTTCGAAATAGACTCCTGTAATACCTATCTAATGAGATTGCGGCGATTTTAAAAGAACTTGTTTCAGGAAATGTTTAACACTTAATAAGACCAGTTTTAAAAAATGAACTAGGCGTTATGAAGTTGATTTGCTAGGCTAAATTAAATTACCAGAAAAATTGCGAGTAGAGATCCCTATAGGCATGATATCTAGGCATATTACTGATTTAAGACAATTTGCAGCAACATACAGAAAGACTTATTAGAACTTAGTCGGAGTTTAGTCCTATAGGTATGACATCTATTATTGAATTGATTTAAGACATGATTGTTTGGAACCTATAAACATGGTTTCTAACATGACAAAATGCAGAACCTTATGAACGTGATTTCTCCTTGATGCAAACAAACTTAAAAATGAAACACTATTGGCATGATTTCGATTTAGGCAAATCAATCAGATTCAAAAGAGCAAACCTATGAGCATGTTTTCTATTTAGGCAAACAATCAGACGTTAAAAATAAGGTCCTAAGAGCAGGATTTCTACTCGTATTACCCTTTAAAGTATGCATCTACCCACCCTTTTACTAAATACCCCAAATATATGTTTAAAAATTGTTACAGGCCAATGAATGAATTACATAAGTAAAATAGAAAATCAAGAAGCTATTCTATAGGGAGCTTGCAATTAGGCTCAAGTTTCCCGAAGCCTCCAATGGTCGCATAAGCCTCAATGCCATAGACAAATCAGAGTGTAGGTACATCAAAGTTCCCTAAGTGTCTCAAGGACCCCGGGCAATGCTTACACCTAGACTTAGCAACCAAGAATTGAACCAGTGTAGTGTGGAAATGCCAGCCTCAGTATGCCAGAGTTCAGAGGTCTCTCAAGAGGATCCCAAGGCAGTACACATACTGGAGGGGGCAGAACTTATTGACTAGGAGTAAAGTGAAAGTGCAGGACACAAGTTGAAAAGGTTTATTAAAGACTGTATTAGAAAGTCTGTTTTGAAAGTAATTAGTAAAACAACAGAGATTATTTGAAAAAGAGGTTGGAGTAGTAAACAAAGCTCAAACACCTAAAGATAGGATCACACACAGCTAGTTTACAGAATGCAAATGAATTCAGTAGTCACCCAGGGGTCAAAGGGTTTGGGACACATAGACATTTGAATGCAAACACAAAACCCAGAAAGGATTTTAGGACTGGTTTAGTCATGCTCAAAAACAGTTGACACTAGCATAGTCACAAACCAGTCAGGAAGAACACAAACATATAGAGGGGTGATAAGGGTTTGGGGATTCATAGGATATAGAATGGTAAGTACACAACAAGTAAAAGGTAAATGGTAAGGCATGCTTTGAAACACACATAAGGGAAGTGTACTAATCTAAAGGAAGGGGAAAGACAATAATATGTTGATGATGTAACTTAACTACAAGTTTCACAACAAAACAACAAGTAGAAGCAAACTAGAAATAAGAGAAACTAAGACAATAAGAGAAGCATGTTGTTGTTGGAACTTTGAATTAAAACTGGGACATACCAGTCAAGAGAAAAGTAAGCAGAATGAGAGAACAAGAGAGCACAAATGATTTAGCCTTGGCTTGCAGCCGGCTAACAGTAGCAAATAGCACAAGAGAGAGAGAGAGTAGAGATTTAGTAAGAGAGGTAGTTTTTTAACCCAAGTGTTTGTGTCTCTGTTAATAAAAGACTTAGAGTATTTATAGTTGAAAATAGGTAGTAAAATAAGGTAAGAATCACAATAGCATAATAATTGAGGAATTCAGAATCGATCAATTAGAAAATCAAGGAAGTACTCCCTTATGTTAAGGGAGTTAATTTAAACGGTAAGAAACAACATCATATAAGGCAAGAAAAGGAAAATCAGTACAGGACTAATAAGGAAAGAATCAAAGTTCAGTAAGCATAGGGTAGTCAATTAGGACTAGATTCAGAAAAACCCTAATCAAGGAATGATTCACTAAAATAAAGTACCATAGCAGATAAGGTAATGAAATCAGTTAATTTAAACAAACGAGTAAAAATTTAGGGTTTTAAAAGTAAACCTTTCGATCGAACCGTCATATAAGGAAATCAGAATCAAATCAGGAGAGGGTCATGATTCTATATTGTAACATATAAATAGAAAGAAATCAGAATCAAATCAGGAGAGGGTCATGATTTTATATTGTAACATATAAATAGAGAAGAACGAACAGGCATAGCAAACAGGCATGGTCAGCCATATCGATAGAAAGAAGCAAGAGATGAACAAATCAAGATGAATAACAATCACACAGGGGGGATACAAATAGGCTAAAGACTCAGTAGAAAACCCATTTGAAGCATGGTAACCAACAGAAACTTAACAAAGTTAAGTAGTCATGCTAGCACACAGAACAAAACAAAGAAGATCTAAGAAATTAGGGCTTTTAATAGAGTCGAGTTGAAAAAGCATTAAGAACATAAAATCAGTCAAGATATGCAAGGAAAGAGGTTTAAGCATAAAGAAAAATCGGTTAAACAAGTGTAGAAGAAACTCAGAGAAACCCCAATTTTAAAAAAAGTAAAATGGTTTAAAGTGGAGGATCTTTCAGAAAAAGTTCGAGAATAGTGCAAAACATAGGAAGAAACAGACTTAAAGCATTAAAAATAGCACAGATCTAAGAGATTCAAACGAGAGTTAGGGTTTCAAAGGAAACCCAAATAAGAACGAAAGAACCTATTGTAAACTTCAAGGATCGTAACATATATGGTGTGATTTTGCCCAAAATAACACCGAAGAAGCCATGAACAAAAGAAACAGAAACCCTAGATCCAAATCGGCATGGCCCAGGACCCTTGAAAGCCTCAGAGATGATGAGCAAGGCGGTGGAGAACCCATTGGAGGCTTGGGGTTGAAAGGCAGTCGCCGGAGATGACCGGAGAAAGAGGCGGCGATTGAAGAATGATTAGTGTTAGGTTGAGAGAGAAGAGAGAGATGAGAGCATCTGGCTATGGAAAAATGACTAGGGTTGGGGAGGGGGGTTGTTTAGAGTTAAAATAGGAAAGGGTAAATAAGGGCCGTTGATCTTTTAGATCAACGGCCAGGATTCAATGTGGCTTTGGGTTAGGTAGGAGTAATTAGGGCCTGGGTTGGGTACTTTAATCAGAAATTGGGCCGGGGATTGGGTCCAATTTGGCTAAAATTGAAAGCCAAATCTGGCTATGATTTAAATAGCCAATTTCCCTATTTTAAATTATAATAAATAGTAATTAATTTTGGGAAAATAGTTTAATGTGCCAAAATGATTTAAAATACTTAATTATCATTTAAAAATATAGGGACCAATTTTACGCATAAAAAATATAATTATACCTTAAAATGGGCTAACATTGCAATTATATACAATTTAACTTAAAAATACAAAATATAATTATAAAAATGCATAAAAATTATATTAGTCATATTTGGCATAAGTATAGAAATCAAATAAATAAATTATCATAACAATAATTTTGGAAATAATTATTTGGAATTTTATGCATAAAAGGGGAGAAAATAAATCAATTTAGACCCTTAAAATTATGGGAAAAATTATAAAACCTTTTGCATGCTTATATATATATATATATATATATATATATGCTATTTTGAAAGTATTTATGCATATTTAAAATATATAGAAAAAAATTGGGTATCAACAAAGCCTCCAAAACTTGTGTGGCCATATGATTTTGTTCTTGCAATTGTTGCAGGTCCTCTTCTAGTTGTGATATCAAGGCGTAGCAGTGTTCTCTTTCAGCTTTGAAGTTCTTTGCTTGCTTAGCCATTTCGCTCTCAAGGGTATTGATATTTTTCTCCAGACTCATGATTCCTTTGTCGTACTTTTCTTTCAACTGTTCAACCAAACTTGCCCGTTCCTCCACATTCCTGCCTAACTTTGCTCGGGCCTTTGCTAGTTCACTCTTAGTATTTTCCAAATCAATCCCATCGTCGCATATTTTCCGCCTAAGGCTGTTTATAAGCTTTTTATCCTTTCCACTTCTGGCAAGGTTCTCGACTGCTATTTTCATCTTCTAGATTTGGGCTTGGAGCGCTTTATTTTATTAGGCTAATCTTTTCTTTTCACCCTCATCCGCAGCGGCTTGCAACCCATTATCAAATTTAAGTTCTCTGACTTGCTTTTCCAACTTGCTTATGGTGGCCCTGTATTCATTTTCTTTGGTCAGCCAATCACATTGTTCTTGTGATGCTTCAACAAATTCTTGGAGGTAGGGTCTTTTAGCTGGTCTTCCAAACTTAACACTCCTTTTATACCAGGCAAGGTAACCGGCCGAGACTTCACCCTTGGATAAATCACGCACTCGGGTGTTCGCCGTCAAATATTGGAACTTAGAAGGATCACTGCTTTATGAAATTGGCCATCAAAGCAGATCTCGACTGCATGAAGGCTAAGGTCTTCATCTTTGGGGATTATTTGGCATCTTCCTAGCTGTCTCAAAACCCGGTATGGGGTGTAAGGCTGGAAACGTTTGAGACCCATCAGGAGGAATTGAGGACCAGTGGCGGGCATGTATACAATCTTATTAACAGGAAGCCAACCCAACGTCCATTCTATTTGGTCTGCAGTTACGGAACGAAGATGGGATATCCAACCCCCGACCCCTTCTAGCATCTCGAACCCACTGACCCTTGTACAGAATTCCTCTATGCAGCTTTTCCCTGTAGATCCGTAATTCATGTTCTGAGGACGATGACATGAATGCTTAATCATCCGCATTTGTATCAACAAATTGCACCCTTCGAAAAAATCTACTCCGGCTTTGCAAGCTATGAGAGCTCGAAATATTTCAGACACTATCATAGGTGCAAGGGTGTTCTTAGCATTGATAATCAAAGTATCGATGACTCCGGCTACCCGTAAATCAATATTCCCATCCTTCCTGGGAAACACTAGAAGACCTAAGAATACTACCATGAAAGCGAAGCATCTACGCTCTTCCCATTTTGGTCAGTTCCCTTTGCTACAGATTCTGCTTTCTGGGTTTTCAAATCCCCCTACATGTCTGTACCGCCGGTATATGAAGTATAGAGTGGAAAATCCACCCGCCAAATTTGCATACTGGACCTGCTTGCTTATTTTTAACAAATCTAGAAACTTGTGAGGGGTGACGGCCCTTGGAGAGACTAGGTATTTATGTCTTAGGCCCTCGGTACTCCCAGCATAACCCGCTATATCATCCAAAGTAGGTGTAAGTTTGAAGTCCGAAAAATGCAGAACGTTGTGAGATAGATCCCAAAATGTCACCAGTGCTTTTATTATATCTCCCCTAGGCCTGATCTTTAGTAATCTGGTGAGAGCCCCCAAATAATGGTTGACCATGTCTCGTCCTTGCCCACCCAAATCTTCCCACCACATGTGTAGTTCCAACGGAATCTTGGTCATGACCTTCATTGGTAAATTTTGACTCGTGCTCATTTTGTACATTTGGATTAAGGTGATTGGTTTAAAGACAAAGTGAATCTTATTTGAAAACTGATAAAAGGTTTATTTTGCAAAAATCAAATAAATCAGGGCTACTTTTGCAAATACGGCCCTTCAACACTTCGAAATGGAAGTTTTTAGGGCCGTGTTCGCTAAATGGCCAAAATTGACAAAGAAACCGTCGGTGTCTATTGTTGCAAAAACAACATTCCGGCCTCCCGTTGGGACACTCGGCTATTTAGACAAAGACGACATCACCCACTTTATTTACGACAAAATGACGACACTTCTTATTTTTTCAAATTTTCAAAAGCGGGGCTGGACCCAATGAGGGTTGCCTACATATCTCATATCTGGTGAGAATCAAACCCGCGTAGTCCGGCCAGTTTTGATGCAACAGAAAAACACTTTGAAACAACTATTTTCCCTTTTTTTCCTTCTTTTTTTTTTCAAAATTTTCTGCAGAGTTTCGGGATATCTTGGATATTAGATTTTGGTAAAAGGATGAAATTCTCTCTCATACCCCGAACTTGGTTTTCTTTTGATTTTCCTTACTTAATCTAGAAGCCGGTCAACATGCAAGCTAAAACAAATAAATGCATAGGTAGCACATAAAAATGCATCAGTTTAGTCTTTTTATTTTTGGGTGCTCATGTCCTAGACGGACTCAACCCCTGTGTTGAGTCCCCAAAGTCAAATGCACATGATGCAAATAAGCATTCTTACTAGGGATCCGGTATTAGGCTGTGTTCTTCTAGGTTTAAAACCTGGGTCTATTGTTCTAGACCTGGCTTACCCGAGCAGACAACCCGAGCCTAGGGGAAGGGGGGCTATGTGCCGGGAACCAAAAGGCCATAGGGCTTTGTAACTTATCCGAACCTCATTCTAAATTAGGGTATGATACTAACAGGAAAAGAAGTCACGCCAGCGTGCACTTCCCAGAAGATTAGAAGAGAAGGATTTCGCAACAGTTTATATAAAGTTCAAATAATATTAAAGCAGTAAAAAGCAACATTTAGCACATTAGGCCCAAACATGTAATAAAAATCAGATAATAAAAAAAGCCAAATAACAATTATTCTAAGCTCGAATTCTTGAATGCCGAATCGAGGAATAGCCGAAATGGGATTATTTATTCAAATTCAGAGTCGCCACTTGGGATAATTTATGGTGTCCTAAGTCATCGGTTAAAAATCCCGAATCGAGGAAGTTTAACTCTATTTTACAGTCCGTGAAACACAGAAATCCGGTAAGAAATTCTGTTAACCCGGGAGAAAGTGTTAGGTATTCCCAGATTCCGTGGTTTTAGCACGATCGCTCAACTATTATTATTGGCCTAATTATCTAATTAATTACATATTTTAAAACCTATCATGCATTTTTACCCTTTGACCGCTTTTAATTATTTATGGAATTATTCTGGAACAAGTTACGATTGTCGTACACTTGTTTGTTTGGTACACATTGTGAATCGTGTCACGAGAACCATACCCACGATCTACAACATGTTTAATTATTAACATTATTAGTTGTTATGGCCGGGTCACATAAAAGTACCCCCCGGTTTTGGAAATTATGTATCATAATTACGTCACGAGAACCGTACCCGTAGCTATAATAATTTATTATAGCGCACCTAAAGCAAACTACGAATGCTCAAGCTGTTTTTCTATACAAGCCGTGAATGTTCCAAGTCCGTTCCATACTAATTTTTGCATTAATATCAGGGCCATAAATTGGGATTCATTTATGAATGGCACGCCTTAATTTATTTCAAAAGATTTGTACTCAACTAAAGCGAATTATGGGTGTTCCCGTTTAATCTAAATTAAAGTTCAATCTAAAACTACTAATTGTAAGTATGCTTTTGATAATACCCTAGGTTTTTAATTATTTTAGGAGGACTGGGCCAGCGGTAGGCCCAACAGTGTCTAAAGGTCTTAAAGAGATAAAGAGGGACTGGGTTCGAGATTGACCCCATAAATGAGAACAAAAGGCAAAAGACCTCAGCAATTTTGATTGGGGCAATAATATGCCCAGTTTTATCACACTAAACAGAAAACTCAATGTATAAAATTGTTAGAGGTAATTCGGCTTGAAGTTGAGCCCAAAAACGGAAAGCTAACAACGATCAAATACCCTAGGTCGGAATTTGACCAGGCTGCCCATCTGGGCCATTGCCAAGCCCAATTGAGACTCAAATTCTTCTAAATCAAATGTGATCCAACAGCATTTAAAAAATCAAAAGCTAATTAAACACATCATGAGTTTAATTATTAATAGGCTACAATCACTAACAATAAGCGACTACACCGTAAACCCATTCATGAATCACCCTAAACTTAATACATAATTGTTTTAACAAGTCAGAGATCTACGATAGTTTAACACTGCCCCTTACAATACATATCCAGCTTCCCATAATAGAGATCAAATGAGCTACGGGGGCATTGAAGCATTTTAAAACTTCCAAAAAACAGTACATGTAAGCAAATAAACTGACTCGACTACTCATACATATAACTAAACCATAGGATAGAACATTAGATTTAAAATACATAAACAGACTAAAACAGAAATATTAAACCAAGCAACAATTTACATAAGGCAATCTGGAATTTAACATTCGAATAATCAATTTCTTATTACAACAAATAGCTAACTACATGCTTCAAACTTCATTTACCATTCAAGGTTCATAAGGTACTTGGATATAACAAAGAATAGAATGAAGTAAGAATTTTAGTAAGGAATAACTAGAAAACAATAGCAGATCGACAGCAATGCACAGCTTCAGTTAATCCATGCTTCACTTTAGCAAAACCAAAAATTCCCAGAAAACTTGTTCTAACTTTATTTCTTTTCCAATCAGAATTTTGATCCTATCTAATGGAATAATATAGTTGCCGTTTAGGGTATTTTTAGAGTCTCAAAAATCAGTTTTTAGAATGAGGAAAGGGTTCTATTTATAAGTCTCTAAAATGCCATGTGCTGGAACAAAAATCAAAGAATTATTCCCTTCAGCCACAAAGCATCTTTTAACAAACTTGGACAGTTGGCTATCCTTCATTGGTTTCAGCATTTTGTGCTAACCAAATGATCCCAGCTGCCCCTTATTCTAGAACTTTCCCACATGGTGTTATCCTAATTCATACTCACCCACCCTTCAAACAAACCCCTTGAGTTTTCTTTTGTTCATCTAACCCCTACAAATTCTTAATGACTTACAAACTGTAGCAAACAGAAATAAACAGGCAAATATCAACAAAAAAATCAAACAACAAACGAAAAGGCTGAAATGTGAACATTTGAAAACTTAAGACAAACCTAACCTCTAAAATGAACCAAATTTATAATGAAACTCCAAAATGTTCTTCAGACTAACAATTTAATGATGATAATACAAGATGACTGAATACAAACTAAACCTAGGCTAATTAGGCATTAATTAAACCAAGCTATTAAAAGTTAAAATAATTAAACTAGTCAGCATACTAATATAGTGAATCAAAACAACAAAAAGATAACTAAGACTAATAATAAACAAAACTTGCTTTACGAGTTAAATTGATTAAACAGAGCTAAACCAAATAAACAAACATTAACCGAACAATTGACAAACTGATAATTCTGAGGCCAGATACATAGATTAAGGAACCCTAAAACCTACTGACTAAGCATGAGAAAACCCTAACAGTCCACAGATTAAGGCTACCTAAACTTCTTCATTTTTGGTCAAAGAAAGGGAAAAATAGATGAAAACGGAGCAAAGAAGAAGAGAAAGGAAAATAAGAAGAAAAGAACAAAGAAATAGAAAGAGGAAAAGAGGAGCAGAGATACCTATGTTAGGAGGACAGGTAGTTGGCTTAGGCGAAACTCCGGCCTTCTCCGATTTAAACCGAAACAAGTGTTAATCAAATGTTCCTATTGAGAACAAACGAGTAACACTAGTTTCAGGCCTAAATCGTCTTTGGAAACTCGAAATAATGGGACTTAGGTTTTGCATGTCACCATATCTGAAATTGCTAGGATTTGGGTGGAATTTAGTAAAAACTAATGGTGGATTTGGAAAGAAGGGGGTGAGGATTATCTGCTGTAATTTTGGAGTGGTTCGAAGATCGGCCGCCGCCGTGAAATGATTTCCACTGGGCGACGACTAGGGTTTAGGCCGTGTGGGATTGGGAGCATTTGAGGGCGGCTAGGTTTAGGCTTAGGGACGGTGAGGAGGAATGTGGGGGTCTGAGGGGTTTGGGGGGCGTTTGGATAGTTATAAGGGATGAGAGTGTTAAGTTGTAGACCGTTAGATTGGATTGGATGAACGGATGAGATGGAGTGTGACCAAACGACGTCGTTTGGCCCCTAAGGAGGTACTTGACCGGGAATGGATTGGGTTGGGCGAAATTGGGGCAAAATAATTGGGCTATGGTACACTTGGCCCAATTCGAGTCCAAAACAACCCTTCTCTTCTTTTCTTTTTTTTATTATATTTTTGACTAAAAATTAATTAAAATACTAATTAAAATTAATACTAGTTACCAACTACTAATGACCCTAAATTAAATCCTAAGCAAGACCTAATAATAAAGTTGATTTAATTAGCTAATTCTAATACTAAAATAATTAATTGATTTAGACCTAATAAAAGAAAAATACTAAAACTAGAACAAATAAAAATGGAACAATATTATATATTTTTTTGATTTTGTTTTATTGATGCAATTAATTAACAATTACACTAAAATGCAACTACCAAACTAAGAATGCAATGCATGAAACTAGAATATAATTTTTTGGGCATTTTCTATGCCTTTAATGTATGCGAAAATGCAACTAAAAATGCAAACACTTGAACAAATATTCCTAAAAATTCTATAAAATTAGAATAAAATGCAAAATCTATTTTGTAATTTGGTAGGAGTATTTTAGGTTGGGAAAAATCACGTGCTCTAAGTGAGTATGCCAACTCAATAAGTAATAAAAGTAAAGACATCTGAGTAGTAAGAAAACATGTAAACCACAACATAACGCTACAGCAAAACAGTATAAGTCCAAAACTATGCAGTAAAGCGATAACACTCGTAAAAACACCTCAGTTCAGTATAACCTTTTTAATACAACTTTCAATAGTTTCAAGTGAGTGATGAAAACAGTGAGAAAAGAAAAGAATGTAAACATCCCCTCGGGCAAAATATCAACAGAACCAACCTCTCGGGCTACCTCATAATCACTCGTATCAGCCCCTCGGGCAATATCACATCTCACACTAAGTACTCCCGCTCACTAGGGGTGTGCAGACTCCTGGAGGGGCTCCTACAGCCCATGCGGTATAACAAGTCATCTCGTGGCATAATCAAACAGGCCCTCGGCCTTATAACAAGCCACCTCGTGGTGCAACAAATCAGACCCTCGGTCTCATAATCATGAATCGGTACAATAGTGTTCCGGCGTGCAGCCTGATCCCAAAATATCCTCAAAACACAGGCCATCGGCTTCACTTAGTCAAAAATCTATCAACCCACTCGGGCAACAGTAAAACATGATGCTCAGCCCAAAATATTATTTAAAATCTCAAAATGGAGTAAATATGGCTCAGTTATGAAAAATAGTAGAATACAGCATGACTAAGTACAAATATGAAGTCAAAACAGTGAGGAATAGTAGTAAAAATCCCCTTAGGGTCCAAAACAGTTGGCACGAGGCCCAAACATGGCATTCAACCCAAAACATGATAATACTTTCCAAAACACAATGATATCAAACAGTTTTCAATCAAATACGCGACTTAACAGTCATATGGGACGGACTAAGTCATAATCCCCAATGGTGCATGACCCCACGCTCGTCATCTAGCGTGTGCGTCACCTCAAAGTAGCACAACGATGTGAAATCCGGTGTTTCATACCCTAAGAACAATATTTACAATCATTACTTACCTCTATCCGGTCCAAACACTAGCCTGCGATGCCTTTGCCTCTCGACTCGGCCTCCGGATGTTCCAAATCTAGCCAAAAAGAGATTTATACCATCAAAATATGCTAAGGAAACAAAGCCCACTCGAAAATAACCAATTTACATCAAAAATCTCGAAATTGGTCAAACCCGACCCCCGGGCCCACGTCTTGGAATTCGATAAAAATCACAAAACTAGAATCCTTACACTCTTACGAGTTCATACATATCAAATACATCAAAATTCGACCACAAACGGCCCCTCAGATTCTTAAATCAAAGTTCAAATTCCAAGCCCCAACTCCCCAAGTTTAGGCTTTAGATTTCACAAATTTCATGTTTAATTAGGTAGAAATCACAATTGGATCAAGTATCAAGTCCATAAATCTTACCTCCAAGTGCTTCCCTTTGATTCTGTATTCAATTCTTCTCAAAAAGCTCCAAAATCGCTCAAAAATGGTGGAAGTTAGACCCAAAATCGCGAAGAATAGCTATCTAAAACATTCTGCCCAGGTGACCCTTTCCTTCTTTGCAAACGCGGTCAAAGCCTCGCATTCGCGAAGCACAAAAATCCATTGACCTCTTAATCCTTCTTCGTGAATGCGAACGTGAAGCTTTAGCTTCTCAGACTATTGTGAACGCGACACACCCAATGCAAATGCGAAGCACAAATGACTGGGACCCCAGCTACTCCCATTTACTATACGCGAATGCGGGAACCTCATTGCGTTTGCAATGCACACTGAGCCTCTCCCTTCGCGAACACGAAGTCCAAATTTCCATCCTCACTACTCATCCCTTCTCAAATGCGAGAGCCCTCTCGCGAACGCGAAGGCCAAAAATCTGCAACTTTCAAAACAAGGATTTGATCCGATTAACCACCTGAAACTCACCTGAGGCCCTTGGGACCTCAACCAAACATGCCAATATATCCCATAACATCATCCAATCTGGTTCCATTCTTCGGAACACTCAAAACAACACCAAAACACCAAATCATCATCGGATTCAAGCCTATAAATTCAAAACTTCCAAATTCTGTTTTCGATCAAAAAATCTATCAAACCTCCTCCGAATGACCTGAAATTTTGCACACACGTCACAAATGATACAACGGACCTACTCCAACTTCCGGAATTCCATTCCGACCTCTATATCAAAATCTTTGTTACCAACCGGAAGATACCGAAATTCCAATTTCGCTAATTCAAGCCTAAATCTACTCTGGACCTCCAAAACACATTCCAATCACGCTCACAAGTCCCAAATCACCTCCCAATGCTATTTGAATTATCAGAATTTGCATTTGAGCCCTTTGTCACATAAGTGAACATCCGGTTGACTTTTTCAACCTAAGCTTACACAAAAGAGACTAAGTGTTTGATTCCTTTCCAAAACCTCTCCGAACCCGAACCAACCAACCCGATAATACATAATATAGCTGAACAAGAAAATAAAAAGTAAAAAGGGGAAACGGAGCGGTAACTCATGAAAAGGCCGACCGGTTCATTACATCCTCCTCCTCTTAAACAAACGTCCGTCCTTGAACGGGTCAAGAAACATACCTGAAGTCTCAAATAGGTGAGGATATCTGCTCCGCATCTCCTGCTCGGTATCCCAAGTGACCTCCTCCACGAGTTGACCGCTCCACTACACTTTCACTGAAGTTATATCTTTTGACCTCAACTTTCAAACCTGACGCTCCAAAATAGCTACTGGCTCCACATCATAAGTCAAATCACCATCCAACTAAATCGTGCTAAAATCCAAAACATGAGAAGGATTGCCAATATACTTCTGGAGCATAGAAACATGAAATACCGGATGCACACTCGATAAGTTGGGTGGCAAAGCAATCTCATAAGCCACCTCCCCAATCCTCCGTGGCACCTCAAAAGGCATAATGAACCGATGACTCAATTTACCCTTCTTCCCAAATCTCATAACACCCTTCATGGGTAAAACCTTCAATAGAACCTTCTCACCAACCACGTAGGACACACACGAACCTTCCTGTCAGCATAACTTTTTTGTCTCGACTGCGTTGTACAAAGCCGCTCCTGGATCACCTTCACCTTGTCTAAAGCATCCTGCACCAAGTCTATACACAATAGCCTAGCCTCACCCGGCTCAAACCAACCGACCAGAGATCTGCATTGTCTCCCATACAAAGCCATATATGGAGCCATCTGAATACTCGACTGATAACTGTTGGTATAAGCAAACTCCGCGAGCGGTAGAAACTGATCCTATGACCCTCCAAAATCAATGGCACAAGCACGCAACATGTCCTCCAATATATGAATAGTGTGCTTGGACTGCCCGTCTATCTAAGGGTGAAAAGTTGTGCTCAACGTTACCTGAGTACCTAACTCTCTCTGCACGGCTCTCCAAAACTGCAAAGTAAACTGAGTACCTCTATCTGCAATGATGGAAACCAGGACACCATGCAACCAAACAACCTCTCAGATATAGATCTCTATCAACCGCTCTGAAGAATAGGTAGTATACACAGGAATGAAGTGTGCGAACTTGGCCAGCCGATCCACAATCACCCAAATAGCATTGAACTTCTTCAAAATCCGTGGGAGCCCAACTACAAAATCCATGGTGATCCTCTCCCACTTCCACTCTAGAATATCTATCTGCTGAAGCAAGCCACCTGGTATCTGATGCTCATATTTCATCTGCCGACAATTGAGACAAAGAGCTACAAATCCAACAATGTCCTTCTTCATTCTCCTCCACTAATAATGTTGTCTCAGATCCTAATACATCTTCGCGGCACCTGGATGAATGGAATACCGCGAGTTATGGGCCTCCTCCAGAATCAACTCCCGAAGCCCATCTACATTGGGCACGCATATTCGGCCCTGCATCCTCAATACCTTATCATCACCAATAGTCACATCTCTGGCATCGTTGTGTTGAACTCTGTCCTTAAGGACAAGCAAATGAGGATCATCATACTGACGCTCTTTGATGCGATCAAATAATGAAGACTGAGAAATCACACAATCCAATACCCGACTGGGTTCCAAAATATTCAACCTCACGAACCGATTAGCCAAGTCCTGAACATCAGCTGCAAGGGGTCTCTCCCTAACAGGAATATACGCCAAAATCCCCACACTCACCGACTTCCTACTCGACGCATCGGCCACTACATTGGCCTTCCCTGAATGGTACAAGATAGTAATATCATAATCCTTTAGCAGCTCCAACCATCTCCACGGCCTCAAGTTTAGATCCTTCTGTTTGAACAAGTGTTGGAGTCTACGATGATCAGTAAACACCTCACAAGACACACCATAAAGATAATGCCTCGAAATCTTCAACGCATGAACAATGGCAGCCAACTCCAAATCATGAACATGGTAGTTCTTCTCATGGGTCTTCAACTGACGAGAAGCATAAGCAATAACTCTACCCTCCTGCATCAACACATACCCAATACCAACTCTCGAAGCATCACAATACAAGGTATATGAACCTGAAGCTGATGGCAAAACTAACACTGAAGTTGTGGCCAAGGAAGTCTTGAGCTTCTGAAATCTCGCCTTACACTCATATGAAAGGAGCACCCTTTTGAGTCAACTTGGTCAAGGGTGATGCTATAGATGAAAATCCCTAAGCAAATCGACGGTAATAACCTGCCAAACCAAGAAAGCTGCGAATCTCTATGGCTGAGGACGGTTTGGGCGAACTCTAAACTGCATCTATCTTCTTTGGATCAACCTAAATACCCTCATTGGACACCACATGCACCAATAATGCCACTAAACTGAGCCAAAACTCACGCTTGGAGAACTTTGCATAAAGTTTCTCCTCCCTCAATCTATCCCTCAATCTCAAATGCTCCGTGTGCTCCTCTTGACTATGCGAATACACCAAAATATCATCATTGAAAACTATGACAAACGAGTCGAGATAAGGCCGAAACACGTTGTTTATCAAATGCATGAATGATGCTGGGGCATTGGTCATCCCAGAAGACATCACCGGGAACTCATAATGACCATATCGGGTCCTAAAAGTTGTCTTAAGAATATCTGAATCCCTGATCTTTAGCTGGTGATACCCTGAACGAAGATCAATCTTGGAGAACACTCTCGCTCTCTGAAGCTGGTCAAATAAATCATCGATACGAGGCAAAGAATATTTGTTCATGATGGTTACTTTGTTCAACTGCCTGTAATTAATGCACATCCTCATCGTGCCATCCTTCTTCTTCACAAATAGAATAGGCGCACCCCAAGGCGACACACTAGGCCAAATGAACCCTTTATCAAGGAGTTTCTGAAGCTGCTTCTTCAACTCCACTGGTACCATACGATACAGTGGAATAGAAATGGGATGAGTACTCGGCACCAGGTCAATACCAAAATTAATATCCCTATCTGGGGGCATGCCTGATAGGTCTACAGGAAACACATAAAATCCCTCACTATAGGAACAAAATCAATACTAGGAGTCTCTACACTAACATCCCTCACAAAGGCTAAGTATAAAAGACAACCTTTCCCAACCATCCGCTAGGACTTCAGAAATGAAATCACCTTACTGGGAACAAAATTAGTCGAACCTCGCCACTCAATCCATGGCACACCCGGCATAGCCAATATCACTGTCTTAGCGTGACAGTCCAAAATAGCACGACACAAAGATAGTCAATCCATGCCCAATATCACATCGAAGTCCACCATACAAAGCAACAACAGGTCCACTCGGGTCTCCAGACCCCCAATAGTCACCATGCACGATCGGTACACACGGTCCATAATAATAGTATTGCCCACTAATGTAGATACACGAACAAATGAAACAAGAGACTCACCGTGCATAAATAACAAGAAAAATATGATGACACATATGAAAAAGTGGAACCGGGATCAAATAACACAAAGGCATCTCTGTGGCAGACTGAGACAATACCTGTAATCACAACATCTGAAGCAATAGCATCGAGTCTAGTTGGGAGTGCATAGAAACAGGCCTGACCACTACCTGATCAGACTCCCCCTCTAGGGCGACCCCTAGCTGATTGTCCCTCAACCCTAGCTGGGTGGGTGGGTGGTGAAGTAACTGGTACCAAAGTTGATGGCTGACTCCTCTGCTAAGATGAACTCTAAGATGATGAGGACACTACCTCCACATGTGACCCAACTCTCCATACTCATAACAACTTCCTGGTGCTAGAGACGGGGACTGAAGGGAACCCCTAGCAATGAGATGACTAGCAGATGCACCTGGCATAAAAGAGCCTTGAGCTGATGAAGCACGAGACAAACTCTGGGCTAGAAGGGCACTGAGTGATGAATGGCCCTGAGGAGAACTGTAAGAACCATGACTCTATGATGCCCCAAAATAACCTGGGCGGGCTGAGTGAGCATGCCTGAATGGGCGGCCTCTATCATGCTGAAACTGACCTCTCGAAGGGGCACCACCGAAACTACCAGATCCCTGAGGCCTCTTGTCCTCCCTCTCATCTTGCTCCTAGCGGTGAACTAACTCAATCTTGCGAGCAATATCAACAACCTCCTCAAAAGTAACACCTGACACCCTCTCCCCGGTCATGAGAATCCAAAGTTGATATATGAGGCCATCGATGAACCTCTTGATCCTCTCTTTATCCGTAAGAACCAACCAAACAGCATAGCTAACTCCGAGAACCTCATCTCATACTATGTTACTTTCAAATCACCCTATCGTAATTGCTCAAACTGCATGTGCAGCTCCTCCCTACAGGACTGTGGCACACACTTCTCCAAAAAGAGAACAGAGAACTGCTGCCAGGTAAGGGGCGTTGTACCAATAGGCCTACGCCTCTCATAAGCCTCCCACCAAGTGAATGCACCTCCCAAAAACTAAATAGTAGTGAATGCTACCCCGCTGGTCTCCAGAATACCCGTTGTACGAAGAATCCTCTGACATTTGTCCAAGAAACCCTGGGCAGCCTCGCCCTATATACCATTGAAAGTTGGAGGTTGAAGTCTACCAAACCTCTCTAATCTGCACTGATCGTCCTCTGGCACAACAGGAGCTACATATTCCTAAGCAGCTACAACTGACTGGGATGGATGTGCCCCCGGCGTCTAAAGTCCCTGCACGACTTGCTCAGGTGTGCGAGCGGCAGGAATCTGAGTGCCTCCCTCTGCCTGAGAAGTAGTTGCGGCTGTAGTAACTGAGACCGCCTGAGCTAGTGCATACTGATAGAATCTGGGCCAAGGCCTCCTGAAGGCCTGGAATCAGAATAGGCACAGCTGGTGCCTGAGCTGGTGCTACCAGAGAGTCCACAACTAGGACCTGATCATGAACTAGGGCGGCTGATGGATCTGCAGGTGCTGCCCTAGTTGCTGTGCAACTACACCCCTGCCCCTAACACGGCCTCGACCGCGTCCTTAGCCTCTAGTGGCCACAACTGGTGGCACTGGGGGTCGTTCCTCCTGACCGATAGCATGCGTCCTCACCATCTGTGAGAGAATAGAACAACAGAAGTTTAGTACTAGAGTCAACAGATTCGCACGATAGGAGTTCAAGAATGTGAAGTTTTCCTAAAGGTTCTACAGCCTCCCGAGGATAAATACAGACATCTCCGTACTGATCCATGAAACTCTACTAAACTTCCTCATGACTCGTGAGACCTATGTAACCTAGGCACTGATACCAACTTGTCACGACCCTAAAATGAAACTGGTCGTGATAGCGCCTATCGTGAAACTAGGCCAACCGACACAAACCCCAAACCAACCAAACAATTATAATAAGTCATTTAAATTCATTAATAAGCTAAAAATCCCAAAATGTAAGGTAGAATAGAATGGTGCAGAAACAAAATACAACTCAACATCGGGGTGTCACCAGTCATGAGCAACTAAAACTTGTCTAGGAATACGAAAAGACAACATAGTTTGAAACAAGCTAACACAAAGCAGAATAAAGATAGGAAGGAGAAACACTGGGCTGCGGACGCCAGCAGCTACCTAGTCAACTCTGAAAGCTTGTTGGATGACAAATCAGCACTCACAAGTGTGACCCGAGACTCCTGGATCTGCACACAGGGTGCAGCGAGTAATGTGAGTACGCCAACTCAGTAAGTAATAAATGTAAAGACATCTGAGTAGTAAGAAAACACGTAAACCACATCATAACGCTACAGAAAAATAGTATAAGTCCAAAACAATGCAGTAAAGTGATAACACTCGTAAAAACACCTTAGTTTAGTAAAACCTTTTTAAAACAACTTTCAATAGTTTCAAGCGAGTTATGAAAATAGTGAGAAAATAATAGAATTTAAATAGCCCCTCAGGAAAAATATCAATAGAACCAGCCCCTCGGGCTACCTCTCAAGCACTCGTATCAGCCCCTCAAGCAATAACATGAAACAACAACAGCCCCTCGGGTAATATCACATCTTACACTGAGTACTCGCGCTCACTGGTGGTGTGCAGACTCCTGGAGGGGCTCCTATAGTCCAAGCGCTATAACAAGCCATCTCATGGCATAATCAAACCGGTCCTCGGCCTCATAACAAGCTACCTCGTGGCATAACAAATCAAGCCCTTGGCCTCAGAATCATGAATCAGTACAATCCTCACAACACAAGCCCTCGGCCTCACTCAGTCAGAAATCTCTCAATCCACTTGGGCAATAGTAAAACATGATGCTCAGCCCAAAATATCATTTAAAATCTCAAAACGGAGTAAATATGGCTCAGTTATGAAAAATAGTAAAATACAGCATGACTGAGTACAAATATGAAGTCAAAACAGTGAGGAATAGTAGTAAAAATCCCCTTTGGGTCCAAAACAGTTGGCACGAGACCCAAACATGGCATTTAGTCCAAAATATGATAATACTTTCCAAAACACAATGATATCAAATAGTTTTCAATCAAATACGCGAAACAGTAATATGGGACGGACTAAGTCACAATCCCCAATGGTGAACGACCCCACGCTCTTCATCTAGCGTGTGCGTCACCTCAAAGTAATACAACGATGTGAAATCCGAGGTTTCATACCCTCAAGACATCATTTACAATTATTACTTTCCTCTATCCAGTCCAAACTCTAGCCCGCGATGCCTTTGCCTCTCGACTCGACCTCTGGATGTTCCAAATCTAGCCAAAAATAGATTTATACCATCAAAATATGCTAAGGGAACAAAGCCCACTCGAAAACAACCAATTTACATCAAAAATCCTGAAATTGGTCAAACCTGACCCCCGGGCCCACATCTCGAATTCCGATAAAAATCACAAAACTAGAATCCTTACACTCCCAAGAGTTCATACATATCAAATACATCAAAATCCGACCACAAATGACCCCTCAAATTCCCAAATCAAAGACTTAAATTCCAAGCCCTAACTCCCCAATTTTAGGCTTCAGATTCAACAAATTTCATGTTTAATTAGGTAGAAATCACAATAGAATGGAGTATTAAGTCCATATATCTTACCTCCAAGTGTTTCCCTTTGATTCCCTCTTCAATGCTTCTCAAAAAGCTCCAAAATCGCTCAAAAATGGTGGAAGTTAGACCCAAAATCGCAAATAATAGCTATTTAAACATTCTACCCAGGTGACCCTTTCCTTCTTCGCGAACGCGGTCAAAACCTCGCGTTCGCGAAACACAAAAATCCGTTGACCACTTTATCCCTCTTCATAAACGCGACCTCCTGAATGCAAACGCGAAGTTTTAGCTTCTCAGACCATCGCGAATGCGACACACCCAACGCGAACACGAAGCACAAATGACTAGGACCCCAGCTGCTCCTATTTACTCTACGCGAATGTGGGAACCTCATCGCGTTCGTGATGCACACTGAGCCTCTCCCTTCGTGAACGCGGGACCAATATCACGAACGCGAAGGCCAAATTTCCAGCCTGACTACGCATCCCTTCATGAACGCGAGAGCCCTCTCGCGAACACGAAGGCCAAAAGTGTGCAACAAAAATAGCAAAGAATCTGCAACTTTCAAAACAAAGATTTGATCCGATTAACCACCCGAAACTAATCCGAGGCCCTCAGGACCTCAACAAAATATGCCAACATATCCCATAACATCATCCAAACTTGTTCCAATTTTCAGAACACTAACAACACTAAAATACCAAATCATCATCGGATTCAAGCCTAAGAAATTCTAAAAACATCCAAATTCTGCTTTTGATCAAAAGGTCTATCAAACCTCGTCCGAATGATATGAAATTTTGCACACACATCACAAATGATACAACGGACCTTCTCCAACTTCCAAAATTCCACTCCAACCCCTATATCAAAACCTCCACTACCAACCGGAAGATGCCAAAATTCCAATTTCGCCAATTCAAGCCTAAATCTACTCTGGACCTCCAAAAAACATTCTGATCACGCTCCTAAGTCCAAAATCATCTATCAAAACTATCTGAACCATTGGAATTCACATCCGAGCCCATTTTAACATAAGTCAATATCGGGTTGACTATTCCAACCTAAGCTTACTCAAAAGATACTAAGTGTCTCATTCCTTTCCAAAACCTCTCTGAACCCAAACCAACCAACCCGATAACATATAATACAGCTTAACAAGACAATAAGAAGCAGAAATGGGGGAAACGGAGTGGTAACTCATGAAACGACCGGTTGGGTCATTACACATATATGCACCTGATGAATAGTGTATTCTAGCCTTATCTTGATTCGTTCATTATTGTGTTTATTGACAACATTTTGGTCTACTCCCATAGTTGGGAAGAGCATGAGCAGCACTTGAGGATCGTGCTCCAGACCTTGAGAAAAAAGAAGTTATATGCAAAGTTCTCAAAGTGTAAGTTCTGGCTTGATGTAGTGGCATTTTTTGGTTATGTGGTGTCGAGTGAGGGGATAAAAGTAGATCCAAAGAAGATTGAGGCGATAAAGAAGTGGCCCAGATAGTCTTCAGCTACTGAGATCCGGAGTTTCCTTAGTTTGGTTGGGTATTATCGTCATTTTGTAGAGGGTTTCTCATCTATTGCTACACCTATGACCAGGTTGACCCAGAAGGGTGCTCCATTCAGGTGGTCCAAGAAGTGCGAGGCGAGCTTTCAAAAGCTCAAGACTGCTTTGACTACAACCCTAGTGTTGGTGTTGCCTACAGGTTCGGGGTCTTATATTGTGTACTATGATGTGTCATGTGTTGGCCTTGGCGCGATGTTGATTCAAGGTGGTAGGGTAATTGGCTCCATGTCTCAATAGCCAAAGACCCATGAGAAGAATTTCCAGTCCACAACTTAGAGTTGGCAGCCATTGTTCATGTATTGAAGATCTAGCGCCATTATTTGTACGTTGTTCCTAGCCTCTTGTGCCCATACTTAACCTGCTGGTAATTTAGACATCTCGCTACATACTCAACTATGTCTTTCTTTATTCACTGACACCAATAATGCTTTCTCAGATCGCGATACATATTTCTAGCACCTGGATGAATACAATACCGAGAACTGTATGCCTCCTCTAGGATCTTCTCCCTCAAGCCATCAATATTAGGAACACATAGCCGACCCTAGAGTCACAAAATAGTATCCTCACCAATAGTAACCTCCTTGGCACCACCTTGTAGTACCATTTCTTTAAGAACCAGCAAGTGCGGATCATCGTCTTAACGAGCATGGTTCCCCTCAAATAATGAAAAATGAGCCATAACACATGCAAGGACTCGGCTGGGCTCTAAAATATCAAACCTCACAAGTTTGTTAGCTAAGGACTGAATGTCCAAAGCTAATGGCCTTTCCTCTGCGGAAATTAATGCCAAACTACCAACACTCGGCCTTTCGGCTTAACGCATCCACAACCACATTCGCCTTGCTCGGATGGTAAAGGATGGTAATATCATAATCCTTTAGTAACTCAAGCCACATGCACTACCTCAAATTAAGATCCCTTTGCTTAAATAAATGCTTCAAACTGTGGTGATCGGTGTAAACTTCACCAAGAAACCCCATAAAGATAATGCCTCCAGATCTTGAGAGCATGAGATATCGTGGCCAACTCTAAATCATATACAGGGTAATTCTTCTCGTGGGGCTTCAGTTGAAGTGAAGCATATGCAATAACTCGCCCCTCCTGCATCAATACACAACTCAAGCCAATGTGTGAAGCATCACAATATATAGTATACATCCCTGAATCGGAGGGCAACACTAACACCGATATTGTAGTCAAAGCTGTCTTAAGCTTCTAAAAACTCGCCTCACAATCATCGGATCATCAAAACTGAGCACCCTTCTAGGTCAATCTAGTCAAAGGTGTTGCAATACACGAGAAGCCCTCCACAAACCGACGATAATAACCTGCTAACCCCAAGAAACTCCTGATCTCGATCATTGTGGTGGGACAAGGCCAACTCTGGACTGCCTTGATCTTCCTGGGATCCACCTTATTACGCTTACCAGATACAACATGCCTCAAGAAATCCATGGAATCTAAGCAGAACTCGCACTTGGAGAACTTAGCATATTGCTTCCATTCCCGCAAGGTCTGAAGCACTGACCTCAAATGTTGATCGTGCTCCTTCATACTACATGAGTAGATCAATATATCATCAATGAAGACAATGACAAATGAGTCAAGAGACAGCCCAAACACCGATTCATCACATCTATAAATGCCATTGGGGAGTTAGCCAAGCCAAAGGACATCACTAAAAACTTATAGTGCCCATACCTCATACGGAAAGCCATCTTCGGAATATCCAAAGCACGAATCTTCAGCTATGATACCCAGATCTTAAGTCGATCTTAGAGAACACCCTATCACCCTATAACCGGTCAAACAAGTCATCAATGCGCGGCAACGGGTACTTATTCTTGATGGTGACTTTGTTCAACTAGCGGTAATCAATGCACATCTGCATACTCCAATCCTTCTTCTTCACAAATAATACTGGTGCGCCCCAAGGCGACACACTAGGTCTAATGAACCCTTTCTCAAGCAACTCTTGAAGCTGCTCCTTTAACTCCCCCAGCTCCTTTAGAGCCATGTGATAAGGTGAAGTAGAAATAGGTTGGGTGTCTGGCACCAAATCAATGCCAAAATCGATATCCCGATTTGGGGCATATCTGGTAGATCAGCAAGAATTACATCAAAAAACTCTCGTACCACCGGCACTGAATCTAACATGGGAGTCTCTGCAGTAGTATCCATAACAAAGGCCAAATAGGCCAAACAACCCTTCTCGGCCATACGTCGAGCCTTCAGAAAAGAAATAACCCGACTAGAAGTACCAACGAACAAACCCCTCCACTCTAATCTAGGCAACTTAGGCATCACCAAGGTAACAGTCTTGTCATGGAAATCAAGAATGGTATGGTATGCAGACAACTAGTCCATGCCCAAGATAACTTCGAAATCAACCATATCAAGACATAGAAGATCTGCTATTGTCTCATAACAACTGAAAGTCACCACATAGGACTGGTAGACCCAATCCACTATAACAGAATCACCCACTAGCGTGGACACATATACATGAAGACACAAGGACTTGCGAGATACATCTGGATATGGAGAAAATAGAGAAGAAATATAGGAATAAGTAGAGCCAAGATCAAATAATATCGAGACATGCCTACGGTAGACATAAATAGTACATGTGATTACTACATTGGAGGCGACTGCCTCTGGCCTGGCTGGGAAAGCATAAAATCTAGCCAGAGCACCATCTAACTGGACTCCACCTCTAGGGTGACCCTACCCACCTACCCTCTGCCTTTGGCCGTCTGGGGGTGTGGTAGCTGGTGCGGTAATCATGGGCCAATGGTCCTATTGCATGGCCTTGCCCCGAAGTCTGGGGCAAAACCTCTTTACATGGCCAAACTCCCCGCATTCAAAACAACCCCTCAGAGTAGTGGACCACTGACCTGAAGTCTGACCTTGATGGCCTGAATACCTACTGAAGGAATCATGAGTAGCTGGCGATGGTAAGTACTCTCTGTAATAACATTGAAGTAAGGTCATACTGGAACACTCTGAGTAGGTAGTAGTGTTGACTGCATGGGCCTGCTAGACTGGCCTCTCATTAATTGACCTTTGTCCCCAGATGGGGTACCACTAAATCCATCTAACTATCAGGGCCATTTGTCACTCGGCACAAACTCTTTGTTGTGGTTGCGGATACGCTTGATCCTCCAAGGTATATCCACAACCTGATAAAAGAGAGTCCCCATCACTACCTCATGGGCCATAGAAACCTGAATCCCGGGGTGGAGGCCTGTAATTAACCTGTGTACCCTCTTTGCGTCTGTAGGGAGTATAATAGTTGCATGGTGAGACAAGTCAGTGAATCTCACCTCATATTCGGACACAGACATATGACCTTGACAGAGTTGCTCAAACTGGCCCTGAAGCTCCTCTCTCTCTCTGAAGGCAGTATGTATTTCTCCAAGAACAAATGCATAAACTGATCCCAAGTCAAGGGAGGTGAATCTGCTAGCCTACTAAGGAGGTAAGCCTACCACTATCTACGGGCCTTTCCCTTAAGTTGTAAGGTGGAGAAGTCCACCCCACTGGACTCCAATATCCCCATGTTATGTAGCCTATCCTTGCATCAGTCAATGAAATACAGGGGGTCCTATGACCGCTCACCCCTAAAGATATATGGTGATGCCTAGTCCATCTGTCCAGCCGCTTTTCCTGATCAACAGATGTGACTAGTACGGGTTCTGGCATAACCGATGCAACTAGATGGGCCCTGCCCATAGGTAGTACACTTAGGGTTGATAAAAGGTAGTGACGTGCCTTGGAACCTGAGCGATAGGGGTTTCTTCTCCCCCTCCCACCTAAGATGTGGTTGGGTTCGCTGGAAATAAACCAGCCTACATCATAGTGTCCATGAACCGTACCATGCGGCCCATGACCTCTTGAAATCCCGATGCAGTCATGAAATCTGTTGGGGTTGGCTTAGCTGCAAGCACCTCATCCTACTTTTCAATAACAGGATCCTCCACTGGATCCACTGGTGGGACAATGAGAGCAACTCCATGATGCCCTCATCCTCTGATAGGAGCTGGAGCCCTCTCCTTGTCTTTGCCTCAGCCTCTAACAACGAGAGGAGAAGATCCTCTACCGCCTAGTATATCTATCGTACACGTTCTCACTAGTTGTGACAGATCAATAGAAAGATACTTAGCATAATATCAACTGCACTATAGGAGATAAGCAAATAGAGGTCTCCTAACACCTTGTAGCCTCTCGAAGATAAGTACGGACGTCTCTGTACCAATCCGTAAGATTCTACTAGGCCTGCTTATGACTCATGAGACCTATCTGAACCTAAAGCTATGATACAAAACTGTCATGATCCAAAACCTGTAATAGGTCACGATGGCACCTAACGCCGCTGTTAGGCAAGCCCACAAGTGAACCTCCAATTTATTTATCCTTTTTTAACTTCTAAAAACAGAAGCTTCCTTTTAAACACCAAAATAAGTAAGATCTCATGCAACTGTACATACTCTTTTCTCAAAAATATATCAAGCGTGAGAAATACATAAACCATAGTGATAGTAGTAATAAGCGTAACAATGCATAAGCACTAGAAGCCCCCCAAAGACAAAAATAGTATGCAAGGTAGATGGAGACTCCGGTGCTACAGATTGAAGCAAGGCAAGCAACTCACCACTAAGTCTTCGTAGAAGTGTGGCTACATGCCTGTATGACTAATGGTAGTACCTATCTTAGTACTTGCATATTAAGTGCAGAAGTGTAGTGTGAGTACGTTGAACAACGCGTACCCAATAAGTATCTAGTCTAACATCGAAGAAGTAGTGAAGAGGGGTTGACTTGACACTTACTAGTGGTCAAACAGTAATAGAAATACATAAAGTAAACATAGAGTATGTACAACAAGTAGCAATGAAATAGATAAAAACTTTTAGAGTAAATCCTCCATATAAATCTATATCAAATCACTAAACATGTCATAAACGGCCTTGAAGGCACTAACTCAAATTTTACCAAACCAAATCCGGTCACAAGTATTAAGCATGAATCTATCGAGGTGAACGGACCAATCCCATAGGAATAGTGATACTTAGTACTGCCAAGGAAAATGGTCTAATCCCATAAGAATAGTGTTACCATACTCCCGAGGTGAACGACCCAATCACATAAGAGTAATCTAATACACCACCGAGGCGAACGACCCAATCTCACAAGAGTAGAAATTCTCGCTCGCAGAAGTACATGCGAGTCGAGAAGAAACAGATCTATAGTTCATCAAATATTTCCCTATTGTTCCAAAGTAACAGGGTAAATCGGTATCTTTATTTTAATCCCCAATCTCAATCATAATCAAGGAAATCAAAACAAGGATAGATACAAATAACACAAATAAGGCATGATGTGAATCTAAGTCTACTCGGACATACATGAATATAGCTACGTACAGACTCTCATCATCTCGTGTATACTTAGCTCCCCAAAACAAGTAGCACACAATAATTAATACACCTAAGAGCATAAATTCCCTCTTACAAGGTTAGGCAAGAGACTTATCTCGATTAATAGTCCTCAATCCAGCTCTTTAACCTCACTTGAACTCCTCAAAAGACACCGAGGACTCTCAAACTAACGAAAAGTCATATAAACTATAAGTATATGCTCAAAAGCTCATAATATAACTATAAAACTAATTTCCCAAGCAAATTTGGGAAGTCCATAAAAATCACCCCTAGGCCCACGTGCCAGGATTCAGAATATTTTCGTAGATACATTTTATCCATGACCTCACGAACTAAAATATATAATTTATTCCCAATTCCATGATCAATTTCGTGGTCAAATCTCATTTTTACCAAACCCTAGGTTCCAACAAATCCCACAAATTTTTAATTTCATGTTAAATCTACCCATAATCCGTGTATTTAACTCAATAATTCATAGGGATCACTTACCTCTTGATGTTGATGAAAATACCCCAAAAATGCTCTCAAATGTATCCAAGACCAAGTAAAAAATGAGAGAAATGAGACTAAGTCCCGTAATAAATTCAAATATGCCCAGTGATTCCTTCTTTGCTATCGCAAAAAAATGCCTCGCGATCATGAAATGCCTCGTAATCATTAAAAGTGCCTCACGATCGTGAAGGCCGAAATCTATCGCTGCCCGAAATCCTTTTCACATTCGCGGTCCGGTATAACCACACGACCAATTATTTTGAGTATTTGCATTCCGTTCAGCCGTTTAAAGTCTTAAGCAGCTTCATATGATGTAGTATGACTTGTATTTATTGTCGATTTTGATTTTTAGGTGATTCGGAGTTGACTTGGAAGAATGATTCTCAGCTAGGAAGCTTTAAGTTGGAAGAGTTGACCAAGTTTGACTTTTAAGTATTTGACCTCAGATTGGAGTTTTGATGATTTTGTTAGATCCAGATGTTGATTTTGGACTTGGGCGTATGTCCATAATCTAATTTTGATGTTTCTAGAGGGTTTTGGCACTATTTGGAGAAAGCTGGCAATTTGAAGGTTTGGAATGTTTATAAGTTTGGCCAGGAGTTGACTTCGATGTTATCAAGTTCGGATTTTGTTTCAGGAGTTGGAATAGGCTCGTTATGTAATTTGGAACTTACATGGAAGATTTCAGGTCGTTCGTAGTTGATTGAAATGTTTCGGCATGAGTTTCAGAAGTTGGAAGTTCATTAGGCTTGAATTGATATGCAATTCACGCTTTTGGTGTTGTTTGATGTGATTTGAGGCTTCGAGTAAGTTCGTATTGTGTTGTAGGGCTTGTTGGTATGTTTGTATGGGGTCTCGAGGACCTCGAGGGTGTTTCGGGTAGGTTTTGAACAAGTTTGGGCATTTCGGCACTTTGATGATCTTTTGGAGCGATTGAAGTGCGAAGGTCACTTTTAGAGTGCTGGGGCAAAGCCTCATTTGCGTCCGTAATTGAAATTGTATGGAGGCAGTGGCCAAAGTGTGGATCGTACTGAGGGTCGCAATAGGGAAATCTCCAGGTTTGTTGGTCCAATTTCGAGAGCTTATATCTTGCAATCTATAAGGAATTTGGAGATGATCCAAAAATGAAAGTTGTAGCCCTATTAGTCTATCTTTGAGAAATCAAATTGTTCATCATTTGGACATTTGTACATAAAGTTATGGTCTATTTACTAATGACTGATAGTGTAGTTGCTACTGAAGTGCGGCTGCTCAATATGGATTGCGACCGCAGAACTTAAAAGTGTGGACCACACAAATAAAAGTGTGGTCAGCACTGTGGGAGATCAAATTTTGTACTATGTAAATGGAATTTTTGGACTTTTATTTCATTCTTCACCACGTTAGAGACTTGGGAGCTAGGATTTGAAAGGTTTTAACCTAGACCTTCATCTACAAGCTTGGGTAAGTGATTCTAACATATATCTATGAGATTTACATGAATCCATCACTAGTTTTAACATCAAACATGGGATTTAACAAGACAAATTGGGGTTTTGTCAATACGTTTCTAAAGTGAATAATTGGATTTTGAACATTGATTCGGAGTTGGATTTGGATGAAACTTGTATGGTTGAACTCATAATTAAATGGGTTATTGGATTTTATCGGGTTCTGAAGTGCGGGCCCGGGTTTGAATTTTTGGTTGACTTTGGGCTTTGGATTAAAGATTCGACCTATATTGATTAGGTTTGTTTCCTTTGGCACTATTTGATGTTCTTGAGTTGCTTTCGGCTAGTTTCGAGCCTTTCGAAGGTCGGTACGCGTGGGATGGTGCTTCTAGAGTATTGTTTGGCTTGCCCAGCATTGGATTCGACTGGTTCAAGGTAAGTAACACTTCTAAACTTGGTACTAAGGGTATGAAACCCTGAATACGTATTATGAGTTTGGTGTTAAGGTGACGCACACGCTAGGTTACAGGCGTATGGGCGTGAAACGTGTGAATTATGACTGTGTAGTTACCTAATCTTTTTTCTATCCAATGTGTGAATCAAATGTGTGGGTGTGAAACATGTGCAGTTACCTAATCTTGTTTCTATCCATGAAATTTCTACGAGTTAGAGGAATTGAGCCGTTAATCATGTTAGAAATCATGTTTAGGCTATATGTTTATTCTATTGGGACCCACTGAGGTCATCTCTGCTATTGAATTATTTGCTTAAATTGCAGTTACATACTCAGTCATATTCATTCATTTGCATATCATATCTCAATCTCTATAATCACTTATTGTCACATCATGTTATCATTGTTGGGATGATTGGCATGAGATTTGTGAGGTCAAGAGACTGGAAAGGATGATGACTGAGTTAGTCCAAGCCTGATTATGAGTAATATTTATGGGATTAGGTTGCACGCTGGATCAGGATTTATTGATTCATGCCATGATTGGCTTATATTAGCACTTGGGCAGGATCTACCCCTCTAGAGTCTAACATACCAGCACTGAGCACAAGTACTTACTGAGTGCAAATGCCGAGTGTGATGATCCGGCCGGTCGTTTTAAGAACTAATGTCTCGATCCGCTATTAACTGCTTTCCCCAAGTTTAATTATGCTATTTTGAATTGTCGGGATATTCGGCATTGAGTTTTAGAGTGTTTTGGGACACTTAGTCCATAAATGAGAGCTTAAGTGTTGGAAAGTTGGTCGTAGTCACAACAGTGTGAAGACGGCCTTGGAATGGAAATATGATGGTTCCATTAGCTCCGTTAGGTTATTTCGGGCTTAGGGGCGTGTTCGGATTGTGTTTTGGAGGTCCGTAGCTAAATTAGGCTTGAAATGCCGAAAGTTGAATTTCTGAAGTTCCGGTCCGATAGTGAGATTTGATCCGAGGGTCGCAATGAAATTCCAGAAGTTGGAGTGGTTACGTAGTGTTGAGTGTGACGTGTGTGCAAAATTTCACGTCATTCGGATGATGTTTGATAGACTTTTTGATCGAAAGCGTATTTTGAGAATTTTGGAGTTCTTAGGCTTGAATCCATGGTTAATTCGAGGTTTCGATGTTGTTTTAGGTGTTTTAAGGATTAGTACAAGTTTGGGTAGTGGTTTGTGACTTGTTGGTGCCTTTGGTTGAGGTCCCGGAGACCTCGGGATGATTTCGGATGGTTGATGGAAAGATTTTGGAATTTAAGTTGCAGCTTCAGCTGCTGGTTCTATCATAACCACACATGTGGTTTGGGTTCCACAAGTACAGCGCCGCAGAAGCGGCTAACAGGCCGCAGAAGCGAAATTAAGGGAGGTGAGCAGGTTCTGCAGATGCGGGAGATTTTTCACAGAAGCGGAACCGCATCTGCGAGTTGGAGACCGCAGGTGCGGAAATTGGCCATTAAATGAAAAGTCGCAAATGCGACCTTGGCTTCGCAGAAGCGGGACCGCAGATGCGGTTACAGGGCCGCAAATGCGAAAATCGCTGGGCAGAACATATAAATTCTTGCCTTCGCGAAATTTAGCCATTTTTCATCTTTTCAAAACGGGAAGAAGCTTGGGGAGCACTTTTGAAGAGGGATTTTCAGAGGAGTTCATTGGGGTAAGGTCTTTGGTCCCTAAACTCGTTATTGGAGTAATATTTATCAATTTAAGCATGAAAAATTAAGGAAAATCAGTGGTAATTGGGGAGTTAGGGCTTGTCTAATTGGAGACCTTTGAGTGATTATTTGAGGGACAAATTGAGGTCTGATTTTTGTACTTTATGACTGGACTCGTGAGAGTGCGAGGTTTCTAGAAATATAATTTTACCGGATTCCGAGACGTGGGCTCGAGGGACATTTTTGTCATTTTACATAATTTCGTGTATTAACTTAGAATTTAATTGTAGAATCAATTATTTGAAGTGTTATTTACATTATGAAATTGAATTGAATAGATTTGGGCCATTTGGAGTCGAGTACTCATGGCAAGAGCGTGGTTTCGGGTTGATATTTGAGCCGGTTCGAGATAAGTGGCTTGTCTAACATTGTGTGGGGGACCTTCCCCTTAGGATTGGTATATTTGGTAATTGAAATGCCTTGTACGTGAGGTGACGAGTGCGTACTTGTGCTAATTGTTGGAAATCCGGTTTTCATTAAGTAATCACTAGTATGTTTCCTTTCCTGTTTTTATTACTTACACTATTAAGTCTGTTGTTAGCTTAGGAAAGCATGTCTAAGTGACTTAATTTCCTTATTTGCTCAACCTGCCTTACCCGAAATCTGTGCAGCATGCTAGGCTAAAATCACTTGTTGCCTTAATATGAAATTTTGCCATTTTTGTATATTTTTCTGTTGCTGCTATGTATTTATTTTGGGACTATGGATGTGGGATTCCGGTAGCTCCCCCTTGTCTGTTTATTTTGGGACTACGAATGCGGGATTCCGGTAGCTCCCCCTTGCCTGTTTATTTTGGGACTACGGATGTGGGATTCCGGTATATCCCCCTGCATAGTTATATAGAACTATGGGAATGCACCCGGTAGATTCCCCAATACTGGGTATTTATATTTGGGACTACGAAATGGGATTCTGGTAGATCCCCGCGCACTATGAGTTGGACTACGGGACGAGATTCCGAGAGATCCATTGGGTATGTACATATGGTACTACAAGACAGTATCTTGGGAGATCCCTGATTGTTATTATTGGTGCTGAGCTGTATTTCCTTTCTGTGTTTACCTTGTTCTGTATAGTTGTTGTTGTCCTGTACATCCTGTGTTATTTTACTGCTATACTTATTTATGATGTTATGTTCTATACTGCTGATCTTTACATTCTATTTAACCTCAGTAGGGCCCTGACCTTCCTCGTCACTACCCAACCGAGGTTAGGCTTGGCACTTACTGAGTACCGTCGTGGTGTACTCATGCCCCTTCTGCGCATGTTTTTCATGTGTAGATCTAGGTACCGCTACTCAGGCCTACCATCCTTGAGGGAGGCAACTGCTCTAGAGACTTCGAGGTACATCTGCCACGTCTGCAGACCCAGAAGTCCCTTTCTATTCTAGCTGTTAAATATTGCCCTTCTGTATTTTTCTTTCTTGTTAGATATTCCGGAGTTAGACTGTTAGATATTACAAAGTCTTGTGTTTCCATGGGTTTTTGGGTTTTGGGATAGTGTATTGGATTCTAAGAAGTTGTGTTGTATATGCCAAGCGGCATTTTAAATATTGTTTCATTCGGTTATTTTTTTGGCTTGATTATTTCTTCCGCAAGTTTCATTTGTTTTCCGCATTTATTAGGCTTACCTAGTCGTAGAGACTAGGTGTCATCACGATGGTTCACGGAGGGCAAAACGGGGTCGTGACACCGAGTGCAAGTGTCGAGTAATTGGCCGTACTTAGTGACTGGGAGGACTGAGTGACTGAGTGTGTTGAGTAAGGTTGACTGCTCCGAGAGCATGAGCACATGAGTTTATCATTGTGGTGCATTACACTTGACATGCATACTTGGCATGTAGGCGTAGAGATGCATTTCCTGATGTTGTATGGTATTATGACATTCATGACTTCACATGCACATTGTCATGTAAGCATAGATATGTACTTTCCTCATGCCATCTGATAATGAAACATCTTATATGTTGTTGAAAGTTTTTGGGAAATCATAGTTTTATGATATATTCACATTTTGGTGACTTCGGTGAAAGATTTGGGTTTTACTGGTATTCCTGAAAAGCATGCCTATTTTTTGTAACTATGAACGAGCTGAGAATAATACCATTGAGTATTACTTGTACCATTTTCATTATATTGTTACGAGTTGTTCTTGGTTGTTGGTGTTGGACTCTAAATGTTGTCCAAGCTCGTCACTGCTTTTAACCTAAGGTTAGGTCAGTTACTTATTGAGTACATGAGGTCAGTTGTACTCACACTACACTTTTGCAACTTGCATGCAGATTTTGGAGCGGATCTTTCTGTGTATGGCAGAAGCTAGCATTGAAGATGTACCTATGTTCTGGCTGTAGCTGCCTCTTGTTCATTATAGCTTTAGATTTATAAAAACATGTTTATGTACATTTCAAACAGATGATATATTTATTTCATACTCGCTTTGTAAACTCTAAGTCATAGAGGCTCATGATTTGTAATACCTATCCTTGGGATTTTTGTATAAAAGCTCAGTTATTTCATTTGAATTGGATTGTTGCTAATTGGCTTACCTAGAGGGTCGGGTTAGGTGCCATCACGACTAGTTAGATTTTGGGTCGTTACAAGTTGGTATCAGAGCTCTAGGTTCATAGGTTCTATCATTCATGAGCAAGTGTCTAGTAGAGTCTTATGTATCGGTATGATGATGTCCATACATATCTTCGAGAGGCTAAAAGGCATCTAGGATAATTCCCATCTTTCTTTTCATATCGTACAACATTGATTCAGCTTGAAGCATATCTCTTCGAAATCCTTCCACTCACTCATATGCATATGTGAGCGCTCGGTATCAGTTGTGCATCGATAGCTTGTGATTCTATGGATAAGGTGCGAGTTGTATTTTATGTGTGTTGGTGATGGGCCGATCTGGAGGACTTGAGGACGGGTTTTGACCGAAGCTTGGGAATGGTGATTTTAGCTATGTGGGTATGTACCTTTGGACTTTTATGTACGGTAGTGTCCCTATGAGTGGAATTTATGGCGTGGTGAGTGGTTGGATGACTACATGATGATTGTGTTGTGACTGCGGGATATGTTCAGACGGTTTGAATGTGATTATAAGAGTTTGCCTGAAATGTGAAAAGGACTATTGGATTCAAGATTTATATGTAGCAATTGAAGTTTTATTTGGATTTGTATATGGCTAGATCTGAGATTTGCATTGGATAGTGCTGGGACTTGCGGTATTTCTATATCACTATGGATTCTACATTTCATTGTCAGAAAGGTAAAAGGAATAACTTTAGATTCACAGAAGATTGCTTTAGAGTGGTTGTCCCGATTATGGTACTTTTGGTTGTATAAGAGGGAATACAACGGCTTATGGGCCTTAGGGCAGTGTGGTTTTGTGCTAGAATCTCTTGTGGTGAGCTTCGGGTAAGGATCGTGGTGTTATGGCAAGGAGAAGTGTCAAGTTGAGGGTAATTCGGAAAGAACTCGGAGAAATAGGACAACTTGGTAGTAGGTTAGATCAGTAAGGTAATGGTAAGCTCGATTCTTTTGGTTTTTATGATGAGGTGAGGCTTTATGGGTGTTTTATGGCAATACTCTTGGGTTTGGTGACCTGCGTGTCTTGGTGATGTTAGAGGGATTCAGTTCTAATGACTTGGTTATGTGCAAATGGGTTTCGAGGTATTCTCGATGATTTTTTCCACAACCTGAGATGGGTATTATCTACATGTATGAGGAGTATGTGGAGTGTTTTGATTTTTATCCTGGATGGGATCAAAAGGAAAGTTTCTAGATAATTGAGTATGTATTCTTCTTGTGATTCAGAGTTGATAATGAGGTTCTCGTTGTTTTATATGATGGCATGATAGATGTGGTGCATCATGTGGGATTGAGATTTGCATGAACAATGTGGCGATTCAGTTTCAAAAGGGAGTTCATGAATTCTTAGATAGCATGTACGGTTTTAGATGATTAGATAAATGCTATTACTACTTGGTATTTCCTGAGAAGGATGCACGTTTTAGAAGATGCACTGTGTTTTGACTTACGGATGCTTCATTAGTATTGCGATACTCGCCTGGCTAATCAGTTGCTGATGTTCAGATTTTGCTATGTGGCTTGGAAGAATTATAGAAGTATTTCTCATAAGGATTATTGTGTATGAGATATGTGTTAGTCATTTGAGTGGTGGAGTGGATCGGCTATGGTGATTCATGAGTTCTATGGATTTGGAGATTGGGAGTTCCCAAAAGCAAATTGTTTCGTGTTAGAAGCTGTGAAAATATGGACAAAGTTAGCTAGATGGTAGCACGTGCTATGGTTAGGTCATTGTGGACATTTGGAGGGCCATTTATCCGTTTGGGGATGACTGGAGTTGGTTTGGGAGGCCCATTGGTAGGCCCAATAAGGATGCATATTCTATACCGGCTCGGATTTGTTGACTCAGAAATGCTAATGTTGAGGGGTGTGTCATTCAGTTGAAGTTAAGCTTGTTTTTGTTTTGATATGTTCTATATATTACTCTTATATTCTACGAGAGGTTGTGATTCATTAGTTATATGCACACATGGTGCAGTTCTATTTGGGCCTTGTAGCGAAATTTGAGCAAGATGGTTCTTAGAGTGTTGAATAGTTGATTACACCTTGGTTATGGTCTTTCTAGGTTGTGGTATATTGTGTTATTAATTTCTCCATGGTTAAGGTCATGCAGTTTGTGTACTTGATATCAAATTGCATATGGTTGTTGATTTTGAGCATTGTGGCTTGAGCTATTTCATATGGACCAGTGTTTGGATGGGGTCACACAGTGATGCTGGGTTATTTTGGGATATGATTCCTTGTGTTCATTTCGTGTGGTTTGTTCCTCCGTTATGTGATGGTTCATAGCATAGTGCTTATGGTGGTAACTGTTGCGCTAACAGCATGGTTCTCTCATTTGAGTCATTTTCCATTTTGGGATTTGAGTTGTTGCTTGTTGGTGCACAGATTGCACGGTTTATGGATATAGGTTGTATTGGTGTGGCATGTCAATAGAATGGTTGTGTTTTATGAGATGAGGTCATTGGACCTAGAATGGGTACTATTGGATTTGATTACGGTATGTATCGAAGAATAATTTTAGAAGTCGGCTTAGAATTTGGCTTTGGTTCTTGTTGGATGAGAGAGAGCTCCATGACTTGTTGATCTGATGAGTGGTTATGAATTTCGACGTGTTTCTCTCACCATTAGCAGTGTACGAATGGTTGGAACAAGGTTTTAGTTGATATGAGGTTCGTTACCTATGTCGGGATTGTTTATGGGAAGCTATTGTGGTCAGAAGTTACTGTTGTGGGTATGCAAGTTATGTGGTATGCCATGTGATTACAACTTGGGTTATGGATATTTCTTGAGACAACTTGTTCAGACATATACAGTGTGTAGATGTAAGATTCGGGCATTGTAAGGAATTCCGGATGTTGGATATTGGGTCTAAGGATTTCAGGCTAAGGTTAAAGTAATGATCTTCAGTTATGTTATGTTGTCAGGCTTACATGGATTGGGGTGTCGAGGGATCACCCCCGGGTATGTTCATGGTAAGGTTACATGGCGATTTGATGGCTTTAGAATGACTCTGGGCACGTTTGAGGACGAACATAAGTTTTAGTGGAGGAGAATGTAACGACATGACCGGCAATTTTGAGAATTTGCATTTCGTTCAGCCATTTAAAGTCTTGAGTAGCTTCATATGATATAGTATGACTTGTGGGTATCGTCGGTTTTGATTTTCAGGTGATTCGGAGTTGATTTGGAAGAATAATTTGAACTAGGAAGCATTAAGTTTGAAGAGTTGACAAAATTTGACTTTTGAGTATTTGACCTTAGAATTGGAGTTTTGATGATTTTGTTAGGTCCGGATGTTGATTTTGGACTTGGGCATATAGCCGGAATCGCATTTGGATGTTTCTAGAGGGTTTTGGCACTATTTGGAGAAAGTTGGCAGTTTGAAGATTTGGAATGTTTATAAGTTTGGCCAGGAGTTGACTTCGATGTTATCGAGTTTGGATTTTTGTTTTGAGAGTTGGAATAGGCTCGTGATGTCATTTGGAACTTACATGGAATATTTCAGGTCATTCGTAGTTGATTTGAAATGTTTCGGCATGAGTTTTAGAAGTTGGAAGTTCATTAGTTCATTAGTCTTGAATTGATATGCAATTCATGGTTTTGGTGTCATTTTATGTGATTTGAGGCTTCGAGTACGTTCGTATTGTGTTGTAGGACTTGTTGGTATGTTTGGATGGGGTCCCGGGGACATCGGGGTGTTTCGGGCATGTTTTGAACAAGTTTAGGCAATTTGGCACTTTGATGATGTTCTAGAGCGATTGAAGTGCGTAGGTCACTTTTAGAGTGTTGAGGCAAAGCCTCATGTGCAGCCGCAAATGAAATTGTGTGGAGGCGCTGGCCAATGTGCGGATCGCACTGAAGGACGCAACAGGGAAATCTGTAGGTTTGTTGGTCTGATTTCGAGAGCTTATATCTTGCAATCTATATGGAATTTGGAGATAATCCAAAAATGAAAGTTGTAGCCCTATGAACCTATCTTTTAGAAAATTAAAATGTTCATCATTTGGTCATTTGTACAAAAAGTAACGGTCTATTTACTAATGATTGATAGTGTAGTTGTTGCTGAAGTGCGGCCTCTCAATATGGATTGCGGCCGCAGAACTTAGAAGTGCAGACCATACAAATAAAAGTGTGGTCAGCACTGTAAGAGATCAGATTTTGTACTATATAAACGGGATTTTTGGACTTTTATTTCATTATTCACCACGTTAGAGACTTGGGATCACAGATTTGAAAGGCTTCAACCTAGACCTTCATCTATAAGCTTGGGTAAGTGATTCTAACATATATCTATAAGAGTTACATGAATCCATCACTAGTTTTAACATCAAACATGGGATTTAACAAGAGAAATTAGGATTTTGTCAAAACTTTTCTAAAGTGAATAATTGGGTTTCGAACATTGATTCGGAGTCGGATTTGGGTGAAACTAGTATGGTTGGACTCGTACTTGAATGAGTTATCGGATTTTGTGAGTTTTGCCAGATTTCGAGGTGTGGCCCCGGGTTTGACTTTTTGGTTGACTTTGGGCTTTTTATTAAAGATTTGACCTTTATCGATTGGGTTTGTTTCCTTTCGTATTATTTGATATTCTTGAGTTGCTTTTGGCTAGTTTCGAGCATTCAGAGGTCGGTACGCACGGGATGGTATTTCTAGAGTATTGTTTGGCTTGCCCGACATTGGATTCGACTAGTTCGAGGTAACACTTCTAAACTTGGTACTGAGGGTATGAAATCTTGAATACGTGTTACGTGTTTGGTGTTGAGATAATGCACACGCTAGGTGACAGGCATATGGGCATGAACCGTGTGAAATAAGACTCGATTTATTCTGTGATACTGGGTAGTTACTAGGGGTGGGCATCCGTCGGTTCGGTTCGGTTTTCATGAAGTTCGGTTGAGTTTGTTCGGTTTTTGATTTTCTATTTGGTGCACCAATAACCAAACTATAATTAGTTCGGTTTCTTTGGTATTTGCTAATTCGATCCGGTCGGTTTGGTCTTGTCGTATTGAGCTTTTAAATTGGACCTTTTCTATTAAAACATATGACTAATTTCATGTTTTAGTGCAACTAAAACTCGAAAACGTGATACTTATAATAGTATTCGGCAAATCATTTAGTTGATGTATGAAATATAAATTTATCTGACAAATATTATTTACAATATAAGTATCTCGTAGACAGCAACATCGGCGACGTGCAGGCAAACAAAGATGAAAGATGCATTGGCAAACAAAAAGGGATAATTTTTAGAATGTGGGACTTTATTTGGGTTCGGGCTTCAAATTTTATAATGTAAAATATATGAAAAAGTTGGGCTAGACTACTTAAGAGGAGCCCAGAGGCTAGGAACCATATTAGAAAATTTTGGTTTTTCAGTTTACCCAAAAACCAAAGTTGCAAAACCGAGCACCGAACTGAAAACAAAAATAATATAAAACATAAACCACTAGCCGACCGAATAAGTTGAAAACCCGAAATCGAATAAACCAAAGTTTACGAGTCAGTCGGTTCTTTCGGTTTGGTCGGTATTATGCTCACCCCTAGTAGTTACCTAATCTTGTTTCTATCCATGAAATTTCTATTTGTTAGAGGAATTGAGCTGTGAATCACGTTAGAAATTATGTTTATATTGTATGCTTATTCTGTTGGGACCCACTGAGATCATCTCTGTTGTTGAATTATTTTCTTAAATTGCAGTTACATACTCAATAATATTCATTCATTTGCATATCATATCTCAGTCTCTGTTATCACTTGTTGTTACATCATGTTATCATTGTTGGCCTGATTGGCATGAGATTTGTGAGGCCGAGAGACTAGAAAGGATGATGATTGAGTGAGGTTGAGGGCCTAATTGTGAGTGATATTTATGGGATCGGGTTGCACGCCGTAGCAGGCTTTATTGATTCATGCCATGATTGGCTTATATTAGCGCTTGGGCAGGATCTACTCCTCTAGAGTCTGACATACCAGCAGTAAGCACAGGTAAAGAGTGCGAGTGCCGAGTGATTGGTAGGATTGAGTGACTGAGCATGCTGAGTGAGGTTGACTGCTCCGAGAGCATGAGCACATGAGTTTATCATTGGGATGCATTACACTTAAAATGCATACTTGGAATATAGGCATAGAGATGCATTTCCTCATGTTGTACAGTATTTGGACATTCATGACTTCACATGCACATTGTCATGTAGGCATAAATATGTACTTTCCTCGTGCCATCTGATAATGAAACATCTTATCTGTTGTTGGAAGTTTTTGGAAAAAATAATAGTTTTCTGATATACTCACATTTTGGTGACTTCGGTGAAAGATTTGGATTTTACTGTTATACCTGAAGGGCATGCTTATTTTGTGTAACTATGAACAATTTAAGCATAATATATTTCAGTATTACTTGTAATGTTTTCATTATATTGTTACGAGTTGTTCTTGGTTGTTGGTGTTGGACACTGACTATTATCCAAGCTCGTTACTGCTTTTAACCAAAGTTTGAATTTGTTACTTATTGAGTACATAGGGTCAGTTGTAATCATACTACACTTCTGCACCTTGCGTGAAGATTTTGGAGCTGATGTTGTTGTGTATGACAGAAGCTGGTATTGAAGATGTACCTGCGTTCCAGCTGTAACTGTCTCTTGTTCATGGTAGCTTTAGATTTATAAAAACTCTGTTTATGCACATTTCGAACAGATGATATATTTATTTCATACCCTCTTTATAAACTCTAAATCTTAGAAGCTCATGATTTATACTACCAATCCTTGGGATTTTTGTATAAAATCTCAGTTATTTCATTATTTATTTTCTCAGTTAATCTCATTTGAATTGGATTGTTGCTAATTGTCTTACCTAGCAGGTTGGATTTGGTGTCATCACGACTGTAGACATGTGATTTTTGATCCTCCCCAAGATTTTTCATACTTTAGCACGTAAATATTTAGTTTAGGCCTAATATCTTTATTTCAACCAATTTTGACTTTTTTACTTTATTTCGTCACAAAAGAAAAATTACAAAAATATTTTAGTGTATGTATCTTTCATAAATTTAAATAAAATATATACAAAATAACACCTTATTTCTATTTTTTATATAATATTGAAAACACAAAAAATAGTTTCATGTTTTAATAGAGTTTAGTTCAATTAATTAGGATTAGTTTTATATTCTTATATTATAATTTGTATATTTAGAAGGAAGAGTTAGTTTTGGGTTAGTTTATCCCATTTTAATCTTGTAGTCCATTTTTTTATTCTTTGGTCCAATTCTCAAGCCCATAATTTCTAGGCTCATATCCCCTAACGTAAAAACCCTATAAAACAAGACCTAGACCTAGACTCTAACTCGAAGGGAAAAACAGCAGCTCTCAAATAAAGAGGAGCCGCCCACCCCTCTCTGAATTCCTCCAATCTAAGAGCAACCCCTTTTCAAGGTTCACAACTTTTCACTTCCAAAATTCAGTAAAGACAAAGTATAATATTTTTAGAGCAGTTATATTTCATAAATTATTACTACAAATTTCAGATTCTTGTGGTTTTAGCAATTGTTTCACTTTCTTTCCCAAGATTCTCTCATATCCCATGGATTTAATGGACTCGTGATCTTTTGATGGTTGTTTGGAATTGTGGACGAAAGGGGGAGGGAGACCTAGATACAAAATTGAAGCAGTAAAAAAGGAAAACAAAATATGAAAACATCAAAAGAAAGAGATCTTGGAATCTCACAATCATTCATCTTCCTCATATTCTTTTGAACAAAAATAATGGCTATATTCTATCCAAATCTAGCTGGATATGGGATTAATATATCAAAGCAACGTAATGGAGATCGATCGCCGTCGAGTCGATGTTGAGTGGTTGAGGCTAAGATCCGGTCTGTAGTAACCTTGCTTGGTTCAAATTCAAAGTGTAATCGGTTTCAAGGCAAAATTATATAATACAAAGGTCCTTTCTCTTTTTCTACCTTGTTTTAATTTATTTATTTTTTCTTTTTCTATCCATATATCATGAATTTGTGGCTTATTTGTTATTAATTTGTTTTTTTTGTGTAGGATATAAATAGTAGTGATTTTCGATTTTTTTTTTCATTCTTTTGTTTTGGATTTCGTAAAAGTGATATGTGCTGAAATTTCTTTTTCTTTACATAATGTTTAGTTCATTCTCTTGTCTACCATATCAATCCCTTTCATCTTAGCTGCTTTGATATTTTGCACTAATTCTCATATCATCATGAGCTTGATTAGTTTAATAAGATCATAAATTGGGTGATAGTTTTGTTATTAAAAGAGAGAGGGAGAAAGCTGAAACTATTTTGAGGTTCTTCTCTTACTTTGTCTCTGATTTTTCATTAGCAGTCTATGTGTGCTAAATAGGTTGAATACTTGATGGGCATGTCTGATTTTAGTGGTTTGAGTATTTTGAATCAGGGTGTTGTATATTGATCAGCAATTGCCGATGTCATTTCTTGGTTTTTCTGAATTTTAGTTCTCTTAATTTTGTCCTTTTTGTATATGAATCTTTGTTTACAATTCTTGAGATCTTTGCCAGAATCAATATTCTGGCCGTTACTATCCATGTGCTCTTTCGAATGAGGCCTCCTTGTGCGACACAACTCAAGAAGAGCTAGAAGTTGGTCTTATCTTTTCTACAACAAATGATAGTACATTAGTAAGTTTAGACATAATTTTGAGTTGTAACTCTGAAATTCTTAGTATCACTCACAAAATTCTTCTATAATAATTCCATAAATTATGTCCTTACAATAATCTCAAATTTCAGGAAGAATAATGAATATTGTTAGAGTACTTTAGGTGCGTTTTGAATGTACTATCGTGGTTGTGGACACTTTCGCGTGACATGATTACGATTCTAAAAACAAAACCGGAGTATGTGTTCGCACAACTTTTGCCAAACTTTCCTAATAATAATAAAGCGTTATTAATTGTGGACACATTCGCGTGATATGATTTTTGACGCGCCAAACAAATGGGTATACGTACGCGTAACCCGTTTCAAGATAATTTTCTTAATTAAAAGCGGTGAAAGAGGTAAATGCACATAGGTTCCAAAATGAGTAATTAAACAATTTTAATAAGCCAAGTATGATCAAAGCGACCGTGGTAGAACCACGGAACTCGGGAATGCCTAATACCTTTTCCCGGATTAACAGAATTCCTTACCCGAATTTCTGTGTTCGCAGACTGTATAACAGAGTCAGTATTTTCCTCGATTCGGGATTTAAAACGGTGACTTGGGACACCATAAATTATCCCAAGTGGCGACTCTAAATCTAATAATTAATCCCATTTTGATTGTCACTTAAATTGGAAAAAACTCCCTTATACTCTCTCGGGGGGTAGTGAAAAAGGAGGTGTGACAGCTCTGGCGACTCTGCTGCGGACAAGAACCCAGAATCTCTGGTTCAGGATTCAAGAATTTGAGCTTGTTAATATGATTTTGCTTGGCTTTATTTATTATTTATATTATTGTATTTTGTGAACCTTTTGTGCTAATTGCTACCTATTTACCGCTTTGATATTGTTTGAATTGTATATAACTGTCTTTTTACGCCACCCCTCTGAGTCTTCTGAAAATGGTGCACACGTTCGTGTGGCCCCTTTCTCTGTACAAATTATACCAAATAGAACGAGGATGGTCAAGCGACAAGGCCGGGTAGACTTCAGTGCTCCCGGTACGTCGCCCCCTCTTCGGCCCCAGTTGTCCTCTCGGGTACCCAAGTCTAGAACAAAACCCCAGGATTTAAACCTAGAAAAATATAGCTTCATGCCGGATCCCTAGTAGGAATGCTTGTTTGCATCACGTGCATTTGACTTAGGAGACTCAACACAGAGGTTGGGTCCGTCTAGGACAGGTGTACCCAAAATAACAAACCATATTGATGTACCTTATGTGCTATATGTTGCATTTCTTCAAGGGTAAAAGGGTCATTTGGCGGACCAATGATAGTTGAGGGCAAATGAAAAAAGAAGAAAAAAAGAGGGTGAAGTGTGAAAATAAAGCAAGTAGGGCCCAGTTATGTTTTCTTTCACATTTTGTTAAGAAAAAGAAAAAAAAACAAAACATGAAAAATTTAAAAAAAAAATTGCACCTTTTCATCATTTTCCGAAAATCAAAAAAAAAAGGAAAAGAAACTCCAAAAAGAGTTTACATGTTTTATCATTTTTCAAAAAAAAAAAAAGACAAAAACATATTTTTCTCTAAATTAGTTTTTTTTTTTGGGGCGTGATATGTAGGCAACCCCAATAGGGTCCGGTCTTCCTAGTAAATCTTAGGTTCTTGGCTTTGCGGGGTCTTAGCCAAATTTTGCACTTCTAGCCATCTTTAGGCCGCATAAGCCATCTTGCAAAAATAGCCTCAATCATGTCTTGCATGTGTCCAACAGGAAGCGTTATTATCTCACATAGCATTCTAGGTTTTTAACTTTATTTGGTCTTAATTTTCTCATACAGATGTGGATTTACTTACCGGAGTTTGAGCGTGATAGATCCCCAAGACCATCTAGTCAGGATCGCTCATTCAGGAGTGGATTAAAAGAGATTTTCTTTTCTATTTTATGTTTTGAGTCTGTTTTTCTTTTTATGGCGTCTTTTACCTTCTAGTTTTGTATAGTAATGTCGAATTTTTTATTATTATTATCGTACTTTCTATTTTGCATTTGAAAAAGTGTGTTATAAATAAAAAAATCCAAAAAAAGAGATGTTGCATGTTATATTTCTGTTAGAAGTTTTCTTTAGAATACTAATTCTAGAAATAAAAGAAAACCATTTGAGGTGGTTTTCCTTTATTCAATTAATATTGCTTTTATATATCCTTTTAGTACATTAAGGCCAAAAATTCAAAAAAAAAAAAGAGTTTTCTTTAGTACTTCTTTAAAAGTTTTCTTTTAAGATATTAATTCCAAAAATTCAAAAAGATTTTCTTTTGAGGTGCTTCTTTGGGAAATTGATAAAAAATGATAAAAAAAATATTTTCTTATTTTCATTAGAACTTTAGGATATTGTACATAGAAGAAGAAAAACATACTTTTTCTTTTGTTTATTTTCAGAGTTTCTTCCTTAGGTGATCAAAAATTCAAATCCAAAAACAGTTTTTTTTATCTTTTTCATTTCTTGTTTCGAAATCTTTTCTTCAGGATATCAAGTGAAAATTCAAAATATTTTTTTTGGTTTATTCTTTAGATTTCCTACCTAAAAAAAGAATCAAAAAATATTTTTCTCTTCTCGGGGTTTTTTCTTAATAATTTCTCATCAGAATATTCATTGAGGTAAAAAATAAAAGAAAAAGAAATTGAGAACGTTAGATTGTTTACTTTATTCCCGATCTTCCAGAACTACGCAAAGATCTGATTCATGTGGGGTCATAATACGTAGGCAACCTACATAGGGTTCGATCGAATTATTTTTTATTATTAAAAGAAAAGAAAAAAAAAAGAAAAAGATGTGAAATTATGGGATGTGAGATATGAGAGAAAGAAAAGAGTGATGATTAAAAAAAGAGAAATGAAGGAAAATGGGCAAGCCAAGAGGTGCTAGAAAAGCAAAGAAAAGAAAGGATTGAAATGAACAAATTGGGGAGATGCCAAATGACCTTTATTCCCTCGAAGTCATTTTAGAACCAATAATTGCAACTATGTGCATTGCACGCAATGCGATATTATATTATGTTAAATGCCCTAATGCTAACGTGATGACTTCATTTTGTTATCTTCATAGCAAAAGGTTGGTTGGTTTGTGGTTCTTGCAGTAGTAACTCCTCTTTACAACATAAAGTCAAAAGGCAATGGCAGACAACAACAGAATTTGGTTGGTTGATACCGGTGCCCGAAATCAGTTGGTTGAACAGGACACCGGTTTGACTGATGAGCTAAGGATGTTAAGACAACACATTACGTACATGTATCATGCTTGGATGACTGGGAAGGCACCACCCCCGCCACCTCCTAGCTTCCTAGATGCTACCCTTACCCAAACACCGGTCATAGTGCCAGATGATCCCCCATACTCTCCAGATACACCTGCTTATCACAGCTTTCCCAACCACCCTAGTAGCTCCATCACTCGTCCTCCAATTATCTTTTTCCAAAATTGTCCTCCTGTCATGTCCACTATCCCTAACAATGAATACCCACTCAAAGCTCATGATGCCCAATATTACCCCTCAAATGTTGCCTGCAAGGTTCCTGATTCATACAAGTAGAGTCCTTGGGATGAGCTTCATGCTGAAAATGAAAAGGTCACAGGAAAAGAAGGGTGAGATGAGATACCCAGGAAGCTGAAAGGCATAGAACAGTCCTTAAAGAACAAGCAAGGAATGGGAGACCATGGTAACATGGCTTGCAAAGAATTGTCTGTGTCCCTTAACGTTCGCCTGCCCGCGGGGTTTAAAGTGCCAAAATTTAACTTGTATGATGGGTGTGGAGATCTGGTAGCCCACCTGAGGGTTTATTGTAGTGAAATAAGAAGTGTTGGAGAGAAAGATGACTTGTTGATGGCATATTTCAGTAAGAGCCTGACTGGGGCAGCTTTGGAGTGGCATAATCGTCAAGATGTCGGTAAGTGGCCTACATTGGGTGACATGGCTCAAGCTTTTGTCGACACTTTCAATACAAATCAGGCGTTACCCCAGACCGCTCTTCCCTATCTAGAATGAAAAAGAAACCGGAGGAAATCTTTAGGGAGTTTGGGCTCAGATGGAGGGAGCAAGCTGATCAAGTCAGTACCCTAATTGGTGAAAAAGAAATGGTTGAGCTTTTCCTACAACCCAGGGGCCCACCTACTTCAGTCATTTGGTCCCGGCCTTGGGTAAGCCTTTCAATGATGTGTTAAAAATGGGGGAGATGGTATAAGAAGGAATCAAGTCAGGCAAAATCATGAGTTATTCGGCATTGAAAGATACTACGAAAGACATTCAGAACATCCCAGTAAGTTTGGGTGGAAGAAAGAGAAATAGAAAAGATGATCCGATGGGCCTTCCTGCTCAACACTTCCAGCCTCGACATCGTCCCCGTGGATATCCTTGTGCACCAGATGACCCTCCCCAATGCTACTTCTCTTCACAGAACTCCCAAAGTCGTACATCACTTTCCCAGTACCCTGTCCACAATGCACCACCATATGATCCACACCCACAAGGCCCGCGATGGCCCACACCACTTCCCCAAATATCTTATCCACCCCCACAAGCCTACCGAAACCCTCCTGGATCAGGTTTCCGGCCCAATCAAGCATTTAAGAATGAGAGGTTTTAGAGAAAGAAAACCTTCACTCCGTTGGGAGAGTCATATGCCAGTCTGTTCCAAAGGTTAAGGAAATTGGACATGTTGAAGCCGATTCAGATAAAAATGTCAAACCCTCTTCCAAAGAAGTTTGATTTTGTTGCTGCATTATCTGCCACCATTGCCAATTGATTAATAGGTTCTTCCTCTTCCTCCATCCCTTGTAATATTGCAAACTTGTTAGCTACTTGAACATGATCATTATCGTCATTGTCTACTGCCACCAATTTCTTACCACTTTTGCTTTGTGCTTCTGCTTGTCTCTCTACAGTGCTTGTACCCTCCTTATTGTTATTGTTTTCAAACTGCTTAGCTGTTGCCATCTCCATTCCATTATTGCTGAGACTAGTATTTTGATTTACTACATTTCTAACTCTGTTGTCCTTCACTTCCTTCCATTGCTCTTTTGCTGTAACATTCATATTACCCACGACCTTTCCACTAGATAACATCTTTATAGGCTGTGAGTTCCCTATGTCCTGTTTCTTAGCTGTATCTGCTTGGTCATCATTCTCCTTCTCCACATATAGTTCAGGGTGTATCCTCCAGTATTCAAATTGATCATGCCCTTGAAGTTTACAATGTCTGCAATATTTAGGAAGCATGTCATATTGAATTCTCACCCATTCAGTTCTTGTTGTTCCTTTAGCTTCATTGAATATGTCCATCCTCACCCTTTTAGGCAAATCTGCAAGTAGATCAACTAGTACCTTCACCCTAGCACAACTAGGTCTAGTTTTATTAATTGTAGCCATGTCTAGATGCATAGGTTTACCTACTGCTGAAGCTAGAGAAAATAGACATTCTTTTACAAAAAAGGTTGGCAATAGACCTGGGAATGAGATCCAAGCCATGGCCTTGGGTGTTTCTTCATCTGCTCTAAACTTTGAGTCATAAATCAACGGCCTAAGCTGATATTGATATCCATCCCTGTCCTTTATGTAATGAGTTTTTGATGAGAAATGAAGATAGTCCTGCCTTAACGTCATTCTAATCAAAATATGTCTATCCCTTAGAAATCCAATGTTACATTCACCTTTAATTCCGCATTGAATTGGTATTAACTTACGCAGTTGTTGAATTTCTGTGCTGCCATAAGAACATTTACCAACTATTGCATATTGTAATCCTTCGATGATATCCATCCTTTCTACTTCTGCTTCTGTGAACTGAATAACATGTTCTCCATTCAATATTGTAGGTGTACGAATAGGAATTCGCTCAACTTCTTGTTGTTCCTGCATTGCAGCATTTAAAGTGCAAGGTTTCAAAAATTTGGAGTAATTCATCAGCTGTTTGTTGTTATTTGCGATCCTTAATGTTTGTGCAATGTTTGGAGGAGGTTGTGTAGGCAGCGCAGCCACCAAAAGTGGTTGGACACCTGCCTGTGTGTCCATTACAGTTGTAATTCTTTAGCACTTTACTTACATGACAAAGGTGCAGTATGTTTGCAAGAAAGCGAAATTACTACAATTTGAATTTGCTTCACACAAGCTGTTGTGCTTAACAGTAGCACTGGAATTAGCTGAATTGTTGAAATTGAACGAAGAACTCTGTTTGCTACAGTAACTCGTGAAACTGAAATTAAGATCTACAAAAATTGACTATAGATCTGAAGTTGAAACCAATTAGGTATTATTTGTAAGGAAATTATGTATCTTTTGACACCAAGTTTGGTTGGTTCCACCACCGGATTCCGGAGTTATGACCGGAAAATGATGACAAAATTACTATTCCTTCTCTTCCTAGAGAGAAGGCAGAGAGAGCTTCTAAAGCAAAAAATATGGTCAATAATGAGGGAAAGTTAAATCCTGCAGCACAAGTTTTCATCTTAAATCAACGGGGATTAGCTCGACTAATGGTCTAGTCAATGGAAATGAGGCATCAAAAGAAAAAAACGATACTGCACAATGGGTAGAAAGAAGATTCAAGAATAAAATAGGAGAAGGAATAGTGAAGATCAATAAACCATGCCAGGAAATCCCATCATAAGATACATTAGAGAACAAGGTACTTAATAAAACTCCAAATTCTCAAGCAGAAGGGTCAAAATCAGCTACATTTAAAGAAAGAGTGCAAGGCTGTGGAGGCAGGATATGGGATACACAAAGGGAATACGATTCAGAGGAGAACGACGTACCACTAGGAGCACAAGCTAATGAGGAACCAAATGAGAAGGACAAAGAAGAAGATGAGCAAAGTGTAAATGGAGAGCCCCATGCCAATGACAACAACACAACTGAAATCACAGAAATTAGAAACTATGAAGGAAGAGGCCCAGAGGTAAATGATCCTGGAGGAACAGAAGATGATCAAATTCAGATATCATAAGAAGACCCATAAGGACACAACATAATAGAGAAGGAGAAACAACCAAAACATAAAACAGAAATAGTAAATATTACTATTACATTGGAGAAAAATCAGTTGAAGCTGTTAGAAAGAGGAGAAGATAAGGACTTGGTCCATAAAAGGAATGCATTTGGAGCTACATCAGGAGGGAAGGAAGACAATGAAGAAGGAGAAGAACCTGGTAAATCAGGATACGACATGGATCAAGAATCAACTACCCAACACCTTATGAATGTGGCAAGGCAAGGTGACTTATCACCTACGCAAGTGGAAAAGGCAAAATCAGCAGCAAAAGGTAAGAAGAAGCAACAAAAAGATAATTTTGCAGTACCAAAAGCTGGGGTGCACACAAGGAGAACGCTAACTAAATCCAACAATCAGTGATGAATGCTCTCATTTGGAATATAAGGTCAGTCAACACACAGCAGGCCTTTGAAAGGTTGACAAAAATGCATAAGAAAAATCACTATGAATTTGTAGGATTAATGGAGCCAAAGCAACAAGCAAAAAAATGGAAAGGTACAGAAACAAGATAGGACTTGCACAAGCAATTTCAAATGTTTCCAACAAGATCTGGGCATTCATAGATGAGGTATTTGAGGTAACTGTCATGTACAATATGGTGCAACAATTAACACTACGATTGTTTCATACTGAATCGCATGTGGAGTTTGTTCTAACTTTGATATATGCTAAATGTGATGCAATTGAGAGGATACAATTATGGGATTCATTATATGAAATGGCAAGGGATATGAATGCACCATGGCTAGTAGGGGGAGATTTCAATGTAATATGGGACGAAGAAGAGAAGTTTGGGGGGTTACCTGTGTCACTGAATGAAATTGATGATTTTCGACAGTGCGTCAACATTTACAATCTCTTCGATCTTGGATTTAAAGGTAGCATATTCACATGGTGGAATGGGAGAGCAGAAGAAGACTGTATATTCAAAAGGCTAGACAGATGCTTGGCCAATTTTCAATTCCAACAAACATTTCCGGGAATAGAGGTGCAACATTTATCAAAGACTGGTTCCGATCATAGTCCAATGTATCTGAAGTGTGATTTTGAGACTCCACCAATAAAAAAGCGTTTTAAGTTCTTGAATTTTTGGGTGGAACATGCAACTTTTAAAGATGTGGTGAGAGAGAACTGGACAGCTGATTTCAGTGCAAATCCTTTTATTATTTTTAATCACAAGTTAAAAAAATTAAAGAAAGCCCTTTCATTGTGGAGTAAGGCTACGTTTGGAAATATTTTCCAAAAGATAGCAAGCATGGAGGAGGTAGTGATGGTTCACGAAGCAGAATTTGAAGCAAATCCTATAGGGATGAACAGGGAAAGGCTACAAAAGGTTCAGGCAGAATTGATCAAATGTCTTACACTAGAGGAGAAATTTTGGCAACAAAAAGCGGGCATGACTTGGTTCAAGGAAGGGGATAGGAATACTAATTTCTTCCACGCACAAGTGAGAGGTAGGAGGAAGAGACTTCAGCTTAACAGAATTCAAGATAGTGGAGGAACATGGATTGAAGAAGAAAAAGAAATTGCAGAAGAGGCTATCAGATTTTACGAGGAACAGTTCACAGAAACAGCTTCTCCTTCTTTATTTGAGATCGTAGACCATGTTCCTAATCTAATGAACAATGAACAGAATGCAGAATTGATTAAGTAGCCAACAAAAGAAGAGGTTAAAGAGGCAGTATTTGGACTTAATGGTGATAGTGCTGGAGGGCCAGATGGTATGACAGGCAAGCTATATCATTCTTGTTGGGACATAATAGGGGATGACCTGTTCGACATGGTGAGGGCTTTTTTCAATGGTCATGAGCTACCAAAGTGTGTAACACACACAAACCTAGTTCTAATACCAAAGAAAAAAGAAGTTACCACTTTTTCTGATCTAAGACCAATAAGCCTCAGTAATTTTTCAAATAAGGTTATATCGAGGGTCGTGTATGAAAGGCTAGTGAAACTTCTCCCAAATCTGATATCGGAGGAACAGTCAGGTTTTGTTAAGGGCAGGAATATAGTAGAAAACATCCTTCTAACTCAGGAGATAGTCACTGACATTAGGCTTAGAACTAAGGCTGGACCTAATGTCATCCTGAAGCTAGATATGACCAAAGCTTATGATAGATTATCCTGGCTAATCCTAACAAAGGTAATAAGAAAGATGGGATTCACAGAAAGGTTGATAGGGATTGTCTTTGGATTAGTTTCAAACAATTGGTATTCTATTCTAATCAATGGTCAAGCTCATGGTTTCTTTAAATCCTCAAGGGGAGCAAAACAAGGTGATCCTGTATCTCCAACTTTGTTTATCTTGGCAGCAGAAGCATTATCTAGGGGCCTCAATGCACTTCATACTAACCTGTATTTTTGTGGATTTGGAATGCCAAAGTGGAGTCCAAAGATCAATCATTTGGTGTATGCAGATGACATGATTATTTTTTCATCATCTGATGAAACTTCTCTGATGTTGATTATGCAAGTGTTGAATGCATATGAAAATGCATCTGGGCAGCTTATTAACAAGACCAAATCAGCTGTGTACCTGCATCATTTAACACACATAGAAGTGGTCAGCAAGGTGGAAAGGATCACAGGCATTCATAGGAATGAATTTCCTATCACATACCTAGGTTGTCCTATTTTTTATGCAAGGAGAAAGCTGGAATACTATCAGCCCCTAATTACTAAGGTAATGGACAAAATGCAATCCTGGCAGGGCAAGTTATTATCAGTAGGGGGAAGGGCAGTTCTCATATCCCATGTACTGCAAAGCATGCCTATGCATCTACTATCAGCTGTAAACCCTCCAAAATATGTGATAAATAGGTTGCACAAATTGTTTGCTCAGTTTTTCTGGAGCAGCTCTGTAGGAGGAACTAGTAGGCATTGGGCTTCATGGAATACCTTATGCATGCCAGTTGAGGAAGGAGGAATAGGTTTCAGGTCACTGCATGATGTAACAAAGGCATTATTCAGCAAGTTGTGGTGGAATTTCAGAACAAAACCAAGCCTATGGAGCTCTTTCGTATGTCAGAAATACTGTAAGAAAATGAATTCAATAGTTGTTTCATGGAAAATGGGGTCTCACATTTGGAGAAAAATGCTGGAATGCAGAGATATTATTTAACATCAAATCTTTTGGCAAACAAAAAAGGGATCCTTACTTTTTTGGTTTGAAAACTAGACAGGTCTTGGGGCACTATATTTTTTAGTTTCTCAGGACTTTGGTATAGATGAAACAGTACAAAATGTACATGAGGTTACCTTAGATGGTGGGTGGGATGTGGACAGGCTATTTGAAATGCTTCCTGAAGACTTAACAGTACACATTCTAGAGAAAATCAAACCACCTTCACCTCAGCAGGTTCTTGACGTGCCTTGTTGGATGCTGTAAACAAGAGGATATTTCAGTGTTAAGTCAGTATGGGATTATACGAGAAGAAGAGACGAACCAAGAACAACTTATAGGATGATTTGGGTAAAGGGACTGCCTTTTAAAATAGCATTTTTCATGTGGAAAGTGTGGAAAGAAAAGTTACCTTTAGATGATTTCTTGAAAAAGGTAGGCTACTGCATGCCATCAAAATGCTGGTGTTGTGTACATCCTGATGAGGAATATCTTCAGCATTTGTTTTTTAGATCAGAAACTGCAAAGACAACATGGAAGTATTTTCTATCGAGGGCAGGAATAGCTGTGGAAGGACTTACATTGCACCAAGCAATCACAAAATGTTGGACTAAAAATGTATGCTTAAGGCTCAAACTGGTAATGCAAGCACTCCCTTCATGCGTAGTATGGGAACTCTAGAAAAGAAGAAATAGTATGAAATATGGTGATGCTGTGACAACTAGCAGGGTGATTTATCAAGTTTCATCAAATCTCCAGGAATTGGTGAAAGTGAGAAAGCCTGGGATGGACATGGTACCTCACAAATGGAAAGACCTTCTAGCCATGATTGAAAATTTCACTCCTAAACTTAAAGTTACCAAAGTCATGTGGGAACTTCCAAGTACAGGATGGCTAAAGGTTAATACAGACAGGGCATCGAGGGGAAATCCAGGAAGGAGCTCAATAGGTTTTTGTATAAGAAATGAAAATGGTGACATAGTCAAGTCAGTAGGGAGGGAGATTGAGGAGACAACAAACACAGTAGTTGAAGTGAAGGCCATGGTAGAAGCACTAAGGTTCTGCAGATTTCAACAATACTCTCATGTATGGCTTCAAACTGACTCAATGTTATTAAAAAAGATAATGGATGGGATTTGGAAACCACCATGGATCATATCTGAGCAGGTAGAGGAAATAATGCAACTAATGATTGGGGTCAATTACACAGTTACTCATATTCATAGAGAGGGCAACAAGTTGGCTGATCATTTGGCTAATTATGCTTTAGATCATGGAGAAATAGAATGCCAACAATTCTGGCATCTAGATGCACAAGGAATGAGGTTGGTTAATGAAGATAAGATGCAATGTCCAAGTCTAAGGGTGAAGGTGGACAGGAGATAAGAAGCAAAGAGAATAGAAATAGCAGGAGACATGTCAACTTAATCGACCATCAAATCCTAAGGGAGGAGGGTATCTCTAGCGCGCAGGTACAAATATGCTTTATTAAAGAACAAAAACCTTTCAGTAAACAAGATGGGCACGTGATATTATGCTTAGTAAAAGACAACATTTTTATTGGAATCTGCACAAGCACGCTAGGGAATTGGCATGGAGGGCTACGAAAAACATTTCATGTAAGCACATGGTTTATTCTGAAAAGCGAGAAACATGTCTCTTGGTCTGGGATGCGCACTCGAGCAAAAACGAATACAGGAAGGGATGAACAAAGCACAAGCATAGAGGGTAGCAAATGTTGCAACCAGAGCAGCTGGGAGGCACGCATGCTCACACATAGAAGAGCACGCTGGAAGGCAAAGCATGCTGGACATAGATGATTTTGATACTTGAGCATGCAATACTTTAGCTCAATTCGAGAAATGGTAGAGTGTGTCCATGGAATTTTGCACGCTGGAATTGATTCTATCGAAGTTGGAGATACACGCATGGCCTAAGCATGGATTGGAAAGTTGTCCAGCAAGAAGGCACGTGAATGGGGTCTTGAAAACGGGGACATATTTTATTGGGAGTGCTTTGAGCATGCTCTTGAATAGCACAATGCTACAAAAGATGGAATACACCATGTGCATCTTGATACACACATGGAACTGGAAGCTTTCAAAACAAAATATGTGGGGGTGTGTCTTTTTAGGAAGACATTTTAAATTATAAAATGGATACACGCCTGTTCTCAAATGGAATCGCATGTTTTCAAATGTAACACATACTGGACAATGAACTTGGAATGTGCGACTTTGATAGTGCATGCTTTCTCACATTAATGGAGATGGTATATGCATGGGGCGAGATTCACCTGGAAGAAAGGGGGTCAGACTGGATGAGCGCGTGCCTGTGCTGCGAATATATGGGGAATGGGATTGATCCGTTCCTGGAGCTTCACATTTCTGGAGCTTCACATTAATGGAGATGGCAAGATTGATCGTCAATAACATTATCAGTCCATATATGATACCAATGGAGATCCGTTCTCAATATTGGTAATAGGTATTATGTAATAGTCATAGTTAATTTTCCACAATGCAAGACAACCTTAAATTATGTATGTTTTGTTTTGTTTGGATTTATATATATAATAAAACTAGCCCTAGGCGATTGCCTAGTGGATTAAAAAAAAAGAAGTTTGATTTTTCTCTAAGGTGTGCATGTTGCTCAGATGCCCCAGGGCATGACATAGAGAAGTGTTGGCATCTGAAGAAAGCAATTCAAAAGCTTATTGATGCAGGTGACATTGTCGTGCAAAATCAAGATGCAGCAGACACTAGCCAAGGGCCATCGCCTGTGTGTAATGAGATGCGTATGGTGGGTATGATTTATTTTGAAAAGGAATATGAGAATTCTTCTGAGATCCTCGGAGGTCCACGCACTACGAAGCGCTATCAGAGGTTGATCCTAAGAACGAGCAGGCACAGGGAACCCAAAAGCAATTTGTTAAGAACAATGTGATGGAGACTTATGAAGGTCCTAGTATTGTTGATGTAGAAGTCAGTGGCTAAGATGCTGAGTTTGGTGATTGGAAAGACGCTCTTTTCTTGGTTAGCTAGGGAGGAGTTTTGGTGGTCTATTTTGTTATCATTTCTGTTGTCCGGATTATTTCCAGGGTTGTAATCCGAATATTGTCTTGTGACTCAAACCCTTCTATCCTTTTATTTTACCTAGTTGTTTAGTCGTAGCAGCTCGTTTAGTGTTATCTAGGTTTGTTCTAGGTTTGTAACCCTAGTTTAGTTTGCTTGTTTTGTTGTTCAAATCATTTCACCAGCTGTCTAATGCAATTTTCTGTTTTCTGTAACTACTAGTCATTTTTTGTTTAGTCCTCTTTTCTTTTATAGTTCTTTTCCTGTTGACTCTAGTGACATGACATGCACGCATAATTCTCAGCCTGGTATTAAAAGTCAATTTAGTCATGAAGCAATGAAGCAATTTTGAAGATGTAGGGACATGCGAGGGAAAATAAGCAAAGGCATTTTGAGATCACTTCAAGCCCGAATTGTGTGAAACTGGGGCAGATAGAACATAAAGAAACCCTATTGAAATGCATCCTGCCGCATTGGGTCGAAGCTAAAGGCAAGTCGCCTCAAATTTGCAGGGGGCCGTTCGTGGTAATGAGAGTGAGAGTGTTGTCCAATGGTGCTTTGTGTTTAACAGATGTAGAAGGCAAATGTGTAGAAATGACTATCAATTCTGATGCGGTCAAAAGATATTATATATAATTTCTTTGGTTAAGTTGTGCTTGTTTGTACTTGCCATGTTTTGAAGATCGGAATGACGAAGGCATTTTGTTCTGCTATCTAAACATTTTATCCTTTGTTACCCTTTTTGAGTATTATTTATTTCCTTTTCATACCCCTCTTTGGAATCAGTAGTAAAGTTTAGAAATGCAAGTGCAAAATGTAAGTAAAGGACAAAGAGAAAAAGAGAAAGAAAAGAACGAAAAGAGAAAGAAAAGAATGAAAAGGAAAAGAGAAAAAAAAAAAGAAAAAGAGAAAAAAAACAAAAAGAAAAATAAAAGAAAAAAAGAAGAGAAAGAAAAAGAAAAGAAAAATCACAAAAAACAAAGTAATTCCTATGACATGAACTACGTTCGACCTGATTCCTTTTAAGGATACGTAGGCAGCCTCACGGTTCGGTCCCACCAAAATAAAATCCAAAAGTCCCCAAGCAAGAAATTGGGGCAGAAGTTGTGGTTGTAAGAAATCTGATTCCGAAAGTTGTAATTTTGAACCCATTTGAATTGTTTTAAGCCTTTTGATACCCCTTCTTTCTAACCCTACCCAAAAGCTCACATTACGATCCAAAGAAAGACTTTCTGATCAGTCTTCGAGAGATGCCAAGTCGAGCAAGTAGAGGTGATTCATATCAGGGGAAACACTCTAGTCCAAGAAGGAAAAAATAATGAAAATAAGAGTCTTATTGCTGAAAACCCTCACGGGCATCATAAGGTGGTGAAAGCTGAGAGAAATCAAAAATTAGAGAGTCTTATTGGTGAAAACCTTCACCGGAACCTTGAGGCAACTGTAAGTTGAGAGAAAGAACGAAATGAGAGAGGCTTGATGGTGAAAATCCTTCGGGCACTACAAGTCGAATAAGGATTGTAAACCAGATTGAATAATCGGAGCATTGAAGCCTAGTTTCACAGTTTAAGGATAATAAGAGTTGGACATCAGACTTGCTTAACAGAATAGGCCACAGGTGCATGTCATGGTCATTAGAGTTGGTATCCACATCTGATAGGTTTCTACTTTGTAGTTTTCTTGTTACCACTCATCTCTTTCCTTTGTCCGTTACTCTATTCATTTTGTCTTGTTTACTTCCCCTTCCTGAGTTTGTTTGGTTAGAACAAGTGAAAAATGATTTCAAAATTTGCCACCAGCTTTCCAATTGCACAAAACGGGATCTGGTTAGCACATTGAAGCGTCATAAGTCAGGAAAGAACAACAAGCACACTGAGCTGGTAACAATCAACATGCTTTGGGATACAAAGGTTTGGTATATAGGAGTTCATGAACGGTGCAACAGATGGAGGGGTTAGGGTGAACGAATTAAAGGTATTTTATGTGATAAGATTGACAAAAAAGGGTGGTAAACCAGTGACAAGCAAAATTATCCAAGCAGAAATCAAAGCTATCATGGCAAACGATGGAGCAATAGACCTCAAGTCCAAGGCCAGTGATTTAAATCAGGAAAGAACAACGTGCGCACTGAGTTGGTAACAATCAATATGCTTTGGGGTTCATGTGAAACCAAAGGTTTGGTAAATGTCAGTTTATGAGCAATGCAACAGATAGTGGATAGTGGGTTTGAATGGAGAAGAGGTATTTTCTGTGATAAGGGTGACAGAGAAAGTGGTTAGTCAATGAACAAGCAAGGTCGTCGAGTGGAAATCCAAGTGATCATGGGAAGTGAAGGAGCAATCGCCCTCAAAGTCAAGGCCACAAACCAACTACCATGTTTTTAAACTGACAAAATTTTCTTTGATTGAAACAGGGGCAGAAAATTTCGTTTGTTTCGGAGAAACCCTCCGTAAGGAAAAGTAAGCACCAAATAGGTTTGACCGTAAATTTTCAGGACCCTCCTGGAAAATGGGACCTAGTTCAAAAATCAAAACAATCATAAGTAGCAAAACTTAGCATGAATGTACCCCAAAGGAACATAAGTTGGTTTCAAAGTTTGCACGTTTAAGATAGGATTCAATTAGAAGTCTTCAGGACCCTCCTGAATAATGGGACCTAGCTTTAAGATTGTCGTTAGATAACAAGATTTAGCGTAGGTTCTATTGTAGGGTAGTATAATGCAGCCGTAAAGAATTGTCGCTCTTAGGATAAAACTTGACTTTTGATTTTCAGGACTCTCCTGGATAATGGGATGTAGCTTTAATAGTTTCTTAGATAACAAGATGTAGCAAAAGTAATACCTTTAGAAGATATAACTTAGATTTAAAATTGTCGTTTAATTAAGAGTTGCCAGGATCCCCCCTGGATAATAGGATCTAGCTTTCAAATTCTTAGAATATTTGGTAACATTATTCAGTTTAACACTCACAGATGTGCCCAGCTACCAAACTGGGACAGAAAATTTTCTTTGTTTGTCTATTTTTGTTGAAAACAGGCACCCATCTGGAGAGCACGGGAATACAGTTCAAGTTCAGCAATCAGGCGCCCACCTGGAGAGCACAGGAATACAGTTCAAGTTCAGAAATCAGGCACCTACCTGGAGAGCACGGGAATATAGTTCAAGTTCAGCAATCAGGTGCCCACTTGGAGAGCACGAGAATATAGTTCAAGTTCAGAAATCAGGCGCCCACCTGGAGAGCACGGGAATACAGTTCAAGTTCAGCAGTTAGGCGCCCACCTGGAGAGCACAGGAATACAGTTCAAGTTCGGCACAACTTATATACAGCTCAGATAATATCAAAGCGGTAAAGCATTTAGCATGAAACATGTAAGGAGATCAGATAAAGCCAACACAACAATTATTCTAAGCTCGAATTCTTAAACCCTGAACCAAAGATACTGGGTTCGTCCCCAGCAGAGTCTCCAGAGTTGTCACACCTCCTTTTTCACCTACGCCCGCGAGGGCGTAAAGGAATTTTTTTCACTTAAAGGACAATCGGAATGGGATTTAATTGTTAATTATTCAGAGTCGCCACTTGGGAGATTAATGGTGTCCCAAGTCACCGGTTGAATCCCAAACTGAGGAAAAATATGACTCTGTATCACAGTCTGTGAACCAGAAATCCGGATAAGGAATTCTGTTAACCCGGGAGAAAGTGTTAGGCATTCCCGGGTTCCGTGGTTCTAGCACGGTTGCTTAACTATTGTATTTGATTTTATCTGATTTAAATACATGCTAGCTTATGTGCTTTTTATTCGTAAACCACTTTTGTTATTATTTTAAAAGAATTGCAACGTCGTGAAAACGCGTCTCGAACCACGACGCAATCAATGCACCCGTGGTTGTTAACACATTTCGACTTCATTGAGATTTGGATTTGGGTCGCATCAATGCGCACCCAAGTTTAAGAAGATAATTTTATTAAAATCGTGCCTAAAGAATCTAACGCATATTTATTTTGAGGAAGGCCGTGAAATTCGCTGAACGGCCCGTCCCAAATTTCTAAATATTTTTTAGCTTTTACTGAGGGCCCCGCAATTTTATATTTTATTGGGCGAGGCTCGTCTCATTTTATTAAAAAAAACCCACCTAAAAGCAACTATATTCTTCTATTTTTATTTGCCTCTAAAGGCCCTAATTTATTAGTTAACCAATCAATTATCATTAGAAGCATTCAAAGAGGCCCAAAACTTAGGGCTATGATTCAGCAGCCCAATGGGATTTCAGTCTGTTGGGACCCAGTCCGATTCACAAGAAGCTCGAGCTTCAGGGCCCAAACATACGCCAGCTTTCAGTTCTTAGCAATTAAGTGATCAGCAATGGGTCTTGCACTATTCTGGCAGCTTCACGCCACTAGGCTAAAGTGAGCCCAGAAATATGGCTCAAGTTGAAACATGCCACAATACTAATTATGAAACGAAATTGAATTCAAATGATCACCAGGCCACAGTCCTTTCACATCGTTAGATTAACATCTATAATACACTACTTGACATTCAAAATCGTCCAGGAATATGAAGCAACAATTCGATTTTTAGAAAACAAAACTGGGGACTTATCATCAATTTCAGAATCCTAGTGGGATTGGACAGTAGTTTCCTCACTTATGAATAAACATGCTGAGACTCGAACTTAAATCCAACATTTAAACCAACGTATTCATCTATGACTATGATCTACTTAATTATAGATTGAGAATATGAAAATGACTAGTAGAAGTTCTATCTCGTACTGAACCGTCTGTTAATACAGGGACATGAACCAGCTAATAGGGAATTAATTACAACTAGTATGGACTTATTCTATGAAATTAATTACAACTAGTACTTAACAGGTGTATGCATAAGCTAATAAGGGACTAGCTACAACTAGTAATTAACTCGAAAAATAAACTCACATGAATCTGAGACATAACAGTTTACAGTCCCATTAATACATAACCAGTCAGTTCAATTATGCATTTCGAATTTGATAACAGTGTACAACCACCAAATCACGACAAACTATCTCAAACATAACAAGCTAACAGATCTACAACAGAGAATTTGCTTCAATTTCATTTCATGTTGTCAACAGGGGATGATACATCGAAACAGGTTCAAAAACGTGTACCTGGAAATCAGAATATCAAAGGAAGAAGGAGAAGTTAGCAACAGTAACAGTTCTAGGGAACCAGTGATAACCTAGAAGCAGTCAATGAACAAGTACAACAGCCCAGAAAGGATTCAGCAGTTCAAAAATGAATTGAAGACCAAGCAGAATCAACAAATTAACCCAAAACTATATCAAACAACCAGAAACTAAACCCAGCATACCCCCACACTTAACAGATTACCATAATCAACTCGATTTAATCATATTCAATGCCCAGCTGACCCAAATTACCTTCAGACCTCAAATACCAAATAGAAACAAAGGAATTCAAGCAGTTTTGGATCCTAATTGAGCTAGAAACTTGAATTAAGTGTTGAACTCTGAAAATGACTTACAGAAACTAATGTAGCAGTAGTTTTTTTTTTGGACTTTTCTATTGCTTTTGTGTTTGTTTTTGGATTTTTGGCAGAATCTAAAATCTAAAAGGGGATTTGGTCTATAAGAGTTCAGAGTTTGAACTTTTTTGATTTGAAATTCAAATTCTATAGCTCAGATCTGCAGAATGATTTTTGGGGGGAATTTTGGAGAAATTTTTGGGTGCAAAAAACCTTCTTCAACAAAGCAATAAAGACTGCCTTTTATAGGCAAAACTAAGGGGAAGCTTCAGATTTTCAATTGCCTATTAGTCCCTTGTTTTCTAACTTATTACACAAGTTAACACCCTCATTTCCTAACTTGTTACTCAAGTTACTGCTTCTAAAAAGCTGAAACTTACACCAAGGCCCCCTTCTAGAAGGCCCTAGGGTGTTCTTCTACCTCTAGAATACCTATACTACCCTTATTTTGGTTTTGAAATTACTATTCTTTAACAAAACAGCCCTTCTCCATGCCTATACTACCCCTGAACTTAAACTAAAAGTACATTTATAACCAAACATTTTCCTAAACTCTGCATCTATCCCGATTTAAACTCTTATTGAGTCTAGCAATTGAACTCAGAATTAGTGACCAAATTAAACTATCAACTATAACCAAATTCAACAAATCATTATGATTAATTAAACTAAAACTAAACTAATTAGTAATTAACCTAAACTAAAGGAACACCAGAAAATAATTCAAGCAAAACTTAGTAAAACTAATTAACAAATTATCAACGGCTTAACTAAAATCAAACTAAGATCAGGAATTGGAACATATTAAAATCAAACAAACAACTAGACTTAATCACAAAAAATCAGGACACAAGACTAGAACAATATTGACAAAAATTTAAAACGCAAATTAAACTAGACATTGACCATGGAATTCACACATGCAGAAAATCAAAAAAGGAAAAAGAAATTGAAAATAAAAGAAAATACCAACAAGAACTCACTGACAACAAAGAGCTCCGGCCAGTGGTTGTTTCTCCAAATCCCCTGAAATTTCTGACCCGTAACATCCTTAACCACGTGTTTTCATAAGAAAACACCTGGTTAGGGTTGTTAGGGTCCTAAATCATGGAGATTTTGCATTAGGGTTTTGGTCGGAAACCTTCGATTTGATATTCGAGATGTTCCAGGTAGATTCGAGAGACAGGACTATGGGGGTTGGGTAGAGGAGGCTCAGGCGGTCACATGGTGTTAATTTGGTGGTGATTGGGTTACTTTGGGTTTTGGCCGGAGAATCTTTGATCGAGGATTCGACGAGCTAGGGCTGGATTTGAAGGAAACGGGTGGTGGATTCATGATGAGGGAGAAGAGGTCTCGTGGTGTTGTTTTGGCGGTCGATGGCATAAGTGGCATTCGCCGGCGGTGGGGTTCCGATGAGGTAACAGGGGGTACGAGGAAGGTGAGTTATGTTTTAGGGTTAGGGAATGTTTCGGACATCTTTATTAAGTAAACAAGAAAGCACCACAGCCGTTGGATTAAGGAGAATGAAGGGCTGGGATTGATTTGCTGTGAAACGACGTCGTTTGGGCATCTCTAGAGATGGGTCGTTTGGGCATCTCTGGAGATGGGTCGTTTGGACCTGGTGGGGTTTGGGCCTGGGTCGGGGAAAGAAAGAGAAAAAAAATGTTAGGCCTGGGTGAATCAATTAGGCATGGCCCAAATCGTGGGCAGCCCTTTCCCCATTTCTTTTTGTTTTCTTTTTCCTTTTCATTTGTTTCTTTTATCTAATTTTTGTATTTTATCTTGTATATTTTTAAATTTTATAAAATTCCAACAATTAAAATATATTTCAAAATTAAACTAATTGATTTCTAAAATTATTTTAAAAACTATTTCGGGACGAATTCACAATTAAACAAAAAATGCAAAAGTGAACTATTTTTGTTATTTTCTTCATATTTTGTTCTAAAACAAATTAACCCCTAATTAATACTAAAATATGAAATTAGATCCCAAATGCAAATGCATATTTTGTATTTTTCATATGAATTAAAATGCATAGATAAAATGCAACAACTAACAGAAAATGACATCAAAATTCACAAAAATTGTAAAATAATAAAGAAATTATTTTTGTTTGTATTTCTGGGAATAATTTGCTTTGGGCAAAAATCACGTGCTCACAGCAGTCAAGGTTAAAATAATGGTCGACAATTAACTAAAATAAGGATTACACTACATTTGAACTTGGTTTTTTGATTTTATAATCTTATTAATCATCATGGAATATTTAAAATTATTATACTTGGTGGTGTATTTCATACCATTAAGAGTTGTTTATTCTAGAACATGTAACAACTCAATAAGCAATATCTCTAAATATAAGAGTGTTGTCTAGTAAAACATTATCAACGAGTAATGCCTCTGAGTATGAATGTTGAGTAATATTGTGATCGATTATCATAGGTAATTAAACTTTAAATTACATACATTACCTTAACATTATATTGTAATAATAATCATTGGCTATATAATAAAAGTTGTGATAACGAATTATAGGCTTAGGTTGATACCAATATAATTGATACGTTATACTAATCTATTTTATCTAATTCAAAGTTTGCAATTTGTTGAATTAGATTTTTACAACTTAAAGTTATTCACAAATAATTATAATTTTTTGAATTAAGGTAACTAGATCAATACTTTACACTATCGGAAAATTAATAATCGAGGACCTACCCCTATGCCTATCCAATTTATGATTGATATACCATTCTTAATTTTTTAATATTAAATTCTATTGGTGTACATTTATAATGAATCTATAGACCATCAGTGGTGTAGGCTATATACTGTAGGTTTATTCAACAACTCATGTAAACTTTTCAATTTATTGGCGAGAAATTCAAATATTTGGAAGACTGGAATTTATATCCCTGAGTTGTATGTTTCTATTGGAATCTCTTTATTTTGTTTTGGGAATTTTTTGCACTTAAGTACTCTCGAATGAAAAATACAAACAACCAAGGCAGAAAAATAAAAAACAAGACAAAAAAGTAAATAGACATCTTACTTAAAATAAATATTTTTATTTAAATAACTCCTCCCTTCACAGCAGCATATATTTTTTTCCCATTAACTAAAGAAAAAAAATTAAACTGCAGGGGGTGAAGGATCATGGGGATGCAATTTTTTTTTTGGGCTAATATAGTAGTGAATATTTGCACCAGCCCTACGAAGAAGAATCAACAACATGCATGCAATACAACGAATGTTCCTCTCTTGCCTCAACCTATCTTCTGGATCTCTCGTATGAGCCTATCCAGTAATTTCTTGATGAAAACGGCGTCCATGCTTGACCTTGGACTCAAAGGCATTTCTCTATTAAGTGATTGGGCTGTTTGGAAGAATGATTAACAAATTTTTACATCAAAATGGTGCCTCTCCATATGACTTCTCATAAATGACGTGATTGTTGAGAGTTTTGAGAAACGAATTGATGCTTTGAATCGGCATTTTCCATGTATTTCAATTTATTAAACAAATACTTTTCATATTGGCTGCCAGTGGTTATTAATATTAGATATTAAATTAACTACCTAAACCAATGATTGTCAATAGACTATCTAAACTAGCACAATAAGTTTTGGTTAAATTGAAAATATCAACAAGGGTTGGCAATAAAATATTGGTTGATTACAGGTGGTTGAAGAAGTAATAAGGGGGTTGATCATAAAACAGTATTCTATAGGATAAGTTGGTTACATGTCTCCTTCTTAAAATAAGGAGGTTGATTCTAGATCATAGGTCTACAATAGATAATGGGTGGCGGTTGATTGTAAAATAGTATTTTACGACAGAAGGTCATATGACCCGTTCTAAAAATAAAGGGGTTGATTCTAGATCATAGATCTACAATATACAATGTGGGTGGTTGACCATAAAATAATATATGAGACAACTTGGTCACATGACTCCTTTTTAAAATAAGAAAGGGTTGACTTTAGATCATAGGTCTACAATAGACAATGCTGATGGTTGACCATAAAACAATAGTCTATAATGTACAATGCAACAATTGATAGTAAAAACAACAAGTGATTACAAACAAAAAGTCTAAAATATTAAAGAGTTAATTATCTTTATTATAACACCAGTAGCTAAAAGATAAAAAATGATGTAACAATACTTTACAAGTTATTTTCTTGTAGCCACGATCTTTGCAAATAGAACATTTGTTTTTACATTTTTACCTGCTACCAGAAGAACTAGGCACTAAAATACTTGGTCATATCTTAGTCTTTCTTCTACCCTTTGTAGGCTCGACATTGGGTGGAAGTATTTTTGTGGACTGAATCTCATCAGACACCACCTATTTTTTCTTCTCTAGGAATTGTGTGAATGGTTCCTTCATATGCAACCAAATATGTTGAAACCTTATAGAACAGAGAGGAGTGATCGTAAATGGAGGAACTATATCCATCCCCAAATCTCAATCTCAGAGTTGTCATTGCATGTGGGCATGGTATTTTTTCTAAATGAAACTGACAACAAGAATATGTGATCAAATCCAGATCAACTACTGCATCCCTACCGTGGCTGACAATGCTAAAATGTTTATTCTCTAATTGATGCACCCGGAGCACGTCGCCGACAACCTATTATTCCTATTCTTCTTTTTAGCAGAAGGAACAAAGAGGGTCGAAATATTTTTTATTTCATTATGCCTCTCCTTGCTTCTGCAAACTTTCAAACAATATGATTGAATAGGCCAATGATCAAGAAGTCTCTTTGATCCTTAAGTATTGCATTAAGCGATTCTGCAATGTTTGTGATCAATATGTCGTATCGATTTCATGGAAAGAAGGCCCTGCTCCACTTTTAAAACCCAATTTTATTTGCGAGACAGTTAGCTATTTCCCTGATTTTATCATGCAATTGCCGAAAATGGTCAAAGAATTCCTCAGTACAGTATGACTATGCGGTAGAAAAAAATGCTTAATAAAAATTCCACAATGAAACCTCTTGCATATATTTTCAGCAATGTGACGCATGCAAAAACCATGTTGAGCGGCAGTACTAACTAGAGACAAATGTCGATCACAAATAATGCATAATTCATCAATATCATAAAAAATGTGTCGCAACTGTTCAAAAAAGTAGGTCTAAAAATCATCGCACTCTTTATCGACTATGCGGAATGCAATTGGAAAAATGTGATTCTCTGTATTTTGTGCCACAACAGACAACAAGCAACCTCCATACATGCCACTCAGAAATGTCCCATCAATAGTAATAACTTTTCTCATATGCGCGAACCCCTTAATGAAAGTTCCAACAGATAAGAAAAAAATATCTAAAATGCAATTTATCATCAACCTTCAAATCAACAATACTTCCTTCATTATAAGATAGCATAACATGGAATAGGCCCATATGTTGACAACCCGCCCAGTCTGGCCATATTTTGATGGGCCGGGTGAGTGGTATTTTAAGTGGGTCATATTTGGGCTTCAACCCATAGTTGCCCATAAAAATATGGGTATTTATGGGTAAAAAACTGGGTAATGTACAGGTTGACTGTATGGGTTAAGCTCTACGCAATTTTTTTCAATCTCTCGCAACTAAGAAGCATTTTCCAGCATCAACTTCTTCTCTTTCTTCCACGACCAAATCTTCTCAATGGTAACTTCTTCTCCTCTGAAACCTTTCTTCCTCATCTTCCCTATTTTTTTCTTTTCCTTTCTTTTTGAAATTTTAGGGCTAGATTGCTAGGGTTTGTGACTAACTCTAAAAATAAGCAACTATTATTTTTTTTAAATAAAGTTTTGGTTTTACGGAATATTGAATTTCTTGATTATTTAGGGATTTAACTAATTTTCTACTTTGATTCATGTATAATAATTTTAGCATCTTTTTTTTTAATTTTAGGGATTGCAAAAAAAAGTACTCCCATTCCAGAAATTTATGCTTAATCTTCTATTTTTGAGATGTTTCTAGTCCTTTTTGGTTTGTCGTTTGCTTAATATTTTGTTCCATTATGCTTTATGTTCAAATACTAAATATGGTAGGCTTGTATTTGAAATTTTCTATGTTAAGTAGAGATATCTATAGAGGTTAATGAGGAGGCGATTGAGTGTTGAGATGTCTTAAATTACTAATATACTATCATTTGTTGTAGAAAAGATAAGACCAACTTCTAGCTCTTCTTGAGTTGTGTCGCACAAGGAGGCCTCATTCGAAAGAGCACATGGATAGTAACGGCCAGAATATTGATTCTGGCAAAGATCTCAAGAATTGTAAACAAAGATTCATATACAAAAAGGACAAAATTAAGAGAACTAAAATTCAGAAAAACCAAGAAATGACATTGGCAATTGCTGATCAATATACAACACCCTAATTCAAAATACTCAAACCACTAAAATCAGACATGCCCATCAAGTATTCAACCTATTTAGCACACATAGACTGCTAATGAGAAATCAGAGACAAAGTAAGAGAAGAACCTCAAAATAGTTTCAGCTTTCTCCCTCTCTCTCTCTTTTAATAACAAAACTATCACCCAATTTATGATCTTATTAAACTAATCAAGCTCATGATGATAAGAGAATTAGTGCAAAATATCAAAGCAGCTAAGTTGGAAGGGATTGATATGGTAGACAAGAGAATGAACTAAACATTATGTAGAGAAAAAAAATTCAGCACATATCACTTTTACGAAATCCAAAACAAAAGAATGAAAAAAAAAATCAAAAATCACTATTATTTATATCCTACACAACAAACACAAATTAATAACAAATAAGCCACAAATACATGATATATAGATAGAAAAAGAAAAAATAAATAAATTAAAGCAAGGTAGAAAAAGAGAAAGGACCTTTGTATTATATAATTTTGCCTTGAAACCGATTACACTTCGAATTCGAACCAAACAAGGTTACTACGAACCGGATCTCAGCCTCAACCACTCAACATCGACTCGACGACGATTGATCTCCATTACGTTGCTTTGATAGATTAATCCCATACCCAGCTAGATTTGGATAGAATATAGCCATTGTTTTTGTTCAAAAGAATATGAGGAAGATGAATGATTGTGAGATTCCAAGATCTCTTTCTTTTGATGTTTTCATATTTTGTTTTCCTTTTTTACTGCTTCAATTTTGTATCTAGGTCTCCCTCCCCCTTTCGTCCACAATTCCAAACAACCATCAAAAGATCACGAGTCCATTAAATCCATGGGATATGAGAGAATCTTGGGAAAGAAAGTGAAACAATTGCTAAAACCACAAGAATCTGAAATTTGTAGTAATAATTTATGAAATATAACTACTCTAAAAATATTATACTTTGTCTTTAGTGAATTTTGGAAGTGAAAAGTTGTGAACCTTGAAAAGGGGTTGCTCTTAGATTGGAGGAATTCAGAGAGGGGTGGGCGGCTCCTCTTTATTTGAGAGCTGCCGTTTTTCCCTTCGAGTTAGAGTCTAGTTCTAGGTCTTGTTTTATAGGGTTTTTTACGTTAGGGGATATGGGCCTAGAAATTATGAGCTTGAGAATTGGAACAAAAACTAAAAAAAATGGACTACAAGACTAAAATGGGATAAACTAACCCAAAACTAACTCTTCCTTCTAAATATACAAATTATAATATAAGAATATAAAACTAATCCTAATTAATTGAACCAAACTCTATTAAAACATGAAACTATTTTTTGTGTTTTCAATATTATATATAAAATAGAAATAAGGTGTTATTTTGTATATTTTTTATTTAAATTTATGAAAGATACGTACACTAAAATATTTTTGTAATTTTTATTTTTTTTTGCAATGAAATAAAGTAAAAGAGTCAAAATTGGTTGAAATAAAGATATTAGGCCTAAACTAAATATTTACGTGCTAAAGTATGAAAAATCTTGGGGAGGATCAAAAATCACATGTCTACAGTTGCCCCTCTTTGACTGGAAATACGAAGTATTTTCAGACAAAGAACGACTAGACAAGTTTTTTGACCCGACCCTTATTTTAGAGATACCAAAAGTTAAGAGAAAGGAGAATGTGACCGAGCCCTGGTATCTGAGCTTCTTACATATCCTTGGCTATAAAGGAATCAGGCCACATATAGTTCAGAAGTGAATGGGGTGATGGAGTATACTGAGGTGGAGTGCCGGTTGAGGTGCCGTTCCGCCGAGGTTCCGATCCGCGGTCTTGTTATTACATCAAAAATCAAAAAATGAAAAAGACTAGTTAAGCATGTCAACTATGAGTTACAAGATTCCTATCTATAAGTCTTCTGAAGCTTGATCTTGAGTCTTGAATGGTTCTTCATGCAGACATTGGATTTGAACCTTGACGCTTGCTAGCTACAGGTGCTACTACTTACTGACTTCCTTATTAAACCATGACAAAATAAAAGAAGCTAGACTAAACTATGATCTATGCATTACAAGAATCATATCTATATCTTCAAACTTGATCTTGTAATTCCTATTGCCTTGTTGACTTGTATTTTCTAGATGAAGTCTCTTTGTTGCCGACTTGAATTGTGATCTGAGATACTTTCCCTTTTCTTCAGGTGGACGCCTGATTGCTGAACTCGAATTATAATCTGAGATGCTTTCCTTTTCTCCAGGTGGACGCCTGATTGCCAAAACTTGAACTGTATTCCCGTGCTCTCCAGGTGGGCGCTTAATTGCTGAACTCGAACTGTATTCCCGTGCTCTCCAGGTGGGCACCTGATTGCTGAACTTGAACTATATTCCCGTGCTCTCCAGGTGGGCGCCTGAGTGCTGAACTTGAATTGTATTCCCGTGCTCTCCAGGTGGGCGCCTGATTTCTGAACTTGAACTGTATTCTTGTGCTCTCCAGGTGGCTAGAAACCTAAAATGAAAAGATCATCCTGATGCATCCTATTTGTCCTGTACATATATTTGTTTCGAACCAGCATGTTGACCGGCTTTGAATTTCAGGAATGTTGGAAAATTGAGAAAAAGAGGAAAAGAGAAAAGAGAGAAATAATAGTTTGTCTTGCCATGGAAAGTGAAAAAAGGGTCTTGTTTTCAAAATAGTTAGTTTCTCGGCCCGAACTACGCAGGTTTGATTCCCGCCGGATGTGAGATACGTAGGCAACCCTCATCGGGTCCAACCTCCCCTTTGCAAAAAATAGCAAAAAAATATATTAATTTTCGTCGTAAATAAGTTAGGTGATGACGTTTTTGTCAAAAATAGCCAAATGTTCCCGAAAGGGACGCCGGAAGGCTGACTTTGCAAAGACAGCCATTTTTGGTCATTTTGATTTTTGGTTGGTTGACTCTCACAGCCTTAAAATCTTCGTTCTTGTGAGTGCTGAAAGGCCGTGTTTGAAAACCAAGTCTGTCATTTTAAATTTGGAAAAGGAAATAGTTAATTTTGTTTTGAGTCAAATAAAAGTTTTGTTTTTGCTTAAATCACCTTAATAAATGTGCAGGATGAGCACGATGCAAAACAAACTTTTCTCAATAATGACTAAAATCTCTTTCGAGTTGCGGCTATGGTGGAACGATTTAGGCAAAGAAGGACAAGACGAAGTCAAGAAATATCTGAAAGGTCTTACGGGTTTGTTGGAAATCAAGTCTCGGGGTGATATTATAAGAGCATTGGTCACTTGCTGGGACCCGGCGGACAATTTCTTCCACTTCTCAGATTTTGAGCTCACCCCAACTTTGGAGGAAATAGCCGGGTACATTGGAAATGCTGAGGTTCCGTTAAGAGGAAAATAACTGGTTGCTCCAAGAGCCATCACGGTGCATCGGTTTTTAGACTCATTAAAGATACCCAGGACAGTCCATAATCCAGATTTGGCAAAAGGATTCTGCACTCTGTGCTTCATATACGACAGGTACGGCCACGTGGAAGGGTTTAACAAGACGGACATCAAGTTATGCAGTAAAAATAACCGTCAAAAATAGGATGAGCACAGACGGGTGGCTTTCATGATAACCTTTTTGGGCCTCCTGGTGTTCCCAAGGAAAGACGAGAATATTGATATAAAAGTAGTCGGGGTCGTCAGTACCTTGCTTACTCAAGATGAAAGCACTCTTGAGCCTATGATCGTGTCTGACATTTTCCGAGCTCTCACTGTTTGCAAAGCCGGAGGCAACTTTTTTGAGGGGTGTAACTTGTTGCTACAAATGTGGATGACCGAGAATCTATGCCATCATTCCCAGCTCTTGAGTTATGGTTCGTCTGACAAAACCAGTATAAGAGAGTTTTACACAAGGATTGACGGGGTTAGTCTGGCTGAAGGAGTAACAACGTGGATATCATACTTTCGTACTCTCAAGGACAGTCAGATACAGTGGATGTTGGGATGGTTGCCTGTTGAAGAAATCATATACATGCCAGCAGCTAGGTCGCATTTTCTTTTGATGGGACTTTAGAGCATCCAGCCTTATGCTCCATGTCAGGTTCTGAGACAACTCGGGAGATGCCAAACAGTGCCACGGGAGGAAGATCTTAGTGCTCAAGTAATTGAGATTAGCCCGACGGATAGTTTCCCGAAGCAAAAGTCCGCGAGATTTGGAATGAATGTCAATATCTACAAGCAGATACTTGTGTGCAGGATTGGGCCAAAGGAGAAATGTTTCCAGAATACCTCGCATGGTACAGAAGAGAATTGGAGCATCATAGGCCAGCTAAAAGACCCCACATCCAGGATTTCACTGAATCATCACAAGAACAATGGGGTTGGCTAGCAAAAGAAGAAGGCTATCAGGCTGAAATCGGCAAGCTAAAGACAGTGTGAAAGTTGTTGCTGATCAGGGAGAAAAGAACAGGTTGGCCCAAGAAAACAAGGCACTTAGGGCCCAAATCCAGCAAATGAGGATAGCTTCCAATAACCAACAAAGGAGCCGGTCGGATGAGCGGTTGATAAAGGGGATGAAAAAGGAAATTAGTGAGTGCCGGGATGAGCTAAAAAAATCCGAAGGCACCATAGCTGGACTCCGGGCACAGTGGGTAAAAAGAACAGAAGAGCGCACCCATTACATGCAACAATTAAAAAGAGATTATGAAAAGACCATTGCTAGTCTGAAAAGAAAAGTGGTCACCCTTGAGGATAAAGCCGCTAAGCAAGCTAAAGCTTTTAAGACCGAAAGTGGACACTGCTATGATTTACTGGCCCGAATGGAAGTAGAAATACAGCAGCTGCAGGATCAGCATATTCAGGATTCTCGTGTGTTGGAGGCTCGCAATAATCAAGTAAGGCGATTGCTTATAGAAGAGGGTCGAACAAGAGACAGGATTGAGACCATTGCCCACGCCATCCTTAGGAGATGTCGGGCATGTGAAGACATGGCCCGCACTACCTTCTTCTCGGTAGTGATGATTTATGTCAAGCGAACCATGTATGAGCTGGAGCAACTTGAAAGGGATTTGGCACCTAAGCCTGCGGCGAGGCCGAACGATGCCCCGCGGACACCCACTTTTGAAGCACTAATGTATTCATAGATCGAGTCTGTATTTTCCATTTTAGAGTCTGTTGTTTGTCAGTCTGTTTTCTTTTTGCTTCCAAGTATGCTAGTATGTTCGGAGTCTGTATTTGAGTTTAGTTGGAGTCTGTTATCTTCCATTTCAGAATGTTTAGTTTGTAATAGAATGTTATGGTAATGAAAATTTGAAAATTCCCAAAAATTTGTTCCTTTATTTTGGCACTTAGTTTCACGAACTACGCCTGTTCTGATTCGTGCGGGGTCACGATACGTAGGCAATCTCCATAGGATTCGACCGTAACCGAGTAAAGAAAAGAAAACAAAGAAAGGGAAAGAAGAAAGGGAAAAGCGGAAAGACAAGAGAAAAAAAATGAATGAAAATAAGAGAAGAGAAAAAAAAGAGAAGAGCGGAAAAACAAGAAAGAAATAGAATAAAGGAGGAAGGAAAGGAAAAAGAAAAAAGGAGAAAAGAAAGAGAGAAAAGAAAAGAGAAAAGAAAACAAAAAGAAAAGAGAAAGCTTACAGTTGGAACTAAGGAAACGCCGGGATGACGCATGCGGTCGAACAAATGCATAATAGAAATGGTTAACTGTATAGGTGCATTCATGCCCAATGTGCGGTTATCCAATCTGCTAAAGCCTAATCGCTAACGGAATTGTTGTTTAAATGTGTGAGTCCAGGTAGGTGGTTAGTTGTTTGGCATTCTGGCAACCCATCCATACAACACCCGGTCTAAAGATAAAGTGAACATGATTAGCCCGGAATCTGATACGAGTATTGTTGACCCATCCAAAGAAGTAGAAGAAATGGACGTTCATGCAATGAGGGAGGAAATGTATAAGCTGAAACAACAGATGGTTGAAATGTACCAAGCTTGGGTGAAGGGGCATCCACCGCCGGCTTATCCCACTAACCCCGCTTATATCCCACCATTGGCTCAGCCTCAGGAGCCACCCACTGTGAATTCATCTCCAGCATTTCCCCTCTACCAACAATGTCAAGGCACCACTTCTCATACATCACAGGCTCCTCTATCCAAACAAGTCTCATACCCTCCTCCACCAATCACTCCCGTTTTTGCGGCACCTCCGTCTTCTACCCTACACCGATCCCCCAGTGAGCCCCTGTTCCAGACACACGATAACTAGTATTATCCCCCTGAGCCTACCTTCAAAGTACCAGAACCCTACTCTTATACCCCTCATCTTGATCTCACGGAAGGCACCGAGAAGCCGCCCAAAAACCCTGAGCAGGAGGAGATGATCAAAAAGGTCAAAAGCCTGGAGCAATCTTTCCGAGACATGAGGGGTTTAGGGGGCCAAATAAGTGTGGCCTATAAAGATTTATGTCTGTTCCCAGATGTTCAGTTACCGACCGGGTTCAAGATGCCTAAGTTTGATTTGTACGACGGGCATAGCGACCCAGTATCACATTTAAGGGGATTCTGTAGCAAGATGAGAGGAGCGGGAGGGAGAGATGAATTGCTGATGGCATATTTCAGCCAAAGTTTAAGCGGATCGGCGTTGGAATGGTACACTAGACAAGACCATAGCAGGTGGTACACCTGGGATGACTTGGCCCAAGCCTTCGCCTGTCAGTTTCAATACAATCTTGAAATCATCCCAGATCGACTGTCATTGACAAAGATCGAGAAGAAGCCCGGTGAGAGCTTTCGAGAATATGGGTTTCGTTGGAGAGAGCAAGCGGCGAGGGTTGACCCCTCGATGAAAGAGAGTGAAATGGTTGATTATTTCTTGCAGGCTCTGGAGCCCACCTATTTTGGTCATTTGGTGTCAGCAGTGGGCAAGTCCTTTAATGAAGTCGTGAAAATGGGAGGCATGGTTGAGGACGGACTCAAATCCAATAAGATCATGAGTTATTCAGCAATCAAAGCAACCACCCAAGCCATTCAAAATGGCACTGGGGTGTGCTTGGGAAGAAGAAGAAAGAAGAGGTTGCAACTGTCGAATCCGGAGTATGGTCCAGGTCTAGAAGCCCTTCACCCTATTACAACCAACCCAGACCCCACCACTCAAATTACCCGTATACCCCATATGGCTCTCCTCAACACTATTATCTACCAACAGAGCCACACTTTTCCGTCCATCATGCCCAAACTTATACCCAGCCTCCGGCTCACGTGCAATGGCGTGCGCCGGCTACCCAAAACACATACCCAGCTCCACAGAATACATATCCACACCTGAGGGCTTATAGGCCAGGATCCGTCTTCCGCCCAAACCAGGCTTTCAGAAACGAGAGAATGCAGAAACAGAAAACATTCACTCCGCTGGGAGAATCCTATACCACTCTTTTCCACAAACTGAGATAGGTAGGCCTGTTGAACCCGATTGAGGACAAAATGCCAAATCCCCTTCCTAGAAATCTGGACCATTCAGTGAGCTATGAGTATTGTTCAGGGGCTCACGGACATGATACTGAGAAGTGTTGGAGATTGAAAACTATTGTGCAAGAGCTTATTGACACAAATAAGATTGAGGTTCAGGCCCCGGAGGCACCCAATATCAACCAGAACCTGTTGCTGGCGCATCATGAAGCCAACATGATTGAATTGATACATAAGGGAGCAGAGTCTAAGAAACCCTCACAAATAGTCATGTTGATCCGTTCTAGTGAAGCCAAAGGGAATGAAAAGTCAGCTAGTGTGAAACCATCGGTCCAGTTGAAAAGAATAGACAACAAGCTAGTTGTGGTGATGGGGAAAGGATCTTCCGTTGTTGCGAAGAAACCAGAACCGATCAAGGTAGTGGTTTGGGGAGTATCAAGCACACCTGCGGCAGTCGTGAAGGAGGCTCACATAGAACCAGATGTTATAAAGCCAGTAACCCAGTTACCAGTAATTGACAGTAAAGCCGTCCCGTGGAAGTATGAACATGTAGTTGTGACCTACAAGGGGAAGGAAATCAAAGAGGAAGTCTTTGAAACACAAGGTTTAACTCGCTCGGGACGTTGTTTTGCCCCCGAAGAGTTGAGAAAGGCTAGGTCTCCCAAGGAAAATCCGGCGCCAGTTAAGAAAGCTATTACAGAGGAAGAGGCAGAAGAGTTCTTAAAAAAGATGAAAGTGCAAGACTATTCTATTGTTGAGCAGCTAAGGAAAACGCCAGCCCAAATCTCGTTGCTTTCGTTGCTTATCCACTCGGGTGAACATCGCCGGGTTCTAATGAAGATATTGAATGAATCTCATGTCCCCGATAAAATTTAAGTGAATCATTTGGAGAAAATCGCAAAAAAAATCTTTGAGGTAAACAGAGTGACATTTTCTGATGATGAATTGCCCGTAGAGGGTACAGAACATAATAGAGCTCTTTATTTGACCGTGAAATGTGAAGATTCGGTAGTCACTCGAGTACTGATTGATAATGGGTCCAGTGCCAATATCTGTCCTTTGTCTACATTGAACAAGTTGAAGGTTGATGATGAAAGAATTCATAAGAATAGCATCTGCGTTCGGGGGTTTGATGGTGGTGGTACAGACACAGTGGGTGACATCATACTTGAATTGACAATTGGTCCGGTCGAGTTCACCATGAAGTTTCAGGTGTTAGAAGTGGTGGTGTCTTATAATCTTCTGTTGGGGCGACCATGGATCCACGCTACCAAAGCGGTGCCTTCTACACTACATCAGATGGTCAAATTCGAGTGGGATAGACAAGAGATCGTAGTACATGGGGAAGACAACATGAGCATTGTAAGTGATGCCATCGTACCCTTCATAGAAACTGATGATGATAAGGGGCCATGGGTTTACCAAGTTTTCGATACAGTCTCAGTAGAAAAGGTTTCTGAGGGGAAAAGCGTCCCGGTCCCCAGAATAATAGCTGCAACTGTCATGGTAGCCTCTGAAATGTTGAAAAACGGGTTTGTACCAGGCAAAGGGTTGGGTGCTGATTTGCAAGGTATTGTTCAGCCAGTTTATTTGCCCAAGAATCTGGATACCTTTGGGATGGGTTTCAACCTACGGCGGCGGATGTTAGACGAGCCCGCAAGATGAAGAAAAGAGGTTGGGTTCTTCCCAAACAAATTCCACGTCTGTCCAGGTACTTCGTCAGGCCAAGTATCGAGAAGCAATTATTGGCAAAGGTGTTTGGTCCACTGATTGTGCGGATGGGAACTGGGAGAAAGGGCTTGAGAAAGGTATTTGCTGAGGTGAACATGGTTGAGGCTGGGGAAGGGTCGAGCAAAGCAGATATACAGTACATCGGGCCACATGCTAATGTCAACAACTGGGAAGCCTTTCCTCTTCCATCTCGGAGGGAGTCGCGGTAGTGGGTTTTGTTTTCCTTTTGTTGACCTGGATTATTCCAGGGTTTGTAATTCAATTGCTATGTTCCATCCATTTGGATGAGTTAAAACCCTGTTATCTTTACATTCAATGAAATGCAATTCCTTTTCTTTTTTATTCCTAATTTTGTTTCCATTTCTTTTTCTTTTTCTTTCTGTACAGTTCTTTTTATGCTGATATCGATGACATGACATGCATGAGGAATCTTCGGCCCAGTTTTAAAAGCCAATCTAATTCAAAAATAATAGTGCAAGAAATCGAGTGTCATGATGAGGTGGAATATGATGATGACAAGGCCTATGAGGAAGTTAGTAAAGAATTAAGTCACTTTGAAGAAAAACCCAAACCTAACCTAAATGACACAGAAGCAGTTAATCTAGGGGACCCAGACAATGTTTGTGAAACTAAAATAAGTGTTCATCTGGAGCCACAGCTCAAGGAGGGGATAATCAAAGCATTGTTTGAGTACAAGGATATTTTTTCATGGTCGTATGATAATATGCCTGGTCTAAGTACCGATTTAGTGGTTCACAAATTAACCACTGACCCGGCATTCCCTCCTGTCAAGCAGAAGCTGAGAAAGTTCAAAACAGACATAAGTGTAAAGATCAAAGAAGAGATTACCAAGCAGTTCGATATGAAGGTCATTCGGGTCACGCGGTATTCCACCTGGTTAGCTAATGTTGTGCCTATGCCGAAGAAAGATGGAAATATCAGGATGTGTGTCGATTATCGGGATCTTAACAAGGCAAGTCCAAAAGACAATTTTCCGCTGCCGAACATCCACATATTGATTGATAATTATGCCAAACATAAAATTGGTTCTTTTGTGGATTGTTACGCGGTTTATCATCAGATTTTAATGGATGAGAAAGATGCAGAAAAGACGGCATTCATCACACCATGGGTAACATACTGTTATCGGGTCATGCCGTTTGGTTTGAAAAATGTTGGGGCAACTTATATGAGGGCAATGACAACAATATTCCATGATATGATACATAAGTAAATCGAGGTGTATGTGGACGATGTGATTGTAAAGTTTAGACAGCAATCTGACCATGTCAGGGATCTGAGAAAGTTCTTCCAAAGGCTTTGCAGGTACAATCTCAAGCTTAATCCTGCAAAATGCGCGTTCGAGGTGTCGTCTGGAAAGTTGTTGGGGTTCGTAGTCAGCTGCCGGGGTATTGAACTGGATCCATTAAAAATCAAGGCCATCCATGAATTACCACCTCCGAGGAACAAGACCGAGGTGATGAGTTTGCTGGGGAGATTGAATTATATCAGCAGGTTCATCGCCCAGCTCACGACAAATTGTGAGCCTATATTTAAGCTGTTAAAGAAAGACGATGCGGTCAAGTGGACAAACGAATGTCAGGAGGCGCTTGACAAGATAAAGGGGTATTTGTCAAATCCACTCGTGTTGGTTCCGCCAGAACCAGGGCGACCTTTGATTCTATATTTAACGGTACTGGACAATTCATTCGGCTGTGTATTGGGTCAACATGATATCACTGGAAGGAAGGAGCAGGCCATCTATTACCTCAGCAAGAAGTTCACACCCTATGAGGTTAAGTATACTCATCTTGAAAGGACATGTTGCGCCCTAACTTGGGTGGCACAGAAGCTGAAACACTATTTGTCATATTATACTACTTACCTCATATCTCGTTTGGATCTGTTAAAGTATATCTTTCAGAAGCCTATGCCCACAGAGAGGCTTGCAAAGTGGCAGATCCTGCTCACAGAGTTTGACATTGCCTACGTGACTCGGACGGCGATGAAAGCACAGGCTTTGGCGGACCATCTGGCCGAGAATCCAGTTGATGAAAATTATGAAGCTTTGAAGACTTATTTCCCTGATGAAGAGGTGATGCATGTTGAAGAGTTGGAACAAGGTGAGAAGACAGGATGGAAACTTTTCTTTGATGGGGCTGCAAACATGAAAGGTGTGGCAATAGGAGCGGTGCTTATTTCTGAAACAGGGCAACATTACCCTGTTACGGCTCAGCTTCGTTTCTATTGTACGAACAACATGGAAGAATATGAGGCATGTATCTTGGGGTTGAGGTTAGCTGTAGATATGGGTGTCCAGGAAGTCTTGGTCATGGGTGACTCGGACCTACTGGTACACCAAATTCAAGGAAAATGGGAAACACGGGACTTAAAGCTTATACCGTACCGACAATGTTTGCATGAGCTTTGTCAGCGGTTTCAGTCAATAAAGTTCCAGCACATTCCAAGGATTCATAATGAAATGGCCGATGCGTTGGCTACTCTGGCATCGATGTTACACCATCCGGATAAGGCTTACGTGGACCCTTTGCAGATTCAGGTCCACGATCAGCACGCTTATTGTAATGTAGTTGAAGAGGAACTTGACGGTGATCCGTGGTTTCATGACATCAAGTAATATATCAGGATGGGTGTGTATCCGATACAGGCCACAGGTGATCAGAAACGAACAATTTGACGGTTGTAAAGCGGGTTTTTCTTAGTGGAGGAGTGTTGTACAAAAGAACTCCAGACCTCGGGTTGTTGAGGTGCATAGATGCGAGGCAGGCCACATCTATCATAACTGAGGTACATTCGGGAGTCTGTGGACCGCATATGAGCGGATATGTTTTGGCAAAGAAGATCCTACGGGCAGGTTACTATTGGCTTACTGCTGGCTCAATTGGCCCAATGACATCCATGCCCCAAGCAACAAAGGGCCATGGTGCAGACATCGTATGTAGTTCTGATGGCAGAGAATGAATCAAGTCTCCATGCACTTGGCATGGAGACTTGATTCATTGATTATTCTGGTGGCCATTGATTATTTCACCAAGTGGGTTGAAGCGAAAACTTTCAAATCTGTGACCAAGAAAGCAATGGTTGATTTTGTGCATTTAAATATCATCTGTCGATTTGGGATTCCAAAGGTAATCATCACGGACAATGGCGCTAATCTCAATAGTCATCTGATGAAGGATACATGTGAGCAGTTCAAGATTACTCATCGTCATTCCACTCCATACCGCCCTAAGGCAAATGGTGTGGTTGAGGCAGCCAATAAGAATATAAAGAAAATACTCCGGAAAATGGTAGAAGGATCTAGACAGTGGCATGAAAAGCTGCCTTTTGCATTGTTGGGATACCGCACCACTGTTCGTACCTTCGGTGGGGGCAACTCCTTACTCTTTGGTGTATGGCACGGAAGTATTAATACCCGCAGACGTGGAAATCCCGTCTCTTAGAATCATTGCGGAGGCCAAGATCAATGATGATGAATGGGTGAAAATCCACCTTGAGTAGTTGAGTTTGATTGACAAGAAGAGATTGGCATCCGTGTGTCATGGTCAGCTATACCAGCAAAGAATGGCAAGAGCGTACAACAAGAAAGTGCGTCCAAGGAAGTTTGAGGTGGGACAGTTAGTGTTGAGACGTATTTTGCCTCATTGGGCCAAAGCAAAAGGAAAGTTTGCTCCAAATTGGCAGGGACCATTCGTCGTAACAAGAGTGTTGTCTAACGGTGCGCTATATCTGACAGATGTGGAAGGAAAATGTGTAGAAATGACCATCAATTCCGATGTGGTCAAGAGATACTATGTATGATTTCTTTATTTTGATTGTACTTGTTTGTATTTGGCATATTTTAAAGATTGAAATGACAAAGGCATTTTGTTCTGCTATCTAAACATTTTTACCCCTTGTCATCCCCTTTGAGCCTTATTTATTCTCTTTCAAATCCCTCTTTCGGAATCAATGGCACTATTAAGAAATGCGAGTGCGGAAGAAAAGAAAATGAAAAGAAAAAGAAAAGAAAGAAAAGTGAAAAAAAAAAGAAGAAAAGAAGGAAAAGAAAAGAAGAGGAAAATTGAAAGTGAAAAGAAGAAAGAAAAGAAAGGAAAAAGAAAAGAAAATGAAGAAAAGAGAGGAAAAGAAGAGCAGAAATGAAAAAAAAACAACAGCGTAGTCTCTATGATGTGAACTACGTTTGACATAATCCCGCAAGGGTACGTAGGAGCCTCGCTGTGGTTCAGTCATACCAAGATAAAAATTCAAAAGTCCCCAAGAAAGAAAGTGGGGCAGAAGTTGTGGTTGTTGTGAAAGAAATTGGATTCCGAAAGTTGTAATTTTAACCCATTTTGAAATTGTTTTGAGCCTTTCATACCCTTTCTTTCTAACCCCGTCCAAAGCCCACATTACGGTCTAAAGAAAGACCTTCTGATCAGTCTTTGGAGAATGCCAAGTCAAGCAGGTAAAAGTAATTCCCGTCAGGGGCAACACTCTGGTACAAGTAAGGAGAGAAATTAAAATGAGAGTCTTATTGGTGAAAACCTTCACGGGCACCATAAGGCAATGGGAGTTGAGAGAAATTAAAATGAGAGAGTCTTATTGGTAAAAACTCTCGCGGGCACCTTGAGGCGAAAGTGAGTTGAGGAATGATTAATGGAGAAAGGTCTGTTGGTGGAAAATTGTTTCGAGGCACCACAGGATGAACAAGGCTAAGGTTTGGATAAAGTAATCAAGTGATGGTTCTGGGGCAACAAAGGGTGGCGACCAAGAGTTGGTTAGTTGGACAGATTGGGCCAACTAGTCCGAAATGCATGTCATGACCATTGGTACCAGCTGTTCCGGTCAGATAAGTTTCTTTCCCTTTTTCTTTTTAACAGTCATCTAGTTTTGGATTCTTCTTATCCTTAACTCGTAAACTCATTGCATTTTATTTTCTTTGGGGGTTTTATCTGTCTAAAATGTTTCAATGTTATTTTGTTCAAAGCAAGTGGAAAGGGATTTCAAAACTCACTACCAGATTCAGGAAAGTGTAAAGCGCGATATGGTCAGAGCATGTCAAAAACAATGGGATGAAAGGTGGAATACAGGGAATCACCGGAAATGTCATCGGTGGAATGATTGGGAAATGTCGTGGGAAGTGCAAAGGTTCAGAAAAAGGGTCAAAGGTGTGAAACAACAACATGGGTACAGAACACTCGGTTTGTCAGAGTCAGGGGTTCGAAAATCAGTCAGAAAGTCAAAGCGGTTCAGGGCCAGTTCGGGAAGCCAATCGGAACAAAACAATGCAGCAGAAAGATCTCCAGCAAGAATGCCACCAACTAACTACCATTTTTGAACTGACAAATTTTCTTTGATTAAAACAGGGGCAGAAAAGTTCGTTTGCTTCAGAGGAACCCTCCGTAGAGAAAGGCAGTCAACAAACAGGTTTGATTTTTGATTTTCAGGACCCTCCTGGAAAATGGGACCTAGTTTAAAGTTCAGAAATAGCATAATCTAGCATAAATGTATCCCAAAAGAATATAAGTTAGCTTAGAAGTCGGCATATTCAAGAAAGGATTCAATTAGGAGTTTCCAGGACCCTCCTGAATAATGGGACTTAGCTTTAAGATTTCAATTAGATAACAACATTTTGCATAAACTCTGTTGTAGGGTAGTATAATTCAGACATGAAAGTTGTCACCCTTAAGATAAAATTTGACCTTTGATTTACAGGACCCTCCTGGATAATGGGGAGTAGTTTAAAGATCCTCTTAGATAGCAAGATTTAGCAGAAGTCACACCCGTAGAAGATATAACTTAGATTTTAATCCAACGTTTAGTTAAGAGTTGTCAAGACCCCCCTGAATAATGGGACCTAGCTTTCAAATCCTTAGTAATACTTGGTAATATGGTTTAGTTTTACAATCACATCTGCCCCAGCCACCAAACTGGGGCAGAATATTTTCTTTGTTTTGTCTATTTGAAGTCAGGAGCCCGGCTGGAGAGCAGGGATTACTTTCAAGCGCAACAGTCAGGAGCCCGCCTGGAGAACAAGGGAGTGCAATTTAAGTTTTAGCTTTCAAATTCTTTGTTTTGTCTATATTGAAGTCAGGAGCCCGCCTGGAGAGCAGGGAGCACTCTCAAGTTAGAAGTCAGGAGCCCGCCTGGATAACAGAGGAATACATTCAAGTTCAAGTTCAGCAGTCAGGAGCCCGCCTGGATAACAGAGGAATACATTCAAGTTCAAGTTCAGCAGTCAGGAGCCCGCCTGGATAATAGAGGAATACATTCAATTTCAAGATTCAGAAGTCAGGAGTCCGCCTGGAGAACAGAGACATACAGTTCAAGTTTTAGTAATCAGGAGCCCACCCGTACAACAAGGGAATACATTCAAGTTCAGCAATTTGAAGAAAGGAGCAACACCTCAGTTTGTAGTTTGCAATGGCAACAAGGGATTTTACCAAGAAAACACAAGACAACAAGGCAACGAGGAAGTACAACAACAAGTTTGAAGAATTTAGATAGGATTTTGTAATTCATAGGTCATAGTTTAGTTTAGCTTCTTTTATTTTGCCATGGTGTAATAAGGAAGGTTAGCAAACAGTACCAACAGCAATCGCAGTGAAATCATAGCTCCTTGTAGTCCCAGCTACCAGACACTCTTGAACTACACTTACGTGATTCCTGTTTAGCCCAGGATATGTAGGCAACCTCCGAAGTAGGGTGCGGTCAAAATGTTTTTTAAAAAATGCTTCACACGGAATATTCAAACGGGAAAAATCGTTCATTTTCGCTCACTTATCTTTGCACGAAAACTCTTTGTGTTTCCAGGCAAAGAGGGGCAGTTGTGAGCACGTGATTTTTGCCCAAAGCAAATTATTCCCAGAAATTCAAACAAAAACAATTTCTTTATTATTTTACAATTTTTGTGAATTTTGATGTCATTTTCTGTTAGTTGTTGCATTTTATCTGTGCATTTTAATTCATATGAAAAATACAAAATATGCATTTGCATTTAGGATCTAATTTTATATTTTAGTATTAATTAGGGGTTAATTTGTTTTAGAACAAAATATGAAGAAAATAACAAAAATAGTTCACTTTTACCTTTTTTGTTTAATTGTGAATTCGTCCCGAAATAGTTTTTAAAATAATTTTAGAAATCAATTAGTTTAATTTTGGAATATATTTTAATTGTTGTAATTTTATAAAGTTAAAAAATATACAAAAAAATATACAAGATAAAATACAAAAATTAGATAAAAGAAACAAATGAAAAGGAAAAAGAAAACAAAAAGAAATGGAGAAAGGGCTGCCCACGATTTGGGCCATGCCCAATTGATTCACCCAGGCCCAACATTTTTTTTCTCTTTCTTTCCCCGACCCAGGTCCAAACCCCACCTGGTCCAAACGACCCATCTCCAGAGACGCCCAAACGACGTCGTTTCACAGCAAATCAATCCCAGCCCTTCATTCTCCATAATCCAACGGTTGTGGTGCTTTCTTGTTTACTTAATAAAGATGTCCGAAACATTCCCGAACCCTAAAACATAACTCACCTTCCTCGTACCCCCTATTACCTCGTCGGAACCCCACCGCCGGCGAACGCTACTTATGTCATCGACCGCCAAAACAACACCACGAGACCTCCTCTTCTCCCTCATCATGAATCCACCACCCATTTCCTTCAAATCCAGCCCTAGCTCGTCGAATCCTCTATCAAAGATTCTCCTGCCAAAACCCAAAGTAACCCAATCACCACCAAATTAACACCATGTGACCGCCTGGGCCTCCTCTACCCAACCCCCATAGACCTGTCTCTCGAATCTGCCTGGAACAGCTCGAATATCAAATCGAAGGTTTCCGACCAAAACCCTAATGCAAAATCTCCATGATTTCGGACCCTAACAACCCTAACCAAGTGTTTTCTTATGAAAACATGTGGTTAAGGATGTTACGGGTCAGAAATTTTGGGGGATTTGGAGAAACAACCACTGTCCGGAGCTCTTTGTTGTTAGTGAGTTCTTGTTGGTATTTTCTTTTATTTTCAATTTCTTTTTCCTTTTCTGATTTTCTGCATGTGTGAATTCCATGGTCAATGTTTAGTTTAATTTGCGTTTTAAATATTTGTCAATATTGTTCTAGTCTTGTGTCCTGATTTTTTGTGATTAAGTCTAGTTGTTTGTTTGATTTTAATATGTTCCAATTCCTGATCTTAGTTTGATTTTAGTTAAGCCGTTGATAATTTGTTAATTAGTTTTTCTAAGTTTTGCCTGAATTAATTTCTGGTGTTCCTTTAGTTTAGGTTAATTACTAATTAGTTCAGTTTCAGTTTAATTAATCATCATGATTTGTTGAATTTGATTATAGTTGATAGTTTAATTTGGTCATTAATTCTGAGTTCAATTGCTAGACGCAATAAGAGTTTAAATCGGGATAGATGCAGAGTTAAGGAAAATGTTTGGTTATAAATGTACTTTTAGTTTAAGTTCAGGGGTAGTTTAGGCATGGAGAAGGGCTGTTTTGTTAAAGAATAGTAATTTCAAAACCAAAATAAGGGTAGTATAGGTATTCTAGAGGTAGAAGAACACCCTAGGGCCTTCTAGAAGGGGGCCTTAGTGTAAGTTTCAGTTTTTTAGAAGCAGTAACTTGAGTAACAAGTTAGAAAATGAGGGTGTTAACTTGTGTAATAAGTTAGAAAATAAGGGAATAATAGGCAATTGAAAATCTGAAGCTTCCCCTTAGTTTTGCCTATAAAAGGTAGTCTTTATTGCTTTGTTGAAGAAGGTTTTTTTGCACCCCAAAATTTCTCCAAAATTCCCCAAAATTCCCCCCAAAAATCATTCTGCAGATCTGAGCTTCAGAATTTGAATTTCAAATCAAAAAAGTTTAAACTCTGAACTCTTATAGCCCAAATCCCCTTTTGGATTTTAGATTCTGCCAAAAATCCAAAAACAAACACAAAAGCAATAGAAAAGTCCAAAAAAAAACTACTGTTACATTAGTTTCCTTAAGTCATTTTCAGAGTTCAGCACTTAATTCAAGTTTCTAGCTCAATTAGGATCCAAAACTGCTTGAATTCCTTTGTTTCTATTTGGTATTTGAGGTCTGAAGGTAATTTGGGTCAGCTGGGCATTGAATATGATTAAATCGAGTTGATTATGGTAATCTGTTAAGTGTGGGGTATGTTGGGTTCATTTTCTGTTTGTTTGATATAGTTTTGGGTTAATTTGTTGATTCTGCTTGGTCTTCAATTCATTTTTGAACTGCTGAATCCTTTCTGGGTTGTTGTACTTGTTCATTGACTGCTGCTAGGTTATCGCTGGTTCCCTGGAACTGTTACTGTTGCTAACTTCTCCTTCTTCCTTTGATATTCTGATTTCCAGGTACACGTTTTTGAACCTGTTTCGATGTATCATCCCCTGTTGACAACATGAAATGAAATTGAAGCAAATTCTTTGTTGTAGATCTGTTAGCTTGTTATGTTTGAGATAGTTTGTCGTGATTTGGTGGTTGTACACTGTTATCAAATTTCGAAATGCATAATTGAACTGACTGGTTATGTATTAATGGGACTGTAAACTGTTATGTCTCAGATTCATGTGAGTTTATTTTTCGAGTTAATTACTAGTTGTAGCTAGTCCCCTATTAGCTGATGCATACACTTGTTAGTTGTAATTAATTTCTTAGAATAAGTCCATACTAGATGTAATTAATTCCCTATTAGCTGGTTCATATCCCTGTATTAACAGACGGTTCAGTACGAGATAGAACTTCTACTAGTTATTTTCATATTCTCAATCTGTAATTAAGTAGATCATAGTCATAGATGAATACGTTGGTTTATATGTTGGATTTAAGTTCGAGTCTCAGCATGTTGATTCATAAGTGAGGAAACTACTGTCCAATCCCACTAGGATTCTGAAATTGACGATAAGTCCCCAGTTTTGTTTTCTAAAAATCGAATTGTTGCTTCATATTCCAGGACGGTTTTGAATGTCAAGTAGTGTATTATAGATGTTAATCCAACGATGTGAAAGGACTGTGGCCTGGTGATCATTTGAATTCAATTTCGTTTCATAATTAGTATTGTGGCCTGTTTCAACTTGAGCCATATTTCTGGGCTCACTTTGGCCTAGTGGCGTGAAGCCCTGCCAGAATAGCGCAAGACCCATTGTTGATCACTTAATTGCTAAGAACTGAAAGTTGGCGTATGTTTGGGCCCTGAAGCTCGAGCTTCTTGTGAATCGGACTGGGGCCCAACAGACTGAAACCCCATTGGACTGCTGAATCATAGCCCTAAGGTTTGGGCCTCTTTGAATGCTTCTAATGATAATTGATTGGTTAACTAATAAATTAGGGCCTTTAGAGACAAATAAAAATAGAAGAATATAGTTGCTTTTAGGTGGGTTTTTTTTTTTAATAAAATGAGACGAGCCTCGCCCAATGAAATATAAAATTGCGGGGCCCTCAGTAAAAGCTAAAAAATATTTAGAAATTCGGGACGGGCCGTTCAGCGAATTTCACGGCCTTCCTCAAAATAAATATGCGTTAGATTCTTTAGGCATGATTTTAATAAAATTATCTTCCTAAACTCGGGTGCGCATTGATGCGACCCAAATCCAAATCTCAACGAAGTCGAAATGTGTTAACAACCACGGGTGCATTGATTGCGACGTGGTTCGAGACGCGTTTTCACGACGTTGCAATTCTTTTAAAATAATAACAAAAGTGGTTTGCGAATAAAAAGCACATAAGCTAGCATGTATTTAAATCAGATAAAATCAAATACAACAGTTAAGCAACCGTGCTAAAACCACGGAACCCGGGAATGCCTAACACCTTCTCCCAGGTTAACAGAATTCCTTATCCGGATTTCTGGTTCGTAGACTGTGATACAGAGTCATATTTTTCCTCAGTTCGGGATTCAACCGGTGACTTGGGACACCATTAACCTCCCAAGTGGCGACTCTGAATAATTAATAATTAAATCCCGTTCTGATTGTCCTTTAAGTGAAAAAAACTCCTTTACGCCCTCGCGGGCGTAGGTGAAAAAGGAGGTGTGACAACTGCAATAAGAGTTGAGGATGAAACCTCAAGTTGACACTCGCCCATTAAGAAAGTCTATTAATTTATGATGAATGTCCAGGGTTAGGGTTCAAGGTTGGGGTTAGGGTTCAGGGTTTATAGACTATTAAAGAAGTTTATCAACGACTAGTGGTTGATGGAAAACAGCTAGTACTGTTCAGGAAATTAAAACATGCCCATGTGGCATATCCTTAACCATATATATTTTGACCCGTTGAAATTATCTATTTATTCCATTTAAAATTACCCATTTGACCGGCCATGTAACCAAAATAAAATTGATTATACTTCAACTATATTTTTTTGACGCGTTGAAATTAACCCATTTGACTCATTTAAAATTACCTATTTCACTTGCCATCTCAAAAAAAAAAATTGATCATATTTCAACCCCAATTTTTACTTGCCAAAAACATTATTCAAACAATTGAAAAAAATGAGTCAAGGGTCGAGTGCATCCTTTGGGTAGAGAAAGAATTGTCACTGTGGCATGGCTGCCAGTCAGTTTACAGCTACAACTCCTATGAATGTTGGTAGGTGATTCTCAAAATGTTCCAAAACTAAGGTAAGATAAATTTCATAGATTCGCCTCTTTTCCACAATTATCTGCTAGATCCAAGGATTGAACTTGAAAATATATTAGCAATAGATGTTCATGAGGAAGATGATAATGATAGAGGGATTGAACTGGAGGGAGGGCATATTCCTGTAAACTTTATAATTGGAGGGATGGTTAAGATGAATGAAATGAGGCTGAATAAGTGGGTTATGCTCTTGTGCGTTATTATCGGATTTGTTGCAGCTTGGATGATGAAGTGAGAAGGAATATTGGTCTGTCATTGGTAGAAATAGTTTAATTACTGTAAATTTATTTTGTTGCAAATATTTTGGATCATGTATTATTGTACTGATGTAATGTTAAATTTGTTGAAATTATTAAATGCAACTTTGAGTCTATTACACAACCAAGTAGCTAGTTTATTGATAGACCCAGTGTCTATTACGCAATCTCTAGCTAGCTGATGTAATGTTAAATTTGTTGAAATTATTAAACGCAACATTGAGTATATTACGCAATCAAGTAACTAGCTTAGATGGACCCAGTGTCTATTACACAACCTCCAGCTGCCTGATGCAATGTTGTATTTGATGAAGTTATTATTAGAGACTTCGAGTCTATTACGCAATCAAGTAGCTAGTTTATTGATGGACTCAGTGTCTATTACAAAATCAAGTTGCTAGTTTAGTACTAGACACATTTTCTATTATGCAGCCTCTAGATGCCTGTTGTAATACAAAAAGGAAGTGCTAAGGAAATAAAAATTATAGCATCAATAGTTAATCGACAAAAGGTAGTTTAATTACATATAGGTTGATACAAATATCACAAATTACTACAAGTTCACCCAAAATAATTTTGTCCCATGACCAACACAAACATAAATTACACTAATAAAATTAAGAAGGGGTCCATCCTTCCGCTGAAGATATCCATTGTAAACTTTTCCCTGAACAACTCCATTCTCTTGTTATTAAGTTGCACCAGTGGTGTATAGGTTAGGAGGAAGTCAACGACCTTAACTGCATTGGCTCCACTGTTTTCACTACAATAATCAAAGACACAATTAGTTATTAAAGAAACTAGAGGAATGAGTAAAACATAATGGATGGTACATCTAATTTACCTTTGTTGAATGTATGGCACATCCATAATACGCTCCTAGGACCATTTTTTCGTAAGCAAATCTTATCCTAAATCTATAAACTGCCCAGTTTTATATAAATCCTAGGCATTATGAGTGCGAGAGGTTGTACAAGTTCTTCTAGTTTACCATCATCATACAAATTGATATTGTTATCGTAAATTCGAATAAAATCCTCTGTCAAGTGAAAATAGCAGGTACAAAATACTTGTTATCAATTTACCACACACAATACATCACTTTAGCCTTGCACCACTCCACAGCACCAAGTTTTGGCATACTTCCTTGAGGATATAGCATCAGGGGTGCAAGGCACCAGTCCTGAAAAGCATCAATTGTCTGACAAAGGTCCAAATCATTTCCCTCATTGCCGGCAGCCTCCTTTATCTTATCCCATGCAGTGCATATGTTGTTGCATAATGCAATATTCATAACAACATGACTAACTACAAACATAAAGGCGTGGGCATTTTATGTTTCGTACACATATTAGTGCCAAAAGTTTTTTCATATGCTAAATATTATAAAATATTACACGTTAAATATGGATCTACTTAAAAAAGAAATACACGCCATGATTAAAGGGCTTACAAAAATTAAAACAGATGGGTTAGCAATGCACAGCTTCTCAAAAACCTCCAACCATAGCTGCCAGTCAAGACATTTTTGGGAAACTTCTCCTTTTTGTCAAACCATTCACTAAATAGTTTCTTATCTTCCTTCGAAACTTGTTGAGTATGTTTACCTTTGGTTTCTTCTTCTTGATCTGTTTTAGCTTCCTCATCTTGCTTGCAGAAATTGGAGCATTCCTCAATCTGTTTTGCAATCTTGTAACCATGTACCAAGGTGACTCAACTACTTTATAAGGTCTCTCATTCTAATTGTGCATCTCCCCAAGTATATTCAACACCTTATCCAATTTGTCATTCACAACCTCAACTCTTCGCACACATATGTATCACTTGGCTGAGCATTGCATATCCTGCATGATCCTCCTCTACCAATATCAGAAAAACCATCAACAAGTGGTAAACTAGAAATACTCCCACCCAAAGGGTCATTATCAGCAAAGTGAACTTCATCATTAGTCTCTAAGGTCACTTCATCATGTACCTTTTTAATGGCAGTCACCTATTCCAAATCAATCGCTAACTGGTCAATTATAGGATCCGCTACCTCATCGTCGTATGGTACTAAATTCTTCATGTAGTCCATATCCATCTCACGGAGTGTAGGAATAAGGTAAGGGTACACCTCCTGAAAAATAACATAGATAGAAGTCGATAGACAAGCAATACAAAAAAATTAACAGTCTCCTACTTTGGTTGATTCTAATCTACTGGTGGAGTGTTATTGCACTCCCTATCTTACCACACCAGGGTCATCAACTTTATTCTTAAAGGAATCCCAATCAGGGTGAGATGTCACTTTCTTGTTGTGCCATCTCAACATCCTTGGCAGCGACATCGGTATGACCTTTGATTTCTCGGCACTATGACCAAATAGTGAAACTGCTTCGTACGCCCATGCCTATACTTTTTTCATGAATCAAAAAGTATTAATTTTTGTCTGCAGTAAATAAAATAATAGTACTCAAGTGTAAAGAAATTTTAAGAAGGTTTTTTTAATACTTACCGTGAATGCCCATGGAAAGTCGTACAGGGCATAACTAGCTGATTTGGACTTTTTACCAGAGATTTTATTTTTCTTCCTCTTGATCACATATGATTTGTACATTAGCAACATGTCCTTCTTCGAGTACTCAATCATAATCTCAAAACACTCCTTGCCCCATAGATATTTCATGAAAACTTCTAAATTATTAGCCATACGAATCCACTTCTTATCGATGCGTGATATGTTATCCCTTGCAAGCAAGATTGAATGGACAAAACACACCAATGAAATCTAAAACCTCTCGGCTATGTCAAACCTTTTGGACTTCACTTGCTTCAAAAGCAGCTCTGCATCCACCCCCTTCCCTCTAGACTGGCAAACTTTCTCGCAGAATGTTTCGCCATCATCCATTGCTTTCTTCATTTCTTCTTTACTCGGTTTGGCACTATAGTTCAATACAGTCATCATAACAAACATGTCACGACCTAGATTTCCCACCGTCGGGATCGTGATGGCGTCTACTCGTGAAAGCTAGACAAGCCAACTACTATGATTTTAACACATTAGCAATCAACCCAAACAGACGTAAATAGTAACTAAAACTAAGTAGATATAAAGTGCGGAAGTGTTATAAAACACTCAAATACTCCAATACATGTCTACCCAAGAATCTGTTGTCACAATTTCACGAACATCTGCAAATTTCTACAAATACTAGTTTAGAAAGAAGAGTTCAACTGTTCTCGAAATCAAAAGAGACAGCAATAAGCTAAAGCGGGAAAAAAGGGGACTTCAGGCTCTGCGGATGCCAGTAGATCTACCTTGGTCTCCCTGGATGGAAGGCAGCTACCTCAAGCTTCTCACCAAATTCGGAACTAAAATCTGCACAAAGAGTGCAGAGTACAACATCAGTACAACCGACCCTATGTACTGGTAAGTGTCGAGCCTAACCTCGGCGAAGTAGTGACGAGGCTAGGACACGACAACCATATAAACTTTTGCGATTAAATCATATACAAATAGAACAATAGAAACGGGAAATAACATGTAAAGATGGGAAGGGGGACATGCTGCGGGGAATATCAAGGTCTAACAATAAACCAATAGAGAAGCATAATGAACATCATATTTGTATCAACAAGAATAATGAAACAGTAACACGTGCAAAGCATCACCCTTCGTGCTTTTACTCTCGTTCTCACCATATGAAACAGCAGAAATGGCACGGCATCATCCTTCATGCATTACCTCTCATAATCATGGCACGACATCACCCTTCGTGCATTAACTCTAAAAATATCGGCACGACATTACCCTTCATGCATTAACTCTCAATTCATGGAATGGTATCACCCTTCATGCATTAACACTCACAATATCGGTACGGCATCACCCTTCGTGCATTAACGCTCTCTCACGATATCATGCATGACATCATCCTTCGTGCCTTACACTCTTCCTCACCCAAATAATTAAAACAATACGTCCCGACAAGGGAATCAACAATAGATACAATAATATCCTAGCAAGGGATTCAGCTATAACCAATATCGTTTCAACAGTTACTTCACAAGAGGAATCTCAACTCGAGCCAATGCTCAACAATGGTCAATTACCAAGAAAATTACCACAAGTTTTGTTCAACATTGATAATCATCAATTTAGGAACAAATAGTACATTATAGAGTCACAATAATCATGGTATAAGACTCATGGGCATGATTGACACCAATGTATAGATACTCATCACCACACCTATATGTCGTACTCAATACTAACACGTAGCAAATAAGACTACAACTCCTATTACCTCAGGCTAAGGTTAGACCAAACACTTACCTCAATTCCACGGACAAGATTAAGCCTCAATTACCTCTTTACCTCTCGGTTCCACTTCCAATCCGCTTGTATCTAGTCATAATTTACTTAATAACATCAATAAATGCTAAATAAACCAATTCTAATGCATGAATATAGATTTCCGAATGTTTTCCCCAAAAAGTCAAAAATTGGCCCCGAGCCCGCTTGGTCAAAACTCGAAGTCCGAACCAAAACCCGATTACCTATTCACCCACAAACTCAAATATGCAATTGGTTTTGAAATTCGACCTCAATTTGAGGTCCAAATCCCCAAAATTTGAAAGTCCTAATTTCTACCCAAAAATACCCAATTTCCTATGAAAACCCCTAGATTTTGAAGTGAAAATTATGTAAAAAGATGAATTAGATTGAAGAAGATAAGTTAGAAATCACTTACCTAAGATTTGGAGAAGTTTGAGCCTTTGAAAAAATCGGCTAAGGATGTTTAAGGTTTGGGAAAAGTGAAAAGTAATGAAAAATCTCGTCTGAAATCTCACTTAACAGGTGCAGTTATTGCAATTGCGATCAAGGGTTCCTAATTGCGAACCCAAGAAATTTCAGCTCCCTTCGCATTTGCGACAATTACGTCGCCTTTGCGACTACTGTGACCTTCATATTTGCGAAGAAAAAGCTCGCAAATGCGAACAAGGCTGGCCAGGGCATTTATCGCAATTGCTCTCAGCCCCCTCGCGATTTCCAAACCTGACAGGCTCGCAATTGCAAAGCCTGACCTTGAAATTTCAAATGTTATGCAAATCAAAATTTTTCTAAGTCCAAACTCACTCCGTGGCCTATTGAAAACTCACCCGAGCCCTCGGGGCTCTAAACCAAACATGCACGCAAGTCTAAAAACATCAAATGGACTTGCTCGTGCGACCAAATCATCAAAATAACATCAACAATTACGAATTTAACCTCAAATTCATGAAATTCACAAGATAGTTCAAATTTTCCATTTTCTCAACCTAGGGTCCGATTTATATCAAATCAACTCTGATTCTTATCAAACTTCACATATTCGACTTAAATATTATTTTAAACCTGTACCGGGCTCCAGAACCAAAATACAGGCCTGATACCATCAAGAACATACATCATTTCATTTTCAAAAGTCTTTATATTTCCAGCAAATAGTTTTCTTTAAAAAATTCTTTTCTCGGACTAGGGACCTCGGAATTTGATTCTGAGCATACGTCCAAGTCCCATATTTTACTACGGACCCTACGGGACTGTCGAAACACAGGTCCGGATTTGTTTACCCAAAATATTGACCGAAGTCAACTTAATTCCATTTTAAATGCAAAACATAGCATTTTTCTCAAATTTTCACATAAGGGCTTTCCGGATATACGCCTGGACTGCGCACACAAATTGAGTAGAGATAAAAGGAGGTTTTCAAGGCCTCGGGATGCAGATTTGACTTCTAAAATAAGAGATGACCTTTTGGGTCATCACATTCTCCACCTCTAAAACAACCGTTCGTCCTCGAACGGATATAGAAAAATACCTGAGTTGGAGAAAAGATAGGGATATCGGCTCCGCATATCAGACTCAGACTCCCAGGTCACTTCCTCAATAGGCTGACCTCTCCACCGCACACGAACTGAACGGAAACTCTTCAATCTCAACTGACGAATCTGCCAGTCTAGAATAGCTACCGGCTCCTCCTCATAGGTTAAGTCCTTGTCCAACTAGACAGTGCTGAAGTCTAACACGTGGGATGGATCCGTGATACCTCTGAAGCATGGACACATGAAACACTAGATGCACAACAGATAAACTCGGCGGCAATGCAAGTCTGTAAGCCACCTCTCCCACTCGATCCAGAATCTCAAAGGGACCGATGAACCTAAGGCTTAGCTTGCGCTTCTTTCAAAATCTCATCACGCCCTTCATGGGCGACACCCGAAGCAATACTCGCTCTCCGACCATGAATGCCACATCGCGAACCTTACGGTCGGCATAACGTTTTTGCCTAGACTAAGCTATACAAAGCCTATCCTGATTGATCTCAACCTTTTCCAAGGAATCTTGAACTAAATCTGTACCTAACAACCGAGCCACCCCCGGCTCAAACCACCCAACTAGCGATCAATATCGTCTACCATATAATGCCTCACAAGGAGCCATCTGGATGCTCGACTGATAGTTGTTGTTGTAGGCAAACTCCGCTAATGGTAAGAACTAATCCCACGAACCTCCAAAGTCAATAACACATGCTCGGAGCCTATCCTCTAAAATTTGAATAGTACTCTTGGACTGTCCATCCGTCTGAGGATAAAATATTATGCTCAACTCGACCCGAGTACCCAACTCGCGCTGAACTACCCTCTAGAAATACCAGGTAAATTGCATACCTCGGTCAAAAATAATAGACACGGGCACACTATGAAGACGAACAATCTCCCGGATATAGATCTCGGCTAACCTCTTTGAAGAGTAGGAGACTGCCATAGGAATAAAATGCGCTGACTTAGTCAGCCTATCAAAAATAACCCATACTACATCGAACTTCCTCTGAGTCCGTGGGAGTTCAACAACAAAGTCCATAGTAATGCGCTCCCACTTCCACTCAGGAATCTCAATCTTCTGAAGCAAACCACCAGGTCTCTGATGCTCGTACTTTACCTGCTAATAATTCAAACACCGAGCTACATAGGCAACAATGTCCTTCTTCATCCTCCTCTACCAATAATGTTGTCGCAAGTCCTGATACATCTTAGGGGCGCCCGGATGAATAGAATACCAAAAGCTATAAGCCTCCTCTAGAATCAACTCTCGAAGTCCATCCACATTAGGCACAAAACTCGACCATGCATCCTCAAAACTCTATCATCTCCCACCTGCTTGGCACCACTGTGACGCACTGTGTCCCTAAGAACAAGCAAATGAGGATCATCATATTGCCGATCTCTGATACGCTCAAATAATGAAGACCGAGTGACTGTGCAAGTTAAAACACAGCTGGTCTCAGAAACATCCAACCTCATGAACAGATTGGCTAAAGCCTGAACATCCAAAGCAAGCGGTCTCTCACCGACTAGAATATACGCAAGGCTGCCCATACTGGCTGACTTCCTACTCAAAGCATCGGCCACTACATTGGCCTTCCCCGAATGATACAAGATGGTGATATCATAATCTTTCAATAGCTCCAACCACTTTCTCTGCCTCAAATTGAGCTTCTTTTGCTTGAATAAATACTGCAAACTCTTGTGATCTGTGAACACCTCACATGACACGCCATATAAATAATGCCTCCAAATCTTGCGTGAACAATGGCTGCTAGCTCCAAATAATGAACTAGATAATTCTTCTCATGAATCTTCAACTGTTGCGAAGCATATGCAATAACCTTGCCATTCTACATCAACACAGCACCAAGTCCAATACGAGATGTGTCACAATAAACTGTATATGGTCTTGAACCTATGGGCAATACCAACACCGGCGCCGTAGTCAAAGCTGTCTTGATCTTCTAAAAGCTTGCCTCACACTGATCTGACCACCTGAACTGGGCACCCTTCTGGGTCAACCTTGTCATCGGGGCTGTTATAGATAAAAATCCCTCCACAAACCGACGGTAATAACCCGCCAAACCCAAGAAACTCCGAATCTTTGTGGCTGATGTGGGTCTAGGCCAGTCCTTGATTGCCTCTATCTTCTTCGGATCCACCTGAATACCCTTTGTTGATATAATATGACCCAAGAAGGCAACTGAACTCAACCAAAACTCACACTTCGAAAATTTAGCATACAACTGACTGTCTCTCAAAGTCTGAAGAACAACTCAAAGATGTTACCCAGGCTCCTCTCGGCTGTGGGAGTAGATCAAAATATCATCAATGAAGACAATCACAAAGGAATCCAGGTAAGGCTTGAACACCTGATTCATCAAATCCATAAAGGTTTCTCGGCATTTGTCAACCCAAATGACATCACTAGGAACTCATAATGCCCATACCGAGTGCGGAAAGCTGTCTTAGGGAAACCGGATGCCCTAATCCTGAATTGATGGTAGCCAGATCTCAAATCAATCTTCGAAAACACTTTGGCACCCTGAACCTGATCAAACAAATCATCAATCCTTGTCAATGGATACTTATTCTTGATTGTGACCTTGTTCAACTACCAATAATCTATGCATATCCTCATCGACCCATCCTTCTTCTTAACAAACAATACCGGCGCACCCCAAGGCAAGACACTAGGTCTAATAAAGCCCTTGTCAAGCAAGTCTTGCAGTTGCTCTTTCAACTTTGGCGGGGCCATACGATATGGCGGAATAGAAATGGGCTAAGTGCCCGTAGCCAAATCAATACAAAAGTCAATATCCCTGTCGGGTGGCATCCTCGGCAGGTATGCAGGAAAAACCTCTGGAAACTCCCGAACAACTGGCACGGAATCCATAGAAGGTACCTTAGAACTAAAATCACGAACATATGCCAAATAAGCCAAACACCCCTTTTCAACAATACGCCGCGCCTTCATATAAGAAACAACCCTATTGACAGAATGACGAAGAGTCCCTCTCCACTCTAATTTAGGCAAACCCGGCAAGGCTAAGGTCACAGTCTTGGTGTGACAGTCCAATATGGCATGATAAGGTAACAGCCAATCCATCCCAAAAGTGACATCAAAATCGACCATGTCGAGAAGTAGGAGATCTACACGAGTCTCAAAAACCCCAATAATAACCACACACGAGTGATAACACGATCTACAATAATAGAATCACCCACCGATATGGACACATATACAACAGCACTTAAGGAATCACGAGGCACAACCAAATACGAAGTAAAATAAGATGACACATAGGAGTATGTACACCCTGGATCAAATAGAACTGAAGCATCTCTACTACATACTGAAACCGTACCTGTGATAACGGTATTGAATGCCTGGGCCTCAGGCCTAGCTGGGAAAGCATAACATCGGGGTTGGTCCCCACCACTCTGAACTACATCCCTGGGACAGCCTCCTACTGGTTGGCCTCCACCTCTAGTAGCCTGACCTCCCCCTCTAACAGCCTGATCTCCACCTTTAGCACCTCGACCTCCACCTCTAGCTGCCTGGCCCTTACCTCTAGATGGCCGAGCGGGCGTTGGAACACCCGGTGCATGAACCATAGCACGGGAACCTTGGTGCTGAGAACTGCTTGATGCTCGAGGGCAAAATCTAACAATATGCCTCGTATCACCACAAGTATAACAAGCCCTCGGCTGTTGGGATTGCTGACCAAGACGGCCTGAGTAACCACCCTGAAAACTCTGGAGCGGAGGTGCACTGATAGGAGCTGGTAATGCACTGTAAGGTAGTTGATTTGAATACTGCATATGTGAACCACTGCCACCTGGAGCACCATGAGAAGCCTGAAGTGCTGAATGAAATGTCCTGGGAGGATAGCCCCTACCAAAAATATTCCTGCCTCCAAACGAGGCACCACTGAACCTGCCAGAATGACGAGGCCTCGTGTCAGACCCCTGGTCGCTCCCTTGATCTAGAACCATCTCAACTCTCATGGACACATTGGCCGTATCCTGAAAAAAAATCTCGCTCCCTGTCTCCTTAGCCATCTGCAATCGAATAGGCTGAGCGAGTCCCTCAATGAACCTCCTTACTCTCTCTCTCTCTCTATCTCTCTCTCTCTCTCTCTCTCTCTCTCTCTCTCTCTCTCTCTCGGTGGGAAGTATAAGAAGAGTATGATGAGCCAAGTCAATAAATCTGGTCTCGTATTGAGTGACGGTCATAGAACCATGTTGGAGACACTCAAACTGCCTCTGATAGTCCTCCTTCTGAGTGATAGGAAGAAACTTCTCCAGAAATAGCTGAGAGAACTGATCCCAAGTCAAAGCCGATGACCCAGCTAGTCTAGCCAAACAATAATCCCTCCACCAAGTCTTGGCGGAACCTAACAGACGAAAAGCAGCGAAGTCGACCCCATTGGTTTCCATTATCCCCATGTTCCGAAGAACCTTGTGATAGTTGTCCAAATAGTCCTGGGGATCCTCAGAAGATGTACCTCCATATGTGGTAGTAAAAAGCTTGGTGAACCTGTCCAGTCTCCATAAGCCATCAGCAGACATAGCTGACCCATCACCGATCTGTGCCACAACACCCGGCTAAACTACCCCAACTAGATGAGTTGCCCCTACTGGAACTGTCTGGGCGGGAACCTCATCCTCAAACTCTAGCTGAGGCTCTGCCTCTGCCTTTGCCTCTAGCACGGCCTCGGCCTCTGCCCCTAGTAGGAGCTACTACTAGGGGGTCGGGCTGTTGGTCAGCTGATGAAGCGGTACGTGTTCTCACTGTCTGCGAAAGAACAGAGTGGAAGTTCAATTAGCATTGAGAAATCAAGTCGCACTACAGGAAAGAATAGATGTGAAATTATCCTAAACTTTGTAGCCTCTAGGGGATAATCACAGATGTCTCTGTACCGATCCTTCAGACTCTACCTAGCTTGTTCGTGAATTGTGAGACCTAGGCAACCTAAAGCTCTGATACCAACTTGTCCCAATTTCAAGAACATCTACAAATTTCTACAAATACTAGTTTAGAAAGAAGAGTACAATTGTTCTCAAAATGAAAAGAGACAACAACAAGCCAAAGTTGGAAAAAGGGGGACTTCAGGCTCTATGAATGCCAGCAGATTTATCTTGGTCTTCCTGGACTGAAGGCAGCTACCTTAAGCTACTCACTAGATCCGGCACCAAAATCTGCACAAAGAGTGCAGAGTGCAGCATCAGTACAACCGACCCCATGTAATGGTAAGTGTCGAGCCTAACCTCGGTGAAGTAGTGATGAGGCTAGGGGTGACGACCCGGCCAGTCATATCATGAGTTACCGCTCCATTTCTCCCATTTCAGCTTCTTTACTCTTCGTTGTCCGTATTTTATGTGATTGAGTTTATTAGTTCGAGTTCGGAGAGGATTTGGTAAGAAATGAGACACTTAGTCTATTTTAAGAATGCTTAAGTTGGAAAAGTCAACTGGATGTTGACTTATGTGTTAGAAGGCTCGGAAGTGAGTTTTGATGGTTCGGTCAGCTTTGAGAGGTGATTTGTTACTTAGGAGAGCGATCGGAATGGGTTTTGGAGTTGTAGAAAAGATTTAGGCTTGAATTGGCGAAATTGATATTTTGGCAAATTCCGGTTGATAGGTGAGATTTTGATATAGGGGTCGGAATGGAATTCCGAGAGTTGCAATAGCTTCATTGTATCATTTGGGATATGTGTGCAAAAGTTTAGGTCATTCGGACGAGATTTGATAGACCTTTTGATCAAAAGCATAATTTAAGAGTTCTTGGAGTTCTTAGGCCTGAATCCTATGTTAAATTGGTGATTTGATGTTGTTGTGAGCATTCCGAAGTTTTGAGCAAGTTTGAACGATGTCATGAGATGTGTTGGTACAATTGGTTTGAAGTTTCGGGAGTTCCGGGTAGGTTCCGGGATGTTTTAGTGCAAAAATCATAGTTGTAGCAGGTCTACAGGGGTTGCAGGCCCCAGAACTCACCCATGCGGTCCGCACAAAAATGAGTGTGCCCGCGGTGAGTGTTGTGCAGCCCACACAAAAGGGGGTGCGGCCGCGGTAGGTGTCGCGCGAACCGCACAAAATGGTGTGCGGCCGCGGTGAAGAACATTCTGCTGGTCCTACTTCGGAAGCTCATATCATTTGATCCACAAGGAATTTTGAGGTGATTCAAAAACAAAAGTTGTAGCCCTGTGTATCTCGTTTCCAGAAAGGTGATGATATCGCAATTTGGACATCTGTAGCAATAGTTATGGCCAAAATGCTAAAGCCTGTCACTGTAGAGGGAGGCCTATGCGGCCGCACGTTGCCTTTGTGCGAACCGCACTGGCTTGCGCGGACCGCATGAGTTTTGGTGCAGCCCGCGGTAGCTGAACCTGAGGGGTACCTATAAATACGAGGTTTTGGGTTTTATTTAATATTTTGACCTAGAGAGCTCGGATTTTGGCGATATTTCGAAGGTTTTTCAAGAAATTCATCGGGGTAAGTGATTTTAACTCAGATTTGGCTAGAATACATGAATCTATCACTGAATTCATCATTTAATTCATGATTTGAGATGGAATTTGGGAAGAAAATTGTGAAACCTTTCAAAAATGTAAAATGATGATTTGAAGGACCAAATGGTATCAGAATTGGATAATTTTGGTATGGTTAGACTCGTGAGGGTATGAAGATTCTGAAAATGTAAATTTTACCCGATTTTGATACGTGGGCCCAGGGCTCGGGTTTTGCTAATTTTGAGATTTTTGATATATTCGAATGTTTTCGCTTGGGCTTTGTTCCCTTAGCATATTGTGACGTATTCGTTCTGATTTTGGATAGATTCGACGCGTGTGGAGGCCAATTCGAGGGGCAAAGGCGTCGCGAGCTAGAGAATTAGCCAGTTCGAGGTGAGTAATGGTTGTAAATGATGTCCTGAGGGTTTGAAACCCCGGATTGCACATCGTAGTGCTATATTGAGGCAAGATACGCGCTGGATGATGAGCGTGGGGTCTTTCACTACTGGGGATTGTGACTTGGTCCATCCCGATTGATGACTTTACTGAATATTTGACTGAAATTCATTTGTTATCATCATGATTTGGGTTGATTGTCATATTTGGGCTTCGTGCCAACTATTTGAACCCTTCGGGGATTTTTATCACTATTTCCTCACTACTTGACTTATTATTTGAACTCAGTCCTGTTCATATCTACTATTTTACAAACTTAGCCACTTTTACTCATATTTGAAACTTAAATGATATTTCTACATCATGTTTTGGGCTGAGAACTACTGTTTTACTAATGCCCAAGGGGCTTATGATGATTTCTGGACTAAGTGAGGCCGAGGATCATATGTGAGTATATGCTGAATGATATGAGGCCGAGGGCCTGAGATACTATTTATGACATGCGGTGGCTTGAGTGATGTGAGGATATGCTGAGTGATGATGCCACGAGGTGGCTTGATATAGCGCTTGGGACGTAAGGGGCCCCTCCGGAGTCTGCACACCCACAGTGAGTGTGGGTACCCATGTGATTTGAAACAGTGGTAACAATGACACTGTATGATGCAATTTGGTCAGGTAACAATGGTTGACCATTATGCTGAGTGATTGTAAGGTAGCCCGAGGGGCTGATACTATGTTGAGCGATTGATACTGTGCCCGAGGGGCGGATTTCTACTTGTTAATTACCTGTTAAATTACCTGTATTACTTGTTTTAAAAAGGAATATCATTTGATTTCTTCACTGATTTATTGTTTTAAGTGATTTTACTACTTGATATGGAATTACTTTGTGCCTTTACGTGTTTTCATACTTTCAGCCATTATTTGTAATTATTACTCACTAAGTCGGAGTACTCACATTACTCCCTGCACCATGTGTGCAGATTCAGGTATAGCAGAGGCCGCACCTGAGTGCTGATTCCTTCCAGGCTAGGCAGTGATTTGGAGTTACGAGGTTGTTGTTGACGTCCGCAACCCCTTGTCTCTCTTATCCTCTATCATTTATGTTTTCTTCAGACTGTTGTATCGGATTCCGTACTTTGTAGACCTATAGCAGATTCTATTGTAGCTCATGACTTGTGACACCCCGGTTTGGGCTGTGTCGGGATGGTTCCTGCTGTTATTATCGTTAAATTCCGCAATTTATGAATATTATATTATATGTTACTACTGTTTATGATGATTAACTATTTAAAAGAGGTGTTCCATTTTGGTTTGGTTGGCCTTGTCTCCGCGAGAGGCGCCATCACGATCGGGTTCGGGGATTGGGTCGTGACAAGTTGGTATAAGAGCCTAGGTTACTTAGGTCTCACGAGTCATGAGCAGGTTTAGTAGAGTCTCGCGGATCGGTACGGAGACGTCTGTATTTATCCTCGAGAGGCTGCAGAACCTTTAGGAAAGAACTTCACATTCTTGAATTCTTATCGTACGTCCTTGATTCAGCTTGAAAAGTAACTCTTGAAATTCCTTCCACGTGTTCGTATGCGCGTATGAGCACTCAGTATCAGATGTGCATCAATGGCTTGTGATTCCCCGATCGAGGGGCGAGATGTGATCTCTATGAGTTGATGTTGGGCCGGTCTGGAGGACTTGAGGTCGGATCTTTGCCTATGGCTTGAGCACCAATGTGTTGATTGTGTGAGCAAGTGTTTTGAACTTATATGTTCGGTATTGCCCCTATTGGTTTGAATGACAGCTGGATAGCTACGTGATGAGTATGTTAGTATTGCGAGATGTATCTATATGACCCGGAAGTGGCGAGGAAGGTCTGTTGGATGATAGATGAACCATTAAGTGTTTGATTTCCATTGTAATTGGATGTGTAGCCCCTAGTTATGGGCGCGTGAATAATCTTTTCATGTCTCCTATTTGGAGTGAATTAAATTTCGTGTTACAGTATGAGTTTAGACTCAGGAAGATTAAGTGACTGTGTAATGTGTATGACAGTGGAAGGTATACAAAATGTTAATTGGAGGCAAAACAAGTGGGTTATCTCTTGCGGAGTGTTCTAAGGTGGTGTGATCCTTATGTTGTCTATTAGAAGATCTCATTTACAAGTGAAGAATATGCGTTGAAATCTAAATTGTGCTGCCTAGAGAGTAAGCTTAACTATTGTGTGAGTGAATGCAAGAATTGCAGAAGAGTTAAAATTCCAGATGATTTGTGTTTCCACAAGCTTATGAAGGAATGAGTTCAATCTCACTATGGTATTACAGCAACAATAGAGTATGTGCGTTATGATTTATTGAGTATGTTTTGTTATATGGCTTTGATCCAAGTTGGGGAGTTTGCTATTAATTAAGTTGATTGCACGGTTAAGAGCTTTATTGTTCCAGTCTCCACAGAGATGCCTCGGTATTATTTGATCCCGATTCCACCTTTTCTTATGTGTCATCATACTTTGCTCGTTATTTAGGTACGCCACGTGAGTTTTTTGCTTTACCTGTTCATGTATCTACCCCAGTGGGCGATACTGTTGTTGTAGACCATGTGTACCGGTCATGTGTAGTGACTATTGGGGGTCTGGAGACCCGAGTGAATCTACTGCTATTGAGCATGGTGGATTTTGATGTAATTTTGGGCATGGATTGGCTATCTCCGTGTCATGCTATTCTAGACTGTCATGCTAAGATAGTCACTTTGGCTATGTCGGGTGTACCGCAGATCGAGTGGCGTGGTGCGACTGATTATATCCCTAGTAGAGTGATCTCTTTCTTGAGGGCCCAGCGTATGGTTGGGAAGGGTTGCCTTTCATATCTAGCAATTGTGAGGGATGTTGGAGCTGAGACTCCTAGTATTGATTCTGTCCCAGTTGTGAGGGATTTTCCCGATGTTTTTCTTGCAGACCTGCCGGGCATGCCACTGGATAGGGATATTAATTTTGATATTGACCTGGTGCCGGGTACTCAGCCCATTTCTATTCCGCCATATCGTATGGCACCAGCAGAGTTGAAGGAATTGAAAGAACAGCTTCAGGAACTCCTAGATAAGGGGTTCATTCGGCCTAGTATGTCACCTTGGGGTGCACCAGTTTTGTTTGTGAAGAAGAAGGATGGCACGATGAGAATGTGCATTGATTATAGGCAATTGAACAAAGTAACAATCAAGAACAAGTATCATTTGCCTTGCATTGATGATTTATTTGATCAGCTTTAGGGAGCGAGGGTGTTCTCCAAGATTGATCTCCGTTCGGGTTATCACCAGTTGAAGATCAAGGATTCAGATATTCTTAAGACTGATTTCAGGACTAGATATGGTCATTATGAGTTTCTTGTTATGTCCTTCGGGCTAACCAATGCCCCATCAGCATTCATGCATTTGATAAACAGTGTATTTCGGCCTTATCTAGATTCGTTCATTGATGATATTCTGGTGTACTCGCATAGTCAGGAGGAGCACGCGGAGCATTTGAGAGTTGTGTTGCAGAGACTAAGGGAGGAGAAGCTTTATGCAAAATTCTCCAAGTGTGAGTTTTGGCTCAGTTCAGTGTCTTTCTTGGGGCACGTGGTGTCCCGCGAGGGTATACGGGTTGATCCGAAGAAGATATAGGCGATTTAGAGTTGGCCCAGACCGTCCTCAGCCACAGAGATTCGTAGCTTTCTTGGGTTAGCAGGCTATTATCGTCGGTTTGTTCAAGGATTTTCATCCATTGCATCGCCCTTGACCAAGTTGACTCAGAAGGGTGCTCCATTCGTATGGTTGGACGAGTGTGAGGAGAGCTTTCAGAAGCTCAAGATAGCCTTGACCACGGCTCCAGTGTTGGTTTTGCCATTAGCTTCAGGTTCATATACTGTGTATTGTGATGCTTCAAGAGTTGGGATTGATTGTGTGTTGATACATGAGGGTAGAGTTATTGCTTATGCTTCTCGGCAGTTGAAGCCCCATGAAAAGAACTACCCCGTTCATGATTTGGAGTTGGTTGTCATAGTTCACGCATTGAAGATTTGGAGGCATTACTTGTATGGCGTATCTTGTGAGGTGTTCACTGATCATCGCAGTCTTCAGCATTTGTTCAAGCAAAAGGATCTTAATTTGAGGCAGCGGAGATGGTTGGAGTTGCTTAAGGATTATGATATCACTATATTGTACCATCCGGGAAAGGCCAATGTGGTGGCCGATGCTTTAAGCCGAAAGGCAATGAGTATGGGTAGTTTGGCATATATTCCAGTAGGGGAGAGACCTCTTGCGGTTTATGTTCAGACCTTGGCCAATCGGTTCATGAGGTTGGATATTTCGGAGCCCAGTCGGGTGTTGGCTTATGTGGTTTCTCGGTCTTCTTTATATGATCGCATCAGAGAGCGCCAGTATGATGATCCGTATTTGCTTGTCCTTAGGGACAGAGTCCAGCATGATGATGCCAGAGATGTGACCGTCGGTGATGATGGTGTGTTGAGGATACAGGGCCGGATTTGTGTGCCCAATGTGGATGGGCTTAGAGAGCTGATTCTGGAGGAGGCCCATAGCTCACGGTATTCCATTCATCCGGGTGCCGCGAAGATGTATCAAGATTTGAGGCAGCACTATTGGTGGGAAGAATGAAGAAAGATATTGTGGGATTTGTAGCTCGGTATCTCAACTGTCAGTAGTTGAAGTATGAGCATCAGAGACCGGGTGGCTTATTTCAGTAGATGGTTATTCCCGAGTGAAAGTGGGAGAGAATCACTATGGACTTTGTGGTTGGACTTCCTCGGACTTTGAAGAAGTTTGATGCTATTTGGGTGATTGTGGATCGGCTGACCAAGTCTGCGCACTGCATTCCTGTGTGTACTCCCTATTCTTCAGAGCGGTTGGCAGGGATTTATATCCGGGAGATTGTTCGGTTGCATGGCGTTCCTGTTTCCATCATCTCAGATAGAGGTACCCAATTTACTTCGCAGTTTTGGAGAGTCGTGCAGAGAGAGTTGGGTACTCAGGTAGAGTTGAGCACAGCGTTTCATCCTCAGACGGATGGACAGTCCAAGCGTACTATTCAAATATTGGAGGACATGTTGCGTGCTTGTGTTATTGACTTTGGAGGTTCATGGGATAAGTTTCTACCACTTGCACAGTTTGCTTACAACAACAGCTACCAGTCGAGTATTCAGATGGCTCCATATGAGGCTTTGTACGGGAGGCGGTGTAGATCTCCGGTTGGTTGGTTCGAGCCCGGCGAGGCTAAACTATTGGGGACAGATTTGGTTCAGGGTGCCTTAGAGAAGGTGAAGGTGATTCAGGAGAGGCTTCGTACAGCGCAGTCACATCAGAAGATTTATGCGGACCGGAAGGTTCGAGATGTGTCCTACATGGTCGGTGAGAAGGTCTTGCTGAAGGTTTTGCCCATGAAGGGTGTTATGAGATTTGGGAAGAAAGGCAAGTTGAGTCCTCGGTTCATTGGGCCTTTTGAGGTGCTTCGGAGGATTGGGGAGGTGGCTTATGAGCTTGCTTTGCCACCCAGCCTGTCGAGTGTGCATCCGGTATTTCATGTTTCTATGCTCCGGAAGTATATTGGGGATCTGTCTCATGTTTTGGACTACAGCACGGTTCGGTTGGATAATGATTTGACCTTTGATGTGGAGCCAGTAGCTATTTTGGGTCGCCAGGTTCGGAAGTTGAGGTCAAAGGACATAGCTTCAGTGAAGGTGCAGTGGAGAGGTCGGCCCGTGGAGGAGGCTATCTGGGAGACCGAGTGGGAGATACGGAGCAGATATCCTCATCTGTTTGAGGCTTCAGGTATGTTTCTTGACTCGTTCGAGGACGAACGTTTGTTTAAGTTAGGGAGGATGTGACGACCCGGCCAGTCGTCTCATGAGTTACCGCTCCATTTCCCCCATTTCAGCTTCTTTACGCTTTGTTATCCGTATTTTATGTGATTGAGTTTATTAGTTCGAGTTCGGAGAGGATTTGGTAAGAAATGAGACACTTAGTCTCTTTTAAGAAGGCTTAAGTTGGAAAAGTCAACCGGATGTTGACTTATGTGTTAGAAGGCTCTGAAGTGAGTTCCAATGGTTCGGTTAGCTTCGGGAGGTGATTTGTTACTTAGGAGCGCGATCGGAATGGGTTTTGGACTTGTAGAGAAGATTTAGGCTTGAATTGGCGAAATTGATATTTTGGCAAATTCCGGTTGACCGGTGAGATTTTGATATAGGGGTCGGAATGGAATTCCGAGAGTTGCAGTAGCTTCATTGTGTCATTTGGGATATGTGTGCAAAATTTCAGGTCATTCGGACGAGATTTGATAGACCTTTTGATAAAAAGCATAATTTAAGAGTTCTTTGAGTTCTTAGGCCTAAATCCTATGTTAAATTGGTGATTTGATGTTGTTGTGAGCGTTCCGAAGTTTTGAGAAAGTTTGAACGATGTCATGAGATGTGTTGGTACAATTGGTTTGAAGTTTCGGGAGCTCCGGGTAGGTTCCGGGATGTTTTAGCGCAAAAATCATAGTTGTAGCAGGTCTACACGGGTTGCAGGCCCCAGAACTCACCCATGCGGTCCATACAAAAATGAGTGCGCCCGCGGTGAGTGCTGTGCGGCCCACACAAAAGCGGGTGAGGTCGCGGTAGGCATCGCGCGGACCGCACAAAATGGTGTGCGCCCGTGGTGAAGAACATTCCGCTGGTCCTTTTTCGGAAGCTCATATCATTTGATCCACAATGAATTTTGAGGTGATTCAAAAACGAAAGTTGTAGACCTTTGAGTTTCGTTTCCAAAAAGGTAATGATATTGCCATTTGGACATCTGTAGCAAAAGTTATGGCCAAAAATCTAAAGTCTGGCACTGCAGAGAGAGGCCTGTGCGGCCGCACGTTGCCTTTGTGCGAACCGCACTGGCTTGCGCGGACCGCGTGAGTTTTGGTGCGGCCCACGGTAGCTGAACCTGAGGGATACCTATAAATACGAGGTTTTGGGTTTTATTTAATATTTTGACCTAGAGAGCTCGGATTTTGGCGATTTTTGGAAGGTATTTCAAGAAATTCATCGGGGTAAGTGATTTTAACTCAGATTTGGCTAGAATACATGAATTTATCACTGAATTCATCATTTAATTCGTGATTTGAGATGGAATTTGGGAAGAAAATTGTGAAGTCTTTCAAAAATGTAAAATGATGATTTGAAGGACCAAATGGTATCAGAATTGGATAATTTTGGTATGGTTAGACTCGTGAGGGTATGAGGATTCTGAAAAAGTAAATTTTACCCGATTTTGAGACGTGGGCCCGGGGCTCGGGTTTTGCTAATTTCGAGATTTTTGATATTTTTCGAATGTTTTCGCTTGGGCTTTGTTTCCTTAGCATATTGTGACGTATTCGTTCTGATTTTGGATAGATTCGACGCGTGTGGAGGCCAATTCGAGGGGCAAAGGCGTCGCGAGCTAGAGAATTAGCTAGTTCGAGGTGAGTAATGGTTGTAAATGATGCCATGAGGGTTTGAAACCCCGAATTTCACATCGTAGTGCTATATTGAGGCAAGATATGCGCTGGATGATGAGCGTGGGGTCTTTCACTACTAGGGATTGTGACTTGGTCCATCCCGATTGATGACTTTACTGAATATTTGACTGAAATTCATTTGTTATCATCATGATGTGGGCTGATTGCCATATTTGGGCTTCGTGCCAACTATTTGAACCCTTCGGAGATTTTTATCACTGTTTCCTCACTACTTGACTTATTATTTGAACTCAGTCCTGTTCATATCTACTGTTTTACAAACTTAGCCACTTTTACTCAGATTTGAAACTTAAATGATATTTCTACATCATGTTTTGGGCTGCGAACTATTGTTTTACTAATGCCCAAGGGGCTTATGATGATTTCTGGACTGAGTGAGGCCGAGGGCCATATGTGAGGATATGCTGAGTGATATGAGGCCGAGGGCCTGAGATACTATTTATGTCATGCGGTGGCTTGAGTGATGTAAGGATATGCTGAGTGATGATGCCACAAGGTGGCGTGATATAGCGCTTGGGCCGTAAGGGGCACCTCCGGAGTCTGCACACCCACAGTGAGTGCGGGTACCCATGTGATTTGAAACAGCGGTAACAATGACACTGTATGATGCAATTTGGTCAGGTAACAATGGCTGACCATTATGCTGAGTGATTGTGAGGTAGCCCGAGGGGCTGATACTATGCTGAGCGATTGATACTGTGCCCGAGGGGCGGATTTCTACTTGTTAATTACCTGTTAAATTACCTGTTTTACTTGTTTTAAAAAGGAATATCATTTGATTTCTTCACTGATTTATTGCTTTAAGTGATTTTACTGCTTGATATGGAATTTCTTTGTGCCTTTACGTGTTTTCATACTTTCAGCCATTATTTGTAATTATTACTCACTGAGTCGGAGTACTCACATTACTCCCTGCACCATGTGTGTAGATTCAGGTATAGCAGAGGCCGCATCTGAGCACTGATTCCTTCCAGGCTAGGCAGTGATTTGGAGTTACGAGGTTGCTGTTGACGTCCGCAGCCCCTTGTCTCTCTTATCCTCTATCATTTATGTTTTCTTCAGATTGTTGTATCGGATTCCGTACTTTGTAGACCTATAGCAGATTCTATAGTAGCTCATGACTTGTGACACCCCGGTTTGGGATGTGTCGGGATGGTTCCTGCTGTTATTATCGTTAAATTCCGCAATTTATGAATATTATATTATATGTTACTACTGTTTATGATGATTAACTATTTAAAAGGGGTGTTCCATTTTGGTCTGGCTAGCCTTGTCTCCGCGAGAGGTGCCATCACGACCAGGTTCGGGGATTGGGTCGTGACAAGTTGGTATCAGAGCCAAGGTTACTTAGGTCTCACGAGTCATGAGCGGGTTTAGTAGAGTCTCGCGGATTGGTACGGAGACGTCTGTATTTATCCTCGAGAGGCTGCAGAACCTTTAGGAAAGAACTTCACATTCTTGAATTCTTATCGTGCGTCCTTGATTCAGCTTGAAAAGTAACTCTTGAAATTCCTTCCACGTGTTCGTATGCGCGTATGAGCGCTCAGTATCAGATGTGCATCAACGGCTTGTGATTCCCCAATCGAGGGGCGAGATGTGATCTCTATAAGTTGATGTTGGGCCGATCTGGAGGACTTGAGGTCGGATCTTTACCTATGGCTTGAGCACCGAGGTGTTGATTTTGTGAGCAAGTGTTTTGAACTTATATGTTCGCTATTTCCCCTATTGGTTTGAATGACGGCTGGATAGCTACGTGATGAGTATGTTAGTACTGCGAGATGTATCTATATGACCCGGAAGTGGCGAGGAAGGTCTGTTGGATGATAGATGAACCATTAAGTGTTTGATTTCCATTGTAATTGGATGTGTAGCCCCGAGTTATGGGCGCGTGAATAATCTTTTCATGTATCCTATTTGGAGTGAAGTAAATTTCATGTTACGGTATGAGTTTAGACTCAGGAAGATTAAGTGACTGTGTAATGTGTATGACAGTGGAAGGTATACAAAATGTTAATTGGAGGCAAAACAGGTGGGTTATCTCCTGCGGAGTATTCTAAGGTGGTGTGATCCTTATGTTGTCTATTAGAAGATCTCATTTACAAGTGAAGAATATGCGTTGAAATCTAAATTGTGCTGCCTAGAGAGTGAGCTTAACTATTGTGTGAGTGAATGCAAGAATTGCAGAAGAGTTAAAATTCCAGATGATTTGTGTTTCCACAAGCTTATGAAGGAATGAGTTCAATCTCACTATGGTATTACAGCAACAATAGAGTATGTGCGTTATGATTTATTGAGTGTGTTTTGTTATATGGCTTTGATCCAAGTTGGGGAGTTTGCTATTAATTAAGTTGATTGCACGGTTAAGAGCTTTATTGTTCCAGTCTGCCACAGAGATGCCTCGGTATTATTTGATCCCGGTTCCACCTTTTCTTATGTGTCATCATACTTTGCTCGTTATTTGGGTACGCCCCGTTAGTTTCTTGCTTTACCTGTTCATGTATCTACCCTAGTGGGTGATACTGTTGGTGTAGACCGTGTGTATCGGTCATGTGTAGTGACTATTGGGGGTCTGGAGATCCGAGTGGATCTATTGCTATTGAGCATGGTGGATTTTGATGTCATTTTGGGCATGGATTGGCTATCTCTGTGTCGTGCTATTCTAGATTGTCATGCTAAGATAGTCACTTTGGCTATGTCGGGTGTACCGCAGATGGAGTGGCGTGGTGCGACTGATTATATCCCTAGTAGAGTGATCTCTTTCTTGAGGGCCCAACATATGGTTGGGAAGGGTTGCCTTTCATATCTAACAATTGTGAGGGATGTTGGAGCTGAGACTCCTATTATTTATTATGTCCCAGTTGTGAGGGATTTTCCCGATGTTTTTCTTGCAGACCTGTCGGGCATGCCACTGGATAGGGATATTAATTTTGGTATTGACCTGGTGCCGGGTACTCAGCCATTTCTATTCCGCCATATCGTATGGCACCAGCAGAGTTGAAGGAATTGAAAGAACAACTTCAGGAACTCCTAGATAAGGGGTTCATTCGGCCTAATGTGTCACCTTGGGGTGCACCAGTTTTGTTTGTGAAGAAGAAGGATGGCACGATGAGAATGTGCATTGATTATAGGCAATTGAACAAAGTAACAATCAAAAACAAGTATCATTTGCCTCGCATTGATGATTTATTTGATCAGCTTCAGCGAGCGAGGGTGTTCTCCAAGATTGATCTCCGTTCGGGTTATCACCAGTTGAAGATCAAGGATTCAGATATTCTTAAGACTGATTTCAGGACTAGATATGGTCATTATGAGTTTCTTGTTATGTCCTTCGGGCTAACCAATGCCCCATAAGCATTCATGCATTTGATAAACAGTGTATTTCGGCCTTATCTAGATTCGTTCGTTATTGTATTCATTGATGATATTCTGGTGTACTCGCGTAGTCAAGAGGGGCACGCGGAGCATTTGAGAGTTGTGTTGCAGAGACTGAGGGAGGAGAAGTTTTATGCAAAATTCTCCAGGTGTGAGTTTTGGCTCAGTTCAGTGTCTTTCTTGGGGCACGTGGTGTCCAGCGAGGGTATACGGGTTGATCCGAAGAAGATAGAGGCGATTTAATGTTGGCCCAGACCGTCCTCATCCAAAGAGATTCGTAGCTTTCTTGGGTTAGCAGGCTATTATCGCCGGTTTGTTCATGGATTTTCATCCATTGCATTACCCTTGACCAAGTTGACTCAGAAGGGTGCTCCATTCGTATGGTCGGACGAGTGTGAGGAGAGCTTTCAGAAGCTCAAGATAGCCTTGACCACGGCTCCAGTGTTGGTTTTGCCATTAGCTTCAGGTTCATATACTGTGTATTGTGATGCTTCAATAGTTGGGATTGGTTGTGTGTTGATGCAGGAGGGTAGAGTTATTGCTTATGCTTCTTGGCAGTTGAAGCCCCATGAGAAGAACTACCCCGTTCATGATTTGGAGTTGGTTGCCATAGTTCACGCATTGAATATTTGGAGGCATTACTTGTATGGCGTATCTTGTGAGGTGTTCACTGATCATCGCAGTCTTCAGCATTTGTTCAAGCAAAAGGATCTTAATTTGAGGCAGCGGAGATGGTTGGAGTTGCTTAAGGATTATGATATCACTATATTGTACCATCCGGGAATGGCCAATGTGGTGGCCGATGCTTTGAGCCGAAAAGAAATGAGTATGGGTAGTTTGGCATATATTCCAGTTGGGGAGAGACCTCTTGCGGTTGATGTTCAGGCCTTGGCCAATCGGTTCGTGAGGTTGGATATTTCGGAGCCCAGTCGGGTGTTGGCTTGTGTGGTTTCTCGGTCTTCTTTATATGATCGCATCAGAGAGCACCAGTATGATGATTCGCATTTGCTTGTCCTTAGGGACAAAGTCCAGCATGATGATGTCAGAGATGTGACCGTCGGTGATGATGGTGTGTTGAGGATGCAGGGCCGGATTTGTGTGCCCAATGTGGATGGTCTTAGAGAGCTGATTCTGGAGGAGGCCCACAGCTCGCGGTATTCCATTCATCCGGGTGCCACGAAGATGTATCAGGATTTGAGGCAGCACTATAGGTGGAGAAGAATGAAGAAAGATATTGTGGGATTTGTAGCTTGGTGTCTCAACTGTTAGCAGTTGAAGTATGAGTATCAGAGACCGGGTGGCTTGTTTCAGTAGATGGTTATTCCCGAGTGAAAGTGGGAGAGAATCACTATGGACTTTGTGGTTGGACTTCCTCGGACTTTGAAGAAGTTCGATGCTATTTGGGTAATTGTGGATCGGCTGACCAAGGCTGCGCACTTCATTCCTGTGTGTACTACCTATTCTTCAGAGCGGTTGGCAGGGATTTATATCCGGGAGATTGTTCGGTTGCATGGCGTTCCTGTTTCCATCATCTCAGATAGAGGTACCCAATTTACTTCGCAGTTTTGGAGAGCCGTGCGGAGAGAGTTGGGTACTCAGGTAGAGTTGAGCACAGCGTTTCATCCTCAGACGGACGGACAATCCGAGCGTACTATTCAAATATTGGAAGACATGTTGCGTGCTTGTGTTATTGACTTTGGAGGTTCATGGGATAAGTTTCTACCACTTGCACAGTTTGCTTACAACAACAGCTACCAGTCGAGTATTCATATGGCTCCATATGAGGCTTTGTACGGGAGGCGGTGTAGATCTCCGGTTGGTTGGTTCGAGCCCGGCGAGGCTAGACTATTGGGGACAGATTTGGTTCAGGATGCCTTAGAGAAGGTGAAGGTGATTCGGGAGAAGCTTCGTATAGCGCAGTCACGTCAGAAGATTTATGCGGACCGGAAGGTTCGAGATGTGTCCTACATGGTCGGTGAGAAGGTCTTGTTGAAGGTTTCGCCCATGAAGGGTGTTATGAGATTTAGGAAGAAAGGCAAGTTGAGTCCTCGGTTCATTGGGCCTTTTGAGGTGCTTCAGAGGATTGGGGAGGTGGCTTATGAGCTTGCTTTGCCACCCAGCCTGTCGAGTGTGCATCCGGTATTTCATGTTTCTATGCTCCGGAAGTATATTGGGGATCCATCTCATGTTTTGGACTACAACACGGTTCGGTTGGATGATGATTTGACCTTTGATGTGGAGGCAGTAGCTATTTTGGGTCGCCAGGTTCGGAAGTTGAGGTCAAAGGATATAGCTTCAGTGAAGGTGCAGTGGAGTGGTCGGCCCGTGGAGGAGGCTACCTGGGAGACCGAGCGGGAGATACGGAGCAGATATCCTCATCTGTTTGAGGCTTCAGGTATGTTTCTTGACTCATTCGAGGACGAACGTTTGTTTAAGTTGGGGAGGATGTGACGACCCGACCAGTCGTCTCATGCGTTACCGCTCCATTTCCCCCATTTCAGCTTCTTTACGCTTCGTTATCCGTATTTTATGTGATTGAGTTTATTAGTTCGAGTTCGGAGAGGATTTGGTAAGAAATGAGACACTTAGTCTCTTTTAAGAAGGCTTAAGTTGGAAAAGTCAACCGGATGTTGACTTATGTGTTAGAAGGCTCGGAAGTGAGTTCCGATGGTTCGGTTAGCTTCGGGAGGTGATTTGTGACTTAGGAGCGCGATCGGAATGGATTTTGGAGTTGTAGAGAAGATTTAGGCTTGAATTGGAGAAATTGATATTTTGGCAAATTCTGGTTGATAGGTGAGATTTTGATATAGGGGTCGGAATAGAATTCCGAGAGTTGCAGTAGCTTCATTGTGTCATTTGGGATATGTGTGCAAAATTTCAGGTCATTTGGACAAGATTTGATAGACCTTTTGATCAAAAGCATAATTTAAGAGTTCTTGGAGTTCTTAGGCCTGAATCCTATGTTAAATTGGTGATTTGATGTTGTTGTGAGCGTTCCGAAGTTTTTAGCAAGTTTGAACGATGTCATGAGATGTGTTGGTACAATTGGTTTGAAGTTCCGGGAGTTCCGGGTAGGTTCCGGGATGTTTTAGTGCAAAAATCATAGTTGTAGCAGGTCTACAGGGGTTGCAGGCCCTAGAACTCACCCATGCAGTCCGCACAAAAATGAGTGCGCCCGCGGTGAGTGCTGTGCGGCCCGCACAAAAGCGCGTGCGGCCGCGGTAGGCATCGCGCGGACCGCACAAAATGGTGTGCGGCCGCGGTGAAGAACATTCCGCTAGTCCTACTTCGGAAGCTCATATCATTTGATCCACAAGTAATTGTTAGGTGATTTAAAAACGAAAGTTGTAGCCCTTCATATCTAGTTTCCGGAAAGGTAAAGATATCGCAATTTGGACATCTGTAGCAAAAGTTATGGCCAAAATACTAAAGCTTATCACTGCAGAGGGAGGCCTGTGCGGCCGTACGTTGCCTTTGCGCGGACCGCACTGGCTTGCGCGGACCGCGTGAGTTTTGGTGCGGCCCGCGGTAGCTGAACCTGAGGGGTACCTATAAATACGAGGTTTTGGGTTTTATTTAATATTTTGACCTAGAGAGCTCGGATTTTGGCGATTTTTCGAAGGTTTTTCAAGAAATTCATCGGGGTAAGTGATTTTAACTCAGATTTGGCTAGAATACATGAATCTATCACTGAATTCATCATTTAATTCGTGATTTGAGATGGAATTTGGGAAGAAAATTGTGAAACCTTTCAAAAATATAAAATGATGATTTGAAGGACCAAATGGTATCGGAATTTGGATAATTTTGGTATGGTTAGACTCGTGAGGGTATGAGGATTCTGAAAATGAAAATTTTACCCGATTTCGAGATGTGGGCCCGAGGCTCGGGTTTTGCTAATTTCGAGATTTTTGATATTTTTCGAATGTTTTCGCTTGGTCTTTGTTCCCTTAGCATATTGTGACGTATTCGTTCTGATTTTGGATAGATTCGATGCGTGTGGAGGCCAATTCGAGGGGCAAAGGCATCGCGAGCTAGAGAATTAGCTAGTTCGAGGTGAGTAATGGTTGTAAATGATGTCATGAGGGTTTGAAACCCCGGATTTCACATCGTATTGCTATATTGAGGCAAGATACGCGCTGGATGATAAGCGTGGGGTATTTCACTACTGGGGATTGTGACTTGGTCCATCCCGATTGATGACTTTACTGAATATTTGACTGAAATTCATTTGTTATCATCATGATTTGGGCTGATTGCCATATTTGGGCTTCGTGCCAACTATTTGAACCCTTCGGGGATTTTTATCACTGTTTCCTCACTACTTGACTTATTATTTGAACTCAGTCCTGTTGATATCTACTGTTTTACAAACTTAGCCACTTTTACTCAGATTTGAAACTTAAATGATATTTCTACATCATGTTTTGGGCTGAGAACTACTGTTTTACTAATGCCCAAGGGGCTTATGATGATTTCTGGACTGAGTGAGGCCGAGGGCCATATGTGAGGATATGCTGAGTGATATGAGGCCGAGGGCCTGAGATACTATTTATGCCATGCGGTGGCTTGAGTGATGTGAGTATATGCTGAGTGATGATGCCACGAGGTGGCTTGATATAGCGCTTGGGCCGTAAGGGGCCCCTCCGGAGTCTGCACACCCACAGTGAGCGCGGGTAGCCATGTGATTTGAAACAGCGGTAACAATGACACTGTATGATGCAATTTGGTCAGGTAACAATGGCTGACCATTATGCTGAGTGATTATGAGGTAGCCCGAGGGGCTGATACTATGCTGAGCGATTGATACTGTGCCCGAGGGGCGGATTTCTACTTGTTAATTACCTGTTAAATTACCTGTTTTACTTGTTTTAAAAAGGAATATCATTTGATTTCTTCACTGATTTATTGCTTTAAGTAATTTTACTGCTTGATATGGAATTGCTTTGTGCCTTTACGTGTTTTCATACTTTCAGCCATTATTTGTAATTATTACTCACTGAGTCGGAGTACTCACATTACTCACTGCACCATGTGTGCAGATTCAGGTATAGCAGAGGCCGCACCTGAGCGTTGATTCCTTCCAGGCTAGGCAGTGATTTGGAGTTACGAGGTAGTTGTTGATGTCCGCAGCTCCTTGTCTCTCTTATCCTCTATCATTTATGTTTTTTTCAGACTGTTGTATCGGATTCCATACTTTGTAGACCTATAGCAGATTCTGTAGTAGCTCATGACTTGTGACACCCCGGTTTGGGCTCTGTCAGGATGGTTCCTGTTGTTATTATCGTTAAATTCCGCAATTTATGAATATTATATTATATGTTACTACTGTTTATGATGATTAAATGTTTAAAAGAGGTGTTCCATTTTGATCTTGCTAGCCTTGTCTCCGCGAGAGGCGCCATCACGACCAGGTTCGGGTATTGGGTCGTGACACTAGGACACGACAACCATATAAACTTGTGCATTTAAATCATATACAAACAGAACAATAGAAACAAGAAATAACAGGTAAAGATGGGGAGGGGAACATGATGCGGGGAATATCAAGGTCTAACAATAAACCAATAGAGAAGCATAATGAACATTATATTTGTATTAACAAGAATAATTAAATAGTAACCATTGCATGGCATCACCCTTCATGCTTTTACTCTTGTTTTCATTATATGAAACAACAGAAACGGCACAGCATCACCCTTCGTGCATTACCTCTTATAATCATGGCATGGCATCACCATTTGTGCATTAACTCTCAAAATATTGGCACGACGTCACCCTTCGTGCATTAACTCTCAATTCATGGCACGACATCACCCTTCGTGCATTAACACTCACAATATCAGCACATCATCACCCTTTGTGCATTAACTCTCTCTTGCGATATTATGCACGGTATCACCCTTCGTTTTTTACACTCTTCCTCACCTAAACAATAAAAACAATACGTCCCGGCAAGGGAATCAATAAGAGATACAATAACATCCTGGCATGGGATTTAGCTATAACCAATATCGTTTCAACAGTTACTTCACACGATGAATCTCAACTCGAGCCAATGCTCAACAATGGTCAATTACCAAGAAAATTACCACAAGTTTTGTTCAACATTGATAATCATCAATTTCGGAGCGAATAGTACATTATAGAGTCACAACAATCATGGTATAAAACTCACAGTCATGATTGACATCAACGTATAGATACTCGTCACCACACCTATACGTCGTGCTCAATACTAACACGTAGAAAATAAGACTACAACTCATATTCACTCAAGCTAAGGTTAGACCAAACACTTACCTCAATTCCACGGACAAGATTAAGCCTCAATTGTCGCTTTACCTCTCGGTTCCACTTCCAATTCTCTTGTATCTAGTCATAATTTACTTAATAACATCAATAAATGCTAAATAAACCAATTCTAATGCATGAATATAGATTTTCCAATGTTTTCCCCAAAATGTCAAAAATAGACCCCGAACCTGCTTAGTCAAAACTCGAAGTCCGAACCAAAATCCGATTACCCATTCACCCACGAACTCAAATATGCAATTAGTTTTGAAATCCTGCCTCAATTTGAGGTCCAAATTCCCAAAATTTGAAAGTCCTAATTTCTACCCAAAAAAAACAATTTTCTATGAAAAGCCCTAGATTTTGAAGTGAAATTATGTAAAAAGATGAATTGGATTGAAGAAGATGAGTTAGAAATCACTTACCTAAGATTTGGAGAAGTTTGAGCCTTTGAAAAATTGCCTAAAGATGATTAGAGTTTGGGAAAAGTGAAACGTGATGAAAAATCCCATCTGAAATCTCACTTAACAGGTGCAGTTATTGCAATTGCGATCAGGGGTTCGCAATTAAAAAATTTGCTCCCTTCATATTTGCGACAATTACGTCGTATTTGCGACTACTGTGACCTTCGCATTTGCGAAGAAAAAGCTTGCAAATGCGAACAAGGCTGGCCTGGGCATTCATTGCAATTGCAATCAGCCCCCTTGCAATTACTAAACCTGACAGGCGTGCAATTGCGAAGCCTGACCTCGCAATTGCAAGATCAGAGCCTGCAACAAATACCATATGCAAATCAGAAATTTTCTAAGTCCAAACTCACTCCGTGGCCTATCCAAAACTCACCCGAGCCCTCGGGGCTCTAAACCAAACATGCACGCAAGTCTAAAAATATCATATGGACTTGCTCGTACGACCAAATCATCAAAATAACATCAACAACTTCGAATTTAACCTCAAATTCATGAAATTCACAAGATAGTTCAAATTTTCCATTTTCTCAACCTAGGGTCCAATTTATATCAAATCATCTCCGATTCTTACCAAATTTCATATATTCGACTTAAATATTATTTTAAACCTATACCGAGCTCCAGAACTAAAATACGGGTCTGATACCATCAAGAACACACATCATTTCTTTTCCAAAAGTCTTTATATTTTCCAGCAAATACTTTTCTTTAAAAAAATCTTTTCTCGGACTAAGGACCTCGGAATTCGATTTCAGGCATACGCCCAAGTTTTATATTTTACTACGGACCCTATGAGACCGTCGAAACACGGGTCCGGGTCCGTTTACCCAAAATGTTGACCGAAGTTAACTTAATTCCATTTTAAAGGCAAAACTTAGCATTTTTCTCAAATTTTCATATAAAGGCTTTCTAGATATATGCCCGAACTGTGCACGCAAATCGAGGAGAGATAAAAGGAGGTATTCAAGGCCTCGGGATGTAGATTTGACTTATAAAATAAGAGATGACCTTTTGGGTCATCACAAAACTCCTTCAATCCAAAATGAATAGGCGTGTCTCCAACTAAAAACCATATGTAACGACCCGGCCTGTCGTTTGATAGTGTAGCCATGTTCTCCTATTTACTGTTCATTTTGTTCTTTATAGCTGTTATGTGACTTGTCGGGGTAGTTGGTTCAGGTCTGGAGAGACTTCTGAATGAATTGAGACACTTAGTCAAGTTAGAAGCTTAAGTTGAAAAGGTTGACCGGATGTTGACTTATGTGTAAATGACTCCGGAATGGAGTTTTGATGGTTTCGGTAGCTCCGTTGGGTGATTTTTAACTTAGGAGCATTTCCGGATTGTGATTTGGAGGCCTATAGTTGAATTAGGCTTAAAATGATGAAAGTTGGAAATTTGGAAGTTTGACCAAGAGTGAACTTTGGGGTTACCGGGCTTGGATTGGGGTTTTGGGAGTTGGAGTAGGTCAGTAGTATCATTTGTGACTTGTGTGCAAAATTTGAGGTCAATCGGACGTGATTTGATAGGTGTCGGCATCGTTTGTAGAAGTTAGAATTCCTTAGTTTCAATAGGCTTGAATTGGGATGTGCTTCATGTTTTGATATCTTTTTATGTGATTTGAAGGCTCGACTAAGTTCGTATGATCTTTTAGGACTTGATGGCATGTTTGGTTGAGGTCCTAGGGGCCTTGGGTCAGTTTCGGATAGTTAACGGATCGATTTTGGACTTGGTGTTATGGCTGAAGATTTTCTGGTGTGTGTATCTGGTTTCCTTATACGCGATCACGTGGGCAGGGTCGCGATCGCGTAGGATTGTTTGGGGAAGTGGTTATTTTTGCCCTATGCATTCGTGAGTGGTGGTATGCGTTTGCGTAGGTTTGGCTAGGCAGTGCATCGCGAATGCGTGGGCATTGCCACGTTCGCGAAGAGGTGAGGAGGCAACTGGGTGTCACGTATTTGTACTTCGCGATCGCGTGAGGTGAGACGCAATCGCGTAGGTTGGAGGAAGTTGTGGTACGCGTTCGCATGGAGTTCTCCGTGTTCGCGTAAGGTAAGTTAGAGGGGCAGACTATTTTGTGATTGGTGATCACGAGGCAATTTTTGCGATCGCGATTAAGGATCACTAGGCAGAACTTTAAATATTTCAAAACGAGGGTTTGAGTTCATAACACAAAAATTGATTTGGGAGCTCAGTAGGAGGCGATTCTTGGAGATATTTTCACGTGGGTGCTTGGGGTAAGTTATTCTTACTTAGTTTTGGTTAATTTTCATGATTATGCCTTTGATTTCATCAATTAAATTTGTGAGTTGGGGTGGAAAATTTGGAAAAGTGGAGAAAAGTTCCTAGGCAAAATTTTGAGGTTTTGATCAATATTTTAGTATCAGATTTGAGTAACTTTTGTATGGGTGGACTCGTGGTCGAATGGATGTTATGATTTTATGACTTTTACCCAATTCCGAGATGGGGGCCTAGTGGCCAACTTTTGAGCTGACTTTTTAAATTTTGATTTAAAGCTTAGTATTTTCCTATGGAATTGATTCCTTTAGCTCGTGTTGATCATATAGAATTATTTGTGGCTAGATTCAAGGCATTCAGAGGCTCTTTTGCGAGGCAAAGATGTGTTGGAGTAGAGATTTGCATAGCTTGAGGTAAGTAACAGTCCTAAATTTGGTTCTGAGGGTATGAAACCCCTTATTATGTGTCATGTGATTGGTTTTGAGGTAACACACCTACTAGGTGACGGGCGTGTGGGCGTGCACTGTAGGAATGGTGAATTGGTTAATTCCATGGAACTGTATAGTCGAATAATCTATTTTTTATCTGTATATTCTCCATGTGTTATAGTAATATAACTACAAATCATGTTTAGGCTATGTGTTGGTATTATAGGTACCCACAGAGGTTGTGTTACATGTTATTGTTTGTACTCAGTCTTAGTTTTACTTGCATATCATGTCTAAGTCTCTATTGTTCCTTGTTGATACATTATATCATTTCTGTTTGGGATGATTTTTATGATTACTAAGAGCCCGAGAGACTAGAGAGGTTGATGACTGAGTGAGGCTGAGGGTTTGATTGTGAGGATATTTATGGGATCGGGTTGCACGCTGCAGCATATTTCGTTGATTTATGACATGATTGGCTTGTTATAGTGATTGGGCTAAATGAGCCCCTCCGGAGTCTATACACACACCCAGTGAGTACATGTACCTATTGAGTGCGAGTGCCGAGTGCCGATTGTTGTGCGACTGAAAGGAATGAGTGACTGTAAGGAATAGGTGATTGTGAGGTTAGAGTGAATGGGAGGACTGAGTGACTGTTGCTCTAAGAGGATGCATTTGACTTGTTTACTATTGCACTCAGCTGTCATATATTATTGTCTTGAAATTCCTGAGAGATATTATATTCTGTTTCACATGAACTTGACGTGAATTAACTGATTTGACTTAAATTGTCGAACTTGAAAGCATGTCTACCTTCCTATATTGAAATTACTGTAATTGAACTCTAATTGTGGAGCTCGTCACTACTTTCAGTTCTTTATTTGGTATTGTTACCTACTGAGTTGCTTGTACTCGCGCTATACCATGCACTTCGTGTGTAGATCCAGGTATTTCAAGACACGGTGGGTGTTGATTCCTTTGCACAATTGATCATTTGGAGATTTCAATGTAGTTGCCCGACGTTTCGCGGGCTTTCCGATTTATGTATTTAGTTTTAGACTATTATAGACAGTACTCCTAGACTTGTGTTGTATAGACGCTCATATACTCCGTAACACCCCGATATTGGGAATTTTCGTGTTGTGTTTTGGGTTTTCTATCCTGTTTATGAGAACTTTTATTATTTAAACTACTTGACTCATTTCAGCTTCTTCGCGTAATAAATTCGGCGAATCAGCAGGGAATGGACAAGTTGTCCATTGAACTGTGTCCAGTGCTCTGAAAGTTTTGCAAATTGTCCAAAACAACTAATACTAAACTTTATCATCAATTTGATTGTTCTAAGTTTATCCTTGAACTCATGAAATACAAATTCTAGACCTGACACTAATCTTGGCTGGAAAACGTTTATGCTTTCTTAAAGAAGTCCTGGATTTGTATTTAGATACATCGATCGCACTTACAAACACACGAATTGACAGAGCATCTTTGTCACCTTCAACTGCTGTATGTATTTCAGTTTCCAACCCATCTTCAAGTTGTTCATCATTTTCTTCATCATCATCTTCTTTTTTTTCTTCTTCAGCATTTTTATCAACCTCCTGAGCAGCATTATCACCATTTTCATCATCCTCCCCATCTAAAGATTCATCATCACTGTCCTCTCTTTTTTTTACAATTGTTTTTTGGAAACTTGTTCTTCCATTTGAGTTTGTGCTGCATTTATATCCAAGTCTTCTTCCTCCTCCTCATCAACACCCTCTAATATGCTTCTTTGCAATTGATTTCTTCCTTATGTTACCTACTTGAAAATATGCAATGTCATATTTAATAATTTGAAACTTATGATCGGAATAGGAAAAATAAGCCCAAATTCTAGCAAACATCTATGACCAGAAGACAATCGACTGCATTCTGAGTAACAATACAGTGCTTGTCGGGTCTATAGTGATGATTCCCCCCAAAATCAAAGCTTGATTCTTGTCTCTTTCCGTCGGAAACCACTGTGCTCGAGAGGGTTGAGTGAGATATAGAAGAGAGAGCAGAGAGTAGGGAGATGACATAGAATTTGAGTAAAAAAATAAGAGAAAAATATTATTTTTCAAACCTTATAGATGACCCACAAATTTTTAAAATATTAAAAAGATACTATCCACCTTAACTCACTCATTTAATCATTTTCTAACCCAAAAGAAATTGAAAAAGAAGGTCACTTGACCAATTTAAGTTTTGAGGAGTTGTTCTTGACAATTCCTCTCGAGTAACCCAATGAACTTTATAAGTCATTTCTATAACTTGGATTCAAGGAATTAACTGTCCCTTTTAATTACCTTGGTAGAGTTATGTCACTCAATTACATGTTTCAAGATGAGGTCTTTACGAGGATACCTCATGATTTGCCACCCTATGAGGATTACACTTCAGACGATGTGCTGGAAACACCCCTATTTCTCTTTTTCGTTTGAAAACGCGTTGAACCCAAATGACTGCCGTAAGTGTGACGTTTCTTCCGCAAAAGCAGATACATAACTCAGAAGAAGTTTGTGACTATATGCGTCAAAAAGTTTGAAAAACACACATCCAAAGAAGTCAAAAGTAGTCCAAGGGTAGAGTTGTCATTACATCTCACATTAACCGCAGGTCCTGGAGTCATTTCGGTCATAATGTAAAAACTCACTCTTCATTGCCATCACCATCTACTCATCAATAGTACGAAGAGAGTGCTCTCAAGCAAAGGATTTTTCTAGAGAGAGAGCGCGAGTGTGTGTGTGTGAAAGAGAGAGAGAAATAGAGATGGCGAGGAGACCGGACGAGGAGTACGATTACTTGTTCAAGATAGTGTTAATCGGAGATTCAGGAGTAGGCAAATCCAATTTGCTCTCCAGATTCACTAGAAATGAGTTTTGCTTGGAGTCCAAATCTACTATCGGCGTTGAATTCGCCACTCGTACTCTCCAGGTCCTCTTTTAAATACGACGAATCCATCTTTTTTTATTATTCATTTCAAACTGTATGCAATCTCTGTTTCTCCTCGCTCTTGCGAATTCGAATTTTACATTTCTGCGTCTCTGGACCTATGCATCAGTGCACTGTCATTGATCATATATTAGCTCGATTTTACTTAAGACCTGGATGATGTGTGTGCATTCCCTCGTTTTGTGGCATGAACTTAGTTTTCGTGATTTGGATTAAATAATGCGCTTGTGCTTGAATATTTGCGATTTTTTTGGATCTATGGCACGGCAGCCTTCTTTTTACTTCTTAGATCTTTGCAATCTAGCCGAGCCTGGTTACTTAATTTTTTTCATCGATTCAAGTTATTAAGTAGGCGTTTGGAGTATACTTGAGTTGACGTTCAGAAAAGAGTATTTGAAGTTGAAAAAAAGTTTGTTGATATTGTGTTTTAGCAAGAGCTTTATGGGAAGTTTTCCTTTTTTGAGAAAGTTAAAGATTTGTGAGTGGAAATGAGAATTTCACTTGAAAGATGCCTTCAAACCAATATTTCGTTTCTTGTTCAATTACTGAACTACATTTGCAAATACTCGTGGTCAAACTAATATTTTTGATTATTGACGTATACTGCAACAACAACAAACTTTACCCCTACCTTATGAAGGAAGAAAGGTTGTTTCCGATAGACCCTCGGCTCGTAATTATTGAAGTATAGTATTTGTAAATATTGATATCTAGACAGGCCCTATAAGCTTCTTGGGATCCCCAGATCACTTAATGCAATATTAGATGTTTGGATTTGAAGAAACATAAATAAGGAAAAGTAAGAGTGCCGGATTAAGAAAAAGAATAAGTGAGGTTATTGAAAATTCACTCCATTTTCTTGAACTTTTTGGAATCTATATTTAAAGCGAATATTTAACAGAATTATGTGAGAATATAATTTTTTTAAAATAAGTATATTAAAAAAATATAAACTAGTTTTACTTGATTCCTTTTTGAATTTGTATTTAAACTGGATGACTAACAACATAATTTGAAATATGAACAGGGGCAGAAGGGCGACGGGTTCGGCCGAACCTAGTAGCTTTGGTCCAAACATTATATTTGTCTTAAGAAATTTATTGAATATACACAAATTATTAAGTTAGAACCCAGTAACTTAAAAGAACTTGAATCCTGAACCCATAAGCTTCAAATCCTGGCTCCGCATTTGAATATGAACACACTTTGAGAGTGACTTGGTTTCCATAACAATATCGATACAACTAACATGAGCCTGTTTTTGTTCATGTTACAAAGGTTTATTTGGTATTATACATATTTATTGGTAATTCAAATGTACCATACTCAGGAAAATTTACATTTATGGTTTACATGGTTATTCATAGAAGTCTGTGATCGATGTTTCAGATTGAAGAAAAGCGAAACAGGGAGTATAAAAGCCATAAGCTTACTGGAGCATATATGTTTGGGTGAGAAAAGAGAGATAGATAGAAAGAAAGGGATAAAATCATGAGTATTAATTTACGTTCCATTTTTGTCCAAGGTGAGAGAAGTAGATAAAACCTCTTATAATGAATGTCTTTGTATTGCCTAATATATCTTTGCTTGTAGATAGAAGAAATACTTTCATTACGGATATTAGTGTCAGTGGCGACATGACACAATCCTTTTGTTTCCTAATCAATCCAAAAATAGAATAGTAACGGTCCTCTCTTCATTCCTCTCTTTTCTGCATCAGATGGTCTCTCTCTTTTCTCTTCCTTTGTCTCAATTATTATCCATTTTATGTTTGGGAAAAAAACTCATAACCTATCCTTTTGACGTGCTTTGACTAATGAGGAGGGAGTTGTTTTCGTGGTTGCAATCTGTGTAATTGTATTTGCTTCATGGTTTTACGTTTCTCAAAAGTCCTTGTGTGGTTGATGGCCATCTTGTTAATATGCTCTGATTTGGGTGCCCATTTAGGAGGTGCCAAACAGACCAGGTCCAGTCATTATATAATGCATTAATAATACCGGGCTGATATCATTAACCGTGCTAATTTTGGTATGGAAGTTATGCATGAACGTAATGCTCACAACTTCCCGATAAGTTTTGGCTAATGTGATAAAGATGCCAATTAGTGTTTATGAGCATATTCACTACAAGGAGAGAGCACAACAGAAGAGGCTAGAGTTGTTTTGCATTTTTTCCTAATTGCTAACTTCACGGGGTAGGTCTTTTTACTGGGAGTCACCGATAACAATGCTAGTAGCATCCTCTTTGCTTGAAATGGTGATGAATGAAGATGCTAAAATGCAATTAATTAAGAAGATTATCCTCCTGATCTAATCTGAAGGCTGATACAAAACTGATACATGAGAGGTTGTAAATGGTAGATACATCATAGTAAAATATTTTATTATGGAAGAAGCTTCATAATTACTGAAAGGAACATGGTTCACATTCCCAATCTGCATCATATGGACTCTCTAGAAGGAAAATAATTTCAGATGTTTTGACGGAAAAACTAATCCTGTTTATAGATTGAAGGCTTTGTCTCTAACTAAGCTTTTCAGGTGTAACTTTCATTTTGTAGGTGATTGAGGCTCCCTACAGTTATAACAGGATTGGCCTAACTACTTTTGTAACTTACAGCACTTCCTTAGTGCTAATTTGTGAGTTATACAAAGTTACCTTTCATAAAATTAAAAGAAAAATCACTTTATTAAGAACTCAACATTTTATGCAGTGATGACATTTGGTATTAATTCCACAAAGTTAAGGAAAACATAGCCTTTATGACTACTACAAACATAGTTACATTATGTCTTGCTTGATTTTGGATCCAATTATTTGTTTTCAAGTTTTGGAACTCTTAGAAACCTAAGACATGATGCCAACGGTCCTTGTACATTTAAAAAAGCTTAGTCCTCTCTATTTAACCTTCTCTTCTTTTTTTTCCCTTGAACTTTGCACAGAAGAAGCAAAATAGAAAGGGGCATTCTAATAATAAATAATAGATGGCTTTGCACTGCCTTAGTGCGTTTTTTATAATACACTTGTTACCATTCACAAAAAAAAAAAAAAAAAAAAAAAAAAAAAGAGAAACGATCTTGTATTTTGCATATTAAGCGTGTGATGTACAGCACAGTTGACTTCACTGGAATAATGGAAAAGTAGCCAGGAGTTCCAAAATTAAGAGTAAAGTTATGCTCCAAGTCACTAGGAGGTCAAACGTGATTGCTAGAAACCATTTAAGTGAAGTCTACCTTTGTATAGATGTCATGATATTTTCCATGTATTTAAATATTCAGACATGCTTTTGACATGCTGTAAGCAAGTAAATATCACTTTTCTGTTTGTTGAATGAGCAAATGTAAATTGCCACCTCTGTGGGTGTTTCTATATTACCAAACGGTGCACTTTGAAAAAATTCTTTCATGCTAAACTGATGATATATGCACAGGTTGAGGGAAGGATCATTAAGTCTCAGATCTGGGACACCGCTGGACAGGAGAGATATAGAGCCATTACAAGTGCTTACTATAGGGGTGCACTTGGAGCTCTTCTGGTATATGATGTGACAAAACCTATGTCCTTTGAAAATGTCAGCCGGTGGTTAAAGGAACTGAGGGATCATGCAGACTCCAACATTGTGATTATGCTCATTGGAAACAAGACTGATCTGAAGCATCTGCGAGCAGTACCTACAGAGGATGCTCAGGGCTACGCTGAAAGAGAAGGGCTTTCTTTCATTGAAACATCTGCTTTGGAGGCAACGAACGTAGAAAAAGCTTTCCAGATGAATCTTTCAGAAATCTATCGGATAATCAGTAAGAAGTCGCTCTCTTCAGGAGAGGACCCAGCACCTGCTAACATTAAAGAAGGGAAGACTCTTGTTGTTGGAGCAGAGGAGATAAACACCAAGAAAGCATGTTGCTCTTCTTAATGGTCATCAGCTCGTTCAATCCGCTGTTTGATTCCAATTCACAATTGATTGCTTTTATCCTTTTGTTTTTATCTATTTGTTATCATTATTCTAATTAAATTTTGAACGTATTTGTTTTATATTTTCTATCAATCGGTTTGATCCTTTTTTTATGATTATTGTAATTAATTTTTGAACATTTTCTTGATTGAGGTCAAATAGAAGTGCTCATACTTCAAGCTTTACGAGTTCCTTTCCCATGCAATTAAGCTATTCTCACGTAAGGGGAATCAAACCTCCTACGGCTACACTCTTGTTAGTATACCAAATTGGTGAAGCCCTCCGTACCCAATTTCAAAGCTAGTATTTTAACTTAGCATTCAGCCTACTGAAGCTACTTGTTCCAATACGTAACATTTGATTATTTATTTATATATTTATTTTATAATGATGATGTCTGATCTTCCACCAGCACAAATACTGAGTAACTTTCTTCACCAAAAATTAAGCAAATGGAAAAAAAAAATCGCATTGTCTTTTTACTCTGTTGAGATTTGGGAGTTACTCATGATTTCACCAACTTCATTAATTGTTAGGCTGCATGTTTGTTCGTGTTGAGAACAGAAAAAACACTTAATAACCAAGCAAGGCCACAATGCTAACACATGGTTATGGACATAGCAGCAGGAGCATGCTATAACAGCTTTGCCAAGCAAGTAATGCTTCTTCTAAAGTCAGGTGTGTCTCTGTGCATTATGTTTTTCACCAAGCAATTCTCACAAGTGCATTATGTACGAGATCCATAGGACACTCTAAAAATTGTATGCTCTTGACACAACATATTCAACATTTTGTAGTCGAACAGAAAGGTACAGAATAAGCAGTTAACCACAACAGTTGCTCTTTTGCTCAATTGGTTGTCCCTTAATCTGAACACCCCTACCTGAGTTCTTCGTTCCAGCTGGTTGGCTACCCATTCTGCAGAATTACAATTGGGAGATGTAGTTCAGCCGAGAATAGACAAATTCTGTTATTGTTAATGTCATTGTCTCAATATTATCATTATTAATCTAATAAGCATATCGCAAATGGTTAGTAGCTATGTTGCGGACTCTCCAAAATGATGCCGCACCCGTGTCGGATCCTCCAAAATTACACTATTTTGGAGGATCCGACACGCACCTGGCAATATTTTCGGAGAGTCGAGCAACATAGGTTTGTAGTAGCAGATGTGATTACATTTGTGGCAAGAAATTAACCATAAGGAACACAGTTTAATATCCACCAATGCAATCTACGTTTAAAAGCTTAAAAATGACACATTGAAATCGATCATTGCCCTCATCTACTAGAATTGAGAATAGCTTAAATGACTTTGGTTGAGAAGACATGGTGTAACTTAAAAAATGTGAGTACTTTTGCAGATTGGTTAAAGACATGAAAAGAAAATTTCAAGAACTTACTTTTTCTTAATCTCTCCAGCCATCGTCAAGAAAGCCTGCTCCACATTAATGGAATCTTTTGCGCTTGTCTCAAGGAAAGGGATACCTAACTCATCTGCAAATGCCTGCAATTCATCACAAGGAAATCACTTGGAAATCATTCGGAATGAGAACATAACTAAGGATTAGGTTCTTCCATATCATACAATTATGAACTGAATATAAAGAGTGGACAAGATGTGGTAGTCGTAGAATATTATTCTCGTCAGACTTAAACGTTTTCAACATCCACAGAATGAATGAACTGTATGATTATTAAACAAAGAATTGGACAATAATTCAAAAGAAAAAGGAAAACTAATGAATATTCGGATCACCAACTTTCTTTTTCTGATTGTAATTTTGTCATCTTCCAAAGAATCAATTCCTTGGAACACAGCCTTTTAGAATGGAAGTAGTTATCCATACATGAATGATGTCATAATCCCCTAAATTGTTTATTCCCTAAGGGATCGTTTGGTTTAGAAACAAGTTATGCAGGGCTTGTAATACAGGGATTAGTAATGCAGAGATTAGTAATGCAAGGATTGTAATACATAAATTATTTCTTATCAAACATTTGGTTCATTGTATTAAAAGCTGCACATACAGTGAATAACTTAAACTTATGTTTGGTTTAAACCTGCACAAAATTTTGTTTATACCCTTGGATTTTCATAGGCTATTCTATTTCATTTAACTGATTAATCATATCAGACAATGCCTTCAACAGTGAGCTATTTGATTACTGATTAGGAATGAGATGATAAAAAAAGATTCTAATTAAACTAGCCAGGAGAAGAACAACTTTCTCTCATTAGGTTTGTTAGTTTATGAAAAAATAATTTTGTTTGTAGCTGTAATGAAGGATAAAGGAGCTTTTGTCTACTAGAGTACTAGTACTATATGTTATTACTGCATACTGCAAATTTGAGTGAAACAGACAATTTGGTTACATTATATTATTCTAAACGGTAGGTAATTTCTGCCCAGATTTTCCATCCTCGCCATGGATTATTCTCTGGAAAGCTTCGTGATTGGTTGTTAATTTAATTGAAAACGACCAAATAATTTCACGCTCATTATCATTTATCTGTCAAAGATTCTGATTGTTATCATACTCATTTAATATCTTAACAAAAAGACCAATGTTATTATTAGTATGAGGTAGCAGAGTTTTAGCAAAAAAAATTGCTCATTGAAAAGATTATTGGGAGTAGGGTAGTTTTGCCATGTTCAATCTTTATTCATGTATAGATAATCATGGTATTAGTTATTCCATCTTGGGGATGGTATAGAATAATTGGGGTATGACGCAGAAGCATACGTGGACGTGAGGCTTGATACACAAGTTATCCCTAAGAGAGATAATTTCAAGTAACTTGGGTTAGTAATCCAAAGAAATGGAGAGATTGACGAGGATGTCACACATCGTATTGGAGTGGGGTGGATGAAATATAGGCTTGCATCCGGTGTTTTGTGTGATAAGAATGTACCACCAAACCTTAAAGGTAAGTTCTACAGAGTGGTGGTTAGATCAACTATGTTGTATGGGGCAGAGGTTTGGCCAGCCAAAAACTCTCATTTCTAGAAGATGAAAATTAGCAAAAATGAGAATGTTGAGATTATCAAGACAGATGCCCTAGGAATGAAGTTATTCCGGACTAGGTGAAGTAGTCCTCGTGGAGGACAAAATATGGGAAGCGAGGCTTAAATAGTTCAGGCATGTTAAGCAGAGAGACACAGATGCACCAATAAGGAGGTGTGAGTAAGGAGGTGTGAGAGATTGGCCTTGGTGGGTCTGAGAAAGGGTGAAGGTAGGCCAAAGAAGTACTCAGAAGACGTAATTAGGCTAGACATGGCGATGTTTCAACTCACTGAGGACATGACTCTTGATAGGAAGTGTGGAGGTCGAAAATTAGGGCAGAGCATTAATATATAGTCGTGCGCTTTTCTTTTCAATACCAATAGTATTAGGGTAGTCTTATATTTTTTTTATTCGTAGATTTCTATTATTACTTGTTGTTTCTTTCGTTTTGGTTTTTTACCATCTTGTTGTTGTTACTGCTTGTTGCTACTATTGTTTTTTATCTTTTCTTGAGTCGAGGGTTTATCAGAAACAACATTTCTACCTTCTTAAGGTAAGGGTAAGTCGCATACACACTACCCTCTCTAAACCTCACTTGTGGGATTACACTGGGCTTGTTGTTGTTGTAAATTGGGGTATGAGTTATACAAGGATTAAATATACTGAATTTAAAATTTAAACCAAACACTAGGGGACAAAAGTTTATGCAGATATTTATACCATGATTATTTGCTAATACATCACAATAAACAGCCCCTAAATGTCTACCACAAATTCAATAAGAGAGCTAAGTTAAGGTGCTGGCCCCTGATCAGTCTTCTTTCTCCACCCAAAATCATAATAAATTAATGGCCAAATACATAGACAGCCCCCTAATCTCGTCCGAATTTTTTATTTAGCCACCTTAACTAAGCTCATAATCTATTGAACACCTAATGTTAATTGAAATTATATCAATTAGACACTGGTTGTAGACATGGCACTGTGCATGTAGTGCAACTCTTTTAAGAGCGTGGAAAGACATGAACTTTTTATTTTAATCTTTTTCTTTCTCCTTCATCTTCTATTGGCAGACACCCTCCCTTTGCATTGACAACATAAGATTAGTGAAATGGAGATTTAGATATTTTATTCATTGGAGTGAAATGATGGAAGAGATACATTCATGTTCTTGAACCCACCAAAGGAACAGATATTCAGAAGAAGCTATGTCGAAGAAGATTCCCCGCGAAGTCAAAGCCAAAGGGAATATCCCTAGAGGAAAAATTATGCAGAAAAAGAAGAGGCGTATGAAGATGAGTGAAGCTGTGTTAGCTCATGAGGCTTACACGAAGAGAAGAGCTAATACGAAGATCTGATCTTTCTTATCGCTCGGAGCTCATCAGATTTTTCACAAATGTGAACAGTTGAAGACATATACAATTTTCAGTGGCTGTTCTTTTGGCATGTGCATCGTGTCTTTGGTTATTACTCTTTCCCTTTGTTTTGCACTAATCCCTTCTATTTTCCATGTGACAAATTGTCGAGCACCTAAACTGAATTCTCTGTATTGTTCTTTATTTATACTGTTTGCCATGTCTTCTTATCCCCTTATTATTTATCAACAACAACCTCCTCATTCTCCAACGCAACAACAGATTTCCTTGGTCAACAATCAAGTTTTATTTCTGAGCACACTGAGTTTTAGGGGCGGACCTCGGTCGGTTATTATAAAAGTACGGTTCGGTTTATCGGTTTTTGATTTTGTAATATTAATATTTTTTATTTGATAAGGTAAATTGTATTAATCAAAAGGGAGAGAACTCCCGTATACAGGAAGTATACCAAAAAGTAGAGAATTTACATCAGAATATGATTCTCTACAAAAGACGCCCAATCTTCCATACAAATAGGGGCTACATGAGTACACCAAAAAGCGATCAAAGATAAAAGACTATTCTTAAGATCTGAAAAAGGAGACTTAATCCCCTTAAAAGCTCTCATATTTCTCTCCCCCCAAACTATCCACATGAGAGCTAACGGGGCGAACTTCCACGCCTTTTGCTTTCTTCTTCTACGGAAACCAGCCCAGCTATATAGTATTTCCTTTACCGTGCTTGGCATCACCCATTGAATGCCAAAAAGGTTCAGGATCGCCCTCCACAAAGCCAAGGACACAGGGCAATGCAACAAAAGATGATCAACTTCTTCCCCTGAGCTTTTACACATATAGCACCAACTAACAAGTGTAATTCCTTTCTTTCGCAGATTCTCAGCAGTCAAAATCACTCCCCTCGCCACTAGCCATGCAAAAAAACACACCTTTGTGGACGCCTTAGGAATCCAGATCGAGGAGTATGGAAAAGAGGCCTCCTCTCTCACCAACATGGTAAAAGGACTTTACGGAGAACAGACCATCGCCACGCAAACCCCATCTCCAAGAATCAAAAGATGGTCGGGGCATGTCTTGCCCATATTGCAGTGTCAATAAATCTTGGAGCTCCGCAATCTCCCAATCTTGCATGTTCCTTCTAAATGAGAGGTCCCATACTACCCCCCCCCCCTTCATGCTCCTTACGAATCTGTTGGACCATCAATTCCTTCTGGTTTGAAACTCTGAAGACGTGGGTAAGGAGACCCTCACAGTATCCCCTCCACACCACATATGATTCCAAAAGCTGATTCTCCTTCCATCTCCTACCCTGTAAGAGATGTTGCCACTGAAGGATTCCCAATTCTTCATGATGCTCCTCCACATGCCACACCCGAGAGGTTTTGTGATTGCCTTGGTCCTCCAACCCCCTCCCGTGGAATTGTACTTTTCTACTATGACCTCCCTCCATAGAGCATGCTCTTCTACCCCGAATCTCCACAGTCATTTCCCCAACAAAGCTCTGTTGAATACCCTAAGATCTTTTACCCCGAGTCCACCCCACTTCTTTGGGGGAGTGACTGTCTGCTAATTCACTAGATGATACTTTCTAGTTCTATCCGCTGCATCCCAAAGAAAATTCCTTTGAAGTCGCTCCAGTTTTTCTGTGATGCTCACAGAAGCTTATAACAGGGACAAGTAATAGGTGGGCATACTCAATAAAGTGCTTTTAATGAGCACTTCCTTTCCGCCTTTTGACAAGTACCATTTCTGTCAACCTGCTAATCTTTTTTCAACCCTTTCGATCACTGAATTCCAAACCGTAGTATCCTTATGTGAAGCACCCAATGAGAGGCCCAAGTAAGTAGTGGAAAGGGAGCTCACCTTACATCTGAGAACATAAGACAAAGCATCAATGTTAGCGACCTCACCCACCGAAAAAATCTCACACTTGTTGAGGTTGATTTTGAGACTTGATACTATCTGAAACCACTGCAGGACCTGCTTCAGGTAGGTCAACTGATCCATATCGGCATCACAAAAAACCAGGGTGTCATCCGCAAAAAGCAAATGAGAGACTCTTCGGGCACTGGGCACCCCGATCGGAGCTGAGAATCCTCTCAAGAAGCCTCCGCCCGCCGCACGATCCATCATTTTACTCAAAGCATCCATCACTAGAATGAATAGCATGGGAGATAGGGGGTCTCCTTGCCTGAGACCCCTGGAGCTGCCAAAGAAACCACACGGACTACCATTAACCAGGACAGAGAATCTGACTAAGGAAATGCAGAACTTGATCCATCCCCTCCATCTTGCCCCAAACCCCATCCGCACCATAATGAAATCCAGGAACTCCCAATTGACACGGTCGAAAGCCTTCTCAAGGTCTAACTTGCATAGTAAGCCGGGATCTCTATTTTTCCTTCTGGAGTCTACAAGTTCATTTGCCACCAAAGCGGCATCCAGGATCTGTCTACCTTCCCCAAACGCATTCTGGGAGGACGAAACAGACACGTCAAGAACCTTCTTGAGTCTGTTGGAAAGCACTTTAGAAATAATTTTGTAAATGCTCCCCACGAGACTAATAGGCCCGTAGTCACTGATACAAGATGCACCTTCTTTCTTAGGCACAATAGTAATAAAAGAAACATTGATACTTCTCTCGAAAACACCATCCACAGGGAAGTATTCAACGGTTTCCATGAACTCCCCCTTGATGGTGTCCCAACAGAGCTGGAAGAAGTCCAAGGAGAAACCATCAAGGTCGGGGGTCTTATCACCAGCACAACTCGATACAGCCTCGTGCACCTCCTCGAAAGCCCTTTCTAGCCACTCACTGTCTCCTTCCCCTATGTGGTGGAACTCTATTCCCCCACAAAGTCGGCCTCCAACTAACTTCCTCTTTGTATAAGTTCTCATTAAAACCCCACTATCGCCCCTTTTACCTCCTCCCCTCCCTCAATCCTCACCCCATCCACAACTAAGGACTCTATGAAGTTTCTCCTTCGATTTGCAATCGCCACCCTATGGAAAAATTTGGTATTCGAATCCTCTTCCTTTAACTATAGCGCCCTCGATTTTTGCCGCCAGCTAGTCTCTTGAGCTATTGCTAACTCGACTATTTCCCTCTTAACCTCCCCCAATCTCTCTTTCTCAGATTCATCTAACTCCCTCACCCCTTCTCCTCTCTCTAGATCCCCCAATTCATGCATAAGCTCCCTCATTTTAACCTCTACCCTCCCAAAAACCTCCTTGTTCCACCTAATAATATCTCCCTTGAGCAATTTAAGCTTCTTCGAAAGACGGAATGAAGGTGTCCCCGATACCCCGTAGCTTGTCCACCATTCTTTCACCTTGTCACCAAATCCTGGCACTTTCAACCACATGTTCTCGAATCGGAAGGGAGCACGCACCCCCTCCCTCTGCATTCATCTAGCAAGATAGGCAAATGATCCGAAGTCAGCCTAGGTAACCAAATCAAAACAAAGTATCTACGGTTCGGTGCGATTTTTTCAAGGTTCGGTTCGGTTATTTCCGGTTTACTTTTTCGGTTATTAACGGTTCAAGATTTTTATATCCGATGTAGACTACGGATCTCTAATTGTAGCAAATTCTTTCACTGTTTGTAGTTGGCAGTCCGACACTCTCAAAACACCAGTTATACCACTAGATTTTAAGCCTTCACAATGCATGAAAAAGAACAGAAAAAAGATTGCAGAAATGTCTGCAAACCTCAAACAGTCGAAAATCTTCGAAATATACCTACCTTCCTCTCACAGTGGATCATTACTATCAATATCAAAGTCCCGGAAGCATAGCATTAGAATTTGAAACATTAAGAAAGAACCAAAGACTAACACCTGCAAAACTGAACTATTCTGCAAACGATGTTAAGATTAAACTCATAACTTTGTACACAAATACGGTTATTGCTTATCTCAACTATTATCACCTATTGCTAATTAATATCTTACGCAAAATATCTAATGGAAATAAATAAAAGAACTTTAATGACAGAGAAGATTCACGGCTATTGCTTATCTCAACTCATACCCAATATTTCGATTTTTCTAGTTTAACCGAAAACCGAAACACCAAAACCGTAAACCGCACCGAATACCAAAATTTAATAATTCAAAAATCGCACACCGACCGAATAACCGATTAAATCGAAATCGAAAAATCGAAATTCACGGTTCGGCCGGTTTTTTCCGTTCGGCCGGTATTATGCCCACCCCTACTAAGTTTCTTCTTTATTGTTTGTATTTTTGGTTTCCATTTCTTCATCTCTTAACAGAAAGGTCAACTGGAAGGTGATAACTTATAAAAAGAAGAATAAAACACGTTTTTTATCAAACCCAGGTGATCAATAACTAAGCATCCTTGATCAAGACCGAACTGATGTAAGGCAACGTTTTTGAGAACAGATGTTACGATGAGGGGAGGAAGAAGAAAGGTTAGGTGCTTTGTGTTTGTTTTAGCGTCTGATTTCAATGTAAAAAGTGGAAGAAATAACAACAACAACAACAACAACGGCCCAGTATAATCCCACAAGTGGGGTCTGGGGAGGGTAATATGTACGCAGACCTTACCCCTACCCCGAGGGGCAGAGAGGTTGTTTCCAGGAGACCCTCGACTCAAGAAAGTAACAAGAGACGATATATTAGTACGATCAATTGACTCATAATAAATAACATAAAATAACATAAACTACAAAATAACAGTAATATAAGAAATGTACGAAATATAGAAATACTAAAAAGATGAAAGGTGGAAGGTGGAAGAAATAAGAAGGAAAAAAAAGGCACGTCTGGTTTCCATGGAAAGAGGTAGAAATAAAAAAAGAAAGAAGAAAAAAGAAGGGAATAAGTAAAACCTTAATATCTGTAGCTTTTTTTTTCCGTCACATGTCTTTATTTTATTTGTTCATTGCCACTTTATCCGCGTGTGAACTACATGCATTTTTGTTTTTTGACAAATTTTTTTGAAGGGTTTAATACACACACATTGAGTACGGTTAAAGTGTTCAATAGATCATGAGCTTAGTTCGGGTGAAATATTGGGGCAAGTTAAAGGGGATGTCTATGTATTCGGCATAAATTAATCTCTCTCCAGGTCTTCATCCACCTCCCTTGGTTAATTCACTACCCAAGCAATGTAGATGCCAACAAAAACCAATCTTGTGCACCCAGCCAGAGATAATAGGTACAGATGAACTTGAGCATAGAGATCTAATTAATGGGTGGCTCAGGTGACTAAATCAAGGTGTTCTAGGCCCCACATTAAAAAGAGCGTATATGTTTTCTGATTGATGACCCAGCCTCCAGGCAAGTGCGATGTCCGGTGCTAATAATGTGTGAGCCAATGGTAATTGCTAAGATATGCAAATCTCTCATGGCAAAGAATAACAAATTTCAAAGGACACATATCTCAAACATAAATGGAATGGAATCAAATGTGAGAACATAAAAATGATCTCTGCCCTTTGCACAACAAGCCAGTATAATAGTCTGATTGTATCATCAAAGCTGAAAGAGTGAGCAGAACAAAAACATAAACGAACTAAATGAATCTGATGCAAAGGGAACAAGCAATACCTTTGCTGTCTGTGTGTCCACAACCTTATTTTCTACCAAATCGCATTTGTTTCCAACCAGAAGCTTGCAAACACTTTCATTTGCATATCTATCAATTTCACTCAGCCATTGCTTGACATTGTCGAAGCTCTCCTTTTCAGTTACATCATAAACAATCTATAACAATATAATTGCAAATTAGAACACTTCAAGAACAAAAGGAAGCCTCATAACTGGGTTTTTTCCTAAAGAGTATGTTAACGACTATGACATTACTAAACTGAATAAAAGAAAAGAAGCAAGTGAAAAAGATTTATAAGTAGGGATGCTGTGAATCTCCCATCTTACTTGCAGGAGAATATTGATGTCAGGCTTACTTGAAGTAGAATATTTATAAAACGGTGCAACTTATAAAAATCTAAAATTGATTTCTACAGCGTGTCCTTAATTTCATGTGAAAAAGTAGAATTAACATCATGGAATCAAATATGCCTAAGTTTTCACATTCTCTGCTTTTAAAAAACAAAAATGAGATATCTATAATTAGTACTGCGATATATTGTTACTGCCTCTAAGAACAACAAAACTGTCAGTTCATTAAAGCTTATAGCCACTACTAGCATAACAATTACCTAAAATTTGAATGGTAACTCATAAAATCTTGATTCAGAGTTGTCCATACATGGATAATAATGCATGTAAATTGTGGTAGTTTCTTCCTTCAGAAGTATTCTTAGAGAAAAGATATGAATGGATATATTTTGCTTCATTCTTTAAGATCCAATAACCTAAGCATTGGGACCCACACTAAAATTGTATCATCAGCAGAATGCCACTAGAAATATCTGTTTCCAGAAATGAGATACTAGAGTAGTGCTGAAAATAATGCTCAAGTAGTTTACGAGCTTTTATGGGCTGAGCAAGTTCTAATCAGATCTAGGTAAGGGAGTATCTCACAATAATCCCATGTGCTCCACGATAGTAACTGCTTGTTATAGTCCGGAACCGTTCCTGCCCAGCAGTATCCCACTGGAAATACAGAAAAGTGGCATTATAGTATGTAAGTCATGACAAAAATAACATTCAAACAATGAGCTGATAAGTTTGAGCAATGACACTCTTTTAGCGAATACCAGCCTCCTAACACTCTGATAATCAATACCTAATTAGAGTAAAATAATATGAACTTTTTGGCAATGATACAATACAACTGAAATTGCTAAAGAAAGTTCCGTCTAATATGCTAGAAAAGAACATTACAAGGACCAACCAGCAGCAGGACATGCCAAGGACTGCAAATAGTTCAAAGAAGTAACAGAGCAAAAAAAAGAACGGCTGTCCATTTCTCTTCTCTCCCAGCCGAAAACCTTTTTCCTTTCCCTTCTGGCCTCATCCTAATACAATAGCTTTTCTTACCCTTTCTTCCCTAAATCTTATGCGCTTCAAGCATAAGACAATTGAAAACTCACTTTCATCTTATAACAATTTTTTGAAAAAGTTAAAGCCGAATTCAAAAGATTTTAAACAAGCTAAGCAGCTTTCAGCATGAGCTCAACATTATTAACCAAATCATCAGCAGCTTTATCTATAAATTTACATAGCACCGATGGACTATACTTACAATTTGCAGCTTGATTGTCTTTCCATCCAGCTCCACGGTCCTAATTTTCTATAAGTAAAAATCCAAGTAGAAAAAGATTACTTCAAAGATCAAACCACCGAGTAAGGATAAGAGCGACAAACTAGGAGAGAGATAGAGAGCCTTACGAAATCAACCCCAATTGTGCTTATGTAACTATCAACGTACGAATCATCCTAAAATAACAAACCAAGTAAAATATCAATACCGCAACACAATATCCACAAAGAAAATCATTAAACCAGAAAAGACTTTCTAACAAAATTGACTATTCCTTCATTCATATCAATCATCAATCCATCAACTACGCCTCAATTTCCAAACTAGTCAGGGTGTCTACATGAATCATCTGCACCCATCTCAGCTCCATCTGGACTCATTTCATTCTAGGCCACCATATGTTTTTTGATAACCAAGAAATGTCTAAGTGCCAGTGGCACAAGGTTCAAAAGTTGGTGGATAATGGGCCCGCCCCTCTAACCGTCTCCACTTAAATACAAGACTTTTGTCTGCGGCAGTATTCAAACCCGAAATTTTTTGTATTATTGTACATAGGAAGAGGGAATCGAACTCCAACCAACAAGGTGGGCGTTGAGGTAGCCAACCAACTGGGCTACCATGATTCCCCTAATTTGGGGTCACTATATGAATCCTAACATCTTTTCCGCTATATCAAGACCCATTTCATTCCAAATATTAAATAACTCACGGTCGTTATATGATTCCTTCGCATTCATTTTCACTCTATTTGCGACCCATTTCATTCCAATATTGGTATCTTTTATATGAATCCTTGCATCATTTCGTTCCAATACTAAGTAATTTTACTTTAGGGCACATCAGACTTCTCTAAAACTAAGTAGTCTCTAAGTATGGTACCCGAAAATAATAATAATAACCACACACATTGCATATTTGCATTACACAAACGTTTATTCAAACACACAAACATATAGACACATAAAGCAGTGGGAACAGTAAAGAATGTACAGCGAATCTGAGAAGAAGACAAGATTTGCCAACAGAAGAATCTCCGATTAACAGTAGTTTGAACAAGTAATCACTGCAAAAAAAATAAAAAAAAAATCAATAAATGAAAATCAGTAAGAAGAAAAATGTTATACAGAAAAAAATAGAACAGCAGAATAAATGTAGGAAGAGTAGAATAACATTACTATTCGTTGCTCATATTCTTTTTCCCCGGAGGATTTTGTCTTTGTGTGTTTCTTTCGACTGTTCGGAGTTTTTGAGGCCGTGAGAGGGGAACACTTATGTTGTTTTTTTGTAAATAAAAGGAAAAGGGAATTTGTTTGATATTGATGTAGAAATTTATTCTAGTAAGCGGCCCTTTTCTTTATCCACTTCCTTTTATCTTTTCAAATCCTTGTCCAAGCACTATATTATATTTTCACACAATAACTGACAACAGCGCCGCGTGGCCTGACAATGCCGCGCGCAGATTCTGATGCCTCGTCAGCGCCCAGCTGCAGGCCCATTCCAACAGCGCCTCGCGCATAGACCCTGATGCCAAACACCAGTGCCCAGCCTCAGGCCAGCACATCAAGTGTCGCGCGCGCCCACAGCAACGCGCGCGCAGACCCTGACCCGCAAGACAAAGTTGCTGTCATCGGACTTAGTTTTACCTTGTAATAATCTAAGTCCTTTTCATTGTAATCATAGGCTAGTTTACATCATTTTCATTTCAGTGTGCTTCTACAGCTTTATTAGGACTAGTCATGTAATGTTAGTTTATTTTTTTTAAGCATTATTAAAGGGGACCAAACAATCAAACATTTCAAGCAAGCATTTTCTGATGTCTCTCCCCCTCGACACCGCATCTTTGTAATCAGCATTATCATTCATCAATAAAATCATCATCATCGTTCAAAACCCAATTCTCTCTCAGCTTCCGCAATTGCTCATGACATTGGTTTTCCCGCACGGCACTAACAATCTAGTCTAGTGTGCGGAGAGGACCTCATTGGCGGACAGCAACCACACTGACATCGGTTGCTTAGCCTTACGTTGTTCTTCCAAAGAACATCAGGAAGGCATTGTGTAACATAATTAATGGGAGTAAGAGGGTCTTAACTACTATAACCCATATTTCTCTTGTTCAAAGACGAATTTAATATATAACTAGTCAATCTGTTCGTGTTTCGCGCGGCCATGAAAAATCGTATCAAATTTATGAAGTAATCTTTTTTCTAATGTTCAAATTCAAATTAATTAGATTTCAAATAGAATTTACCTTATTATTTATACTCAATTCTATATCTTTCTTTAATTTTGCATCACATGACAAAATTGAAGCATACAACGACTCTCACAATTGTAAGTAAAGCTTCTTAGCCTAATCGTATGTGAATATTCAAATTGAAGCAAGCAATGACTCTGAAAAATATAAATTAAGTTATATTTTCAACGGGCTTAACCTCATATATAATAAATTATATATAAAAAATTATAACATTGATGATCCCATACAATTCTGGAGTCACAATCTTCAAACTGATAGAAATAATTTTCAATCAAAATACATAAAATATACAATAACATAATATTAAAACTTGAAATTTTTTCAATATTGTCGTAATATTATCAAATAGGAATCTAGGCATTAAGAGTGTGTCAAGTCACCTTAACTATAACCAACTAATTTATATAATACATAGATAGATATAGAATACTAAATAAAAATTAGGAAAGTATTACTTTCAAAATATTGAACACAGATATTCAACACAATTTTTTACTTCTCCGTATATTTTAGTAAAACATTTATATTTTTATGATATTATAATAGTTTCAAGAATACCAAATATTGAAAATCCTACACAAATGTTATTTTTATTTTTATGATATATTCTTCGTTCTCTACTTCCTTTGTATTTAGAGAAATGTAAAACATCTTTGTCTGCTAGTTGGCAGTCTAAGAATTGTGTTTGATATTTTTGTTTTTGGTATATAATATTTGTGTATTTTTCTAATATTATACTAATTCAAATTTTCCGAGAAATCGTCACAACGTATCTCTATGTGAAACATTTGAAGTCTCAAGAATATTGATACTCCATATTTTTCTCGGCCAATTTAACTTATAACATTAACAATAATACTTAATTTTCTGAATTTAGAAATTTAATGCCACATATAACAACAACATATCAACATTTCATACAACTGAATAAAAGAAAAAATCAGTTCTAAAATAGAACAATAGTAAATTTAAAGTACATGACAATATTTTTGTAAAACCTAAAGCATATTCTAGGCTCTAGTTACTAAACGTGAAAATAGATTATTGTACCATGGTAACTAAGAAAAGAAAGCAACAAATATTTTATTTGAAATGAAATACATGAGCACAATTTGTGAATTTAAATGTGACGACCCAAAGGGTCATCACCTGTTTTCTTATCCATTATGTGCTTCCGAGGCCTTGAAAACCTTATTTAGAGTCGCCTCGATTTGCGTGCGCAGTCCGGACGCGTAGCCGGAAATGAATTTTTTTTTGTAAAATTGTTTTCTGAAAATGTTTAAGGAATTTTGAAATGAAATGAAATTTGATTAGAACGTGTTGGTATCGGACCCGTATTTTGGTTCCGGTGCCCGGTACAGGTCTTATATATGATTTAAGATGTTTTTGTAAAGTTTGGTTAAAATTGGACGTCGTTTGACGTGTTTCGGACTTAAAATCCTAAATTTGAAACTTGATGAAGTTTTTGGAAAAAACTCTTGATTTTGAGGTTTGATTCGTTGTTTTTGAGGTTAGTTTGGCGATTTGATCGCACGGATAAGTTCGTATGATGTTGTTGAGTTAGTGTGTGTGTTTGGTTAGGAGCCTCGAGGGCTCGGGTGTGATTCGGATGTGTTTCGGAAGGTTTCGGACTTGGAAAATGTTGTAGGTTTTTTCCAGTTGTTGGGTTTCTGATGCTTCCTTCTTCGAGTTCGCGGGAGTACCCACGCGAACGCGATGAGTAAAGTTCGACGAAGGGAAATGCTTCTACGCAAACGCGTAGCCCAGTACGCGAACGCGAGGCAATGGGGGTTTATACCTTCGCGAACGCGGACCTGGCCACGCTAACGCGAAGGCCAAATGGCCTGGGCAAGGGGTGGGGCAATTACCCTACGCGAACGCGACCGGTTGGACGCGAGCGCGAGGGCTCGAGGGGATCTCTCTCCGCGAACGCGATCCCGTTCACGCAAACGCGAAGGCTTATCCAGCCTGACCCATTGTGAACGCGAAGGGTCTATCGCGAATGTGAAGGGCATTTTTGCCCAGTGATTTAAAAGACCAAAAACAGAACACTTACGGGATTTCATAACATTTTCATAAACCCTTTCTTCTCCAAAGCTCCTAGGCGATTTTTGAAGTATTTCTTCACCAAAGTTTCTTGGGTAAGCATTGTTTAACTCGTTTTCTTCATTTTCCATCAACATCTATTGAAATTCTAGGCCTAAAACATATAATTAAGGGTAGAAATAAGGGAATTAGGTAGAGTTAGGGTTTTTTTATTTTTCTTGATTTAGACATCGTTTTGGGGTCGAATTTGAAAATAAATTATATATTCGGGCTCGTGGGTGAATGGGTGATTTGATTTTGGTCTGAGCCTCGTGTTTTGACCAAGCGGGCCCGGGGTCGATTTTTGAGATTTTGGGAAGAATGCTTGAAAAGCTATAATTAGGCATTGGGTTCGCATTGTTTAGCATTTATTGATGTATTGAAGTCATTATTGTATAGATACAATCAATTTGGAGCCAAATTCGAGAGAAAAAGTGGTAATTGAGGATTGATTTGACCTTGGAAGTTTGAGGTAAGTGTTTGGTCTAACCTTAGCTTGAGGGATTAGGAGTTGAGTCTTATTTGCTACGTGCTAATTGTCGAGTATGGCGTATAGGCATGGTGACGAGTACCTATACGTTGGTGTCTAACATGACCGTGAGTCTTTAAATTGCGGATATTCTGATTTTTATTGTATCTTTCATGCCTACGTGATGATTTCTATATGTTGTAAAAAGGATGTGAAAGAAATTATCATCTTTAAACTTCGAGGAGCATTGGCTCGAGTTATAATACGAATTGTGAAAGTACATGAGATACTTGAACCCTCTGGAGTATTGACTCAAGTGGTAAAGTGAGTATAAAGTAAGAAGTGAAAGAAAGAGAAAGAGTTAGATATTGTTCCCTTGCCGGGATTTAGCTGTTTAATTGTATTCCCTTGCCGGGATTTCTATTATTATTTGTTTACTCCCTTGCCCCTTGTTTGTGATTGTTTTTTGAGTGAGGAAGAGCGATAAAGCACGAAGGGTGATGACGTGCATTGCTTGCTATTGTGAGGAAAGAGTGTAAAGCACGAAGGGTGATGTCGTATCGTACGATGTACCATTCCGTACCGATATTTATTGATTATATGGTAAGGAAAGAGTGTAAAGCACGAAGGGTGATGTCGTGCCGCACGATGTACCATCCCGTGCTGATTTTATTGATTATATGGTGAGGAAAGAGAGTAAAAGCACGAAGGGTGATGCCGTGCATTTGTTGACTTCTGATTCTTTGTTGATATCCGAGTTATGTTGTTTCTTTTATTACTTGTTGTTATTTGATTTACTTTGAGATTATAGATTCCTTTACTCTATTTGTCTTGTGATTGTTGTTTGGGTGAGGAAGAACGTAAAGCACGAAGGGTGATGCCGTGTATTATTTTGGTGAGAATGAGAGTAAAAGCACGAAGGGTGATGCCGTGCAAATTATTGATTTCTGTTTCCTTGTTGATATTCTAGTTATGTTGATTTTTTCCTTACTTGATGCCTTTCCATTCGGAACTATTATCTCCCCCACAACATTTTTCCCCCTCCCACATTGACTGGTTATTTCTGTATCTCTTTTCCATTGTATATATATATATATGAACTGCACAGGTTTATTTGGAGTCTGGTCCTAGCCTCGTCACTACTTCGCCGAGGTTAGGCTGGACACTTACCAGTACATCGGGTCGGTTGTGCTGATACTATACTCTGTGCTCTTTTGCACAGATCTAGTTATTGGACAACACCAGTAGCGCAGGAGCTAGCCTTCAGTCCATCGAGACACCGAGGTAGCCTTGTAGGCGTTCGCAGGCTCGGTCTCCTCTATCTTATATTTTATTCTGTTATATCATGTATTCGAGACAAACAGTGTTATATTTCTTTCAAACGGTTGTATTTAATACTCTTAGTAGTTCGTGAGTGATGTGACACCAGTTCTTGGGTAGAGGCACATGTTGATTTCCGCATTGTTGTTCAGCCTATTTAATTTAGGTCTTTCACTTATTTATTTATTTAATTCTGCTATTTTCATGATATCACTGATAATTGTTAAATGAAGTAGTTTGTTAATGAAGTAAGTAGTTAAGGATTGGCTTGCCTAGCTCACATTAGTAGGCGCCAACACGACTCCCGAGGTGGGAAATCCGGGTCGTGACAAGTTGGTATCAGAGCTCTAGGTTACATAGGTCTCATAACTCACGGACAAGCTCAGTAGAGTCTGAAGGATCGGTACGGAGAAGTCTGTATTTATCCCCAGAGGCTACAGAGTTAGGAAAATTATACATTAGTTCTTTCTTGTCGTGCGGATTTGTTCCTCAAATGCTAATTGGATTTTCACTCTGTTCTTTCGCAGATGGCAAGAACATGCGCTTCCTCATCTACCGCTCATCAGCCCGAGCCCCCAGCAGCAGCTCCCACTAGGGGCAGAGGGCGAGGGCGAGGCCGTTCTAGAGGCCGAGGTAGGGCCAGAGCTCAGGCCCGAGCAGCAGCACCAGTGGCGGAGCCTCAGGCTGATTTTGAATAGGATGTTCCGGCCCAGCAGTTCTAGTGGGCCCAGCTCAGGTCCCAGAGAGGTTCATTGCCACTCTAGTTCTTTAGGACGCTCTGGTCTGATTGGTGGGCCTCATGGAGAGTGTCACCCGAGCAGGTTTGCTTCCTGTAGCACCAGCCACTTCTCAGGCTGGAGGAGGGACTCAGACTCCTACTACGCGCACTCCGGAGCAGGTAGCTCCCTAGGTTTAAGTTCCAGCGGTTCAACCAGCTGTGGCAGTTCAGCCGGGTGTAGTGGCTCAGACCGGTGATGGAGCGGCTATGTCCGCCGATGCTTTGTGGAGGCTGGATAGGTTCACCAAGCTCTTCACTTCTACATTCAGCGGTGCATCCACTAAGGATCCCCAAGATTATCTGGATAGTTGTCACGAGGTTCTTCGGAACATGGGGATCGTTGAGACCAATGGAGTTGATTTTGCTACCTTTCGTCTATCTGGATCCGCCAAGACATGGTGGAGAGATTACTGCTTAGCCAGGCCAATTGGTTCGCCATCTTTGACATGTGAGCAGTTTACAATGTTGTTTCTGGAGAAGTTTCTCTCCATTACTCAGAGAGAGGCCTATCGGAAGCAGTTTGAGAACCTCTAGCAGGGTTCCATGATGGTCACCCAGTATAAGACTAGGTTCATCGATCTAGCTCGCCATGCTCTTGTCATACTTCCCACTGAGAGAGAGGGTAGAAGGTTTATTGATGGTCTTATTCAGCCAATTCGTCTTCAGATGTCCAAGGAGGCATGGAGTGAGATCACCTTTTAGGAGGCGACCAATGTGGCCCACAGAGTTGAGATGGTTCTGCCACAGGGAGGTGGTCATGGGTCAAATAAGAGGCCCCGTCATTCAGGCAGATTCAGTAGTACCTCGTCTGGAGGTAGAGATTCATATGGTAGAGGCCATCCTCCTAGGCCCTTTCAGTCAGTTCTCCAGGTCTCACATGGTACTTCAAGCGGTCGTGATTCTCAGACGCATTATTCGGATCAGCAGCCTTACAGTGCACCACCAGCTCTCATCATTTCACTGCCGCTTCAGAGTTTCCGAGGTGGTCATTTAGGTCGACAAGGCCAGCAGTCTCAGCAGCCGAGGGCTTGTTACACTTGTGGTGATCCGGGTCACATTGCCAGGTTTTGCTTTCGAGCACCGGGTAGCTCTCAGCATCAGGGTTCTCGTGTTATGGTACAGGCACCAAGTGTTCCACAGCCCTCCCAGCCAGTTAGAGGTGGGGGTAGAGGTGCTAGAGGTGGAGGTAGAGGTCCTAGAGGTGGAGCTCAAGCCGCCAGAGGTGGAGCCCAGCCAGGAGCAGGCCGTCCTAGAGAGGTAGTTTAGGGTGGTGGGGCCCAACCCCAATGTTACGCCCTTCCAGCTAGGCCTAAGGCTGAGGCTTCAAATGCAGTCATTACAGGTACCATTCTAGTTTGTGATAGAGATGCTTCAGTGCTATTTGATCCAGGGTTTACGTATTCGTATGTGCCATCTTAATTTGCACCGTATCTGGTTCTGCCTAGTGATTCACTGAGTATTCCTATTTATGTATCTACACCGGTGGGTGATTCTATTGTGGTAGATCGAGTCCATCGCTCTTGTGTAGTTGTGATTGGGGGTCTTGAGACTCGCGTGGATTTGTTGCTTCTAGACATGGTCGATTTCGATGTTATATTGGGAATGGATTGGTTATCACCTTACCACGCTATCTTGGACTGTCATGCCAAGACTGTGACCTTAGCCTTACCGGATTTTCCCCTCTTAGAGTAGAGAGGGACTCCTGGTCATTCTATCCGTAGTGTTATTTCGTATGTGAAGGCTCGACGTAAGGTCGAGAAGGGGTGTTTGGCCTATTTGGCTTATGTTCGTGATTCCAGTGCTGAGGTTCCCTCTATTGATTCTGTGCCCGTGGTTCATGAGTTCCCTGAGGTTTTCCCATAGGGATATTGATTTTTACATCGATTTGGCTCCGGGCACTCAGCCCATGTCTATTATGCCATATCGCATGGCCCCGCCAGAGTTGAAAGAGTTAAAGGAGCAGGTGCAAGACTTGCTTGAGAAGGGTTTCATTAGACCTAGTGTTTCGCCTTGGGGTGCGCTGGTGTTGTTTGTTAAGAAGAAGGACGGGTCGATAAGAATGTGCATTGATTACCGACAGTTGAACAAGGTTACACTCAAGAATAAGTATCCATTGTCGAGGAGCGATGATTTGTTTGATCAGCTTCAGGGTGCTAAGGTATTTTCAAAGATTGATTTGAGATCTAGCTACCATCAGTTGAGGATTAGGGCATCCGATGTCCCTAAGACAGCTTTCCGCACTCGGTACGGGCATTATGAGTTCTTGGTCATGTCATTTGGGTTGAACAATGCCCCAGCAGCTTTTATGGATTTGATGAACCGAGTGTTCAGGCCTTATTTAGACTCGTTCGTGATAGTCTTCATTGATGATATTCTGATATATTCCCGCAGCTAGGAAGAGCACGAGCAACATCTCAGAGTGGTCCTTAAGACTCTGAAGGATAGTCAGCTATATGCGAAGTTCTTGAAGTGTGAGTTCTGGTTGAGTTCAATTGCATTCCTGGGTCAGGCCGTATCAACAGAGGGTATTCAGGTTGACCTAAAGAAGATTGAGGCCGTCAAGTACTGGCCTAGACCAACATCAACTACAGAGATTCAGAGTTTCTTGGGATTGGCAGGTTACTATCATCGGTTCGTGGAGGGATTCTCATCTATCGTAGCCCCAATGACCAGGTTGATCCAGAAGGGTTCCCAATTCAGGTGGTCGAACGAGTGTGAGACGAGCTTTCAGAGGCTCAAGATAGCTCTGACTACAGCACCGGTGTTAGTATTGCCCACAGGTTCAGGGCCTTACACAGTCTATTGTGATGCTTCCCATATTGGGCTTGGTGTAGTGTTAATGCAGGATGGCAAGGTCATTGCCTATGTTTCGAGGCAGTTGAAGGTTCATGAGAAGAACTATCTAGTGCATGATTTAGAGTTGGCAGCCATTGTTCACGCATTGAAGATTTGGGGGCACTATCTGTATGGTGTGGCGTGTGAGGTGTTCACGGATCATAAGAGTCTTCAGTATTTGTTCAAGCAAAAGGAGTTGAATTTGAGGCAAAGGAGGTAGTTGGAGTTGTTGAAAGATTATGACATCACTATCTTATATCACCCGGGAAAGGTCAATGTGGTGGCCGATGCCTTAAGTAGAAAGTCAGCCAGTATGGGTAGTCTTGCTTATATTCCAGTCGGTGAGAGGCCGCTTGTTTTGGATGTTCAGGCTTTGGCCAATCGATTTGTGAGGTTGGATATTTTTGAGCCTAGTCGAGTATTAGCTTGCACGGTCGCTCGTTCTTCGTTATTGGAGCGTATCTGTGATCGGTAATTTGATGATCCCCATTTGTGTGTCCTTAGAGACACGGTGCAGCGTGGAGGTGCCAAGCATGTTACCTTAGATGCTGATAGAGTTTTGAGATTGTAGGGTCGAGTTTGTGTGCCTACTGTAGATAGGCTTCAGGAGTTGATTTTAGAGGAGGCCCATAGTTCCCGGTACTCTATTCATCCGGGCGCCGCGAAGATGTATCAGGATTTGCAACAATATTATTGGTGGCGTAGAATGAAGAAGGATAATGTGGCATATGTGGCATAATGTTTGAATTGTCAGCAGGTTAAGTACGAGCATCAGAGGCCTGGTGGTTTATATTAGAGGATTGAGCTTCCCGAGTGGAAGTGGGAGCGAATCACTATGGACTTTGTTACTGGATTTCCGCTGACTCGGAAGAGGTTCGACGCAGTTTGGGTCATTGTTGATAGGTTGACCAAGTCAGCGCATTTTATTCATGTGGCAGTATCATATTCATCCGAGAGGTTAGCTAAGATCTATATTCGGGAGATTATTCGCCTTCATGGTGTGCCGGTATCTATCATTTCGGACCGAGGTACGCAGTTCACCTTGCATTTCTGGAGAGCATTCAGCGAAAGTTGGGCACCTAGGTTGAGTTGAGTACGGTATTTCATCCTCAGACGGACGAGCAGTCCGAGCGGACTATTCAGATATTAGAGGATATGCTCCGAGCTTGTGTTATTGACTTTGGAGGTTCATGGTATCAGTTCCTGCCTTTAACAGAGTTTTCCTACAACAACAGCTACCAGTCGAGTATCCAGATGGCTCCTTATGAGGCTTTATATGGTAGGCAGTGTCGATCTACGATTGGATGGTTTGAGCCGGGATAGGCTCGATTGTTGGGTACGGATCTGGTTCAAGAGGCCATGGACAAGGTCAGGATCCTCCAAGATAGGCTTCGTACAGCCCAGTCCAGGCAAAAGAGCTATGCAGATCATAAGGTTCGAGATATGGCTTTTATGGTTGGTGAGCTGGTATTTGCTCTGAGTGTCGCCTATGAAGGGCGTGATGAGATTTGTGAAGAAGGGCAAGCTTAGCCTTAGGTTCATTGGTCCGTTTGAGATTCTTGATCGAGTGGGGGATGTGGCTTATAGACTTGCATTGCCGCCGAGCTTATCAGCCGTGCATCCAGTGTTCCATGTGTCCATGCTTCGTAAGTATCACGACGATCCATCCCACGTGTTAGATTTCAGCACTGTCCAGTTGGACAATGACTTGTCCTATGAGGAAGAGCCGGTAGTTATTCTAGACCGGTAGGTTCGTTAGTTGAGATCCAAGAGTTTCCCTTCTGTTCGTGTTCAGTGGAGAGATCAGCCTCCTGAGGCATCAACCTAGGAGTCCGAGTCCGATATGCGGAGCCGTTATCCTCATCTATTCCCCGACTCAGGTACTTCCTTCTTCTGTCCGTTCGAGGACGAACGATTGTTTTAGAAGTGGAAAATGTGACGACCCAAAGGGTCATCACCTATTTTCTTATCCATTCTATGCTTTTTAGGCCTTGAAAATCTCATTTAGATTCGCCTCGATTTGCGTGCACAGTCCGGGCGCGTAGCTGGAAAGCTTAAATATGAAATTCTATAAAAAATGCTAAGTTTTGATGTTAAAATAAATAAATTTGACTTCGGCCAACATTTTGGGTAAACGGACCCAGACCCATGATTTGATGGTCTCGGAGGGTCCGTAGAAAAATATAGGACTCGGGCGTATGCCCGAAATCGAATTCCGAGGTCCCAAGCCCGAGAAATGATTTTTTTTGTAAAATTATTTTCTGAAAATGTTTAAGGAATTTTGAAATGAAATTTGATTAGAACGTGTTGGTATCGGGCCTGTATTTTGGTTTTGGCGCCCGGTACAGGTCTTATATATGATTTAAGATGTTTCTATAAAGTTTGGTTAAAATCGGACGTCGTTTGACGTGTTTCGGACTTGAAATCCTAAATTTGAAACTTGATGAAGTTTTTGAAAAAAAACTCTTGATTTTGAGGTTTGATTCATTGTTTTTGAGGTTAGTTTGGCGATTTGATCGCACGGATAAGTTCGTATGATGTTGTTGAGTTAGTGCGTGTGTTTGGTTAGGATCCCCGAGGGCTCGGGTGTGATTCGGAAGGTTTCGGACTTGGAAAATGTTGCAGGTTTTTTCAGCTATTGGGTTTCTGATGCTTCCTTCTTCGCGTTCGCAGGGGTACCCACGCGAACGCGATGAGTAAAGTTCGACGAAGGTAAATCCTTCTATGTGAACGCGTAGCCCAGGACGCGAACACGAGGCAATGGGGGTTTATACCTTCGCGAACGCGGACCTGGCCACGCGAACGCGAAGGCCAAGTGGCCTGGGCAGGGGGTGGGGCAATTACCCTACGCGAACGCAATCGGTTGGACGCGAAACCGAGGGCTCGAGGGGATGTTTCTCTGCGAACACGATCCCGTTCACGCGAACGCGAAGGCTTATCCAACCTGACCCATCGCGAACGCGAAGGGTCTATCGCGAACGCGAAGGGCATTTTCGCCCAGTGATTTAAAAGACCAAAAACAGAACACTTACGGGATTTCAAAACATTTTGATGAACCCTTTCTTCTCCAAAGCTCCTAGGTGATTTTTGAAGCATTTCTTCACCAAAGTTTCTTGGGTAAGCATTGTTTAACTCGTTTTCTCCATTTTCCATCAGCATTTATTGAAATTCTAGGCCTAAAATATGTAATTAAGGGTAGAAATTAGGGAATTGGGTAGAGTTAGGGCTTTTGATTTTTCTTGATTTAGACCTCGTTTTGAGGTCGAATTTGAAAATAAATTATATATTCGGGCTCGTGGGTGAATGTGTGATTTGATTTTGGTCCGAGCCTCATATTTTGACCAAGCGGGCCCGAGGTCGATTTTTGAAATTTTGGGAAGAATGCTTGGAAAGCTATAATTATGCATTGGGTTCGCATTGTTTAGCATTTATTGATGTATTGAAGTCACTATGGTATAGATACAATCGATTTGGAGCCAAATTTGAGAGGAAAAGTGGTAATTGAGGATTGATTTGACCGTGGAAGTTTGAGGTAAGTGTTTGGTCTAACCTTAACTTGAGGGATTAGGAGTTGAGTCTTGTTTGCTACGTGCTAATTGTCGAGTACGACGTATAGGCATGGTGACGAGTATCTATACGTTGGTGTCTAGCATGACCGTGAGTCTTTAAATTGTGGATATTCTGATTTTTGTTGTATCTTTTATGCCTAGATGATGATTTCTATATGTTCTAAAAAGGATGTGAAAGAAATTGTGATCTTTGAACTTTGAGGAGCATTGGCTCGAGTTATAATACGAATTGTGAAAGTACATGAGATAATTGAACCCTTTGGAGCATTGACTCAAGTGGTAAAGTGAGTTATAAAGTAATAAGTGAAAGAAAGAGAAAGAGTTATTGAATTGTTCCCTTGCCGGGATGTTTGTTGCTTTGTTGATTATCTCCCTTGGCGGGATATTGAGATTTATTGATATTGTTCCCTTGCTGGGATTTAGCTGTTTAATTGTATTCCCTTGTCGAGATTTCTATAATTATTTGTTTACTCCCTTGCCCCTTGTTTGTGATTGTTGTTTGGGTGAGGAAGAGCGATAAAGCACGAAGGGTGATGCCGTGCATTGTTTGCTATTGTGAGGAAAGAGTGTAAAGCATAAAGGGTGATGCTGTGCCGTACGATATACCATTCCGTAATAATATTTATTGATTATATGGTGAGGAAAGAGTGTAAAGCACGAAGGGTGATGCCGTGCCGTACGATGTACCATTCCGTGCCGATTTTATTGATTATATGGTGAGGAAAGAGAGTAAAAGCACGAAGGGTGATGCCGTGCATTTGTTGACTTCTGATTCTTTGTTGATATCCTAGTTATGTTGTTTCTTTTATTACTTGTTGTTATTTGATTTACTTCGAGATTATAGATTCCTTTACCCTATTTGCCATGTGATTGTTGTTTGGGTGAGGAAGAGCGTAAAACACGAAGGGTGATGCCGTGTATTTTTTTTGGTGAGAACGAGAGTAAAAGCACGAAGGGTGATGCCATGCAAATTGTTGATTTCTGTTTCCTTGTTGATATTCTAGTTATGTTGATTCTTTTCTTACTTGATGCCTTTCCATTCAGAACCATTATCTCCCCCACAACATGTTTCTCCCTCCCTCATTGACTGGTTATTTCTGTATCTCTTTTCCGCTATATATATATATATATATATATATATATATATATATATATATATATATGTATATATATGAACTACACAGGTTTATTTGGAGTCTGGTCCTAGCCTCGTCACTACTTCGCCGAGGTTAGGCTAGACACTTACCAGCACATGGGGTCGGTTATGCTGATACTACACTCTGTGCTCTTTTGCACAGATCCAGGTATCGGGCAGCAGTAGTAGCGCGGGAGCCAGCCTTCAGTCCACCGAGACACCGAGGTAGCCTTGCAAGCGTCCGCAGGCCCGATGTCTCCTCTATCTTATATTTTATTCTGTTATCTCATGTATTCGAGACAAACAGTGTTATATTTCTTTCAAACGGTTGTATTTAGTACTCTTAGTAGTTCGTGAGTGATGTGACACCAGTTCTTGGGTAGAGACACATGTTGATTTCCGCATTGTTGTTCAGCCTATTTAATTTAGGTCTTTCGCTTATTTATTTATTTAATTTCGCTGTTTTCATGCTATCACTGATAATTGTTAAAGGAAGTAATTTGTTAATGAAGTAAGCAGTTAAGGATTGACTTGCCTAGCTCACATTAGTAGGCGCCAACACTACTCCGGAGAATGGAAAATACGGGTCGTGACATTAAAAAAGATCTAACACAAAGTAATCTTGAGCAAACAAATTGCTAAAGTCCACAACGTCAAAACGTAGCTGCTCACATTGTTGAGGAGAGGTGATTGCTTCATTAATATTTGGGGAGATAATAGAATTTGCCAAATATGAGGCTCCACAACTACCTTCTCATGTCCTGATCCTTACTCCACTACTTCATGACTGGGTCCCTCCCTCACGATAATGTTTCATGCGCCTAGTCGCAATTATAGTAACCTATACCTCCCAATGCAATAATGACAAACACAAGCATACAATGACATACTTATATTCCTTTGTTTTAATTGCTTTTGCCGTCTCTGATTCTTCTAAATTATGAAAGCTAATTACTCCCTTACCATTAATTAGGTGTTATATAGAGGAGTGGGGATTTGTTTGGTCATGAAGAATTAAGAAGCCGTTTCTGATTGCTCATTATTTAATTCCTTAATACAAACTTTTGAGCTTTCTAATATAATTTAAATTTCAAAGAAAATAATGAGAGAAAAGAAGCAAAAAAAAAAGGAGAAAAAAGATAAATGTGATTTTTGGCCTAAGACAAGTGTCAAGTCACTTTTTTCGTTCCCACCTTTATATATATATATATATATATTGGAATATATACTATTAATCATGTGTTGAATTATAGAATAATTATTTATTTAATTTTAATAAAGATTTAAATATGTATTCGCATGTATCCTTTAATTATATAGTAGATAATTTAATATATAGAGTTTAACTTATACACTAACACTTTGTTTGAATGGTTGTTATTCATCGTATTGTATTGTATTGTTATCCCAAAACAATGTTTGTTTTGATTGTTTATTTAAAATTGATTGTATTGTATTGTTAAATTCATTGTTTCGTAGCAATAAAAAAGCTCATTTTAAATAACCGATTTATTGTGGTGGGATTATTTTCTATTTTTTTTCCAATTATGCCCTTACTTATTACTCTATAATTCTATTTTACTCTTTACCTTTTTAAAAAAAATCCAAATCTCCAACCTATTGACCTACTTTATCTTCGTCCATCTTTTCCAGGATTAGTCTGTGCCGTTCTTTTCATCTAAATCTCCATTTGTTTCTTTGTCTCTTTCCATCGTTCTATGATTATTTTTTTGCTAATGATAGTTAACCTTTTTCTTCATGTTTTTGCTCCTGTTTCCAAGCTACATAATTGATGATAAATTAATAGAACGATGTCTTCTTAAATTATTTTATGCATAATTCTTGATAAATTTAATATTTAAAATAATTGAAGGTATTTTAGAAAATGTATTAGTTATAAACAGTCAAATCAAACAACAAAAATATTATTTAACAACAATAAACGATATAATATATTCAAACGTTGTAACCATAAAATGATACAATACAATACGATATAGTACAATACAATACATTATAAAAACGATGGGTAACAATGATCCAAACATAATATAAAGATTAAATTATCGGTTCTTATAAGTTATAAATATTATGTTCACAATCTAATGATAAAATTGGACAAACAACCAAAATAATTATATTACAAGATTAAATATAATTTATTTTGATTATGAAAATGATATATTTTGACTTCTTGTGCTAGTGCATCTTGTATATATTGAAGGGACAAGTAGAGATCAGTATCTTATATTGATCGAATAAAATAAAAACTCTAGTCTATTAAATATACTTATACTCTTAATCATGATATAATAATTATTATTATTATTGTTTTGAGTGTATTTATTAGTTTGATTTATTAAAGGACAAGATTATTTTATTGGTCAATATTGTCACACCTCCTTTTTACCTACACCCTCGTGAAGGGACATAACGAGAGTTTTTTCAATTAAAGGGCAATCGAAACAGGATTTATTATTTAATTCAGAGTCGCCACTTGGGAGATTTATGGTGTCCCAAGTCACCGGTTGAATCCCGAATCGAGGAAAAGATTAACTCTGTATTACAGTCCGCGAACCAGAAATCCGGATAAGGAATTCTGTTAACCCGGGAGAAGGTGTTAGGCATTCCCGAGTTCCGTGGTTCTAGCACGGTCGCTCAACTGTCATATTCGGCTTATTTATCTGATTTTAATTCATATTGAACCTATGCGCAAATTTAAACTTTTTACCACTTTTATTATTGTTATTTTTTTTCAACGAGAATTGCAACGCCGTGAAAACGCATCTCGAACCACGTCACATCAATGCACCCGTGGTTGTTAACACATCTCAACTCCGTTGAGATTTGGATTTGGGTCACATAAGTGTGCACCCGAGTTTAAGAAAGTAAATTATTAAAGGCGCTCCTAAAGCGACTAGCGTATTATTATTTTGGGTAAGGCCGTGAAATTTTGCTATACGGCCCACCCCGAAGTCTAAGTAATTTTATCAACACGTATAGAGGGCCCCGCAGCTTGTATATTTTTGTTTGTCGAGGCTCTTCTCACTCATTATTAGGTCCATCCTAAAGTGAACTAAGATTTTCTAATTAATTTGTCTCTAAAAATAAGGAAAAATCTTAATCAATTTTGTCAAGGGCCTAAAACAATAATTGTAAACCAAATATGTCTCAGGGCTCAAGGATAAGCCCGAAAAATGTGAATTGGCACAACCAAAAGCCGGCTCAACGTAGTCTTTGGCCCAGGCCCATGCGAGTATACAAATAAGGTAAAACCCGGGCCATTCGTTAAAGCGCTAAAGCTCAGATGGCCTGGAATTAGGCTGACCACTAGACCGATGCAGCTTCCGTTGAATCAAATCAAGTACCCATCGAAATTACTGCGTCCTTTTACTCAAATGAACAGAACATGGTTTGAAGGTTAGATTATTTTAACTACTGGTCCGTTTTTACTAAAGGTGAAAGAGCAAATTAAGAGGTAGCTTTGAGTTCGACAACAAGATTGCATATCAAGCCTTCAAGGATTAGACTATTGGTCATACACTTCTACCAACGCTAGTTAACACCTATATATTAAGAACTAATCTGCATGATATGAGTTACTGCAATACAATACATGCTCAACTGGACATCAAACTCGATTTCAAATCCAACTGTTTCCGACTTTTCGTTTTAAACATAAAAGAACACTAAACTACACATACACCCATTGTACTGAATTGCAATTAGATAGTCACGAATTTGAATTGGTTCGAAGCAGTTCAAAGGCAGTTTATTACAAGCTGTAGATTCAGCCATTCCAAATTACTTAAACAAACAATCCTAATTACAATTCAAACCATTACATTCAATTAGAAGGAAGATATAGTAGCTACTGAAGTTTTCCAATGAAATTAGGTTTCCATTTCATTTTATTTCAGTCAAACTCTACATAATGTGGAGATTCAACATGTACCTGGATTGGAAAACAGGACAAGAAGAATGAGAAGTCAGCAGCAGGTAAGCAGCAGACAATACAGCAGCAATGGGATTCAGAACAGCTCCAAAAACCAGTTTTAAAACCAGAATAACACTCAACCACAACCCAGAATGAGTTTGTCAACCAACAACAATACAACACCCAAAACAGAACAAACTGAGCTCGGATAAGTTCAGAAACAGAATCAATAGACTGCCAAATAGATTCAACAATCAAAAAGGGCAAGAACCAGTGCTTGGAATCTAAATTCTGCCTAGAACTCAATGGAACAATATCCTTTCTCTTAAACTCTCTCTTTGAACTGATTCAAGACTCAAAAATGTTCTCTCAGATTGACTTTTCCTCTCTCCGGGTCTCTCCTCTAATTTTCAGAATATCCTTTAATGTCTCTACTGATCTCTATATTTATACCGAAACCTTAAACCCTTTCCAGCCCCTCTCCTTTTTCTTTTCCAGTTGTAAAAGAAAACCTTTTATTATTACCCCTACTCCTTTTTACTTTCCAGCTTTAAATATTCTTCTACTATGTGAACATTTTTAACTTTTCATTATTACTTACTGTTTCTGATTTCCAATTTAGTAAAAAGCATTCAACAGATTATTATTCTCATAACCCATTAGAGCCCTACTTATTACTTAGTGGCCCTCCCTATTAATAAACTAAAGCATTAGTTTAAAGGTAAATCAGGACCCTATTGGACAGACTACCCAGTTAAACCCATTTTCAAACCTTTGAACTCCCAAATTACCCCCTGAAAACTCCTATGATTTACCCTAGAATCTCCTATTGTAAACCCTTTAATCTATATTACATCTTTCAACTATAACCAATTCAATTCGAATTCAAATAACCGTTCGAACTAGAATTTAAATCAGATCAAATGGCATCAACATAAGAACAATGATTCAGAACGAACTCCTATTGAACTGTCAAGGTTACGGATACATAGAAATCAACTAACACAATCCTAAATTGAATCCATACAGGAACAAATAAATCATTGTAACTACACTGAATTCATATGCGACAAAATGATAGACAACACAGATGAAACAGCTTGAACCAAATAATAGCACCAAACCATTACAGGAGTAATCATGGCTTTATACCAGGCCTTATTGACACTGACTTTTACAACCAAACTAACGGACAAACATACTCAATCAATTCAGCATATGCCAACCAACCATATGAGAAAAACTGGACCAGAAAAAGGTCCGAAAGAGAAGAGAGAAATAAATTAAAAGATGATGAAATACCATGAAGCTTAAGCAGATAAATAACAACAAAAATAGAAAAGAAAAAGAAGAAAAATACCTCAAAATTACAGGCTAACTCCGAACAGTTCCCATTCTAGACTTCGACTCGAACTTTTGAGGTCCAAACGGACCTTAATCGAGTGTTCTCGACTGAAAACACTCGACTAAAGTCGATTAAGAACCTCAAATTTCCCCTTTACTCGGACAGGTTCCAGGTTTTAACTCTCTAAGGTTCTTCAATTAATTTGAAACTCGACCAGTTCTAGCAAGATTCGAGCCAGACCAAGGGCGTTTTAGGCACGAGGGAGGTCAGGTGGATAGCTGGTGTGAGTTTAGGGTTCATTAGATGAACTAGGGTTTTGGGTCCTGAGCTTCGATCGAAGATTCGAAAAAGTCGGGGATGATTCGAGGACAACGGAGTGGGGATTCAGGTTGAGGGTGGTTAGGAGGCTCAGGGGTGTTAATTTGAGGGTCACCGGAGAAGGCGAGGTTTTAGGTTGATTTTGTGATTGAAGATTCGAGAAGTTGTGGCGTGATTCGAAGTTAATAGAGTATGGAATCGTGTTGAGGGAGGTTAGGAGGTTCAGGGGTGTTATTTGGATGGCCGGCGGCGTCGTTGCCACCGGGTTTCAGGCGAAGGAGTGGGCTGGCGACTCTATGGTTTCGAGAGGTCGCTTGGTCTGTGGTTTGGGAGACGAAGAAGAGGGGTCGGGAAATGAGGGGGGTAAGGGGTTTAGGAGTTTGGTATATTGAGATGGTGAGATTAATGTGGTCCGTTGGATCAATGAAGATTGACGGCCTGGATCAATTCCCTTAATGGGAACGACGTCGTTTGGTTTTAGTAGGGGATGGGGCGGGTATAGGAACAGGTAAGGGAAATATTTTTGGACCGTTGATCAATTTAAATCAACGGCCCTGATTAGGGCTTCCCCAAAATGATGCCGTTTGGGGTGTCTTTGAGATGGACTGGACCAGGGTCGTTTGGGCCTGTTTGAACGGGCAAAACAGGGTAGGTCTAGGCCCAATCCGATTGTTTTTCTTTTTCTTGTTTTATTTGTTTCTTTTTCTTCTTAAACTAATTTTCCAAATTAAAAACCAAAATCCTACATTGATTTATAAATCAAATTAAATTATAAAAATGCTAATTAATTATCACACATAATTGACTAACAAATGGGAAAACAAAATCGCACAATCGGACATCAAATGCTAAAAATTCACAGTACATCATTTTTGTGATTTTCGTTCTCGCAAAGCCAAAATTGTTTTAATTAATTCCTAATTGTAACATTAAATCCTAAATGCACAGGCAACATATATTTTTGTATTTTTCATTAATTAAAATAGAATAAACATTGACAGACAAAAATGCGAATAATTATCCAAAAATGCCACGCAAATCCTCAAAATTGCACACAAAGGAAAATTATTTTATCTTGAATTTTTGGGAGTTGTTCTCGTAGGGCAAAAATCACGTGCTCACAGCTGCCCCTCTTTGTCCGAAAACACGAAGAGTTTTCGTGCAAAGATAAAGTGAGCGGATACGAGCGATTTTTGCCCGTTCGGCTACTCCGTGCGAAGCATTTTTGAAAGATTAGACCGAACCTCTACTTCAAAGGTTTCCTACATATCCCTGGCTAAAAGAGAATTAGGTCAATGTAGTTCGGGAAGTTTTGGTAGCTGGTACTACCATGGAGCTGTTATTTTGCTGTTACTGCTGTTGCTGCTGATATTACCGCTTACTGACCTCCTTATTACACCTTGATGAAAGATAAAGAAGTTATACTAAGCTATGATCTATGAATTACAAAGATTTATTCTCAAACTTGGTCATGTGACTGTTGCTGCCTTGTTGCCTTGTGTTTCCTCTGGTATTTCTTTACTTATGATTTGACTTGTATTCTCCCTTGATTGCCGATCTCGAACTGCTTATTTCCTTCTTGTGAGCTTCGCATTATTTTTCCTTCGAATCTTGAACTGCCTTCCTCTGCTGGGGATTTTTGTTGTTTCCCGCTGGGGATTTTTGTTGTATTCCTCTGCTTTACTGACTTCAACAACAATTACTTCTTAAAATATAACACCTCCATTCTCCAGGCGGGCTCCTGACTTCAATAACTTCTTAAAGATAACACCTCTATTCTCTAGGCGGGCTCCTGACTTCAACCACTTCCTAAGAATATAACACCTCTATTCTCCAGGCGGGCTCCTGACTTCAACCACTTCCTAAAAATATAACACCTCTATTCTCCAGGTGGGCTCCTGACTTCAACAACTTCTTAAAAATATAACACCTTTATTTTCCAGGCGGGCTCCTGACTTCAGCTACTTCTTAAAAATATAATACCTCCATTCTCCAGGTGGGCTCCTGATTTTAATAAACAATTTAAAGATAACAAACCCCATTCTCCAGGCGGGCTCCTGACTCCAACAACAACTTAAAAATAATTCAGCCTCCATTCTCCAGGCGGGCTCCTGACTTCATCGGCAACTTTGAAAGTAAATCAGCCTCCATTCTCCAGGCGGGCTCCTGACTCCAACAACAATTTTGAAAGTAAATCAGCCTCCATTCTCCAGGCGGGCTCCTGACTCCAACAACAACTTAAAGATAATTTAGCCTCCATTCTCCAGGTGGGCTCATGACTTCATCGGCAACTTTGAAAGTAAATCAACCTCCATTCTCCAGGCGGGCTCCTAACTCCAACAACAATTTTGAAAGTAAATCAGCCTCCATTCTCCAGGCGGGCTCCTGACTCCAACAGCAATTTTGAAAGTAAATCAGCCTCCATTCTCCAGGCGGGCTCTTGACTCCAACAACAACTTAAAAATAATTCAGCCTCCATTCTCCAGGCGGGCTCCTGACTTCATCAGCAACTTTTGAAAATAAATCAGCCTCCATTCTCCAGGCGGGCTCCTGACTCCAACAACAATTTTGAAAGTAAATCAGCCTCCATTCTCCAGGCGGGCTCCTGACTCCAACAACAACTTAAAAATAATTTAGCCTCCATTATCCAGGCGGGCTCCTGACTTCATCGGCAACTTTGAAAGTAAATCAACCTCCATTCTCCAGGCGGGCTCCTGACTCCAACAACAATTTTGAAAGTAAATCAGCCCCATTCTCCAGGCGGGCTCCTGACTCCAACAGCAATTTTGAAAGTAAATCAGCCTCCATTCTCCAGGCGGGCTCCTGACTCCAACAACAACTTAAAAATAATTCAGTCTCCATTCTCCAGGCGGGCTCCTGACTTCATCAGCAACTTTTGAAAATAAATCAGCCTCCATTCTCCAGGCGGGCTCCTGACTCCAACAACAATTTTGAAAATAAATCAGCCTCCATTCTCCAGGCGGGCTCCTGACTTCAACTACAGCTCGAAATGTAGTACCTCCATTCTCCAGGCGGGCTCCTGACTTCACTACTTCCCAAAACATAATACCTCCATTCTACAGGCGGGCTCCTGACTTCGACTTGAAATTGTAACAACCTCCGTTCTACAGGAGGGCTCCTGACTTTAACTACAACTCAAAATGTAATACCTCCATTCTCCAGGCGGGCTCCTGACTTCAACTACAACTTGAGAATATAACAACCTCTATTTTCCAGGCGGGTTCCTGACTTCAATAAACAATTTAAAGATAATACCTCTATTCTCCAGGCGGGCTCCTGACTTCAATAAACTTTAAAATGTAACACCTCCGTTCTTCAGGTGGGCTCCTGACTTCAATAAACTTTAAAATATAACACCTCCATTCTCCAGGCGGGCTCCTGACTTCAACTATTCTCCAGGCGGGTTGCTGACTTCAATTTCTTCTTAAACAATGCGTTTTATTGTTGTTGTTCCTTCCTGCCTCCAGAACCATTTTCCTTCTAACTTGAATCATCCCCTTTCAGAACTGTTTCCCTCAAAACTGGTGTTTTATTCCTCTGAAAATTGCTGGGGATAACACCGATATTTTATTCACAAATATATTATTTTCCTTCTTCAAAGACTACTTCCTTTAAAGCTGGTGCTTTCACTTCTCTGAAACCTGCCGGGGATAACACTGCTGGGGAATTATCTTCCTTCTTTAAGACTAGTTACTTTCCTCTTTTTAACAATGGTGGGGATGATACTGATTCAAAGACCACTACCCTTAAAACTTGGGTTATCTTTCTTCTTCCAAGATTGCTTTCTTTAAAACTTGTATTGCCTTCTCCCGTAAACTGCTGGGGATTCCACTTCCTTCAAAACTTGTGTTATCTTCCATCTTCCCCAAGTGGCTATCTGAATTCAAGAAAATTTTCGCAATGAGAGAAAATTTTCTACCCCAGTTTGATAATCTTCTTTGTGGCCATTTCTTCCCGCTGTCAATAACATTTCCTTTCCCTGCTTCAAATCAAAGAAAAATTTGTTAGTTTAAAACGTAGTGAGTGGTCGTGCCACTCCTGCTGGGGATGGTTTCTCCCTTCTTCCTTTCCCTGCTTTGCGCTTTATTACAAAACTTGCTGGGGATGATATTATTTGCTGGGAATGATATTCTTGCCGGGGATGGTTTTTCTTTTCTCTTCCTTCCCCGCTCTGTGTTGTCCGACCATCGCGGAACTTGGTCGATAATCTGTCGGAGTTGTTCCTACATCTCGCAAATCTGCTGGGGATCCTCTTAGAATTTGATCCATAACTTTTCAATTGTTTGTTTTTTCTATTTTTCTCCAACTTCTCCTGGAAATTCGGTCCTCTTGGAATCTAGACCCATTCATCATTTGGTCTTGCGACAAACTTCTTTTCGCTTTGTCGCCTTATCTTTGGCCCGTACTATCCACATTGTGTTTTTGCACCATCTTGGCAACTGGTAATAAGCTCTGAAAAATCCTTTTCAAAAGCAAACTGCTGGGGAGATAAAGTCTTTAGACCAAGAAATGAAAAAGTGATGATTTAAAAAGAGAGAAAAAGAATAAATCTTTCTGAACAAATGCTGGGGAAAAGGAAAGAAAAGAACTTATCTAAATGATATAACCGATCTCAACGATCATGTCGTGCATTCCGGATTAATCAACCCAGTCCACTTGTATCAATCAACCTTTCGGATGGCCTCATCTTGCTGGGGATAAACATGCACTCAACTCTTTGCCAAATGCGGATCCTTTCCGCCAATCTTGTCTTGTCGCCTCATAGTGCCCTTCAAGGGGTTTTCACTACTAAGACTCTCTCATTTCTCTCAACTCCCATCGCCTTATGGTGCCCGTGAAGGTTTTCACCGATAAGACTCTCTCGTTTTATTTCTCTCAACTTACGTCGCCTTATGGTGCCTGTGGAGGTTTTCACCGATAAGACTCTCTCATTTTATTTTATTTTTTCCAGATGGGGATCGGAGTGTTACCGATATGACTCTCTCTGCTAGGGATTCTTTCGGCTTCCAATTCATTTCCAGCTTATGAACCTCCTCTCTGCTGGGGATCAGAGTGTTATTCCCGACTTCCGTTTTCATGACTTGGCACTTCTCGGATACTGATCAGGAGGTCTTTTTCGGACATCAATATGGGTTTTTGTGTATGGCTAAAATAAAAAGGGTAAAAGGTTCAAAATAATTTTGATGGGTAAACATTACAACTCTTGGAATCAACTTTCTTTCCCAAAATTATAAACACAACTTCTGCCCCAGTTTTCTTGCTTGGGGATTTTTTTATTTTTTGTTACACTATGACCGAGCCGTGAGGTGCCTACGTATCCTCTTTGAGGAATCAGGTCAAACGTAGTTCCCAGTTCCTTTGTTTTTCTTGTGACTTTTCTTTTTGTTTTTATTATCATTATTTTTCTCTTCTCTTTTTCTTTCATTTTCATTACTGATTCCAAAAGAGGGGTATGAAAGAATAAATAAGGCTCAAAGGGGGAAGCAAAGGTTAAAGTGTTTGGATAGAAGAAAGAATTGCCTCCGTCATTTCATTCTCCGATAAATGCCAAGTACAAACAAACAACAATTACAATCAAAAGAAATCATACATAATATCTCTTAACTGCGTCCAAATTGATAGCCATGTCGACGCATTTCCCTTCGATATCTGTTAAACATAAAGCGCCATTGGACAACACTCTGGTTACAATGAATGGCCCTTGCCAATTCAGGGCGAACTTGCCTTTTGCTTCGGCCTGATGTGGGAGGATGTGTTTCAGCACTTGCTGACCCACTTCAAACTTCCGGGGACACACCTTTTTGTTGTATGCTCTTGCCATCCTCTTCTGATACAACTGGCCATGACATACTGTTGCCAATCTCTTTTCATTAATCAGACTCAAGTGCTCCAATCGGGCTTTGACCCATTCATCATCATCAATCCCAGCCTCAGCGACAATCCGAAGGGATGGAATTTCAACTTCTGCCGGTATCACTGCTTCAGTTCCGTATACCAACAAATAAGGAGTTGCACCTACTGAAGTACGAACAGTAGTGCGATAACCCAACAGTGCAAATGGTAATTTTTTATGCCATTGCCTCGAACCTTCTACCATCTTCCGAAGTATCTTCTTTATGTTTTTATTGGCTGCCTCAACTGCTCCATTCGCCTTGGGACGATATGGTGTGGAATTACGGTGTGTAATCTTAAACTGTTGACACACTTCTTTCATCAAACCGCTATTAAGATTAGCACCATTATCCGTGATGATCACTTTTGGGATCTCAAATCTACAGATGATATGGGAATGAACAAAATCTACCACTGCCTTCTTGGGTACCGACTTGAAAGTTTTAGCTTCAACCCACTTAGTGAAACAATCGATGGTCACCAAAATGAACCTATGACCGTTGGAAGCTGCTGGCTCAATTGGTCTAATGATATCCATGCCCCAAGCGACAAATGGCCATGGTGCTGACATTGTGTACAATTCTGTCGGCGGAGAATGAATTACATCTCCATGTATCTGACACTGATGACATTTCCGCACGAAACTGATACAATCACGCTCCATAGTAAACCAATAGTACCTTGCTCGAAGAATCTTCTTCGCCAATACATATCCGCTTATATGTGGCCCACAAACTCTAGCATGTACCTCTGTCATAACTGTCGTGGCTTGACTAGCATCTATACATCTCAGCAATCCTAAATCTGGTGTTCTTTTGTACAAAACTCCTCCACTGAGGAAAAATCCATTTGCCAATCGCCGAATGGCTCTCTTTTGATCTTCGGTGGCCTGCTCAGAGTATATCCCCATCCTGAGGTATTTCTTGACATCATAAAACTATGGCTCGCCATCCATTTCTTCCTCTATCATGTTGCAATAAGCATGCTGATCATTAACCTGGATATGCAATGGGTCAACATGAATTTTATCTGGGTGGTGCAACATTGATGCTATGGTGGCCAAAGCATCGACAACCTCATTATGAACTCTTGGGATGTGTCTGAACTCTACTGATCGAAATCGCTTGCTCAGATCGTGCAAACATTATCGATATGGTATGAGCTTCAAATCTCTTGTTTCCCATTCACCTTGAATCTGATGCACCAGGAGGTCCGAGTCTCCCAAGACTAAAACGTCCTGGACATCCATGTCTGCAGCTAGCCGTAGACCCAAAATGCATGCTTCATACTCAGCCATGTTGTTGGTACAATAGAACCGTAGCTGAGCCGTAACAGGATAGTGATGTCCTATTTCCGAAATAAGTACCGCTCCTATTCCAACTCCCTTCGCATTTACGGCTCCATCGAAAAAAAAGCTTCCATCCTGGTTCCTTGGTTATTTCCAACTCATCTATATGCATCACTTCTTCATCAGGAAAATACGTCCTCAAGGGCTCGTATTCTTCATCAACAGGATTCTCAGCCAAGTGATCAGCCAATGCTTGGGCCTTCATGGCCGTCCTCGTCACATAGACGACGTCGAATTCTGTGAGTAATATTTGCCATTTCGCCAATCTCCCTGTAGGCATAGGCTTCTGGAAAATATACTTCAGTGGATCCAAGCGTGAAATGAGATCAGTAGTATATGATGACAAATAATGCTTTAATTTCTGGGCCACCCAAGTTAGGGCACAACATGTCTTCTCGAGTTGAGTGTACTTAAACTCATAGCCTGTAAACTTCTTGCTGAGATAATAGACGGCTTGCTCCTTCCTTCATGTAATGTCGTGTTGCCCTAGTATGCAGCCAAACGAATTCTCCAGGACCGTTAGATAAAGAATTAACGGTCTTCCCGGCTCAGGTGGAACCAACACAGGTGGATTTGACAAATATCCTTTGATTTGGTCAAATGTTTCCTGACATTCTGCCGTCCATTGTACCGCAGCATCTTTCTTCAGTAGCCGAAAAATAGGTTCACAAGTTGCTGTGAGTTGAGCAATAAACCTGCTGATATAATTCAACCTTCCCAACAGACTCATTACTTCTGTCTTGTTCTTCGGCGATGGCAACTCTTGGATGGATTTGATCTTTGATGGGTCCAACTCAATGCCTCGCCGACTGACGATGAATCCCAACAGCTTTCCAAATGGAACACCAAATGCACATTTGGCCGGGTTGAGCTTAATATCGTACCTTCAAAGTCTTTGGAAAAACTTCCTTATGTCTGCTATGTGGTCCTCCTGATGCTTGGATTTTATGATCACATCGTCCACGTATACCTCAATCTCTTTGTGTATTATGTCATGAAACACAGTAGTCATTGCTCTCATGTAAGTTGCCCCAACATTCTTCAAACCAAATGGCATTACCCGGTAGCAATAAGTCCCCCACGGCGTAGTGAAGGCCGTCTTTTCCGCATCTTCTTCATCTATCAGAATCTGATGATACCCAGCATAGCAATCCACAAAAGACCCGATCTCACGTCCGACACAATTATCGATCAAGATATGGATGTTGGGTAATGGAAAGTTGTCCTTGGGGCTTGCCCTGTTCAAATTACGGTAATCGACACACACTCTAATCTTCCCATCTTTCTTCGACACTGGCACCACATTAGCCAACCAATCAGGATATCGAGTGACCCGAATAACCTTTGCTTGCAACTGCTTGGTTACTTCCTCTTTAATCTTCACACTCATGTCTGTTTTGAACTTCCTTAATTTCTGCTTGACGGGAGGCCATGCTGGGTTAATGGGCAATTTGTGAACTACTAAATCCGTGCTTAGCCCCGGCATGTCATCGTACGACCATGCAAAAACATCTTTGAATTCAATGAGTGCTTTGATTAGTTCCTCCCTGATGTTCGGCTCAATGTGGATGCTTATTTTGGTTTGCATCCCCTAAATTGACAGCTTCAGTGTCATTCAAATTGGGCTTGGGTTTCTCTTCGAACTGGCTTAATTCTCTATTTATATCTTCAAAGGCTTCATCCTCATCGTATTCCGATTCATCATCATAATCGACCTCTTATATAATTAGTTCGAAATCAGATTGATTTTTTAGACTAGGTTGAAGATCCGTTGTGCATGACATATCATTAGAACCAGTATAAAGAGAACTGTTCAGAAAGAGAAAAGAAGAAAACAGAATTAAAACAAAATAAAGAGAGAAAACTTTCACTTTATTAAAATGCGGGATAACAGAGTTTCACTCTTTTGTCAAATACAAAAATAAAACAAAACTGGATTACAACCCTGGAATAATCCAAAAACAAGAAAGAAAATCCAGAGCCTACTACTAAGACTCCCTCCGGGTAGGAAGAAGAGTAGCTGTCCAATTGTTGATATTTGCCCTAGGCCCCACAAACTGTACATCTAACCTACTGGACCCTTCTCCAACTTCTATCATGTTGCCATCGGCGAACAGCCTTTCAAATCCCTCATTCAAATCTCCATCTGGCCCAATCAGTGGTCCGAGAACTTTCGGGACCGACAACTTTCTGATACCTGTTCTGACAAATGATCTGGATAGGTGCGGGATTGGCTTGGAAAGGACCCAGACTCTTTTCTTCAACTTGCGGGCCCGTCTCATATTCGCCGTTGTAGGCTTGAACCCCAACCCAAAGGTATCCAGATTTTTGGGCAAAGAAACCGGCTGAACAATACCCTAAAGATCAGTCCCTAAACCGTTGCCTGGCACAAACCTGTTCTTCAATATCTCTGAGGCTACCATGACAGTTGCAGCTGCTATTTTGGGAAATGGGATGCTTTCACCTTCGGGAACTTTGTCTACTAAAACTGTATCGAAAATCTGGTAAACCCACGGCCCCTTGTCATCGTCAGTCTCTATGAAGGGTACGATGACATCACTTACGGCACTTGTATTGTCTTCCCCATGTACTACAATCTCTTGCCTATCCCACTCGAATTTGACCATCTGATGTGATGTAGAGGGCACTGCTTTGGCGGTGTGGATCCAGGGTCGCCCCAACAAAAGATTATATGACACTGCCACGTCTAACACTTTAAACTCCATGGTGAACTCGACCGGACCAATTGTTAATTCAAGTATGATGTCACCCACTGTGTCTGTACCACCACCATCAAACCCTCGAACATAGATGTTGTTCTTGTGAATCCTGTCACCATCGACCTTCAGTTTGTTCAATGTGGCCAAAGGACAGATATTGGCACTGGACCCATTATCAATCAGTACTCGAGTGACTACCGAGTCTTCGCACTTCACGGTCAAATAAAGGGCTCTATTATGTTCTGTACCCTCCACGGGCAACTCGTCGTCTGAAAAAGTGACCCTGTTGACCTCGAAAATCTTGTTTGCTATTTTCTCCAGATGGTTCACAGAGATCTTATCCGGAACATGGGCTTCGTTTAGAATTTTCATCAATACCTGGCGATGCTCATCTGAATGGATCAACAACAATAACAATGAGATCTGTGCCGGGGTCTTCCTCAACTGCTCCACAATGGAGTAATCTTGAGCCTTCATTTTCTTTAAAAATTCTTCCGCCTCTTCCTCGGTAACTGGATTTTTTGTCGCTACTGGATTGGCCCTTCTTAACTCTGCGGGAGCAAAACACCTTCCCGAACGAGTTAACCCATGTGCCTCACATATTTCTTCCACAACTTCCTTCCCCTTATGCATTACCATTACCTGACTGTAGCTCCATGTCACAACTTTCTCGCTGATTATCGGCAACTGCATTACTAGCCTGATAACAACTGGTCCTATGCATGCGCCTTTCACGGCTACTGGCTTGCTTGATATCCCTTGCACCGTTACTTTGACTGGCTCTGGATTCTTGGCAACATCAGATGAACTCTTCCCTATCACCACCACTGGCTTGCCTTCTACCCTTTCCGACTGTACTACCGTTTTTTCACTGATCAACTTTTCTTTCGGACTGGCACAGATCATCATTACTGTTTGTGAGGGCTTCTTGAGCTTCCCTCCTTCGTGCACTAGTTCGATTATGTAGGCTTCATAGTGTGCCGGCAACGAGTTCTGATTGATGTTAGGTGCCTCTGGCTCCTCGACGTCGATCCTATTTGTGTCAATAAGATCTTATACGATAGTTTTCAACTTCCAACACTTCTCAGTATCATGCCCGGGAGCCCCCGAACAATATTCACAACTTACTGAGTGGTCCAGATTTTTGGGAAGGGGATTTGGCAATTTGGACTCCACAGGACTCAATAGGCCTAACTGCCTCAATTTATGGAACAGAGTAGTATAGGTTTCTCCCAGCGGAGTGAATGTTCTCTGCCTCTGCACCCTTTCATTCCTGAAAGTCTGATTCCCACGGAAACCTGGTCCCGAAGGATTCCTGTAGACCCTTGGTGGTGGATATGTGTTTTGTGGAGGTGGATATGTATTTTGTGGGGCCAGCGCACGCCATTGCGGGCGAGCCAGAGGCTGGGTGTAAGTTTGGGCGTGATGAACAGAGAAATGGGGCTCTTGTGGTGGGTAGTAGGGCTGTGGAGGGCCGTATGGAATGTGTGGGTAATTTGAGTGATGGGGTCTAGGTTGGTAGTGAGGGGGGGAGAACCTCTGGATCTGGATCAAGTACCTACCTCGACTGTTGCTACATCTTCCCTTTTCTTCTTTTCGAGCGCACCTCCTGTGCCGCTCTGGATGGCCTGAGTGGTTGCTTTAATCGCCGAATAACTCAGGATTTTTTGGACTTAAGTCCCTCTTCGATCATACCGCCCATTTTCACTACCTCGTTGAAAGATTTGCCAACTGACGTCACCAAGTTACCAAAGTAAGTTGGCTCTAGAGTCTGCAGAAAGTAGTCCACCATTTCCCCTTCCCTCATCGAAGGATGAACTCTGGCCGCCTGCTCTCTCCAACGAAATCCAAATTCCCTGAAGCGTTCCCCGGGCTTCTTCTCAAGTTTTAGCAATGTGAGACGGTCAGGGACGATCTCAAGGTTATACTGGAAGTGACCTGCAAACGCTTGTGCTAGATCGTCCCAAGTATACCACCTGCTAGGATCCTGCCTCGTGTACCATTCCAGCGCGGACCCGCTTAAACTTTGACCAAAATAGGCTATCATCAGCTCATCCTTTCTACCTGCCCCTCTCATCTTACTACAGAAACCTCGTAGATGTGCCATGGGATTACCATGTCCCTCATACAGATCAAACTTTGGCATCTTAAAACCTGCCGGCAATTGAACATCGGGGAAGGGACACAGAACTTTGTAGGCCACACTGACTTGGCTGCTCAATCCATGCATATTTCTGAAGGATTGCTCCAGCCTTTTCACTTTGCGAAGCACTTCATCCTGCTTCGGATTCTTAGCTGGCCTTTCAGTTTCCGCTGGGATCTCAAAGTGAGGGGTGTAAGTGTATGGCTCGGGTGCTTTGAAGGTGAGTTAGGGAGGATAGTATTGGTTGTCGTGAACCTGAAACACTAGTTCACTGGATGATCTTTGCAATGTGGCAGGTGGAGGTGCCACGAAAATAGGAACAGTTGGTGGATGAGGGTTCTGTTTGGGTGGTGGAGCTTGGGGATTATAGGAAGTTTCCCCCTGATAGTATTGGGCAATGGGGAAGCTCGTTGATGGACCAGTGGGAGGGTGTTCTGGAGTCCGAGCCGGTGAGAGGGTAGGAGTAGGGGGAGGGATTGGTGATGGTTGTCCCCTAGCCCAGGCTAGGTGCATCCCAGCTATCTCTTGTCTCAACCTGTCTACTTCCTCCTTCATCATTTGCATTTCCGTCTTTTCCTCCTCAACACTTTTGTCCGAACCAGAAATGCTTTTCGGAATGGGCCCTTTAGATCTTGTGTGGTAATGGTAATCTGCCAGAACGTTCTAACGAGCTAACTGTTTCGTAATCTCTGGATTAACAACAAACTTGTTAGTGTTAGAGTTTTAACACATATTGCAATTTCACGTTGGGGGATGCAATATTCTTAAGCAGTTTAACCATTTCTAACATGTCTTTGCTTCGACCGCATGCGTCATTCCGGCTTACTTTGTTTGTGCCTCGTTTAAGTGTTTCTGAAACTTTCTTTATCTCTCTTTTTATTTCTTTCTTTTCCTTTCTTTTATTCACTTTGCCTTTTCTCTTTTTCTTTTTAGTGGTGGTCGAATCTTATGTGGATTGCCTACGTATCATGTCCCCGCATGAATCAGACCGGGCGTAGTTCTGCCCTATAAGTGCGAAAAGCAAAAAGATAATTTTTGGAAATTTTCAATTTTTCTTTAATAAACATTCTATTACAAACCAGACACTTCTTAGAAAGGAAAATAACAAACTTGAAACCAAACCAAGTACGAACTCAATAACTACCAACATACTCTGATGCGAAATAAAGACAGACTCTAACAAATAACAGACTCTAAGAGAAATAAAATGCAGATTCAAACTATGAACACATTAAGGTTTTGAATTTGGGTGCCAGCGGGGCATCATTCGGCCTCGCCGCGGGTTTAGGTGTAAGGTTCCTTTCCAGCTGCTCCAATTCATGCATGATTTGCTTCACAAATATCATCACCGCCGAGAAGAAGGTAGTACGGGTCATGTTTTCACACTCCCGACATTTCCTGGTGATAGCACGAGCAATAGTCAGAATCTTGTTCCTGGTTCGGTCTTTCTCTAGGAGTAGGCGTTCTATCTGATCCCCTCTAGCCTTAAAAACCTGAGAATCATGCAGATGTTGTTTCCGTAACTGCTGTATTTCATCTTCCATCGAGGCCATCAGATTACAACAGTGTTTACTCTCGGTTTCAAAAGCCTTGGCTTGTTGAGCCGCCTTGCTCTCTAGGGTGGTCACCTTCCTTTTTAGGCCGACAATGGTTTTTTCATAATCTTTCCTTGCCTGATGTAAGTACTATGTGCGCTTTTTCGTTCTCTTCGCCCATTGTGCCTAGAGTTGTGCTATGGTATCCTCAGATTTCTTCAAATCATCCCGGCACTCACCGATTTCCTTTTTTAACCCTTTTATTAACCGCTCATCCGACCGACTCCTTTGTTGTTTGTCACTATCTCTCCTCATCTGTCGGATTTGGGCTTTCAACGCCTCATTTTCTTGGGTCAATTTGCTCTTTTCTCCCCGATCGGCATCAACTTGCAAACTATTTTCAAATTCCAGGTCTCCAATCTGTTGCCTCAGCTTACCTATTTCTGCCCTGTAGCTCTCTTCTTTAGCCAACCAACCCCACTGTTCTTGCGACGCCTAGACGAACTCCTGGAGATGGGGCCTTTTAGCCGGCCTTTCGTGCTCAAGTCCTCTCATGTACCAAACAAGGTATCCTAGCGCCACTTCGCCTTTGGCCTGATCCTGCACGCAAGTATCTGCTTTTAAATATTGGCATTCACTCCAGATCTGACGGACTCTTGCTTCAGGGAACTGTCCGTCACGGCTAATCTCAATTACTTGAGCACTAAGATCTTCTTCCTGCGGCCTTGTTTGGCATCTCCCGAGTTGTCTCAAAACTCGATATGGTGCGTAAGGCTGAATGCTCTTGAGCCCCATCAATAGAAAGTGGGTCCTAACTGCCGGCATATGGATGACCTCGTCAACGGGCAACCATCCTAGTGTCCACTATATTTGGCTGGCGGTGAGGGTCCGAAAGAATGATGTCCATGCCGTAACTCCCTCGGGTAGACTGACCCCCTTAATTCTTGTGTAGAACTCTTCTATGCAAGTTTTCTTCGAGGAACCATAACTCAAGAGCTGGGAACGGTGGCAGAGATGCTCAGTCATCCATATTTGTAGCAACAAGTTACACCCCTCGAAACAGTTCCCTCTGGCTTTGCAGGCTGTGAGATCTCGGAAAATATCAGATACTATCATAGGTGCAAGAGTGCTTTTATCTTGAGTGAGCAAGGTACTGACGACCCCGGCTATTTTCAGATCAATGTTTCCGTCTTTCCTTGGAAATACCAAAAGGCCCAAAAAGGCTATCATAAAAGCCGCTCGTCTATGCGCGTTCCACTTCTGACGGTTACTTTTGCTGGATAACTTGTTACCCGGGTTGTTGAATCCTCCGACATGACCGTATTTGTCGTATATGAAGCGCGGATTACAAAATCCTGCAGCCAAATCTGGGTTATGGACCGCCCTGGGTATCTTTAACGAATCTATAAACCGATGCACAATGACAGCTCTTGGAGCGACCAGGTATTTTTGCCTCAATGGAACTTCAGCATTTCCAATGTACCTGGCTATTTCCTCCAAAGTCGGTGTGAGTTCAAAATCGGAGAAGTGGAAGACATTGTGTGTCTGGTCCCAGCAGGTGACCAAAGCTCTTATGATATCCCCCGAGGCTGGATTTCCAATAAACCCGTAAGACCTTTTAGATATTTCTTGACCTCATCTTGCCCTTCACCACCTAAATCATCCCACCATAGCCGCAACTTGAAAGGGATTTTAGTCATTATTGAAAAAGGTTCATTTTGCATCGTGCTCATCCTGCACATTTATTAAGGTGATTAAGAAATAAAATTTATTTGACTCAACAAATTGACTATTTTTTTTAAATTTTTCACAGATTAAAAGGAAGATCCGATTCTGCACACGGCTTTTCAGCACTTCGGGAACGAAGATTTTAAAGCTGGGTGAGTCAACCGGTCAAAAATCCAAAAATGACTAAAAGTGGCCGTTTATGCAAAGTCAGGCTTTCGGCGTCCCTTTCGAGAACATTCGGCTATTCTTGCCAAAAACGGCATCACCCGACTTATTTATGTTGACAATTAAAATTTGACATTTTTTGGCTATTTTTGTAAAAGGGAGGTTGGACTCGATGAGGGTTGCCTACGTATCCCGCACCCTGTGAGAATCAAAGCGGTGTAGTTCGGGTAGATAAAACAAACTTCTTTTGAAAACAAGACTCTTTTCAATAACAAATAAAACCATTTTTCATAAACAAAACCCTTTTTTTCTTTTTTTTTTTGTTCATTTTTTCTCAAAAATTCGACAGAGTTTCGACGCTATTTGGACATTGATTTTTTTTCAACACAGGCGATTAACTACATCTATCTCTCTTTTTCTCAAAGTATTCAAAAGCCGGTCAGCATGCAAGTCCGAAGCAAACAAATGCATAGGTAGCAAGTTAGATGCAACAGGATGGTCTTTTGTCGTTTTGGTACACCTGTCCTAGACAGACCCAACCCCTGTGTTGACCCTCCAAAGTCAAATGCACATGATGCAAACAAACATTCCTACTAGGGATCCGGCATGAAACTGAGTTATTCTAGGTTTGTAACCTGGGTATTTGTTCTAGACTGTGTACCCAAGAGGACAACTCGAGTCGAGGAGGGGGCTACGTACCGGGGACCCGCGAGATCGTCTGACTTTGTAACTTGTCCGGCCTCTTTCTTATTTCAAGGTACGACACTAACAGAATAGGGAGTCTCAACCAGCAAGCACATCCCCGGAGGTAAGAAGAGAAGGGTTTCGGCATAGTTTATATACAGTTCAGATAATATCAAAGCGGTAAAAGCAGCATTTAGCACATTAGGCCCAAACATGTAAAAATCAGATATTAAACAAAGCAAAATATAACAATTTATCTAAGCTCGAATTCTGAAACCTGAACCAGAGGTTCTGGGTTTATATCCCCAGCAGAGTCGCCAGAGCTGGCACACCTCTTTTTTACCTAAACCCCCGTGAAGGGACGTAAATGGAGTTTTTCCAATTAAAGGGCAATCGAAATGGGATTTATTATTTAATTTAGAGTCGCCACTTGGGAGATTTATGGTGTCCCAAGTCACCGGTTGAATCCCGAATCGAGTAAAATATTAACTCTGTATTACAGTCCGCGAACCAGAAATCCGCGTAAGGAATTCTGTTAACCCGGGAGAAGGTGTTAGGCATTCCCGAGTTCCGTGGTTCTAGCACGGTCGCTCAACTGTCATATTCGGCTTATTTGTCTGATTTTAATTCATATTGAACCTATGTGCAAATTTAAACTTTTTACCGCTTTTATTATTGTTATTTTTTTTCAACGAGAATTGCAATGTCGTGAAAACGCATCTCGAACCACGTCACATCAATGCACCCGTGGTTGTTAACACATCTCGACTCCGTTGAGATTTGGATTTGGGTCATATAAGTGTGCACCCAAGTTTAAGAAAGTAAATTATTAAAGGCGCGCCTAAAGCGACTAGCGTATCATTATTTTGGGTAAGGCCGTGAAATTTTGCTATACGGCCCATCCCGAAGTCTAAGTAATTTTACCAACACATATAGAGGGCCCCGCAACTTGTGTATTTTTGTTTGTCGAGGCTCTTCTCACTCATTATTAGGTCCATCCTAAAGTGAACTAAGATTTTCTAATTAATTTGTCTCTAAAAATAAGGAAAAATCCTAATCGATTTTGTCAAGGGCCTAAAACAATAATTATAAACCAAATATGTCTCAGGGCTCAAAGATAAGCCCGAAAAATGTGAATTGGCACAACCAAAAGCCGGCCCAACGTAGTCTTTGGCCCAGGTCCATGCGAGTATACAAATAAGGTAAAACCCGGGCTATTCGTTAAAGCGCTAAAGCTCAGATAGCCTGGAATTAGGCTGACCACTAGACCGATGCAACTTCCGTTGAATCAAATCAAGTACCCATCGAAATTACTGCGTCCTTTTACTCAAATGAACAGAACATGGTTTGAAGATTAGATTATTTTAACTACTGGTCCGTTTTTACTAAAGGTGAAAGAGCAAATTAAGAGGTAGCTTTGAGTTCGACAACAAGATTGCATATCAAGCCTTCAAGGATTAGACTATTGGTCATACACTTCTACCAACGCTAGTTAACACCTATATATTAAGAACTAATCTGCATGATATGAGTTACTGTAATACAATACATGCTCAACTGGACATCAAACTCGATTTCAAATCCAACTGTTTCCGACTTTTTGTTTTAAACATAAATGAACACTAAACTACACATACACCCATTGTACTGAATTGCAGTTAGATAGTCACGAATTTGAATTGGTTCGAAGCAGTTCAAAGGCAGTTTATTACAAGCTGTAGATTTAGCCATTCCAAATTACTTAAACAAACAGTCCTAATTACAATTCAAACCATTACATTCTATTATAAGGAAGATATAGTAGCTACTGAAGTTTTCCAATGAAATTAGGTTTCCATTTCATTTTATTTCAGCCAAACTCTACATGATGTGGAGATTCAACATGTAACTGGATTGGAAAACAGGACAAGAAGAAGGAGAAGTCAGCAGCAGACAATACAGCAGCAATGGGATTCAGAACAACTCCAAAAACTAGTTTTAAACCAGAATAACACTCAACCACAACCCAGAATGAGTTTGTCAACCAACAACAATACAGACACCCAAAACAGAACAAACTGAGTTCGGATAAGTTCAGAAACAGAATCAATAGACTGCCAAATAGATTCAACAATCAAAAGGGGCAAGAACCAGTGCTTGGAATCTAAATTCTGCCTAGAACTCAATGGAACAATATCCTTTCTCTTAAACTCTCTCTTTGAACTGATTCAAGACTCAAAAATGTTCTCTCAGATTGACTTTTCCTCTCTCCGGGTCTCTCCTCTAATTTTCAGAATATCCTTTAATGTCTCTACTGATCTCTATATTTATACCGAAACCTTAAACCCTTTCCAGCCCCTCTTCTTCTTCTTTTCCAGTTGTAAAAGAAAACCTTTTATTATTACCCCTACTCCTTTTTACTTTCCAGCTTTAAATATTCTTCTACTATGTGAACGTTTTTAACTTTTCATTATTACTTACTGTTTCTGATTTCCAATTTAGTAAAAAGCATTCAACAGATTATTATTCTCATAACCCATTAGAGCCCTACTTATTACTTAGTGGCCCCCCTATTAATAAACTAAAGCATTAGTTTAAAGGTAAATCAGGACCCTATTGGACAGACTACCCAGTTAAACCCATTTTCAAACCTTTGAACTCCCAAATTACCCCCTGAAAACTCCTATGATTTACCCTAGAATCTCCTATTGTAAACACTTTAATCTATATTACATCTTTCAACTATAACCAATTCAATTCGAATTCAAATAACCGTTCGAACTAGAATTTAAATCAGATCAAATGGCATCAACATAAGAACAATGATTCAGGACGAACTCCCATTGAACTGTCAAGGTTACAGATACATAGAAATGAACTAACACAATCCTAAATTGAATCCATGCAGGAACAAATGAATCATTGTAACTACACTGAATTCATATGCGACAAAATGATAGACAACACAGATGAAACAGCTTGAACCAAATAATAGCACCAAACCATTATAGGAGTAATCATGGCTTTATACCAGGCCTTATTGACACTGACTTTTACAACCAAACTAACGGACAAACATACTCAATCGATTCAGCATATGCTAACCAACCATATAAGAAAAACTGGACCAGAAAAAGGTCCGAAAGAGAAGAGAGAAATAAATTAAAAGATGATGAAATACCATGAAGCTTAAGCAGATAAATAACAACAAAAATAGAAAAGAAAAAGAAGAAAAATACCTCAAAATTACAGGCTAACTCCGAATAGTTCCCATTTTAGACTTTGACTCGAACTTTTGAGGTCTAAACGGACCTTAATCGAGTGTTCTCGACTGAAAACACTCGACTAAAGTCGATTAAGAACCTCAAATTTCCCCTTTACTCGGACAGGTTCCAAGTTTTGGCTCTCTAGGGTTCTTCAATTAATTTGAAACTCGACCAGTTCTAGCAAGATTCGAGCCAGACCAAGGGCGTTTTAGGCACGATGGAGGTCAGGTGGATAGCTGGTATGAGTTTGGGGTTCATTAGATGAACTAGGGTTTTGGGTCCTGAGCTTCGATTGAAGATTCGAAAAAGTCGGGGATGATTCGAGGACAATGGAGTGGGGATTCGGGTTGAGGGTGGTTAGGAGGCTTAGGGGTGTTAATTTGAGGGTCACCGGAGAAGGTGAGGTTTTAGGTTGATTCTGTGATTGAAGATTCGAGAAGTTGTGGCGTGATTCGAAGTTAATAGAGTATGGAATCGTGTTGAGGGAAGTTAGGAGGTTCAAGGGTGTTATTTGGGTGGCCGACGGCATTGTTGCCGTCGGGTTTCAAGCGAAGGCGTGGGGTGGCAGCTCTAGGGTTTCGAGAGGTCGCTTGGTCTGTGGTTTGGGAGACGAAGAAGAGGGGTCGGGAAATGAGGAGGGGTAAGGGGTTTAGGAGTTTGGTATATTGAGATGGTGAGATTAATGTGGTCCGTTGGATCAATGAAGATTGACGGCCTGGATCAATTCCCTTAATGGGAACGATGTCGTTTGGTTTTATTAGGGGATGGGGCGGGTATAGGAACAGGTAAGGGAAATGTTTTTGGACCGTTGATCAATTTAAATCAATGGACCTGATCGGGGCTTCTCCAAAACGATTCCGTTTGGGGTGTCTTTGAGATGGACTGGACCGGGGTCGTTTGGGCCTGTTTGAACGGGCAAAACGGGGTGGGTCTAGGCCCAATCCGATTGTTTTCTTTTTCTTGTTTTATTTGTTTCTTTTTCTTCTTAAACTAATTTTCCAAATTAAAAACCAAAATCCTACATTGATTTATAAATCAAATTAACTTATAAAAATGCTAATTAATTATCATACATAATTGACTAACAAATGGGAAAACAAAATCGCACAATCGGACATCAAATGCTAAAAATGCACAGTACATCATTTTTGTGATTTTTGTTCTCGCAAAGCCAAAATTGTTTTAATTAATTCCTAATTGTAACATTAAATCCTAAATTCACAGGCAACACATATGTCACACCTCCTTTTTCCGCCCCCACGAGGGTGCGTAGGGAGTTTTCTCCATTTGAAGGACAGTCGAAACGGGATTGGTTTATTTGTTTCAGAGTCGCCACCTGGGAATTTTAAGGCGTCCCAAGTCACCGGTTTTAATCCCTGAATCGAGGAGAATATGACTCTATTTGTTATTCTGCGAACCAGAAATCTTGAGTAAGGAATTCTGTTAATCCGGAAGAAGGTGTTAGGCATTTCCGAATTCCGTGGTTCTAGCACGGTCGCTCAACTGTTTTTATTCTTGGCTTAATTATCTTGATTTTACTAAATACATTTTTATCGCATGATTTTGTTACCGCTTTTATTTAGATTGTTTACAATTATATAAACGAATTACGCGTACGTATACTCGTATTATATACCTTTTATAATCATAAAGAATCATGTCACGCATACGTGTACATAAAAAGGTTGATAATATTTTTTATTATAAAAAATCATACGTTCGAAGTTAGAAATAAAATTAAGAACAACGTCGCCCTTGTATGCACATCTCGGGTTATATGAAATTATTTTAACATTCTTGGAGAAATCCCTTTTATTAAATATTCGCTCGAAGTTGCGCGAACGCATAATCCGAATTTGCTTTTAAAAATATAATCAGGTTACGCGAACGCATCCCTAATCGTGCAAAATATTCGTAATGGTATTATGAATTTTCCACAAATTGTTTATTATATCCATACATTTTTATGTGAAAATCATGAGAAATTCCCATTTTTGAGATGCCCTTAAATTCTTTGAAAAGAATTCACAATTTATTAAATGTTGACCGCTGATTATATTTTTCGCTTATGAATTACATTCCTCCAAGCTATTCAAATTTAAAGAAAATAATAAACATATAATTAACACTATTTTTAGTAAATACAACATATGCATACTAAAAATGTGAATAGCGTATGAAACTAAAAAAAAAAAATCAATTCTTGAAAGGAAATGATATTTTCGAAGAATTTCATTATTCTTTTTGCAACGAATGCTATTTTTGCACTCTTAAAATTGTTACACGTTATAAATCTAATCTACTTCTACATCACGTGTTCTTAATCCGATATGCATGATTATTTTGGTTAATTCTGCTTATGATTGAGTTTGGGATATACATAATCGAAACGATTTCTATTCTTAACCTACGCGAACTATCGGCAAACACTAACTTTCGCATTGTAAAATTCCTAGGCCATTTGTTATTAAGAAAGAGAACAAATCTACCTGTTGACTTAATAAAATGATATTGCATATAACAATGCGGATATTTTGCCATATTTTGACATTGTGAACATAGCGGATTTTACTAATGCAACTTTCAACTATTGATTGTAAACATAACCATTGTTATGCCATAATATAGCAAAGTGCAACCAACATCACCTAGCTTTAAACAACAACTAACTAACTAACAAAATAAACCAATAATGTATGTTTTCCTTGATATTTCCATATTATGCTGTACCTAACTAACAATACCATAAAGTTTGAATAATGGCCAACTTCCTGCCATGTTCCTTATTTTGACAGTTCAAATATAACTAAACTAATGAGATTTCGAAATGGATAACATTATTACAAAGCTTTTATACGAATTTCAAAATAAGACAATTAACTTATAACCATCGTGTCGAACTCACTACTAGTTAACCAACATGAAACAAAGCTGAAATTTAAACTAATGAACTTAGACGAATGGAAAACAGAATTATAATTTCCAAGCTTTATTTATTTGTCATGTTGAAGCTCTTCACAACATGAGTTTAAAAGATATGTACCTGGAAATGAAGGTAGAATGAGTAAATTTCAGCAGTAATAGCAGCAACAAAATAGACGCAGCCGATTTTGAGTACAATCAACGAGTCCCGTGAAACCAGACCAAAAGTAACAGAAATTTGAGAAAAAATTTCAGATTTAAACCACACAGTATCAACAAACAAACACGGACAGATTCCAGGAAAAATATGTTTCGGATTTTTCTTTCCTTCTTCTATATCTGTTTCAGATTGTGTGTATGTGTGTGTGTTCTCATTCTTCTGTTTCTTTTTGTTTTCTTCTTTCTTTTCAGATTGTTGTTTCTGATTCAGTATGTGTTTCTTTTCTTAATTTCTCTCTTTTCCCTTTGTGTATCTCTCTGTGTATATGTATCTCTGTGTGTGTTCCCCTCCTTTGTTTTTTGCCTTAAAATCAGATCCTGTATTTATACAGGTCTGCCTCTTTTCTTTTCAGTGCTGCCTGGACCCTTTTCTCTTTTAAAAAGCAGAAAGTCCCATTAAAATCTGCTTTTACTACTTTAAATCTCATTAAGTGATCTTATCCTGACTTTCAGCAGCCCATTACCCTTTGTTTCTCATTATCCCATTAAATTAAAAGCCATTAACATTCCACTTTCATCCCACTATTATTATCATATTACCCTCACTGTTTTATCCCAGAAATACCCCAGAAATCCTACTGTAATTACTGTTATTACTGCCTTTAAACTAAAATTCAGAATCTGATACAAAACAAATTTTAAAATCTGTCCAGGCTTAATTATCCTTCTGATTTAAACAGCTAGAACCAATCCTAATCAATTTCCTAACACAGTTGTATCTAATCAACCCTTGTAAACTTGAATTCAAACTTAACATCACAATAACATTACACTGAATTCAGTACAATAATTCAAACTGAACTTCAACTTTGAACTAAAATCAACCAAACACAGGAGCATTGTCAATATACTGACAATGCCCTGAAACTTAGTGTTCAGGAAACAATATATACACAACATTTATTTTGATAGACTTATTGATTTACAAACGAGTATTAATCAACTGACTATCAAATACGAAACAACTGATTACAACAAAATAATCCATCCAAAACAGGTTGTTTCAATCAACATTTTCAGAAACAGGATTTATAACACAACTAATCGACGAACTTAATCGAGTCGATTACACACATTGTAAATAATCATAACCAACAGAAACAATTCACATTTTGATCAAGTAGACGGGTAGGAGACAGAATCATAGAATTAAATAAACAAAAATATGAAAAATTACACAGGTTATTAAAACAATCAACTATACATACGTAGGAAACAAAAGAAGTAGAAAAAATATCTCTGAATCCTTAATTCACACGGACACAGGGTCGACTTGGACTTGGACCTTTTTGAGGCTGAACAGACTTTATTCGAAGTATTCTCAACTGAGAATACCTCGATTAAAGTCTCTTAGACCTCAATCCCTCATTTGGATTGGACAGATTCCACGAGTGAAAGTTTTTAGGGTTTCAGATTCTTGGATTTTAAATTCGAACACTTCTGGGCAGATTCAAATCAAACCAATGGTATTCTAGGCACGAGGGAGGTCAGGTGGGTAACTAGTGTGAGTTTGAGGTAGGTTGGGATAGGGTCAGGTTTCACTCGAATCTTCAAATGAAGATTCGAGCAGTTCCAGTAGGATTCGAGCCATGCAACTAACAGATCCGTGGTGAGGGTATCTAGGGGAAGCTGTGGTGTTATTTTGGAGGCCATTGGAGAAGATAAGGTTTTCAGACCAACCTTCGATTTAAGATTCGAAGAGTTGGGGTCTAATTCGAAGGAAACTAATCCTGGATCCGTAAAGAGGGGGTTGTGAGGAGTCTGGGGTGTTAAGGTGGTGACCGGCGGCGTTGTTGCCACCGGGTTTCAGGCGATGGGATGCTAGGGCGGCTAGGGTTAGGGGTGTGCTTTCGGAGAAGATGATGAATAGTGAAGAGGGGGGGTTTTAGTTAGGGGGCTGGGGTAGGGATTTGGACTTATATAGGGACGGGGTGGATTGATGCTGACCGTTAGATCAGGCAGAATGAATGGCCAGGATCTATTCACTTAACCAAACGATGTCGTTTGGTTTAAGTTGGGGGACGGGTTGAACCGGGTACTGGATCGGGTAAGGATCACGGGTTAGGTTTGTAGGATCTCAGCCGTTGGATGGATTTAATCAAACGGCCCTTGATGAAGGACGACCAAACGTTGTCGTTTTGGTTCGTTTGAATTGGACCGGACATGGGAGTGTTGGGATTGGGCTGTGGAGGGTTAAAATTTTTTGTTTGGGCCTGGATTTCAGTCCAGGCCCGATTTTTTAATGTTCAGAATCCATTTCAATTTCCTAATTTAAATTTTCCAATTTAATTATTAAAATCCTAATTAAAATTATAAAAACAAGAATTAACTTTACAAGACATTTAATCAACCTTTAACAATTATTAACACATAGACAAAATATTAATCACATAGTGAAACATGCATATTTTTTGTGATTTTATTTTAATTAACTCAATTATTAAATGCATAATTAAATCCTAGATATGCATGAAACATGTATTTTTATTTTAATTTTGTTTAATTATAACAAAGCAAACATTTACGGACAAAACATAAACAATTAATAAACGCAACACAATTTCTAAAATTGCACACTAAAAGAAATTAATTTTATTTTTTATTTATTTTGGAGTAGTTTTCGTGAGGCAAAAATCACGTGCTCACAGCTGCCCCTCTTTGTGTGGAAACTCGAAGAGTTTTCGTGCAAAGATAAAGTGAGCGGATACGAGCGATTTTTGCCCATTCAAATACTCCGTGGGAAGCATTTTTTGAAAGATTTGACCAAACCTCTGCTTCAAAGGTTTCCTACATATCCTTGGCTATAAAGGAATCAGGTCAATGTAGTTCGGGAAATTTTGGGTAGCTGGGACTACCATGGGACTGTGAAGTTATTGCTGTTTTGTGCTGCTTTTACTGCTTGCTGAACTCCTTATTACACCTTGCTTCAAAGGTAATACAAAAAGCTAAACTAGACTATGGTACATGAATTATAAAATCTTATCTAGATCATGCACTTGCGTTTCTTGTTGTCTTGATATCTTGGTGACTCTTGGGCATTTGGCTTATTCCGCCTTCCCTTTCATTGTGTCCCATATTTTCTTTCTCTGTTTGGGACTCTTGTTGTTTCCTATTGGGGACTTTGTTGCACTCCTCTGCTTTATTAACTCTAAGTGTGCTCCTTTCTCATACGAGCAGGCTTTTGATTTCAATACTTCAGTTATATTCCCTTGTTCTCCAGGTGGGCGCCTGACTTCTGTTGCTTCAATTCTTCATCCTCATTCTCCAGGTGGACGCCTGATTTCTTCTTCTTAAATTTTTCATCCTCATTCTCCAGGTGGACGCCTGATTTCTTCAATTCTTCATCCTCATTCTCCAGGTGGACGCCTGATTTCTTCTTAAATTCTTCATCCTCATTCTCCAGGTGGACGCCTGACTTCTTCTTTAAATTCTTCATCCTCATTCTCCAGGTGGACGCCTGATTTCTTCTTCTTAAATTTTTCATCCTCATTCTTCAGGTGGACGCCTGATTTCTTCAATTCTTCATCCTCATTCTCCAGGTGGACGCCTGATTTCTTCTTAAATTCTTCATCCTCATTCTCCAGGTGGACGCCTGATTTCTTCTTAAATTCTTCATCCTCATTCTCCAGGTGGACGCCTGATTTCTTCTTAAATTCTTCATCCTCATTCTCCAGGTGGACGCCTGATTTCTTCTTAAATTCTTCATCCTCATTCTCCAGGTGGACGCCTGATTTCTTCTTAAATTCTTCATCCTCATTCTCCAGGTGGACGCCTGACTTCTTCTTTAATTCTTCATCCTCATTCTCCAGGTGGACACCTGATTTCTTCTTCTTAAATTTTTCATCCTCATTCTCCAGGTGGACGCCTGATTTCTTCAATTCTTCATCCTCATTCTCCAGGTGGACGCCTGATTTCTTCTTAAATTTTTCATCCTCATCCTCCAGGTGGATGCCTGACTTCTTCTTTAATTCTTCATCCTCATTCTCCAGGTGGACGCCTGATTTCTTCTTAAATTCTTCATCCTCATTCTCCAGGTGGACGCCTGATTTCTTCTTTAACTCTTCATCCTCATTCTCCAGGTGGACGCCTGACTTCTTCTTAAATTTTTCATCCTCATTCTCCAGGTGGACGCCTGATTTCTTCTTTAATTCCTCATCCTCATTCTCCAGGTGGACGCCTGACTTCTTCTTAAATTCTTCATCCTCATTCTCCAGGTGGACGCCTGATTTCTTCTTTAACTCTTCATCCTCATTCTCCAGGTGGACGCCTGACTTCTTCTTAAATTTTTCATCCTCATTCTCCAGGTGGACGCCTGATTTCTTCTTTAATTCTTCATCCTCATTCTCCAGGTGGACGCCTGACTTCTTCTTAAATTTTTCATCCTCATTCTCCAGGTGGACGCCTGACTTCTTCTTTAATTCTTCATCCTCATTCTCCAGGTGGACGCCTGACTTCTTCTTAAATTTTTCATCCTCATTCTCCAGGTGGACGCCTGACTTCTTCTTTAATTCTTCATCCTCATTCTCCAGGTGGACGCCTGACTTCTTCTTAAATTTTTCATCCTCATTCTCCAGGTGGACGCCTGACTTCTTTTTTAATTCTTTCTCCAGGTGTTTCCTGACACAAATGTTGTTTTTGCCCCTATTTTAAAATCAAAGAAAATTTTGTTAATTTTAAAACAGGATGGTTAACTGGGGCATTCTTGCCGACAGTGGGGCTTCTCTGTCTTGTTTTGTTGCCTTGAATGGTTGAAAATACTGTTTGTCCTTGTAATTGATCCTTAACTATATGATTCCCCTCTGTATGTTTTCCTTCAAATCCTTTTAACCGTAATCATATGTTCTCCTGACATTGCTGATCCGCTTTTGATTCCACTTTTCTTACACCCATATCTTATTATTTTTTATTATCTCTTGCCCATCATGGCCGTATTTTTGTCCTATGCAACCTTGAATCTTGGTAGTATACCTTGACATTCTTTCTTATTTGTTTGGAACAAAACTCATCTCAAAAGCTTTAGAAGAGTAAGATTATTAGTGACGAAAACATGATGATTTCGACAATCTAGAATGAAAAGAAAAATCCAAATTTGGATGATTGTTGGAGAAGGAATAAAGGACTTATCTGATTGGAGTCACCGTCGCCAATGATCATGGCATGCAATTTGGATTAATCAACCCAGTATTTTAATCAATCTCCTTTCAATTGTCTCATTTTTGTTTTCCCCAAAATTTCCGTAACCCAACTTCATTTTTCATTTTACAGACTTGTTTGACTTGCAATATTTCAAAGAGTTTTCACCGACAAACCTTCCTCATTTGTTCATTTCTTACTTCCTTTTCGCCTTATGGTGCCTGCGAAGGTTTTCACCAATAAGACTCTCTCATTTTACTTTCTCTCAACTTCCGTCGTCTTATGGTGCCCGGATGGGTTTTCACCTATAAGACTCTCTCATTTTTACTTTCTTTTCTTGTTTGTACCAGAGTGTTATGAACCATCTTCATTTGCTTGACTCAGCATTCTCTAAGATTGATCGAAAGGTCTTTTTGGCATGTGGTTGAAAATGGAAAGGTATCAAAAGTTAAACAGTTTTGATATGGGTTTAAAATTACAACTCTTGGAATCTTTTTCTTATTTCCAATACAATTCCTGCCCCAGTTTTCTTGATTGGGGTCTCTTAATGTTTCTTTTTGTGCACATTATGCATATTGTGCACCCTATGACCGAGCCGTGAGGCGCCTACATATCCTTCTTTGAGGAATCAGGTCAAACGTAGTTCACTAAATAATAGTGATTTTCTTTCCCCCTTTTTTTTATTATTATTATTTCATATTTGATTTTCATTGATTCCAAGAGAGGGTAGGAAAGAAACAAATATGGCTCAAAGGGGAAGCAAAGGGTATAGTGTTTGGATAGCAGAATAAATTGCCTTTGTCATTCCAATCTTCGAAATAATGCTAAATACAAACATTCAAAAAGTTATGCATAATATCTCTTTACCGCGTCAGAATTGATCGCCATGTCTATGCATTTGCCTTCAATATCTGTTAAGCATAGTGCACCATTCGATAATACTCTGGTCACAATGAATGGTCCTTGCCAATTCGGGGCAAATTTGCCTTTTGCCTCAACCTGATGTGGAAGAATACGTTTCAGCACATGTTGACCCACTTCAAACTTCCGTGGACGTACCTTTTTGTTGTATGCTCTTGCTATTCTTCTTTGATACAATTGACCATGACATACTGCGGCCAATCGTTTTTCATCAATCAAGTTTAACTGTTCCAGACGGGTTTTGACCCATTCATCATCATCAATCTTTGCTTCGGCGATGATCCGAAGGGAAGGAATTTCAACTTCTGCAGGAATTACTGCTTCAGTGCCATATACCAACAGATAAGGAGTTGCTCCTACTGAAGTGCGAACAGTAGTGCGATATCCCAATAACGCAAATGGTAGTTTTTCATGCCATTGTCTTGAACCTTCTACCATTTTCCGAAGTATCTTCTTTATGTTTTTGTTGGCTGCCTCGACTGCTCCATTCGCCTTGGGCCGATATGGGGTAGAGTTGCGATGTATAATCTTAAACTGTTGACATACTTCCCTCATTAAGTTACTGTTAAGATTAGCACCGTTATCTGTGATGATCACCTTTGGGATTCCGAATCGACATATGATATTTGAGTGAACAAAATCGACCACAACTTTCTTGGTCACTGATTTGAATGTTTTGGCCTCAACCCATTTGGTAAAATAATCAATGGCTACCAAAATGAACCTGTGCCCATTGGATGCTGCCGGCTCAATTGGTCCAATCACATCCATGCCCCAAGCAACGAAGGGCCATGGTGCCGACATTGTGTGCAACTCGGATGGTGGAGAATGAATCAAATCTCCGTGTATCTGGCATTGATGACACTTGCGCACAAAACTGATACAATCTCGCTCCATGGTAAGCCAATAGTAACCAGCTCGGAGGATTTTCTTTGCCAACACATATCCACTCATGTGGGGTCCGCAAACTCCTGAATGTACTTCAGACATGACAGCTGTAGCTTGTCTGGCATCTATGCATCTTAATAATCCAAGATCTGGTGTTCTTTTATACAAAACTCCTCCGCTTAAGAAGAATCCATTTGCCAATCGCCTAATGGTCCTCTTTTGATCTCCTGTGGCTTGTGCGGGATATATCCCCATCCTGATATACTCCTTGATGTCGTGGAACCATGGTTCACCATCAAATTCTTCTTCAACCATATTGCAATAAGCGTGCTGATCGTGGACTCGAATATGTAGTGGATCCACATAAGCTTTGTCTGGATGGTGCAACATTGATGCCAAAGTAGCCAATGCATCGGCAACCTCATTATGAATCCTTGGAATATGCCGGAATTCCACTGATTGAAACCGCTGACAAAGATCATGTAGACATTGTCGGTATGGTATGAGCTTTAAGTCTCGGGTTTCCCATTCTCCTTGAATTTGATGTACTAGAAGATCCGAATCTCCCATGACTAAGATTTCTTGGATACTCATGTCTGTAGCTAACCTTAACCCCAAAATACAAGCTTCATATTCAGCCATATTATTGGTGAATAAAATCGCAATTGAGTCGTAACAGGATAGTGATGCCCTGTTTCAGAAATGATTACAGCTCCTATCCCGACTCCTTTCATGTTAGCGGCCCCATCAAAGAAAAGTTTCCATCCAGGTATTTCAATTCGCTCGATCTCATCGATATGCATTATTTCTTCATCGGGAAAATAGGTTTTCAACGGCTCGTACTCCTCGTCGACCGGGTTTTCAGCTAAATGATCAGCCAGTGCTTGGGCTTTCATTGCAGTTCGAGTCACATAGATAATGTCAAATTCTGTGAGCAATATCTGCCACTTTGCAAGTCTCCCTGTTGGCATAAGCTTTTGAAAAATATATTTCAACGGATCCAAACACGAAATGAGGTAAGTAGTGTAGGAAGACAAATAGTGTTTCAATTTTTGAGCTACCCAGGTCAGGGCGCAACATTGTAAGCACGTGATTTTTGCCTCACGGACGATCACTCCAAAAGAAAATAAAAATAGTGACAGATGGTTTCGTTGTACAATTTTTCGTTCTTTCCGTAACATGTGTTGTTGGTCATTTGTGGGTCTGTCCATTTTGCATCTAGTCATTATCAAACAAAAATACAAAATATGTGTCAGTAAAAGAAAATTCAAAAAAATAATATATATATGTGTGCGTCCTTCGTTCTAGGCTTTTAGTTAACTTACTTGAATATTTGGTGTTAATTGTGTTAAAATGTTCCATTGTTGTTTAGTTTTAATTTCATTATTTTATTGTCTATTATTTTATTTTTGAAAAATGAAACTAGAAAAAACAAAAAAAAAAAAAGAGAAAAAGAGAAAGGGAAGAAAATCGGTTGGGCCCATGGAAATAAACCAAAAAATAGGCCCAAACCAATTCGATCAGGTCCAGTCCAAAACCGGCTGCCCAGGCACCTCCTGAAACGACGTCGTTTCAGGCAAATCAATCTGAGCCGTCCGTCCCAGCCGATCCAACGGTTCAGGACCTCTTTCAGCGACCCATGTTCAAACCCGACCCAAATAACCAATCCGATCCGACCCCTCACTTAAACCAAACGACCCCGTTTAACTACCAAACGACCCCGTCTCATGTCTCATCCTCAGATCCAAGCCGTTGAGATCATCTGATCTAACGGCTCAGATCCAATCAGACCCCCCCATATATAAACTCAGCCCTGCACCCCACGCCCCATATACCAACCCCACCCTTCATCGTCCCCAAACCCAAATCTGAAACCCCCCGAACCCTAGCAGCCGCCCCAGTATCCCTCGCCATTAAAGCCGGCGGCATGAACGCCGCTGACCGCCTCCTGAACACCCTAGGACCACCTCACTGTCCTGAACACGAATCCACTAACCACGAGCCTCGAATCACTTTCGTTCGTCTCGAATCTTCATTTGAAGATTTGAGTCGAACCCGGATCTATGCCAAACCATCCCATCTTCATACCAGACACTCCCCTGACCTTCCTCGTGACCAAACCAAACTTGGTTTGGTCCGAATCTACCCACAACTCCCTAAAAATCAGATCTGGAAATCCAGACTTTAGAACACATGCACCTGGGGAATCCGGCCGGTTTGGACATGGGTTTGAGGTCTAATAGACCTTAATCAAGGTGTTCTCATGTGAGAACACCCTGATTAAAGTTTGTTCGACCTCAAAAGTTCGAAGTTGAATCTGATTTGGGTCATTTTGATTTCAAACTCTTTTTGGTAAGTTTTCCTTTCTTTTGTTTTATTTCTAATTAAGTTGTCAGCATATTTCTTTGTGTTTGTTTGTTATTTTGTTATTTTTCATTCGGATTTCTTCCATCTCTGTTAAAGGCCTTTTTATTTGGCCATTTGTCTTCTGTTTGTGTTCTGAATATACCCTGTGATATACGTGCTCATCAATTAGATTAATCGTCAAGCGAGTTTAATTCATATAAGTTCCCAGTGTTTGAACAAATTTGCCTGAAGCCATTCGGGACTCTATACGTGTTGTTTATATGAACGATTGATTGTTATGTGTTACGACTAATATAGTCGAGTCGATATATGTCGTCAATTAGTTTCAATCGTTAATGGTAACAACTTGATTCGTATTGCTTATTTCTGCTGTGATCGTATTTGAGTCTCATTAGGAACTGAAGTGTATTGCCTGTTGATTTTGTTCAAATTGAATTAAAAGAACATCTAGGGGAAAGGTTATAATGGCAGATTCAGACTTTGGTTTTAAAACACAATGCCATTTGGTTCGGACCGTGGGCAGCATGTGTATGGTTAGCTTTAAGGAATTAAAATAATTGGACAGCATGTGCTGTCAGATTATATTCCCACTGCCCATATTTTGGTTAAATAAACAAGTGATCAGTACACTTTAACAACCAAAAAGATAGAGGGGCTGTCAGGGATTTCATGGGAGCTTGGTTATTTAAAACAAGTGAGTGGAAAAACAACAGGGGGGGCAATTGTGAGTTGTAAAACAGACTGTAAAGTGTTAATGTTAGGCTATAAAAGAGGGAGACCTTCGATTAGAAAAAGGAGTTCATTTTTGAGTCTTGAGAGTTTCTGTGAGTAAGAAAACTGAAAAAAAAGAAAGACAGGAATAAATTTCAGAACATTGTGAATGAGTATTGTCTAGAAGAAACTGTGTAAGAGTCCAGTTTGATCAGGTTGTCTTTGTAGTTTTGCTTTTCTGCCGTTTGCCAAGCTTTCTTGTGATCATTGGATTTCTGTTGCTGTTACATTCAACATCCTGGGCTGTTATTTCCTACTCTGTTTTCTGGGATCACTGGTTTAGTATTCAACTATTTGCTGGTTTCTCTTTGGTTCTGGGAAATATTGTTGTTTGTCTGTGGACTGTGGACACCACTGGGATTGTCCATTTGTTGTTCGACTCTTTTGCTGAGCTTCATCATTATTGGCTGGTTGTCTGTTGCTGTGTTGTTGCTGTGAATCTGCTGATTGCCGTTGTTTGCTGTGTGCTACTCAGCTGATCCTTTCTTTCTTCTTCTGTTCCTCTACATCAGGTAAACAACCAAGGCACTATCAAATGTAATTGGAACATTGAGCATGAATGCAAAAAAGGGGAAAAAGACTTGAAGTTGATTTTCATATATATACTGTTATATTAGATATCATGTATTGTATGATAATTTACATTCTTGTGTTGACAATCGAAGCAGCCTGTATGCCTAGTGTATATCAATATAAGTTAGCTAAATGGTAGATTACATATGTATGCTGATAGGTGATAATATGTCCAATATGATAGGTTGCATCTCAGATTTTAGTTTACTTTGCAGTATATGTTGTAATGTATAGCAAGTATGAACACTGTATATCCTGGATTAAGTTCTTCCTTTTCGAATTGATGGCCTCATATAACTAGTAAACCACCTGCTAAGACAAAGAACACCAAACTTGCAATCTCAACCCCATAAAGGTCGAGTTCAAGCCAAAATAGGCCTAGCCGGCCTGCTTCGAACAAAGCAGTGGCCCAGGTTTGGCCCATCACGCATGGGTCGAATTTGGGCCCATGATTATTTTATTCGACTGTCTGTGCGCGCAGCCTTGTTCCTGATTTTAGCATTTCTGAATTCTGTTATAAAATAACTTGCAAGCATTAATTAATTAGGACTATCTACTGCTTTCGATTGATAGAGACAAACACGACAAGAAACGTAGTTGCTATAGGATATCCTTTAAAATAAGAATGAGATGAGCCTCGCCTAATAAAAATACAAATTGCGGGGCCCTCAGTAAACACTTGTTTTAAATTACTTAGAACTCAGGAGGGTCGTTTAGCAAATTTCACGGCCCTCCCCAAAAATAATAATGCGCTAGTTGCTTTAGGCGCGCCTTTAATAATTTAATTTTCTTAAACTCGGGTGCGCATTTCATGCGACCCAAATCCAAATTCTAAAACATCAAATAAAATATGTTTCGGATTGTGGGTGCATTTCATGTGACACAGTCCAAAGATATGTTTTAAGCGATGTTCACATTTCTTAATAATAATAATTAATAAAGCGGTTAAAAGACAAAATTTGCACATGGTTCATAATTGTATTAAAAATCAGATAAATAAGCCAAATATAACAGTTGAGCGACCGTGCTAGAACCACGGAACTCGGGAATGCCTAACACCTTCTCCCGGGTTAACATAATTCCTTATCCGGATTTCTGGTACGCAGACTGTAATATAGAGTCATTCTTTTCCTCGATTCGGGATTAAAATTGGTGACTTGGGATACCCTAAATCTCCCAAGTGGCGACTCTGAAATAATTAAACTGATCCCGTTTCGATTGTCCTTTAATTGGAAAAAACTCCCCCTGCGCCCCCTCGGGTGCGGAAAAAGGAGGTGTGACAGCTCTGGCGACTCTGTTGGGGATTGAGACCCAGAACCACTGGTTCAGGGTTAAGAATTCGAGCTTAGAATGATTGTTATTATTTGGCTTTATTTATTATCCGATTTTTACATGTTTGAGCCTAATGTGTTAAATGCTGCTTTTACCGCTTTGATATTTTTGGACTGTATATAAACTGTGCCGAAACCCATATCCTTTCTGAGTCTTCTGAATCATGAAGAAGGGTGTACTTCGTACGACTTCTTTTCTGTATAGTGTCAAATCCCAATTTAGAACGAGGTTCGGACAAGTTGCTAAGCCGGTGAAGCTTCTGTATTCCCGGTACGCTGCCCCCCCTCGGCTCGAGCTGTCCGCTCGGGTAAGCCAGGTCTAGAACAAACACCCAGGTTCTGAACCTAGTATAACAAAGCCACATGCCGGATCCCTAGTAGGAACGTTTATTTGCATCATGTGCATTTGACTTAGGGGACTCAACACAGGGGTTGGGTCCGTCTAGGAATAGCAACCTGAAATAGAAAAGGCCATCCTGATGCATCCTACTCACTGCTTGTGCATTTATTTGCTTCAAACATGCATGATGACCGGTTTTGAATGTTGAGAAATTTTTACATAAAAAAAAAATACATATATATATATATATATATAGAAATAAATAAACCAGTTAGTTTATCACCCGAACTACGTCGGTTTGATTCTCACCGGATGTGAGATACGTAGGCAACCCTCATCGGGTCCAACTCTTTTTCCATTTTACCAAAATGATATACCATAAAGCATATATGTATATATGTATACACATGTATATAAATAAATTTTTTGTTTTTGTCCAAAGATTTTTGGTTAGAGTCAAAATAAAGGTTTTTGTTTTCACCTAAAAGGTCACCCTAATAAATGTGCAGGATGAACACAGAGCAAAATGAACCATTCTCAGCCCTCAGCGAGGTCCCTCTACAACTCCACATGTGGTGGAATGACTTGGAAGCCGATAGCAAAGGGGTAATAGGAAGAATATTGGGAGGTTTTGTAAATTTGTTGGGTGTTGAGCCGAGGACAGATATTCTTGAAGCTCTAATACCATTTTGGGACCCCACCTGCAATGTATTCCGTTTTGTTGACTTTGAACTTTCACCGACACTTGAGGAAGTTGCCGGATATGCGGGACTGAATGAGAAGTTAAGAGGGCAATATTTGCTTTCGCCAAGGCCAGTGTCCCCGCATGCGTTTCTGGATCTACTAAGCATTAGTCGGAAGGTACAACATGACGATTTATCGAGAGGGTGTTGTGATCTCCATTTCTTGTATCAGCGGTACGGAACCCCGCAGGGTTTCGAGGAACCGAACCTTGGGCTAACTCACGGCGGGAACAGAAACAAATGGGAAGCAAGACGTACTTTGGCTTTTATCACAGCATTCTTGGGAGTCATGGTCTGCCCAAGGAAGGACAAAAAGATAGAGATAGGTCTGGTAGGGATGGCCGACGTGGCAATCAAAAGAACCAATAGTACTGTGGTTCCTTTGATTTTGTCCGAAATCTACCGGGCTCTGACTATATGCCGAGAAGGAGGCAAGTTCTTCCAAGGTTGCAACCTGTTACTTCAGCTATGGATGCAGGAACATCTCCATCACCGAGTAGGATACATGAACCACGGGTTGACCGAGAGGAATTGTATCAGCGGATTCAAGAAGCGCATGACAGGCGCCAGATTTCCTGAAGGTGTCGAGGAATGGTTTACACGGTTAAGGTCAACAACATCTGACCAAATTGAATGGGCATTTGGTTGGTTGACTGATACTGAGGTTATCTACATGTCGGCTGAAGAATGTCATGTTCTCTTAATGGGGCTTCGCAGCATCCAGCCATATGCCCCTCATCGGGTATTACGACAACTGGGCAGGTTTCAAGTAGTCCCTAATGATGAAAATCTGAGCAAGCATGCCTTGGAATTAAGCCCGGGAGTCATATTCCCCGAGGGGAAGATTAGAAAACTGTGGCATGAATGTAGATTCTTGGAGCCCAAAACCATGGTACGAGAGCTAGCTAAAGGTGAGGTAGACCCAAAGTACGATGCTTGGTTCGAAAGAAGGTTTCAGACTCGGCAAAGACCTGCTAAAAGGGCCCACGTCCAACACTTTACCAATGATTCACAAGAGCAATGGGGATGGTTGAAAAGGGAGAAAGGTTACCGGGTCGAAATCGGGAAGCTAAAGCAACAAGTTGAAAGGCTTGTATTTGAGAACAATGTGCAAGTCGCCTCGGAGCAGGCTGAAAGAAACAAGTTAGCCCAAGAAAACCAAACCTTGAAGGCCCGCCTTCGCCAAGCCAGTAAGAGTAACGTTGACCGACAGAAGCGTCGCTCTGATGAAAGATTGATAGCAAGTTTGAGAAATCAGGTCATCCAAAGCCAAGAAGAATTAGAACAATCAAAAGCTTGCATAACAAGGATGAAGGTCAGATGGGCAAAGTACGCAATGGCCCGGAAGCAGCGTTTGCAACAGGTCATAAGGGATTATGAAATGAGCGTCAGAATATTAAGGGAGACGAGCTCCACTCTACATGATCGGATCGTCAAACAAGCACGAGACGCCCAGGCCGACAGAAGACAGTGCTACGATGCAATGGCCTACATGGAAAGACAAATGGAGTTATTTCAGGATCGACTTGCCGACGATGCTCAAGCACTGGGGTTAAAGAACCAACAAATCAGGCAGTTGCTCAGTGAAAGAGATAACATTCAAGCAAGGATTGATGAAATAGGGCATTACATCTACATGAAATGCTTGGCATGTGAGCGAACACCTCGGAAGACCCTCCTTGTTTCCATCATGGGCTGCGTCCGCCGGATTATGAACGAGTTGAAGAACCTGCAAAGAGACCTTACACCTAGAGCCGCGAAAAGGCCGGATGATGCCTCGCGGCCCCTTAAATTGGAGAATTAGTTTTGGTCAAGTCCTGTTTATTTGGCTTTGGTTGTTTTTCCATATGTTGTTTTCTTTTTCGTTAAACCGAGTTTAAAACCGTGGAGTCTGTACTATTGCTATTCCTTGCTTGATGTAATTTGTAATAGCAAAATTTTGAGAATGAATTCAATGATTTCACAAGAATTGTGTGTTTCTTTACTTTAAGGCAGAACTACGCCTGGTCTGATTCACGCGGGGACGTGATACGTAGGCAATCCCCATAAGATTCGACCGCTTTTAATAAATAAAGAAAAGAAAATGTAAATAAAATAAAACGCAGAGTTTCGCAAAATACTTTAAAAGAGACGAATGAACAAGCCGGGATGACGCATGTGGTTTGAAGCAAAGCATGTAGAAACGGTTAACTGCCTAGGTGCATTGCATCCTCTATGTGTTATGATCAAATCTGTTAAGCTCTAACACTAACAAAGTTTGTTGTTGTCTGATACCAGACAGTTAGTTGTTAAAGAATTCTGGCAACACATTCATACCAAACCAGATCCAAAGGACCGGTAGCAACAAGCATGACTACTTCAGAGAATAGTAATGAGGAAGAAAGGCCGATGAGCCAATTGCTAAAAGAGGCAATGGAAAAGATTGAAAGGATGGGACTAGAGATGCATGCAATGCAGCTAGCCTTGGCCAAAACACAAAAGAGCCCTGAGACACTGGGACACATGCCGGAGTACCCTCACTCTGGCCCTTCCACAAGCCGCCCAAATCCCCTCTATCATCAGGAAAGAAGCCCTCATGATTCCCAAGCTCCACCACCCCATCAACCTCTCCCAACACCCAATATTCCCATTTTTGTGGGACCAACATCGGCCCCTTTGCAAAGGACGACCAGTGAGCCATTGTTTCAGGCTCACGATACACAATACTATCCCCCTGAGCCTACATTTCATGCACCTGAGCCTCAAGCTTACAATCCACATGTGGAAGTGCCGGCAGAGATTGAAAAGCCGGCTAAGGCCCCTGAACAGGATGAAGTGCTGAGAAAGTTCAAAAGCCTGGAGCAATCCTTCAGGAACTTGCACGGTTTGGGCAATCAAGTCAGCGTGGCATACAAAGATCTGTGCCCTTTCCCAGATGTCCAACTCCCGACTGGGTTCAAGATGCCCAAGTTTGATTTATACGAAGGGCACGGTGATCCCATGGCACATTTGCGGGGATTCTGTAGTAAAATGAGAGGGGCAGGAGGCAAGGACGAGCTCTTGATAGCTTATTTCGGCCAAAGTCTGAGCGGATCTGCACTGGAATGGTATACCAGGCAGGATTTCAGCAGGTGGTACACGTGGGATGACCTGGCGCAGGCTTTTGCAGGTCATTTCCAGTACAATCTGGAGATAGTCCCTGACCGTCTCACGTTATTGAGAACTGGGAAGAAACCCGGGGAAAGTTTTCGCGAGTTCGGGTTCCGCTGGAGAGAACAAGCAGCTAGAGTCGATCCTCCCATGAGAGAGGGAGAGATGGTGGACTATTTTTTGCAGACATTGGATCCAACCTACTTTGGTCACTTGGTGACAATGGTTGGAAAATCTTTCAACGAAGTGGTCAAAATAGGGGTCATGATAGAAGAAGGTTTGAGGTCAGACAAGATTTTGAACTATTCGGCACTCAAGGCCACAACCCAGGCTATTGAAAGCGGCACGGGAGGTGCGCTAAGAAGAAAGAAAGAAGAGGTTGCCACGATTGAGGCAGGCAGTTGGTCCCGGGCTGGCAGGCCGCATTACAACCAACCCAGGCCTCACAGGTCAAACTACCCATACAACCCACCACAAAATTTCTATCCACCTCGAGAACCACATTGTTCCGTACACCAAGCCCAGGTATACACTCAGCCTCCGGTTCGCCCACAATGGCGCGCACCGGCTCCCCAGAACATATATGCACCACCACAAAACACCTACCCTCCACCAAGGGCATATAGAAACCCTTCAGGGGCAGGTTTCCGGGGAAATCCAGATGCTAGGAATGACAGGTTGCGGAAGCAAAGAACCTTCACCGAACTGGGAGAAACCTACACCGCTGTGTTCCACAAGCTGCGGCAATTGGGTTTGGTTAGTCCTGTCCATACTCGGGAACCAAATCCCCCGCCTCAGAATTTGGATCGTTCAATCAGTTGTGAATACTGTTCAGGGATGCTCGGGCACGATACCGAGAAGTGCTGGAAGTTAAGGCATGCCATACAGGATCTTATTGACACCAATAAGATCGAGGTCCAGACACCGGAGGCTCCTAACATCAACCAGAACCCACTGCCAGCGCACCACGAAACTCACATGATTGAGTTGGTGTGTGAGGGAGGAGAATTAAGAAAACCCTCACAAACAGTGATGATGATCCAAGCCGCCCCGAAAGAAGTCTTAGCCAGTGGAGGAACGAGTGTACAGTCGCAGGGAGAAGGAATCAAGCCGGTAGTGATATGGGGGAAAAGCCCATCCATCATAGCAAGCAAACCCGAGCCAAGCAAGTTGGTAATACCAGGGATCCTGCCCACACCGGCAGTCATGTTGAAAGGGGTATGTAGAGAACGGGTGACCATAAAGCCGGTGGTCCAACTGCCGATGATTGACAGCAGGGCTGTGCCCTGGAAATATGAAAAGGCAGTGGTGACGTACCAAGGAAAACAGGTGGAAGAAGTCAGTTGTGAAGCGCAAGGGCTGACTCGATCAGGTCGATGTTTTGCTCCGGTGGAGTTAAGAAAAACCAACCCAGTGGCAACCAAGAAGCTAGTGTCAGAACAAGAGGCTGAAGAATTCCTGAGGAAGATGAAAGTACAAGACTATTCTGTGGTTGAGCAGCTGAGAAAAACACCGGCCCAGATCTCACTATTGTCATTACTCCTCCATTCCGAGGAACATCGTCGGGCCCTGTTGAAGATATTGAATGAGGCCCATGTACCCAGTGAGATTTCTGTAAACCACCTGGAAACCATTGCCAGCAAGATCTTCGAGGTGAACAGAGTGACATTCTCAGATGATGATCTGCCGGTGGAAGGTACGGAGCACAATAAAGCTCTATACCTGGCTGTCAAATGTGAAGACTCGGTGGTAACCCGAGTATTGGTGGATAACGGCTCAAGCGCCAATATTTGTCCCTTATCCACCCTGGACCAGTTAAAGATTGACCGTGGAAGAATCCGGGAGAATAGCATCTGTGTCCGGGGATTTGACGGAAACGGAACAGCCACTGTGGGGGATGTTGTACTTGAACTGACCATTGGGCCAGTCCTGTTTACCATGGAATTCCAGGTATTGGACGCTACGGTATCTATACAACTTGCTGTTAGGACGACCCTGGATTCATGCAGCTAAAGCGGTGCCTTCCACCCTACATCAGACATTGAAGTTCGAGTGGGAAAGACAAGAGGTCGTGCTGCACGGTGAGGACACAACATGCACCATGAGCGGAACCATTGTGCCTTTCATAGAGACCACTGATGACAAGGGCCCCTGGGTCTACCAGATTCTCGATACAGGGTCAGCCAACAAAATTTCTGAAGGAGAAATCATCCCGCACCCTAGGGTAGCTGCCGCAACGGTCATGATGGTCTCGGAGATGCTGGGTAACGGATTTGTACCGGGAAAAGGCCTGGGAGTTGAACTTCAAGGGATAGTCCAACCTGTCTCCCTTCCTAAGAATCTGGAAACCTTTGGGTTGGGGTTCAAACCGACCGCAGCAGACAGGAAGGAGGCGCGAAGAATGAAGAAGAAGGTCTGGTTTCTGCCTAAACCAGTACCATGCCTCTCAAGGTCTTTTGTTAAAGCAAGTGCCAAGGAGTCAGCGATCCCAAAGATTCGAGGACCTTTGATCGGTATAAATGAAGACCTGAATCAGAGTTTTGAGAGGCTATTTGCAGATGTCAGTATGGTGGAAGCTGGAGAAGGTTCCAGCAGAGCAGAGATAAAATTTGTGGGGCCTGAGGCCAAGACCAACAATTGGACGGTTACTCCTCTTCCTGTCCGAGGGGAGTCTTGGTAGTAGGCTTTGATTAATGTTTTGTTTGTTTATTTGTTTGATCGGATTATTCAAGGGTGTAATCCAAATTTTACTTTCGTTTTGTAAAAGTGTGAACCCTTTTTATCCTGCAAATTTAATAAAGTTCTTTTCTTTTGTCCCATTTTAATTTCTTGTTTTGTTCTTTTTCTTTCTGAACAGTTCTCTTTTTACTGGTCCTAATGACATGGCATGCACAGCGGATCTTCGACCTAGTCTAATAAATCAATCTGAATCTGACTCAATGATGCAAAAGGTCGTTTATGACGATGAATCCGAATGTGACGAAGGTGAAGCCTTCGAAGAAATAAACAGAGAACTGTGCCAATTTGAGGAGAAACCCAAGCCTAACTTAAATGACACCGAGGCTGTGAATCTAGGAGACGCTGATAACGTCCAGGAGACCAAAATTAGCATCCACATTGAGCCGAATGTCAGAGCAGAATTGATCAAAACTCTCAGGGAATTCAAAGATGTTTTTGCATGGTCATATGATGATATGCCTGGATTAAGCACCAATTTAGTGGTTCACAAACTACCCACTGACCCGGCATACCCTCCGGTCAAGCAAAAACTAAGGAAATTTAAAACAGAAATGAGTGTAAAGATCAAAGAAGAAGTGATTAAGCAGTTGCAATCGAAGGTCATTCGGGTCACTCGGTATCCCGAGTGGCTGGCCAATGTGGTACCAGTCCCAAAAAAGGATGGAAAAATCAGGGTGTGCGTGGATTACCGCAACCTCAACAAAGCAAGTCCCAAGGACAATTTTCCGCTACCCAACATTCATATCTTAATCGACAATTGCGCAGGGCGCGAGATTGGATCCTTTGTGGATTGCTATGCAGGTTATCATCAGATCCTAATGGATGAGGAGGATGCTGAGAAGACAGCGTTTATTACGCCATGGGGAACCTACTGCTATCGGGTAATGCCATTCGGGTTAAAGAACGCTGGGGCAACATACATGCGAGCAATGACTGCAGTGTTTCATGACATGATACACAAGGAGATTGAGGTGTACGTCGACGACGTGATCATCAAATCTTGGCGTCAGGAGGACCATATAGCAGACCTAAGGAGATTTTTCCAAAGACTCCGGAGGTATGATATCAAGCTTAACCCGGCCAAATGCGCATTCGGGGTTCCATCAGGAAAGTTGCTAGGATTCATCGTCAGTCGGCGGGGAATTGAGTTAGACCCGTCCAAAATTGAATCCATCCGAGATTTGCCACCGCCAAGGAACAAAACAGAGGTAATGAGTTTGCTGGGTAGACTCAATTATATCAGCAGGTTCATCGCTCAACTCACAGCAACTTGTGAGCCCATATTTCGGCTGCTGAGAAAGGACGCTGCAGTAGGTTGGACAGCAGAGTGTCAGGAGGCCTTCGACCAAATCAAAGGGTATCTGTCTAATCCACCCGTATTGGTCCCGCCTAAGCCCGGGAAACCCCTAATCCTTTACCTGACGGTCTTGGAAAATTCATTTGGTTGTGTACTGGGGCAACATGATGACACAGGGAGGAAGGAGCAGGCCATCTACTATCTTAGCAAGAAATTCACAGTGCATGAGGTCAAGTACACTCAACTCGAGAAAACGTGCTGCGCCCTAACTTGGGTAGCTCAGAAGTTGAAGCACTACCTGTCTTCATATACTACTTATCTCATATCCCGCTTGGACCCATTGAAGTATATCTTTCAGAAACCTATGCCCACGGGAAGGTTGGCAAAATGGCAAATTCTGCTCACCGAGTTTGATATCGTCTATGTGACGAGGACAGCCATGAAAGCCCAGGCACTGGCAGACCATTTGGCCGAGAATCCCGTTGATGAAAAATACGAGCCCTTAAGAACGTATTTTCCTGACGAAGAGGTGATGCATACGAATGAGTTGGAATTACCCGAGGAACCAGGTTGGAAGCTTTTCTTCGATGGAGCTGCAAACGCAAAAGGGGTTGGAATAGGAGCAGTACTCATTTCTGAAACAGGACGGCATTATCCTGTTACGGCTCAACTACGCTTCTATTGCACCAACAATATGGCCGAGTATGAGGCTTGCATTCTGGGTCTGCGCTTGGCTGCTGACATGGATGTCCAAGACGTCTTGGTCTTGGGAGACTCGGACCTCTTGGTACATCAAATTCAGGGTGAATGGGAAACACGAGATCTAAAGCTCATACCATACCGACAATGCTTGCATGATCTGAGCAAGCAATTTCGATCGGTGAAGTTCAAACACATCCCGAGAGTTCACAATGAGGTTGCGGATGCCTTAGCCACCTTAGCATCAATGCTGCACCACCCTGACAAAATGTATGTTGATCCTCTACACATCCAGGTCCGTGATCAGCACGCCTACTGCAATGCCATAGAAGAAGAAGCAGATGGCGAACCCTGGTTTCATGATATCAAGGAATACCTCAGAATGGGGATATATCCAGAACATGCCTCTGGAGACCAAAAAAGAGCCCTTCGGCGTTTGTCGAATGGTTTCTTCCTCAGTGGAGGAGTATTGTACAAAAGAACCCCGGATTTGGGATTGTTGAGATGCATAGATGCCAGTCAAGCAACGACGGTTATGGCAGAGGTACATGCTGGAGTTTGTGGGCCACACATGAGCGGATATGTATTGGCAAGAAAGATCCTTCGAACAGGGTGTTATTGGCTCACCATGGAACGCGACTGTATCACTTTTGTGAGGAAATGCCATCAGTGCCAGATACATGGAGATTTGATTCATTCTCCGCCAACAGAGTTACATACGATGTCAGCACCTTGGCCGTTTGTGGCCTGGGGCATGGATGTCATCGGGCCCATCGAGCCAGCAGCATCCAACGGTCACAGGTTCATTCTAGTGACCATTGATTACTTCACCAAATGGGTTGAGGCTAAAACCTTCAAATCAGTAACCAAGAAGGCAGTGTTGGACTTTGTTCACTCCCATATCATCTGCAGATTTGGGATCCCAAAAGTGATCATCATGGATAACGATGCGAATCTTAATAGCAGCTTGATGAGAGAGGTATGCCAACAATTTAAGATTACACACCGCAATTCCACCCCATATCGTCCTAAGGCAAATGGAGCAGTCGAAGCAGCCAATAAGAATATCAAGAAGATACTGCGAAAAATGGTGGAAGGGTCCAGACAATGGCACGAGAAATTACCCTTTGCCTTGTTGGGTTACCGCACTACCGTCCGGACTTCCATAGGCACAACTCCTTATTTGTTGGTGTATGGAACTGAGGCCGTGATACCAGCGGAGGTCGAAATTCCGTCCCTCCGAATTGTCGCTGAAGCCGGAATTGATGATGATGAATGGATCAAAGCTCGCTTGGAACAGTTGAGCCTGATAGATGAGAAAAGATTGGCAGCAGTGTGCCATGGTCAGCTGTACCAGAAGAGAATGGCAAGAGCGTATAATAAGAAGGTGCGCCCTAGGAAATTTGAAGTAGGGCAGCAGGTATTAAAGAAGATCCTCCCACATCAGGTCGAGGCAAAAGGCAAATTCGCCCCAAATTGGCAAGGGCCTTATATCGTGACCAGAGTATTGTCCAACGGTGCTTTGTGTTTGACAGATGTCGAAGGTAGATGTGTCGACATGGCTATCAATTCAGATGCAGTCAAGAGATATTATGCGTAACTTCTTTAATTATGGCAATATTTGGTCTATTTGTTTGTATTTGGCATTTATTGGATAATGAGATGACGGAGGCAATTCTTTCTTCTACCCAAACACTGTTTAACCCTTGCTTCCCCCTTTGAGCCTTAAGTTATTCTTTCATACCCCTCTTTTGGAATCAATAATGGGAAAGACATGAAAAAGAAGAAAATGAAAATAAGGAAAAGACATGAAAAAAAAATGAAAAGAAGGAAAAAAAAAGAAAAAAAAAAAAGAAAAAAGAAGAAGATAAAATCACAAGAAATACAAAACCGTGGGAACTACGTTTGACCTGATTCCTCAAAGAGGATACGTAGGCGCCTCACGGCTCGGTCATAGTATGCATCATAATAAATATAGGATGCATAATGTACATAGTGTGCATAATAGACACAGCGTGCGTAACGCACGTAGCACAACATAAGAGTAAAAAATAAATAAATTCCCCAAGCAAGAAAACTGGGGCAGAAGTTATGTTTTAAGTTCCAACAAAGGTTTGATTCCAAAAAGTTGTAGCACATCACCCCTCAAGTTGTTTTCATTTTTCATAGCCTTTCTTTAACCCCACACCAAAACCAACATCAACGTCCAAAAGACCTCCCGATCAATGTTCAAGAGATGTCGAAATTTTGCAACAAAATTGCAACAAAATTTTGGATCCTTCGAAGACTTTTGCTCCTGATTTACATAAAGTCAACGCTCGATAAATGTCTGAGAGAATGATGGGGACAAGGGTGTGATTTTCCTTGGTGGTGAGGATTTGCACAACTTTTGCGGTGCGAATATCAATTGTTCGCTCTTTGTTTGGGAAGACCATGATTCCTAGAAAAGCCACCATGAAGGCAAAGCGACGGTGAATCTGCCAAGTGTCTTTGTTTTGCTTGTTAGTAAGGCCTTTCTCATGAATTTCGAATCCATCTGACTTTCCGAACCTTGAATATAAGAAGTTGAAAGAACAACATCCGTTGATGACATTGCTTTTCCTGATTTGATTACTGATGTTCAGAAGACCGAAGAATCAATGTACCGAGGGAGCCTTTGTGAATATCAGGCTTTGATTTCTTAGACTTCCGTCAAAACCAGCATATCCAGCTATCTCCTCTAATGTAGGAGTAAGCTCGAAATCAGAGAAACGAAAGACATTGTGAACAGGGTCCCAAAAAGTTACTAACGCTGCAATCAGATCATCATGGGGTTGAACTTTCATAATATCCGTGAGATTTCCCAAATGCTTGACGACCCATTTTTGACCATCTTCGCCTAATTCATACCACCATATTTGAAGCTGAAATAGAAACTCGTCTGTATTCGTGGATGGGGGTTTTGTGTGGTGCTCATTTTGTATCTGAAATTTAATTTTAATAAAGTCAAGACTCATTTTGAAAATATACACTAAAAAAATCATTTTCAATTTTTATTTTTTTTATTAAACACTTTTTATTTCAAGATTTAAAACTATTTTTGGTAATTTCTTAAAAATAACCCATTTTATTCCTCGGCTCTCAAAAATATTATCAATTAAGCTGGTCAACAAGCAAATCTGAGGCAAATGAATGCACAGGTAGCAAGTAGGATACATCAGAATGGTCTTTTTTATTTCGGGTTCATCTGTCCTAGACAGACCCAACCCCTGTGTTGAGTCTCCAAGGCCAAATGTACATGATACAAATAGACGTTCCTACTAGGGATCCGGTACATGGCTGAGTTATTCTAGGTAAAAAACCTGAGGCATATTGTTCTAAACCTGGCTCACCCAAACGGACAGTTTGAGCCGAAGTGGGGGCAACGTACCGGGAGCACGAAAGTCTACCCGGCCTAGTTACTTGTCCCAACTTTGTCTTATTTGGTATGACTTTAACAGAAAGGTGGGCCACGCGCACGTGTGCACCATAAATTTAGAAGACTCAGAAAGAAGGGGGTTTCGTAGCAGTTGTATATATTCACAATTCAAATAATATTAAAGCAGTAAAAGTGTCATTTAGCAAATTTGGCATATATCATGTAAAAAAAATCAGATAATAAATAAAGCCAAATATAACAGTTATTTAAAGCTCAAATTCTTTAAACCCTGAACCAGAGATTCTGGGACTTTTTTCCCCAGCAGAGTCGCCAGAGCTGTCACACCTCCTTTTTCCGCCCCCGCGAGGGTGCTTAGGGAGTTTTCTCCATTTGAAGGACAGTCGAAACGGGATTGGTTTATTTGTTTCAGAGTCGCCACCTGGGAATTTTAAGGCGTCCCAAGTCACCAGTTTTAATCCCTGAATCGAGGAGAATATGACTCTGTTTGTTATTCTGCGAACCAGAAATCTTGAGTAAGAAATTCTGTTAATCCGGAAGAAGGTGTTAGGCATTTTCGAATTCCGTGGTTCTAGCACGGTTGCTCAACTGTTTTTATTCTTGGCTTAATTATCTTGATTTTACTAAATACATTTTTATCGCATGATTTTGTTACCGCTTTTATTTAGATTGTTTACAATTATATAAACGAATTACGCGTACGTATACTCGTATTATATACCTTTTATAATCATAAAGAATCATGCCACGCATACGTGTACATAAAAAGGTTGATAATATTTTTTATTATAAAAAATCATACGTTCGAAGTTAGAAATAAAATTAAGAACAACGTCGCCCTTGTATGCACATCTCGGGTTATATGAAATTATTTTAACATTCTTGGAGAAATCCCTTTTATTAAATATTCGCTCGAAGTTGCGCGAACGCATAATCCGAATTTGCTTTTAAAAATATAATCAGGTTACGCGAACGCATCCCTAATCGTGCAAAATATTCGTAATGGTATTATGGATTTTCCACAAATTGTTTATTATATCCATACATTTTTATGTGAAAATCATGAGAAATTCCCATTTTTGAGATGCCCTTAAATTCTTTGAAAAGAATTCACAATTTATTAAATGTTGACCGCTGATTATATTTTTCGCTTATGAATTACATTCCTCCAAGCTATTCAAATTTAAAGATAAGAATAAACATATGATTAACACTATTTTTTAGTAAATACAACATATGTATACTAAAAATGTGAATAGCGTATGAAACTAAAAAAAAATCAATTCTTGAAAGGAAATGATATTTTCGAAGAATTCTCATTATTCTTTTTGCAACGAATGTTATTTTTGCACTCTTAAAATTGTTACACGTTATAAATCTAATCTACTTCTACATCACTTGTTCTTAATCCGATATGCATGATTATTTTGGTTAATTCTGCTTATGATTGAGTTTGGGATATACATAATCGAAACGATTTCTATTCTTAACCTACGCGAACTATCGGCAAACGCTAACTTTCGCATTGTAAAATTCCTAGGCCATTTGTTATTAAGAAAGAGAACAAATCTACCTGTTGACTTAATAAAATGATATTGCATATAACATTATTCGCCATATTTTGACATTGTGAACATAGCGGATTTTACTAATGCAACTTTCAACTATTGATTGTAAATATAACCATTGTTATGCCATAATATAGCAAAGTGCAACCAACATCACCTAGCTTTAAACAACAACTAACTAACTAACAAAATAAACCAATAATGTATGTTTTCCTTGATATTTCTATATTATGCTGTACCTAACTAACAATACCATAAAGTTTGAATAATGGCCAACTTTCTGTCATGTTCCTTATTTTGACAGTTCAAATATAACTAAACTAATGAGATTTCGAAATGGATAACATTATTACAAAGCTTTTATACGAATTTCAAAATAAGACAATTAACTTATAACCATCGTGTCGAACTCACTACTAGTTAACCAACATGAAACAAAGCTGAAATTTAAACTAATGAACTTAGACGAATGGAAAACAGAATTATAATTTCCAAGCTTCATTTATTTGTCATGTTGAAGCTCTTCACAACATGAGTTTAAAAGATATGTACCTGGAAATGAAGGTAGAAAGAGTAAATTTCAGCAGTAATAGCAGCAACAAAATAGGTAGAAAGTGCCAAATAACGCAGCCGATTTTGAGCACAATCAAAGAGTCCCGTGAAACCAGACCAAAAGTAACAGAAATTTAAGAAAAAATTTCAGATTTAAACCACACAGTATCAACAAACAAACACGGATAGATTCCAGGAAAAATATGTTTCGGATTTTTCTTTCCTTCTTCTATATCTGTTTCAGATTGTGTGTATGTGTGTGTGTTCTCATTCTTTTGTTTCTTTTTGTTTTCTTCTTTCTTTTCAGATTGTTGTTTCTAATTCAGTATGTGTTTCTTTTTTTAATTTCTCTCTTTTCCCTCTGTGTATCTCTCTGTGTATATGTATCTCTGTGTGTGTTCCCCTCCTTTTTTTTGCCTTAAAATCAGATCCTGTATTTATACAGGTCTGCCTCTTTTCTTTTCAGTGCTGCCTGGACCCTTTTCTCTTTTAAAAAGCAGAAAGTCCCATTAAAATCTGCTTTTACTACTTTAAATCCCATTAAGTGATCTTATCATGACTTTCAGCAGCCCATTACCCTTTGTTTCCCATTATCCCATTAAATTAAAAGCCATTAACATTCCACTTTTAGCTCACTATTATTATCATATTACCCTTACTGTTTTATCCCAGAAATACCCCAGAAATCCTATTGTAATTACTATTATTACTACCTTTAAACTAAAATTCAGAATCTGATACAAAACAGATTTTAAAATCTGTCCAGGCTTAATTATCCTTCTGATTTAAACAACTAGAACCAATCCTAATCAATTTCCTAACACAGTTGTATCTAATCAACCCTTGTAAACTTGAATTCAAACTTAACATCACAATAACATTACACTGAATTCAGTACAATAATTCAAACTGAACTTCAACTTTGAACTAAAATCAACCAAACACAGGAGCATTGTCAATATACTGACAATGCCCTGAAACTTAATGTTCAGGAAATAATATATACACAACATTTATTTTGACAGACTTATTGATTTACAAACGAGTATTAATCAACTGACTATCAAATACGAAACAACTGATTACAACAAAATAATCCATCCAAAATAGGTTGTTTCAATCAACATTTTCAGAAACATGATTTATAACACAACTAATCGACGAACTTAATCAAGTCGATTACACACATTGTAAATAATCATAACCAACAGAAACAATTCACATTTTGATCAAGTAGACGGGTAGGAGACAGAATCATAGAATTAAATAAACAAAAATATGAAAAATTACACAGGTTATTAAAACAAACAACTATACATACGTAGGAAACAAAAGAAGTAGAAAAAATACCTCTGAATCCTTAATTCACACGGACACAGGGTCGACTTGGACTTGGACCTTTTTGAGGCTGAACAGACCTTATTCGAAGTATTCTCAACTGAGAATACCTCGATTAAAGTCTCTTAGACCTCAATCCCTCATTTGGATTGGACAGATTCCACGAGTGAAAGTTTTTAGGTTTTCAGATTCTTGGATTTTAAATTCGAACACTTCTTGGCAGATTCGAATCAAACCAATGGTATTCTAGGCACGAGGGAGGTCAGATGGGTAACTGGTGTAAGTTTGAGGTAGGTTGGGATAGGGTCAGGTTTCACTCGAATCTTCAAATGAAGATTCGAGCAGTTCCAGTAGGATTCGAGCCATGCAACTAACAGATCCGTGGTGAGGGTATCTAGGGGAAGCTGTGGTGTTATTTTGGAGGCCATTGGAGAAGATAAGGTTTTCAGACCAACCTTCGATTTAAGATTCGAAGAGTTGGGGTCTGATTCGAAGGAAACTAATCCTGGATCCGTAAAGAGGGGGTTGTGAGGAGTCTGGGGTGTTAAGGTGGTGACCGGCGGCGTTATTGCCGCCGGGTTTCAGGCGATGGGATGCTAGGGCGGCTAGGGTTAGGGGTGTGCTTTCGGAGAAGATGATGAATAGTGAAGAGGGGGGGTGTTTAGTTAGGGGGCCGAGGTAGGGATTTGGACTTATATAGGGACGGGGTGGATTGATGCTGACCGTTAGATCAGACAGAATGAATGGCCAGGATCTATTCACTTAACCAAACGATGTCGTTTGGTTTAAGTTAGGGGGACGGGTTGAACTGGGTACTGGATCGGGTAAGGATCACGGGTTAGGTTTGTAGGATCTCAGCCGTTGGATGGATTTAATCCAACGGCCCTTGATGAAGGACGACCAAACGTTGTCGTTTTGGTTCGTTTGAATTGGACCGGACATGGGAGTGTTGGGATTGGGCTGTGGAGGGTTAAAGTTTTTTGTTTGGGCCTGGATTTCAGTCCAGGCCCGATTTTTTAATGTTCAGAATCCATTTCAATTTCCTAATTTAAATTTTCCAATTTAATTATTAAAATCCTAATTAAAATTATAAAAACAAGAATTAACTTTACAAGACATTTAATCAACCTTTAACAATTATTAACACATAGACAAAATATTAATCACATAGTGAAACATGCATATTTTTTGTGATTTTATTTTAATTAACTCAATTATTAAATGCATAATTAAATCCTAGATATGCATGAAACATGTATTTTTATTTTTATTTTGTTTAATTATAACAAAGCAAACATTTACGGACAAAACACAAACAATTAATAAACGCAACACAATTTCTAAAATTGCACACTAAAAGAAATTAATTTTATTTTTGATTTATTTTGGAGTAGTTTTCGTGAGGCAAAAATCATGTGCTCACAACATATTTTTGTATTTTTCATTAATTAAAATAGAATAAACATTGACAGACAAAAATGCGAATAATTATCCAAAAATGCCACGCAAATCCTCAAAATTGCACACAAAGGAAAATTATTTTATCTTGAATTTTTGGGAGTAGTTCTCGTAGGGCAAAAATCACGTGCTCACAAATATGCCTGATAAATTAGATAATAACATTATACATTGGCAAAGTAATAGTTAACTGATCGAATCCATGTCTCAATCTAGAGATTGATACACCTTTATGAAAGCTTATAAGTTTTCATGTGTAAACGTTACATTTGAATTTTATATGCGTCACAAGAAATAATTTAAGCAAAGGTCTAAAGGATATAATCAATAAATTAAATCATTAGTAATTTAATTTATTTGATTAGTATCTGAATCTTAACATGGGGAGTTAAAATGATATTTAATAAAAGAATTTTGAAATTGAACTAAGAACTGCCAATACAAATTTTTCGTTGAATAACTCATAATTTATTGTGGTAAAATTTTCATATATTTCGAATTAATTTCATTACAGTTCGCCTCGTTAATTAAATAGTATGTTCCATGTTGTACCTAAATAATTAGAAATTAAATGAAACTGGTTTCTTGATGGAAAAGGAAGACCGAAAATATTTTGGATATAGTTTTAAACCCTAAAATATGTGGCTATATAAAGGGTCTTATTCCATCAAGGAGGCTGGAAGCACGTCATTTCTTAGAGAAATTCGCTCACATATTCTTTGTAGGGGAACTTGTAACGACCCGACTGGTCGTTTTGAGTATCTGCACTTCGCTCGGTGTTTTGAGGGCTAAAGTATCTCCCTATGATGTATTTTGACTTATGTAAATCGTCAGTTTTGGTTTTCAGGTTATTCGGGACTGATTTGGAAAAATGATTCTCAACTAGGGAGCTTTAAATTTGAAAGAGTTGATCGAGTTTGGCTTTTTAGTATTTTACCTCGGATTGGAATTTTGATGGTTCCATTAGCACTGTTGGATAATTTTGGACTTAGGAGCGTGTCCATATTGTAATTTGGAGGTCCGTAGTTGAATTTGGCTCGAAATGACGAAAGTTGGATTTTTTGAAAAGCTCGGCCGATAGTGGACTTTTTGATATCGGGGTCGAATTTCAATTCCGGAAGTTGGAGAACCTTCCCTTTTCTTCTCTCTCCTTTCCCTCATCTCTCGGGCCTCAACCGAATTTGCTCCATTTTGCTCAGTTGAGGAGCAGAGTTTTGCTAAAGCTCTCCTTCAAAGAATAAATGAGCTTCAATTATTTCATTACAATAGAGGGAATCACATTCCCTTTAAATTCTCCTCGAGAGCAGGCCCGCAATGTCAAATATGACTTGTGTGCAAAATATAAGGTCAATCGGACCTGATTCGATGGGTTTCAGCATCGATTGTAAAAGTTTGAAGTTTCAAGTTCATTAATTTTTGGAGTGAGATGTGATTCGTCGTTTCAATGTTGTTATGTGTGTTTTGAGGCCATGAGTAAGTCCATGTTATGTTATGTGACTTGTTGGTATATTTTTACATGGTCCCAAGGGGCTCGGGTGAGTTTTGGATAGGTTTGGGTTGTGTTGCGCTCATTTGTTTTATGTTTCGACGTTGTTTCTTCAAGCATAAATGGTACTACATTAAGCAAATGAACTCCAATTTCTGTTTTTATTGAAATATTAGATATCGTAATTTTGGAGCCATAGCAAAAAGAATTATCGAATTTGGACAACGTATGAAGAGTTTATGGTCATTTTGTTAAGAATTAGGTTGCCAGATTTTTCAGTTTAATTACGAAATTGCCGCTGATTTCGTATTAAAAAATCTGCACTATTTTCAAATATTGAAACCAACATATCTCCTTCAATATAAGGTTAAATTGAGTGATTCAAGAGCCTAGCTTGACTAGAATTTCACAAGGAATCCATTGAATGTATCAAAAGTGAGTTTCGAGATCATTTGGCATAAGAAACGAGGGAAAACATTGTTAAAATGAGGGTTTTGTTCATTTAACATATTTTAAGTTGGGGAGCTCGGAATCGGGCAATTTTTGAGGCGATTTTCACCATGAATTGGGGTAAGTGTTCTCTACTCGATTTTAGTTATATTCCATGAATCTATCTTCGATTTTAGCTTTTGGTTGATGAATTTTAAAGAGGAAATTGGGGATTTTGGCCTAAAGTTTCATAATATGAATTTTTTAGTTTTAAACATCGATTTGGAGTCGGAATTGAGTTAAACTAGTATGGTTGGACTCGTAATTGAATGAGTTGTCGGATTTTATGGGTTTTGTCGGGTTCCGAGGCATGGTCCCGGGTGTGATTTTTGGGCGGATTTGGGATTTGATTTAGGATTCAATCTTTATCATTTGGAATTGTTTCCTTGGGCTTTATTTGATGTATTTGAGTTGCTTTTGGCTAGTTTTGAGACGTTCGGAGGTCACTATGTGCGTGTTGGCATTTTTGGAGCATCACTTGGCTTGCTCGGTATTGTAATTTGCTTATTCGAGGTAAATGTTTTGCCTAGATTTTTTGAGGAAATTTTTCCTCCTATTTGTCATTTTTTGCTACATGCGAGGGGTGATACATATATGAGGTGACGAGCGTATATCTATGTGCCATGGTTAATCATACTCAGAGGGTAGATTATGTTATATTTGTGTTTGTAGAATTCTATGACATACTGCTTAATGCCTTACTTGACTCTTAGATACTAATGACATAATATTAAATGATAGAAATCAAGACTTAGTTTGTTATAACTTGATCAAACTTGATGGAAATTGTGAGAATACATTGATATGTCTAATTCGGTCACCTCTATGCGAAATCATTACTACATTACTACAACCGATATTCTTGTGATGCTAAACTCTATACTTTTATTGTGGGTCATTTATGAGATACGTGGAAGTATTTGAATAATACGGTACTTGAGTGTTATTGAACCATTATTGACTTAGAAAGTTGTGATTTGGAATTTGTTTGGAATATTCATTTGAACACTCTCCTCGATGTTATTTATACTTCCTGCCTTGCCATTTTATTGATATTCATATGCTTGGTAAGGAAGAGTGTAAAGCACAAAGAGTGATGCCGTGCCATTTTATATTCATTATCATGTGAGGAAGAGTGTAAAGCACGAAAGGTGATATCGTGCCATGTTATTAAGAGTAATAGCACGAAGGGTGATGTCGTGTCATATCATTTGAGAGTAAAAACACGAAGGGTAATGCCGTGCCATTTCATCTATATTGTTATGATTGTGTGTTATCATGAGGTCATGGCACGATGGGTGTTTCCGTGCAGGCGAGGATGAGGGACATGCATTATGTTTGATATCAATTTTCTGTGTATACGTTCATGTCTTTACCTTGAACTGCTATTGTCATAATTATAGACTTGATGTGACTTGTTGCTAGTGTTATATCGTTGATCTCTATTTCAATTGTTGTCGTGTTGCTCATACCTTCTACTTGCTTAGCCTTCAAATACCATGCATATTTCATGCTTTTATAATTATATTTATGTTGTATCTATTCTGTAGCACTTAGTATAAGCCTTCCACCATGTTAGCCATTCATGCCCTTACTTGTCAACTTGTAAAGATCATGTGTTTCCGTTTTATTTGTTATATTTGTACTTAGGCCTTTAATATGTTAGTTAATTGAAGTTGATATTTCTTGTTTTCCAAATTGTTGTTATTACTCACATGGTTTCCGCTTAGTTTTTTACTGTTGCCCACATGTGCATCTTTGTCCATTGTTGTTACTTGCGTATTCCCTACTTTATAATTCCTGTTATCGATATTTCTGTCATCTGGTTTGTTCTGTTACTCGTACATTTGGGATGATGTACAAAGGGTGTTTCCCTGTTAATTGATTTGTCACAAAATTTATATATATATATATATATATATATATATGGTGAGGCAGAGATAGAAGCATGAAGAGTGTTACCGTGCCGTTTGATTTGATATCTTGAATATACTTCTCATACTAGAAAAGATTGTAAATCTTCTAATGTGATTCCTTTTTGTAATTGTTGACTGTCTCGCCGAATTGTATATGGTACTTTTAACTATTATGCTTTGAACTGCTTTTACTGTTAATCTAATGTACATGTTATAACAATAAGCATCTTTTAACTAAAAGCCTCGTCACTACTTCGACGAGGTTAGACAAAATAATTACCAGTACATGGGGTCGGTTATACTGATACTACACTTCTATACGATGTGTACAGATTCTTTGGAGCGAAGCTGTTGGTGACGTCGAGTGCTGCTTCGGCAGATGTTCGTGCGTTTCGGATATAGCTGCCACTTGTCCTTGGTAGCTTTGGTTTTACTATTCTATTTATGTATCTTTCAAATAAAACGTGTATTTATTCGTACTAGCTTTGTAATTTCCAAATCTTAGAAGCTCATGAGTCGTACTACGAATCTTGGGTAAATTTGTAAATGTTCAGTTATCTATTATCTATTCTCTTATAATCTCAGTTGAGTTGTATTTTCTGTTAGTTGGCTTACCTAGCGGGTTGAGTTAGGTGCCATCACGACTTGTGATTTTTGGGTTGTGACAGAACTTATAGAAATGTCCCAAATAAGTCTCAACTTACCAACCTCTAGCCATTAATCATATACTAAAACTAGCCAAGCCCGTATAAAAGTTAAAAACCCAAATAAATAAGGTTCTTTCTCTCCAAGAATCACATGCAAAAATCTCCTTCCAAATTTTTAAGCGTGATTAGCAACATTAGATGCAAGACGGAAAGGAAATTTCATGGATGAGGTAGCAAATAAGGTGATGAAATATGAATAAGGCTACATATCTTATTACTCCCTACGTTTCAATTTATGTGAACTCATTTGACTAGATACGAAATTTAAAAAAGAGAGAAAGACTTTTGAACTTGTGTAGCTATAAATCGGTGCATAAAGGTAAATTGTTTCTAAATATAGAAATGAGTCATTCTTTTTGGCACGAACTAAAAAAGAAATAGGTTCACATAAATTGAAATGGAGGGAGTATTTAATAAATTGATAATTGGTACCTGAAAGCTATTAAAGTTGGTACTCCACATCAAATTCAATAGTAGAGCAAGGAGAACAAATAGACACACAAATGTAACTAAGAATAGAGATCATATCTCATACTTTCATTATGATTGATTTTATTTTGTGTCTCACACAACTTACACTAGTTGTGTGAGACCTCTTTTTATCTCACATATTTGTGGACCCATATCTTACACATCTGGGTCCACAAAAATTCTGGGACCACATAGTTGTGAGACAAAAAAGAGGCCTCACACAAGTAGTGTTGTGTGAGGCACAAAATAAATTTTTTCCCTTCATTATATAACCAGAGCAGAAGCCGGTTTAATATTAAAGCTAATAGATAGCTTGACAGAACATCTTTAGTTAGTCCCATCAAACTATTATAACAAGGTAGTTAGATTGAGATACTATTGGTAATTCCTTTGGCAGTAAGTTCTGGTTCACTTGTAGGATAGAGCAATGTGTATGGCATCTTAATAGGCCCACTCCTATTCTTCAATTTTCCATCATTGTTCATCTTCCATATATTTTCCTCTATTTCAGCCAGCTTCTTTCCAAACCTTTCAAAAGCTTTCATTGCTTCTTTGTCCATAGTCCATCCAAGAGTCTCTTTTTGGCCAAGATAAATTTCATCTGAGATATGTGTTGATAACACCTCAAGAGCAGATATGCCAATCAAAGTTTGGAACTAGGGTGTAATCGTCTATAGATATCCCTTTACAGGGTTCAACTTAAGCTCCTCATACTCAGGGGTTCAACTTAAGCTCCTCATACTCAGGGGTTCCAGTCTCAGGAATAAGTTTTTGGCTCATACCAGGGTGATTTGGAGCAAAGCCTCCATAAGGATACTGCCCAAAATTAATGGCAGCATGAAGAGCAGATGCCATCCAGATAATGATAGTCAATGAGTCGACTAACTCTTGACGTGTTTGCATCTTAGGCCATCAGGGCTCATCTTTCTTGTCACCATGTCCTACTTCGCGAACCTCCTTCCACTAAGCTTGGAGTTCAATGTCTTTCTGAATCATGTCATCTGATTTGTAATACAAACTGGTACACTCCTGTACCCAATTTTTGATTGCTGACCAGATTTCATGTCCATCTACCGCGTAAGGATATCCTCAATTAGTAGGCGGACACAATGTTTGGAAGTAGGATCCTCGACAGCCACTCTTCTGAAAACCAAAAAAAACTTAAAAATCATTACCTTAGGACATTGTAACATAGTAGATAGGCTGCAGTACAAAGTAATCGATATGACCAAACCTATTGTTGTATGTGAAATTAGACAAAATAAAAGAAAGAAAAATAAAAAAGAGATGAAAATATGATGTAAGCGCTTACATCGACATTCTTGTGATGTAAGCGCTTACCTCGACATTCTTGTGATGTAAGCGCTTACCTCGACATTCTTGTGATGTAAGCGCTTACCTCGACATTCTTGTGATGTAAGCGCTTACCTCGACATTCTTGTGATGTAAGCGCTTACCTCGACATTCTTGTGATGTAAGCGCTTACCTCGACATTCTTGTGATGTAAGCGCTTACATCGACATTCTTAAGATGTAAGCACTTACCTCGGCTGAGCATTCAAATGCCTATAAATAAGAGTCTACATTTTCATTTGTAGATCATCCCAAAACTTCTTCTTTCTCTCTTTAATTAATAAAGAGTTATCTTTGTGTGGCCGTGGAGTAGGCAAAAATTGTTGAACTACGTAAATCTTGTCTTGTCTTGTGCAATTTATTGTTTTTCTCTTAAATATTATTTTCTTTCTATTAGCTTGACACACTTCCTAACAACTGGTATCAAAGCACAGATAGTGTATTTCTGGTAGAAAAGCACAATATTGGTGCAGGTACTATTCACAAGAATAGTGCGACACTATTGATCATCGTTACTATTCACATGCACTATTCACATAAATTTTTTGTGAAAAATGGCATCGGAATAAGGGAAGGTTAAGATTGACAAGTTCAATGGCAAAAATTTTGGATTCTGGAAAATGCAAATAGAGGATTATTTGTACCAGAAAAAATTACACTTACCTCTGACCGAGGTGAAACTAGAGACTATGGCCAAAGCGGATTGGGATCTATTAGATCGCCAAGCTCTTGGTGTGATTTGTTTGACGCTAACACGAAATGTGGCGTTTAACATCATTAACGGGAATACCAATGCAGGCCTGATGAAGGCGTTATCAAATATGTACGAGAAGCCATCTGTTTCAAATAAAGTCTATTTGATGCGTCGATTGTTCAACTTAAAGATGACAGAAGGTGGATCAGTCACAGAACATATCAATGAGTTTAATATAATATTAATTCAGTTGAGTTCTGTTAATATAATAATTGATGACGAAATCAGGGCGTTGATTCTACTATCATCTCTACCGGAGAGTTGATCTGCAATAGTAACTGCAGTTAGCAATTCATCAGGAAGTACCAAATTCAAATTGAATGATATTAGAGACTTGGTTCTAAGCAAAGATATTCACCAAAGGGAACCCAGTGATTCCCTAGGATCTGCTTTAAGTACCGAAAGCAGGGGGAGAATCAACCAAAGAGGACAGAGTTATGGTCATGGCAGATCAAAGTCAAGGAGAAGAGGACAATCCAAAAATCGCAAGGACATTACTTGTTGGAATTGTGATAAAAAGGGTCATTACAGTAGCAGTGTAGAGAACTAAAGAAGAAGAAGGAAGAAAATTCAGCAAATGCAATTGCTGAACAAGTCGGTGATGCACTAATTTGTTGTGCAGATAGTCCAGTCGAATCTTAGATTCTGGACTCAGGTGCATTCTTTCACTCTAGATCATGCAAAGAATTATTGCATAATTATATTGCTGGAAAATTTGGAAAAGTTTATCTAGCAGACGGCGAATCTCTCGACATTGCCGGAAAAGGTGAAGTTCGTATAAAGACTTCACAAGGCACGCTGTGGAAATTGCAAAATGTACGACATGTTCCTGGACTCAAGAAAAATCTGATATCTATGGGTCAGATTGACGATGAAGGATATGAAACAACATTCGGCAATGGATCGTGGAAGATAACCAAAGGGAATTTGGTTGTGGCACGATGCTTCAAAAGGGGAACACTGTATGCAACTGCAATACAAAGAGATACTATAGCAACAGTTGATCATGGTCGTGATACAACATTGTGTCATCAGAGGCTCGGGCATATGAGTGAGAAGGGAATGAAGCTTTTGGCATCCAAAGAAAAGTTACCAAACCTAAAACATGTTGAATTAGGTTTGTGCGAAGATTGCATTTACGGGAAACAAAAGAGAGTTAATTTCTCAAAGGTGGGAAGGACGCCAAAGAAAGAGAAGCTGGAACTAGTGCATACAGATGTGTGGGGACTAGCTCCTATAACTTCTCTAGGAGGCTCACGCTATTATGTCACCTTCATTGATGATTCCACAAGAAAGGTATGGGTTTATTTTCTGAAAAATAAATCTGATGTGTTTGTTACCTTTAAAAGATGGAAAGCTGAAGTTGAAAATCAGACAAGTCTAAAGTTAAAATGTTTGAAGTCTGACAATGGAGAAGAGTATGATAGCCAAGAGTTCAAAGCATTTTGCTCGGAGAATGGGATTAAAATGATCAAAACAGTTCCTGGAACACCGGAACAAAATGGTATTGTTGAGAGGATGAACAGAACCCTGAATGAACGAGCCAGAAGTATGAGAATACATTCTGGATTGCCGAAGTATTTTTGGGCTGAACAGAACCCTGAATGAACGAGCCAGAAGTATTTTTGGGCTGAGGCTGTTAACACGACAGCTTACCTAATAAATAGGGGACCCTCTGTACTGCTGAATATTTAAATTCCTGAGGAGGTATAGACAAGAAAGGAGGTAACTCTCTCACATTTGAATTTTTTTAATTGTGTTGCTTATATGCATGTAAACTCTAATGATAGAGATAAACTTGATCCTAAAGCCAAAAAATGTTTCTTTATTGGCTATGGTGATGATAATTTTGGTTATCGGTTTTGGGATGATCAGAATAGAAAGATCCTAAGATACAGAAATGTCACATTTAATGAAAATGTGATGTACAAGGACAAGCTTGAAGTACAACCAACCAACACCATCAAACAGACAATGTCTGAAACAGTTGAGTTAGAAGAAATCTCAGAAAATGAAGTGGCTAAAGGGATTACAACTGATTCTGAAATTGAAGATGAAGAACCAGAAGCCGGATTTGAAGAAGAACTAGAAGCCGAACCTGGATCAGAACCAAAACTGGAACCAGAGATAGAATCAAATGCAGAACCAAATCTGGAATCCGGACCTGAATCAAATTCGGATTTTGTTAGTCGTGAACCTACATTGAAGAGATCTAAAAGAGTCACAAATTCTCCAGATAGGTTAACGCTCTCTCTTCACTATTTACTTCTAACTGATGCTAGAGAACCAGAGCATTTTGTTAAAGCAATGCAGGTCATAGACTCTGATAAGTGGAATCTAGCCATGAAAGAAGAGATGAATTCTCTTCAAAATAATAAAACATGGATACTTACGGAGTACCAAAAGGAAAGAAGGCATTGCAGAACAAGTGGGTGTACATAGTCAAGAAAGAGCATAATGGTAAGAAGAGATACAAAGCACGATTAGTAGTAAAAGGCTTTCAGTAGAAGGAAGGAATTGACTACACCGATATCTTCTCTCCTATAGTCAAATTAACTACTATCAGGTTGGTGCTAATTATCGTAGCTGCAGAAAATTTGCATTTGGAGCAGATAGATGTTAAAACTGCTTTCTTGTATGGTAACCTTGAAGAAGACATCTACATGAAGCAACCTGAAGGTTTTCAAGTTTCTAGTAAAGAAAACCTTGTGTGTAAGTTGAAGAAGAGTTTGTATGGTTTGAAATAAGCTCCCCGACAATGGTACAAGAAATTTGATGGATTCATGCATAAAATGGTTTCACACGATATGAGATGGACCATTGCTGTTATATCAAAAATCTTGATGAATCCTATATCATTTTACTGTTGTACGTCGATGATATGCTAATTGCATGATCTAGCATAAATGAGATCGATTTGGTTAAGCAACAACTAGTGGAGGAGTTTGAAATGAAAGACTTAGGATCAGCTAAGCAAATTCTTGGGATGAGGATTAGCAGAAACAGGTCGGAAGGAACTTAAAATTGTCTCAAGAAAAGTACATACATAAGGTACTAAGCAGGTTCAGTCTTCATGATGCAAAGACCAGAAGCACTCCACTTAGAAGACATCTAAATCTGTCAAAGGACCAATCACCTAAGACAGATGAAGAAAGGAAGTACATGTCCAAAGTTCTGTATGCTTCAACAGTAGGAAGTTTGATGTATGCTATATTTTGCACTAGACCTGACATAGCCCATGTTGTTGGAGTTGTCAGTAAATACATGTCAGATCCAGGAAAGGAGCATTGGGAAGGTGTAAAATGGATATTGCGATATCTCAAAGGTTTTGCTAATGCAAGTTTAGGCGGCGATCTGGATAGTCGAAAAAGTACCACGGGCTACGTGTTCACCTTGGGTGGTACTACTGTTAGTTTGATGTCCAGACTTCAGAAAAGTGTTGCTCTATCTACCACTGAAGCAGAGTACATGGCAATCTCAGAAGCTGGAAAAGAGATGATTTGGCTCAAGAATTTTCTTAAAGAGCTAGGTAAAGAGCATGATAATTGTGAGCTTTTCAGCGATAGCCAGAGTGTAATTCATCTTGCCAAGAATCCAATGTTTCATGCAAGATCGAAGCATATCCAGTTGAGGTATCATGATATCCGAGAGTTGATAAACAAAGGAACTATTTCCATGCAGAATATACAAGGATCAAAGAACCCGTCAGACATGTTGACCAAAGTTGTCGGTGTTGACAAACTGAGGCTGTGCACTGCCTCAGTTAGCCTTCAAGACTGATAGCGTGAAGGCGCCACCAGAGAATAGCAAATATTTTTTTATTTTCTTTCTTGATGTAACATAGGTTTGAGAGGGAGATTGATAGGACCAAACCTATTGTTGTATGTGAAATTAGACAAAACAAAAGAAAGAAAAATCAAAAAGAGATGAAAATATGATGTAAGCGCTTACATCGACATTCTTGTGGTGTAAGCGCTTACCTCGAGATTTTTATGATTTAAGCGCTTACATCGACATTCTTATGATGTAAGCACTTACCTCGGCAGGGTATTCAAATGCCTATAAATAGGGGTCTACATTTTCATTTGTAGATCATCCCAAAACTTCTTCTTTCTCTCTTCAATTAATAAAAAATTATTCTTTGTGGGGCCGTGGAGTAGGCAAAAATTGCCTAACCACGTAAATTTTGTCTTGTCTTGTGCAATTTATTGTTTTTCTCTCTTAAATATTCTTTTCTTTCTATTAGCTTGACACACTTCCTAACAGTAATGACTCACCTCTTAACAAGTTCAGTAGGGAGAGCTTGATCAGGGAATGCCCAATTCCTATCAGCAATTGATGTTAACTCCATTAATAGTGGTCCAGGGAAAACAGTTTTCTCAACAATACCTCCAGCGTTAAGTATAGTCTGTCGAGCCAAGGCGTTGATATGAATTGTATCACGGAAGTGAGGATGCAAAAGCTTATAGCTAGGATGGAGCACGCTCAACTGCCTATGTGTCGCTATCACAAAAGGCACAACTGAAGCATGAGTACGTAACCTGCAAACAAAATTAGACACGACATCAAACAAATGGTTTAACAGACTAGTATTAATGCACTTCAACAAATTTAGGTACCAGTGGCTGAGGAGTTGGTGCACTCCAGAGTCATTGATTGCAACAAATACCTTTGCAATTTGCCATAAAGCACCCTCAACACCTTTTCGGACTGGAGTAAATACTTTGCCGATTGCACCAAGTTGATCACCATCTGGATGAGGCAAGCTTAATTCATTGGCTATTGTCTTCAAAGTCCCCTCTTTTTGTAGAAAGAGCACAGTTCTCGAGGCATATATCTTCGAATGTGACATGTTAACTTTCCTTGCATATGGCATCACTATGTCATGGTAATTCAGAATGAACAATCGGTTGACCTTCATTGCCTAATAAGAATAATGCAGTTGAGTCATCACTCAACAGGGTAAACTGCTTTGCCAGGCATAGCTTTGTTAGAAGCATTAAATAGTCGAATTAGTTACCTCTTCAATGGACAGTCCATCTAGCTGATTTTGTATGTGTTCTCTGGTTATTTTGCTTGATTGGTCACCATATATTTTAGGATCCAGCTTGCTCGTTGGAGGGTACTCCTGTATCAGGAGAGCAACGAATGTAAACTACAATCCAGGGTCTAAGACAAGGTCTTTAAATTAGAAGCAAAATATTTACTTTTAGGCCAGTTATGCACACAGGGTTCAATCCAGCTAACGTCTCTCTTCCGAATTCTTCATCTGACATCCAAGCCGACTTCTCCTCTGTTTAAACAATAAAGTTTCAGAAACACAATGCAATGGAATCATTTTAGAAAGGGGTCGAGCCAAAGTCTGATCCAAAGTTACCTCTAATAACATGTGGCATTGGATACTTGAGAAAACCAGGAGAGCCTGGTTCATAGACTTTCAGTACGTCTTCAAAGCTGTTGAATTCATTAAGAGTGATGTTTCCTAAAGCAGCAACCTGAGGAGCAAAGAGCTGAGCAATGGCTTTCTGTGCATTACTAAGCACATCTGTCAGCTTCAAGGGCGAAAATTGTTCATCCCTTGGGACATAAATTGCAAAGCTAGCTATTTGTGGCAGCCGACTTTCACTTTTAGGATCTATACAATCAGTTGTAAAAACAAAGGAGGACATGTTAGTACTTCACCATAAAAGAAGGCTAAATGTTTAGGATTTAAACACACCTCTCATTTGCCTTCTTATATTCTTAAGGCATTTGTATCTTCTCTCTTTAGTATTATTTCACTTATATTTTTGGAGTGGAATAAAATATTAGATTTAGTTCGAGGAAGTAGGCAAAATTGGCCGAACCTCGTAAATTCTGGTATTCCTTTTATTGTTGCTTTATTGTCTTATTTATTATTTGGTGGCTATCATAATTTTTGGTATATTAGTTGTGACTCATTCACACTATATACATTTGGCTTCTGCACCAATCGATATCAGAGCCAAGGTACTGTCTAAGTATGCTCTGTGGTTGCAGCATAGTCTGATCTTCCACATCAAAAAAGATTTATCTTGGTAACTGAGTCAATGTTCTGTCTGAGTATGCTCTGTGGTTGCAGCCTAGTCTGATCTTCCACATCAGAAAGGAAATAATCTTGATTTGTGTCGTCAGATATTAAATAATATTTGTGTCAAAGATGGGAGACAATAAACAAGAAGAATCTACATCAAGTGGCAATAATACATCATCATTGGCATCTTCGCTTATGACAAGAATTGTGCCAAATGTGAAATTTGCGGTAGAAATTTTTGATGGGTCAGGACATTTTGGGATGTGGCAAGGCGAGGTTCTAGATGTCCTTTTTCAACAAGGGCTAGATCTTGACATGGAATAAAAAAGACCAGATGTTATTGGAAAAGAAGACTGGAGAATTATCAACCGTGTTGCTTGCGGTACCATTCGATCCTACCTTGCTAGAGAGCAGAAATATCCATAGACAAAGGAAACTTCTGCAAGTAAATTATGGAAAGCACTGGAGGATAAATTTTTGAAGAAAAACAGTCAAAATAAATTGTACATGAAGAAGAGACTGTTTCACTTCACCTATGTTCCAGGTACCACGATGAATGAACATATCACTAGTTTCAATAAGTTGGTCACAGATTTGCAAAATATGGATGTAACTTTTGATGATGGTGGCTTGGCCTTGATGTTGTTGGGGTCACTTCCTAATGAGTACAAGCACCTTGAAACTACTCTACTCCATGGAAATGACGAAATTTCTCTCAGAAAAGTTTGTTCGGCTTTGTACAGCTATGAACAAAGAAAGGGAGAAAAACAGAAGAGCGGAGAAGGAGAAGCACTGGTTGTTAGGGGTCGTCCTCAAAATCAAATGAGGATAAGGAAGGGAAGATCCAAGTCAAGATCTAGACCCAGCAAAGATGAATGTGCCTTTTGTCGAGAAAAGGGGCACTGGAAGAAAGACTATCCAAAGTTGAAGAATAAGGCCAAACATAACAATGGAAAGACCATTATCGATTCAAATGTAGCTGATTGTGATGATTCAGACTTCTCATTAGTTACAACAGAGTCATCAATATCATCAGACATATGGTTGATGGACTTGGCTTGTAGCTATCATATGTGTCCCAACAGGGACTGGTTCGTGGATTTTCAAGAAAGAGAATATGAAGTCATCCATACAGCGGACAACAACATTCTTACCTCATATGGAATTGTTTCAATACGATTAAAGAACCATGATGGAATGATCAGAACATTAACAGATGTTTGATATGTACCGGATTTGAAGAAGAATCTCATCTCTGTGGGAGCCCTAGAATCAAAAGGGTTCAAAATCATTGCAGAAAATGGAGTGATGAGAGTATGTTCCGGTGCACTAGTGGTAATGAAGACCAATTGAAAAAACAATAATATGTACCGTTACCGCGGTAGTACAATTATTGGGACAGCGATAGTGACATCCAGTGACAAAAAAGAGGCAGAAGCAACCAAGCTATGGCACATGCGCTTGAGACATGCTGGAGGAAAATCCTTGAAAACTCTATCAGATCAAGGATTGTTAAAGGGAGTAAAGGTTTGCAACTTGGAGTTTTACGAGCATTGTGTCAAAGGGAAACAGACAAGGATTAAATTTGATACAACGATCCATAATATTAAAGGCATTTTAGATTATGTACACTCTGATGTTTGGGGTCCTTCCAAAACACCTTCATTGGGTGGGAAACACTATTTGTAACCTTTGTTGATAATTTTCTCGAAGAGTGTGGGTGTATACAATGAAGAGCAAAGATGAAGTGTTGGGAATTTTTCTCAAATGGAAGACGATGGTGGAGAATCAAACAGGCAGGAGGATCAAGTGTATTTGCACAGACAATGGAGGTGAATACAAAAATGATCATTTCAATAAGGTCTGTGAAAATGATGGCATCGTCCGACACTTCACTGTCTGACATACACCACAATAGAATGGAGTGGTAGAACATATGAACCGGACCTTGCCGGAGAAGGTACAATGTATGTTGTCCAATGCTGACTTGAACAAAGAATTTTGGGCTGAGGCAATTACATATGCATGCCACCTCATTAATAGCTTACCATCTGGTGATATTGATGGCAAGATACTAGTTGAAAAATGGTATGGAAAGCCTGCTGTAGATTATGGCTCTTTGCACGTATTTGGCTCAACTGCATATTATCATGTGACAGAGTCAAAATTGGATCCAAGGGAAAAGAAGGCTATTTTATGGGAATTACTTCTGGAGTCAAAGGATATCGCTTATGGTGTCCTATGACAAAGAAAGTAATATTCAGCAGGGATGTTACCTTTGATGAATCTGCTATGGTAAATAAGGTAACAGAAGATACCAAACAAAATGAAGGTGCTTCTAAGCAGGTGGAGTTTGAGGGAAAATTTATTTTTCCTACACAAGAAGCAGAGGAGGAAACAAATGAAGATTACCCTCTGGAAGGAGAGCCAGTAGAGGAGATTCCAACTCAGGAACCTCAACAACAACTTGAATCAATAGCAACCAGCAGGCCAAAAAGAACAATAACGAAACATGTTCGTCTCATAGAGACGATTGCTTGTGCCGCATCAATTGTAGCTGATAATGTTCCTACCACTTATAAAGACGCAGTCCAAAGTTCAGAAGAAGATAAGTAGAGGATTGCCATGAATGATGAAATACAGTCCCTTCATCAGAATCATACATGGAGATTGGCCAATCTCCCGAAGGGAAAGAAAGCAATTGGGTGCAAATGGGTATTTGCAAAGAAAGAAGGATTTCCTAACCAATTAGATGTTCGCTACAAAGCAAGATTGGTGGCCAAAGGATATGCTCAAAAGGAGGGAATTGATTACAATGAAGTGTTTTCTCCAGTTGTAAAACATTCCTCCATTAGAATTATGTTGGCTTTGGTAGCACAATTGGATTTGGAACTAGTTCAGATGGATGTAAAAACTGCGTTTTTACATGGAAACTTGGAGAAGGAAATCTACATGACTCAGCCAGAAGGATTCAAAGTTGTTGGAAAGGAAAATATGATGTGCAAAGTTGAAAAATCGGTATACGGATTGAAACAATCTTCTAGACAATGGTACAAACGATTTGACAAGTTTATGTTGCGGCAAGGGTACAAGAGAAGCAAATACGATCATTGTGTGTATTTGTGCAAACTTAAAGATTGTTCCTTTATATATCTTCTCCTATATGTTGATGATATATTGATAGCTTCCAAGAATTGAGAAGAAATTGATAAGTTAAAGATTCAACTGAAGAAGGAGTACGAGATGAAGGATCTGAGTGAGGCAAAGAAAATTCTTGGCATGGAGATAATAAGATATAGACGTTCAAAGAAACTCTATTTATCTCAGAAAGAATATTTGAAAAGAGTACTACAACGTTTTGGCATAGATGAAAAGACTAAGCCAGATAGTACTCCACTTGCTCCCATTTTAAGCTAAGTACTACTATGTCACCAAAAGATGAAGTTGAACGAGAGTATATGTCAAAGGTACCATACGCAAATGTTGTTGGAAGCTTGATGTATGCAATGGTCTGTACGAGACTTGATATTGCACAAGTTGTTGGAGTTATTAGCAGATATATGCATAATCTAGGAAAGGAGCATTGGCAAGCTGTGAAGTGGATTCTATGGTATATTCATAATACTGTAGATGTTGGGTTAGTTTTTGAGCAGGAAGGCAATCAATCTGTAGTTGGATATTGTGACTCAGATTTTGCGAGTGATCTAGACAAACGAAGATCAACTACTGGTTATGTGTTTGCAGTCAACAGTTGCTTTGTCTACAACAGAGGCAGAGTACATGGCTATTATAAAGGCTGTGAAAGAGGCAATTTGGCTTCAGGGATTGCTAAAAGAGCTTGGTATTGGACAAAAAAGTATCACATTTATTTGTGATAGTCAAAGTGCTATTCAATTAGCGAAGAACCAAGTTTATCATGAAAGGACGAAGCACATTGATGTTCGGTATCATTCCGTACGATAAATCATAGAAGAAAGTGGAGTCACGGTGAAGAAAATTCATACTACAGAGAATTCTAGTGATATGCTGACAAAAGTGGTGACTGCGGTCAAGTTTCAACATTGTTTTGATTTGATCAACATTGTTGAACACTGAAGATTGAAGATGAAGACACAACCAAAATTTGTTATTGAGAGAAAATTAAAGATGTGGAATTTTGCCAAGGTGGAGATCTGTTGAGTGGCATAACTCCCACATCAGTGAAGTACCAATGTTGGTTGGTACTTCATCCTATAAAAGAAGGCCAAATGTTTAGGATTTAAACACAACTCTCATTTGCCTTCTTATCTTCTTAAGGCATTTGTATCTTCTCTCTTTAGTATTATTTCACTTGTATTTTTGGAGTAGAATAAAATATTGATTGTGTCCGAGTAAGTAGGCAAAATTGGCTGAATCTCGTAAATTTTGGTATTCCTTTTATTGTTGTTTTATTGTCTTATTTATTATTTGGTGGTTGTCATAATTTTTGGTATAGTGATTGTGATTCATTCATACTAATATACATTTGGCTTCCGCAACAAATAATAGTAAATACTACTGCTTATTGATAGAGTAATTACCATTCTTTGATGGAGGTCTTCCTGTTCTTCCTCTACGCGGATAAGGATACTCAACAGATCCTCCAAGAACTGGACGGGCATAAAGTGGACCATTGTCGGGATCTCCAAGATCATTGTAACAATCATAGTCACAAACCCTATTCCATTCCTCAAGCTTTCCACTTCCATTTCCTCTCAAACTGAGTAACTCTTCTTCTCTGTACCACCGCAATGCTGCTGGAGTTTCACTTGGAAGCAAAGCCTATTGCAATATCATAAAAAACCAAGAAGAGTATGTCATCTATAACACTAGAGTTTAAATCATGTTACTTGTGTACCTGATTCACAAAGAAAATGCGGTCCGACTTGTACTTGTCAGATGGATAAACCCAAGAATTGCAAACAACGTAGAAACTGCCTTGACTTGAATCATCAACTTGAAGAGTCAATGACTTGAGAAAGAATTCACTTTGATTAAGGTTCTTGATTATGAATGCTCCTGGAGCCCAAGCCGTTCATCATCCCACTCAAATGTCACACTAAACCTTGATTCAGTGTTGCCTGATTTGTTTTCATCTCCCAAATGTGAAGGCTTCCCAAGTTTCCCTTTCAGATTATTTCCTTCAAGAAAATAAAAGTAAGACTTTTTAATCGATCTACAGTTTCAAGATAATGCATATATTCACATTTAACCAGACCATTATGTTTGAAGCATGAGAAATGGAGTAAATACTAAAAGTTCATACCTTCATCATCTCCATGAACAGAACTAATCAGCTGCAGGATGACTTTGTGCCCAAGAATTTCATAAGCTTGAGGCTGAGCTGTTAATTCAGATGAACCTAGGTCTAAAGGTGTTTTTTTCATGAGCAGAACAGTGCCATTGATCATTTTGCTTTCATGTTTGTCACTGGATCCCATAAAAGTACTATAAGCCAATATTGTAATGGAGTAATTAAAAATGGATTTCTGATGAGGCTTGATATGAAACAAAGCAGGTATTCTCAATTTGTAGGTGAAGACTGGCTAGCCTTATGTGACGAGTGGAATCAATTTTCATAAATATAATGAAGTGTTGGAACTTGTGTTTGAATTCTAAAAAAGACTCCTTGAAAACTAATTAAGTCTTGAGAATTAGCAATTTGGTTACAATGTACCATGACTTGGTAACTGTGTATTTACCAGAGACGTATATCTTAGTTTACATGAGATTTCCATGTGGGAATGACTATATACACTCTATAGTAAATTTATCAAGACGATGACACTGGTCAAATGAAAAGGTTTTCCATTTGCATTAGGGACGTTATCCCTTTCTCTTCCTATTTTAACATAAATGAAATTTAAGCATGCGACAACTGCTCCAGGCAAGTTATGGAAATAATGTAATAAAGTTACTTTTAAATTTTTGTAATGATAAAATCATGATCTTCGCACAAAGTCATTTCAGTCGGAACATCAAATTTTCAATGCCGGAAACATGACGTGAAACTTTTGAATTTCTCAAATGGTCAGCCAACAAACAATTTTTTGCAAAATCTTTCTTTGTTTCGTAACTAAACTCTATGCCAGGTTAGTAACATTTACTCGATAAATATTTCCTTTCACCCAATAATATTATAAAATATTCTCCCATTTATAATATTCACTCGATAAATAAACTTTTCATCAAATAAAAGATACACTTATTTGAGGAATAAAAGCGTGTAGAGAATTGGTATAATTAAAATACATTTTTACTCGATAAAGTTTTACTAGATTTATCATGTATTATCCCCATTTCCCCATTAACATCATGCACAAGCATATTCTAATTTCCTTCTAGCCATCATTCTCGCAGTACAAAGTGCACTCATTCTGCCTGGTGCTTTTCTAAGAGTACACCCTGTTGTAGTAACATGAAAGGAACCCAATAATTTAGTAGTGCCTCATCCGGAGGCAGGGGTACTTTTGTTAAAGGCCATCCTCCTAAGACATTTCAGCCAGCGCTTCAGGTATCCCATAGTGCTTCAGGGAGTCGTGGTCCTTATGTGCCTCATTCTGGGCACCTAGCCTACAGTGTACAACCAGCTCCTATCAGTGCACCTCTTATTCAGAGTTATCACCGTGGTTATCCGGCTCGTTCGGGTCAGTCTCAGTTTCAGCAGCCATAACACCATGATGGATGTTTTGAGTGCAGTGGTTTAATTTTGGGCATATCAGGAGGACTTGTCCGAGATTATTGGGCGGTGCGCCACAGCAAAGTTTTCGTGCCACCACCGCCCATTCAGCCAGCTGAGGCAGGGGTTAGACAGCCAGAGGTGGAGGTCAGGCCGTTAGAGATGGAGGTCATACTGCTACAGGTGGAGGCCAGCCAGCTAGAGACCGTCCTAGGAATGTAGTTCAGAGTGGTGGGGTCCAGCCCCGATGTTATGCTTTCCCAGCCAGGCCTGAGGCTGAGTCATCAGACGCTGTTATCACAGGTATTGTTCCAATTTGCCATAGAGACGCTTCAGTTTTATTTGATCCGGGCTCTACTTATTCCTACGTGTCATCCTATTTTGCTTCATATCTATTTGTGCCTCGTGATTCTTTGAGTGTGCTTGTGTATGTGTCCACACCTGTGGGAGATTCTATTATTATAGATCATGCCTATCGTTCATGTTTGGTTACTATTGGAGGTCTTGAGACTAGTGTAGATCTTCTACTTCTCGATATGGTTGATTTGGATGTCATTTTGGGTATGGATTGGTTGTCACCTTATCATGCTATATTGGATTGTCACACCAAGACGGTGACCTTAGCCTTGCCGGGGTTGCCTCTATTAGGGTGGAGAGGAACTCCTGGCCATTCTACAAGCAGGGTTATCTCTTATGTAAAGGCTCGACATATAGTCGAGAAGGAGTGTCTAGCTTATTTGGCTTATGTCCGCGATTTTAGTGCGGAGGTTCCTTCCATGGATTCAATACCAGTTGTTCGCGAGTTTCCAGAGGTGTTTCCTGCAGACCTGTCGAGGATGCCACCCGACAGAGATATTGACTTCTGTATTGACTTGGCTCCAGGCACTCAGCCCATCTCTATTACGCCATACCGTATGTCCCCGCCAGAGTTGAAAGAATTGAAGGAGTAGTTGCAAGATTTACTTGATAAGGGCTTCATTAGACCTAGTGTATCGCCCTGGGGTGCGCATGTATTGTTCGTGAAGAAAAAAGATGAATCGATGAGGATGTGCATAGATTATCAGCAGTTGAACAAAATCACCATCAAGAACAAGTATCCATTGCCGAGGATTGATGAATTTTTTGATTAGCTTCAGTGCGCCAAAGTATTTTCGAAGATTGATTTGAGGTCTGGCTACCAGCAGTTGAGGATTAGGGTATCCAATGTCCCTTAGACAGCTTTTCAGACTCGGTATGGGTATTATGAGTTTCTAGTGATGTCATTTGGGCTGACAAAATGCCCCAGCAACATTTATGGATTTGATGAACCGAGTGTTCAAGCCCTATTTGGATTCTTTTGTGATTACGTTTATTGATGATATCTTGATCTACTCCCGCAGTCAAGAGGAGCATGAGTAGCATCTTCGGATCGTACTTCAGACTCTTAGAGACAACTAGTTATATGTTAAGTTTTCAAAATACGAGTTTTGGTTGGATTCAGTTGCTTTCTTGGAGTACGTAGTATGGGCAAAGGACATTCATGTGGATCCAAAGAAGATTGCTGCACTTCAAAACTGGCTTAGACCCACTTCAACTACGGAGATCTGAAGTTTCTTGAGTTTGGCGGGATATTACCATCGGTTTGTGGATGGGTTTTAATCTATAGCAACCCCGTTGACTAGGTTGACCCAGAAGGGTGCCTCATTCAGATGGTCAGATGAGTGTGGGGCAAGCTTTCAGAAGCTCAAGACTGTTTTGACTACGACGCCAGTGTTGGTGTTACCCACAGGTTCAGGATCTTACTCGGTATATTGGTGATGCATCTCGTATTAGAATTGGTACGGTATTGATGCAGGATAGCAAGGTGATTGCATATACGTCGCGACAGCTGAAGGTTCATGAGAAGAATTACCATGTTCATGACTTAGAGTTGGCAGCCATTGTTCATGCGCTGAAGATTTGGAGGCACTATCTTTACGGCGTGTTGTATGAGGTATTCATGGATCTTTGAAGCGTGCAGTATTTGTTCAAACAAAAAGAGCTTAATTTGAGGCAGAGGAGGTGGTTAGAGCTATTGAAAGACTATGATATAACCATCTTGTATCATCTCGGGAAGGCCAATGTGATAGCCGATGCCTTGAGTATAAAGGTAGTGAGTATAGGCAGCCTTGCATACATTCTAGTCGGTGAGAGACCACTTGCATTAGATGATCAGGCTTTGGCCAATCAGTTCGTGAGGTTGGATATTTCAGAGCCCAGTCATGTTCTAACTTGTATAGTCGCTCGGTCTTCCTTGTTTGAGCGCATCAGGGAGCGGTAGTATGATGACCCTCATTTGCTTTTCCTTAGAGACACAGTGCAGCACGGTGATGCCAAGAAGGTTACTGTTGGAGATGATAGAGTTTTGATGATGCAGGGTCGTATTTGTGTGCCTAATGTAGATGAACTTTGTGAGTTGATTCTTGAGGAGGCCCATAATTTTCGGTACTCTATTTATCCGGGTGCCGCCAAGATGTATCAGGTCTTGTGGAAGCATTATTGGTGGAGAAGGATGAAGAAGGATATAGTTACATATGTAGCTTGGTGTCCAAATTGTTAGCAAGTAAAGTATGAGCATCAGAGACCTGGTGGTTGGCTTCAGAAGTTAGAGATTCCTGAGTGGAAGTGGGAGTGTATCACTATGGATTTAGTTGTTGGACTCGCACGGACTCAAAGGAAGTTCGATGTGGTATGGGTTATTGTGGACAGACTGACCAAGTCAGCGTATTTCATTCCTGTGGTAGTTACCTATCTTCAGAGCGGTTGGCTGAGATTTACATCCGCAAGATCGTCCGTCTTCACGGTGTGCCCGTGTCTATCATTTCTGATCGAGGTACGTAGTTTACCTCGCACTTCTGGAGGGCAGTACAGTGTGAGTTAGGCATGCAGGTTGAGTTGAACACAACATTTCATCCTCAGACGAACAGACAATCGGAGCTCACTATTCAGTTATTGGAGGATATGCTTCGCGCTTGTGTTATAGACTTCAGAGGTTCTTGGGATCAGTTCTTGCCACTTGCGGAGTTTCCCTACAACAACATCTACGAGTCGAGCATTCAGATGGCTCCCTATGATGCATTATACGGGAGGCGGTGTTATTCTCTAGTTGGGTGGTTCGAGCTGGAGGAGGCTCGATTGTTGGGTACAGATTTGGTACAGGATGCCTTGAAAAGGTCAAGATTATTCAGGATTAACTTTGCACAGCTCAGTCTAGGCAGAAGAGTTATGTCGACCGTAAGGTTCGTAATGTTACATTCATGATCGGAGAGAGGGTATTTCTCTGGGTTTCACCCATGAAGGGTGTGATGATGTTCGGAAAGAAGGGCAAGTTGAGCCCTAGGTATATTGGACCTTTTGAGATTCTTGAGAGAGTGGGAGAGGTGACTTACAAGCTTGCACTGCCGCCTAGTTTATCAGTAGTCCATCCCGTGTTCCATGTGTCCATGTTGCGGAAGTATCACGGTGATTCGTCCCATGTGCTAGATTTCAGCTCAGTCCAATTGCACAAGGATTTGACTTATAATGAGGAGTCGGTGGCTATTTTAGCCCGGCAGGTTCGACAGTTGAGGTCAAAGAGTTATCCTTCAATTCAGTTGTAGTGGAGAGGCTAGCCGGTTGAGGCAACTACTTGGGAGTTCAAGTCGGACATGCGGAGTAAATATCCACACCTTTTCACCAACCTAGGTACTTTTCTATGTATGTTCGAGGACGAACGATTATTTTAGAGGTGGAGAATGTGATGACCAGATAGGTCATTTATAGTTTTAGAACTTAATTCTGTGTTTCGAAGCCTTCAATAGCTTCTTTAAGTCTTTTTCAATTTACGTGCACAGTCCGTGTATTTTTCGGAAGGCTTTTATATTAAAAACTAATAAAAATAAGAATTTTGTCTTAAAAATTCATTTGAGTTGACTTCAGTCAACATTTTGAGCAAACGGACCCGAATCCATATTTTGACGGTCCCGGTGGATCGTATCATGATTTGGGACTTGGGCGTATGCTCGGAATCAAATTCGGAGGTCCCTAGCTCGAGTTATTGATTTTTGTTGCAAATTAAAAGTTTAAAGATTTAATAATTTTTAAGAACTGATCGATGTTTGATTTTGTTGATACCGGGTTCGTATTTTGGTTTCGGAGCCCGATACAGGTCCATTACTATATTTATGACTTGTCTGTCAAACTGGTGAGAAATGGAGTTGGTTTGACGTTATTCGAACGTTCAGTTGTTAAAATAGAAGTTTTAAAGTTTTCTTGAAAATTTCATTTGATTTGGTGTCTGATTCGTAGTTCTAGGCGTTGTTTTGGCATTTTGATCGTGCGAGCAAGTTCGTATGAGTTTTGGACTTGTGTGTATAATTTGTTTGGAACCCCGAGGGCTCGGGTGAATTTCGGCTAGGCTACGGATGTTTTGAAACTTAGAAAATTTGGTTTTTTGTGCATCAGTTGGTTTCTGGTATTTCCTTCTTCGCGTTCACGAAGGTACTCTCGCGAACGCGAAGAGTGAACTGGGCTGGGTGGGAGTTTCTTCTTCGCGAACGCGAAAGTTGGGTCATGAACGTGGAGAAATGGGGGCATTACCCTTCGCGAACGTAGCCAGCCTCTTGCGAACGCATAGGCATGGGACCTGGGGGAAGGGAAACTGATCAATACTCTTCGCGAACGCGCCATAAGGCTCGCGAATGCGTAGGCTGGTGGGTATAACCCTTCGCGAATGCGTAGGCTATTTCAGCCACTGCTTCGCGATCGCGACAGGCCCTTCGCAAATGCGAAGAAGGCTTGACGCCCGGTGATTAAAACAGACCAATTACGGGATTTTGCCGATTCTTTCAAAATTTCAAAACTAGAAAACCCTAGAGGCGATTTTCCAAGAGTTTTTCTTCTCCAATTTGTTGGTAAATGATTCTAACCTACTTTCTTTCAATTACCCATTACATTTCATAGGATTTTCACCTAAAATCTAGGATTTTCATGGTAGAAATTGAAGGTTTGGGTAGAATCAGGGATTTTTGTAAAATTAGAATTTAGACCTCAAATTGAGGTCGGATTTCGAAACAAATTACATAATCGGGCTCGGGGGTGAATGGGTAAATGAATTTTGGTCCGAACCTCGGGTTTTGACCAAGCGGACCTGGGTTAATTTTTTACTTTTTTGGGGGAAAGTTTCGAAATTCTAAATTTACGCATTATAATTGATTCCTTTAGCAATATTTGATATTATTGATTCAATTTTGGCTAGATACGAGTGGTTTGGAGGTAGATTCTAGGGAAAAGGCCCTGGTAGAGCTCTAAATTGACTGCGGAGTGAGGTAAGTGTTGAGTTTAACCTTGACTTGAGGGAATTAGGAACCCTCGGACTATGTGCTATGTGAATTTCATGTGTTGCGGCTTATATGCGAGGTGACGAGTGCTTATACGCCGCCGAAATACTTGTATTCCCTGATTTTCTGCTTTTCCTTAATTATCTCCTTCCCTGTCTTAAATGTTATATGCTCTAAATACCTTCCATGCTTAATTGCTACCTATTAATCAGTGTTTCCTTCTGTTAATAATGTTATATCCTTTCATATTTATATGATTGCTCCTACTTGCCTTAACTGACTTACTTGCACCTTCTAATTGTCATTTACCATACTTGACTTGTTGTGTAGTATTATTATATGAATTCCCGTGTTGTATAAGGTTTTCTTTTTGGTTCAGCTTGATATTTATTGATCGTAAAAGTTTTTGTGATTTGAATTATTGATTTGACTATGCACATTGAGTATTTGGTACTGATATGGTGGGATTGGGTTGCACGCTGCAACATGTGAAATAAGAGTGGATTGATATGGTGGAATAAGGGTAAATTGATACTGATACGGTGGGATCAGGTTGCACGCCGCAACAGGTGAATTAAGGGAGGCATATGTGTTGTACGATGAGATCGAGTTGCGCGCCACAACAACCTATGTGTTTCTATTTCCTTGAGTTGTGTTGGTTTTCGGTATTTTCATTTGAAACTCTAAGGATTGGTAATTCTGAACGACACTAGCTTATTTCTTGAGGCTGTAGCTATTATCTTCAGTTGACTATCTTATCTTCTTCTGCATTTATTTTTCTGTCGTTATTATATACTGCGTATAGGTTGTAGTGTAGGTGACGTGCCTTAGCCTCGTCACTACTTCGTCGAGGTTAGGCTCGACACTTTCAGAGTACATAGGGTCGGTTGTACTCATATTACACTATGCACTTCTTGTGCAGATTTTGTAGTCGGTCCCAGCGGTGGCTATTAGCGTGCTCGGATTGGACAGCTTGCAGAGACTTGAGGTACAAATGCTCAACGCCCGCAATTGCTGGAGTCCCCTTCCCTTTTTATTTAGATGTGTACTCTCTTTTAGACAACTTTATGTTATTTCAGACCCTTGTTTATACTATTCTAGTAGCTCGTGCAATCTTGACACCGGGTCCAAGGTTGTATTAGACGTTTGACTGTTGTAGCTTCCGCATTTTTATTTTGGATTATTACAGTTATTTCAGTTATTTCTCATTAATTATTTAAACCGTTAAAAATGGATAAATTGTTCTAACATTGACTTGCCTAGCAAGTGAAATGTTAGGCGTCATCACGGTCCCGACGGTGGGAATTCTACATATTACCTAGAAAATTGCAGCGGTAATTCTTTTTTAACAATTTGAACATTACCATATCTCAATAGGTGTTTGTTTTTTCATTTTATTTTTTTTAAAAAAGCATAGGTTGTGTAGTTAATGTAAACATTGGCTACAAAACATTAGATTTTGTTGGGTGATTTGTTGCTTTCATGCCTCCAATAAACGACATTAATCTCTATTTCAACGAAAAACAGAAGGAAGAGAGCAACGGCCCACGGGAATACAGATGATAAGAAACGTTAGGCTGAGTGAAATATGCCTCGTGTTTGGCTTGTTTTCTAATATAATAAAATCTGAGATGAAGAAAACATTTGGAGAAATAACATTAACTCATTATGAGCAAGACCAGGTTTCCCAAAAAGGTCCAGATATGCAGACACACGCTCAAGCAGTCTTCAACACTCAGGGGAAGACCCAGAAGGGTCAAAATGTCCTGTTTTTCTTTTTGGGTGATAAGAACCCAGAAGGGCGATTTTAATGAAGAGAAACAAGAAAAACAAATAACAATGGTGATCCAGAAACCGAATTTCTTTTTTCCTTTTCTAGGTCAATTCAATTTAACTAAAAAATGAAAAACTCCCGGACTAAACAACTCACTGGAGAAGAATGCAGTATTTCGTTTGATGCTAAGGCACATCTGGAAGCACATAAATGTTTGGAAGACAGTAACTGTTATATTCTTGACAAAATTCCTCGTTACCAGCTTAGTTCAACCAGAGAGATAGCTTAAAGATCCGCGTGGAGTAATTAATTTAAGAAATAACAAGACTGTAAGAAAGAATTGAACTATAACTGGCATCAATGACCAAACTATTCCCTAGGCCACAACCAAAAAAGTATTATCATGCTTCTGTAGAGGAAAGTTTTCATGCAGTTGCTTCCTTGAGATAAGCTATTAAATCTGCGCGCTCCTGTGGCTTCTTCAACCCAGGGAAAACCATTTTTGTTCCGGGGATGTACTGCAAAGAAAGGATTTCAAGTCATTCAGCTTCTAACAAGCATCCATACACATATGTACCTAAGAAAAGATTCCAAGCACATCTAATTTGAGCTCTAAGTTGTACGAGATGAAAATATAAGAACAAGCCACGATGCATGTTAATGTACAGTATGATGCAAGAGCATGATCATGACCATGATCCACACAGAAAGAACTGCAACCAAATTGTTCTTAGCATCTGTCCTGTCAGTCATCCCTGAGTTTCATTTACCATAGTACTGAGCATTTTAGTATTTTAATATCTCCGTGCCCTTTAGCTTAACTCCTGTCATCCCTCGTATCCTGTCCCAGAAACCTACTGCTAAATTTTACATGGTTTTCTAGATGAATAGGTGGGTTCAATTACCAAGTGGCCAGTATACAGCACTCTGAGTCTCTGACAAGTTAAGCCATTTAAATTGAGAATCTCTCCTCTTTTAGGCATGCATTCCAAGCTATTTAAACCTGAAAAGTTCAGTGGAATTTACTGCAGCTTCACACAACTTACACACAAGATGTTATCCCAAAAGCACTCAACTCCGAGGTGCAAAGACCTCTTCAATTCCCACTTTCAAGAGTCCTATGCATAAACTTGGTGAACGAAGGGCACAAAATTGCAATATGTTTTCTAGGTTTGCTGCTAGACCTATGTTTGATTCCCTTAATGGTCATACTCTCCTCTTCTCCCACCATTTACACACATTTTATCACTCAGTCATCCCTGAGGCAAAAAAATAGTTTGCTTTTTCGTATCTTGATACCTCATGTCCTCTAATATCTTACTCTCTTCTTCTCCACCAGTTTCAGACATTATTTCAGTCAGTCATCTCTGAGGTTCAATTGTTGCAGTAGCCAGCTCTTTTATATCCAAGTGTCCTTAAATTATTTATCAACTCAAGCAGGAAAACCATCCACTTAACAGTTTTGACTGATTTAAATAATAAAATTCCTTTCAAATGATCACCCCCCCCACCCCCGGGCATGACTTGAGAATCAAACCAAAGGATCAGAGAGAGCATAGGAGAGTCACAGCAGTTGGACCAGAGTTAACACCTCCTAACTATTTCTTTTAAGTAACTAATACCTCCTAACTTTTTCTTTCAAGTAACTAATACCTCCTATGTTCATATCAAATGTTTCTCTCGGCGCACGTTAACGTGGCCCTGCTAACGTACGCAGTTCGAAGCCATGGGAGGGAGAGGTCGACCCAAGAGGAACCTTATGAAGGTTCCGTACACTGACCAGAGATCAGCGGAGGCTCATAATGCAGTATTGGAGCTGTTTGTCTCACCAAAAGGAGTGAGAATTTAAGAACCAGCTGAGACAGTTACTCCGAGGAACATACAAAGTGAGCAGAGCAAGATGGATTCAGATCCAGCACTAAAAAATGCTAAGATGAAAGCAGTGATAGCTACACCTGTAGCTGCTAGAGACGAAGGTGGTGGATCTGGGAGCGGGAAAACTCAACCACAGCTGAAGACGCCAAACAGCAATGAAACAGTGCCATGCAAATCTGGCACTGTAGAAATTCCCAGTGGTATTGAGCAAGTAGAGAAGGTAAACGGTAATCAATCATGGGCGAATGTGGTAGTAGGGAATAAATTGGCAAGGAAAGGGATGAATTTACAATTTATTGCACCAGTGATTCAAAATGGGGAGAAAATTGTGAAATTAGATTTAGAGGATGTTGAACATGAAAATGCTAAATGGAGCTCAGCAATTGTTCTGTATGTAATAGGCGATTCACCTACTATAGGAGCAATGGAAAGATTCATAAGCTCAGTGGGTAAATTCTCAACTAAACCTCAGATCTATTATCATAATGATGATTATTTTGTGGTTAGATTTGCTAATTTGGAAGAAAGGGACCAAGTATTGTTTACTGGACCTCATACTGTCAATAATCGACCCATAGTAATGAAAGCATGGACATCTGACTTCAATCTGCATGATGAAGTTTTGAGAACCATCCCTTTGTGGGTAAGGTTGCCTAATCTTCCACTCAATTGCTGGAGTATGAAGGCTTTAAGTAAGATTGGGAGTGCACTGGGAAATCCTGTGTATGCTGATGAATGCACTACTGGATCAGTCAGAATATCTTATGCAAGAATGTTAATTGAGATGGACATCACTAAACCTCTCCCTCAAAGTGTGGAGCTGCAAGATCCAATAGGCAGAACAATTGAACAGGAGATTAGCTATGATTGGGAACCAGCATATTGTAATAAATGTCTAAAGATAGAGCATAATTGCAATGAAAACAAAGCTCCACAAACTCAGAAGATGGTATACCAGGGGAGAATAAACAAAGGCAAACAAGTTTGGCTAAGGACAGATAGAGATGGCCCAAAGGACAATAAGCAGGAGAAGCAACAAACAAAGCAGACTGAAACAACAAAACCACCAGAGAATGAGATAATGCAAGTTGATAGTGCTAAACAAGCTGATGAAGCAGGGTGGACAACTGTTACTGGTAAATCAGCAGCAAGACTAGCCAAAACAAAGCAAGTTGAAGAGCAGAATCTATCTAGAAATAATGGCTTCCAATCCTTAGGAAGTGAGCAAGCAATAATGATCCAGGAACCAGCAGTATGCAGATGAGGAGCTTTGGGGTGCAGGGGATGTATCAGGACACTCAATTCATACTAGTATGAGTGTGGTAACATGGAACATTAGGAGGTTAAATAAAGCTTATAAGCAAAAGGAGATAAAGGAGTTCATTAAGCAGAATAAAAAGGCAGTGATAGCTTTAGTTGAGCACAGAATAAAAGAGCAGAAAGTTAACAGTATTATGAAGAAAGTTGCTCCTGGTTGACAGTGGATATCAAACTTTAGCAACAACAATAAGAGCAGAATTTGGGTAATATGGGATCCAAGGATTTATGTGTTTGAGCCAATTGAGATAGATGAACAGATCATACATGGACAGATTAGAATACTCTCAAAACTACTAACAGTTGGTTTTACTATGGGTTGCATACTATTAAAGACAGATTGAAAATGTAGAAGAAGTTGAGACAGATACATAGTCTGCAGCAAGGGCCTTGGCTAGCAGTGGGTGATTTCAATGCTGTCTTAAATATCCAAGATAGGCAACATGGTACTATGATACAGGATACGGAAACAAAGGACTTTAGGGAATTCATGGATGACACATGTATGAATGAATTGCATATTGTGGGAAGAGATTACACATGGACTAACAATCATACATACAGCAGAATAGACAGAGGACTGGTAAATTCTAGTTGGATGTTGACAATGCCTAGTTTGAAGATACAAATACTAGAGCCATCTGTGTCTGACCACTCTCCACTTAAATTAGTGATTACACAAATGCAGATGAAGAAAGCTAGGCCATTCAGATTCTTTAACTGTATTGCTGAACATCCTCATTTTATACAAGAAGTTGATCAAGCATGGAATACAACTGGAACAGATGGAAAGATGCAGGGAGTTTGGAGTAAGCTAAAAAGAGTAAAGGAAGTAATCAAAGGGCTTAACACTCAGCACTATAAAGGGGTTGATGACAGAGTTAAAGAGACCAGAAGAGAGCTACAGGAAATTCAGGAGAAGATGAGATGGAGACTGCAGAGTACAGAGTTAATTGAGGAAGAAAAGGAACTAAGAAGTAAGCTAGAAAAATGGATACTAATTGAGGAGAGTATATACAGGCAAAGGTCAAGAGTCCAATGGTTAAAACTTGGTGACTCCAACTCTGCATACTTCTTTGCTCAAATGAAGAACATGAATAGTTTGAATGGCATTCATACTCTCACTAATGATATGGGGATGCAGTTACATTTGGAAGAGGACATAGAGGCAGAAATACTGGGCTATTATAAGCAATTGTTGGGGTCCAGAGCATCAGCAATTCCAGCCATCAATCCAAATATAATGAAGAGAGGGGCAGTCCTAAATAGAGAACAGCAAGTCCACCTAATACAACCAGTGACCAGGCAAGAGATATGGCTAGCCTTGAAAGATATCAATGATTTGAAGGCTCCTGGGTATGATGGGCTCAATGCAGTTTTTCAAGAAGTCATGGCAAGTCATAGGTGAGGAGGTAACACAGGCTGTCCTGGATTTCTTTGATACAGCCCAAATGTTTAAGCCTATTAACTGTACCTCAATCATCTTGATCCCTAAAGTTAGAAATCCTGCTAGCATTAAAGAATATAGGCCTATTTCATGCTGCACAACATTGTATAAAGTAATTTCTAAAGTACTGACTAAGAGGCTTCAACAAGTTATGGATGCTTTAGTTGATAAGACGCAGTCTGCTTTTGTTCCTGGAAGAGTGATTGTTGATAACATCATCCTAAGTCATGAATTAGTCAAAGGATATGGAAGGAAAGGAGTGTCACCTAGATGCATGATGAAACTGGATATGCAGAAGGCATATGACTCTATTGAATGGCCATTTCTACAACAGATTTTGAATGCATTGGCTTTCCCTGAACAGTTTGTTAAATGGATCATGACATGTGTGCAGAGTGTTACTTATACAATCATGGTAAATGGTTCAACAACTCAGCCATTTGAAGCTAGGAAGGGACTTAGGCAAGGGGATCCACTATCCCCATTCCTATTTGTTTTGGCAATGGAGTATCTGACAAGAAGTCTGAAGACTTTGAATCAGATACCAGATTTTAACTATCATCCCAAATGTGCAAAGCTGCAGATAATGCAGCTTGGTTTTGCAGATGATCTTTTATTGTTTTGCAGGGGTGACATTGGATCAATTAAGTTGTTGTACAATTGCTTCATGGAGTTTTCGAAAGCATCAGGACGGGTGATTAACAAGAACAAAAGCTCCATATTCTTTGGAGGGGTGTCACATGATATTCAGGCAGACATAATGGAGTTCCTGGGCATTCAAAAAGGAGAGCTGCCAGTGAGATACTTGGGAGTTCCCTTAAGTTCCAAAAGAGTCTCACTAGGCCAATGTCAACCTCTAATTGACAAACTAGCGGGCAGAATAACATCCTGGACAGCCAAATTCCTATCATATGCAGGAAGGATTCAACTTATCAAGAGTGTGTTATTTTCTATCCAGACTTACTGGGTTCAGATCTTTATGTTTCCAAAGAAAATTACAAAGTTGATTGAGGCAATATGCAGAAGTTTTTTATGGACAGGGGAAAGTAGTGTGTCAAAGAAAGCACTACTAGCTTGGGAGAAAGTTTGTCTACCTAAATCAGCAGGAGGCTTCAATGTTATGAATATCAGCCTATTGAGCAAAGCAGCTATAAGTAAACAATTCTGGAACCTATGTAAAGAGAAGAACAAACTTTGGATATAATGGGTACACAGCTATTACATAAAGGATAAAAACATATGGGAAGTGCAACTAAATCAAGCATCGTGGATTATGAGAAAGATTGTGAAAGCTAAAGAGAGTTCTCAGGCTGCAGGGTACAACTATGAAGATATAAGAATAATGAGTAAATGCTCTATTAAGCATATCTACCATAAACTACAAGGAACTTTTAGCAAAGTGAGCTGGAGGAGAGTGGTGTGTAACAATGCAGGGTGTCCTAGGTGGATCTTCATGCTAACTATGGTAGCACATGGGAAACTATACACGAAGGATAGATTGCAAAAGTGGGGCATACAAACTGATCAAGAATGTGTGCTGTGTAAGCATGCAAATGAGTCTATCCAGCATCTATTCTTCGAGTGTCAATATGCAGCAAAAATATGGAAGAGTTTGCTAATATGGCAAGGTATAAGAAGAACCATATATGGGTGAACAGAGGAACTAAAATGGGCTGAAAATTGGACACCGAGAAGGAATGAAAACACAGAACTATATAAGATGGTACTAGCGGGATGTGTTTACTATGGCTGGCAAGAGAGAAATGGCAGAATCTTCCAAGACAAAGTGAGAAGATGGGAGATTATTGGCAAGCTAATCATAAAAGAAATACACTGTCGAAGCAACAAGGATGTCGAAAAAGCCTTACGTAATCTTGATTATTACCCGATGTAATAGGTAGAAGCTAGTGAGCCTAACAGTAAGATGTATAGGGGGGGAGGAAGTATAGGAAGCATAGGAACATGTATGTAAGGATTCTTTTGAATTACTTGTAAATATTTTCCCAGGTATATGAAAGTTTCAATTACCAAAAAAAAAAAAAAAACTAATACCTCCTAACTGTGGCCAACAAATAAAAGAGACACAGAACTTCAGGGGAAACAGAGAGAAAAAAAAAGATAGAAGGGTCACGTTGATGTATGTAGTTAAATTTCGCTAGAAGCAATTTTTTTCAAGGAGCTCTTGACACTCAGTATTTGTGAAGAACTGAAGTCGTTCAAAACGGATATATCTCGCAAAGCAAACACAAATTATTCTGACCTTCTTAGGGTTGAGTAAGTAGTCATATAGTGTATTCTCTTCCCATGTCACAGCCATGTTCTTGTTAGCAGCAGAGTAAGAGTAACCCGGAGTTGTACCAGACTGCCTCCCAAATAGCCCATTCAAATTGGGTCCTGCAAATTTAGGATGTATAAGAAAAAACTCTAACTGCTAAATAAAGCAGACAAGCTGTAGCCTCCTCTAATTAACTATATGCACAAGAGAAGAATACTGTACAAATCATAGGCATCATTCCAAATCCAAGTATGTCAGAGAAGCATTAAAATTAGAAGTAGACATGGTCAAATGTTCCAGACATATCATAAAGAAGCATAAAATCTACAATTGATTAGGATTTTTTCTTTTTGGTTGTGATTAAGGTTTAGTTCACGGAGAGTTATTTGTCTCATTAGAGATTTGTATGTCATGAAATTAGCTAGTAACTTCCAGCCTACCACAACCCTTCTCCTTTATTCTTATTCAGGTTTGGGACCGGCAAGTGAGCAAGCTCATACAAGCTAGTGAGGATTCATATAGCCAACCCCAACTTATTTGGAATTGATGCGTGTTGTCGTTGTAGAGATTTGTATGACAATAGAAAATGTAGAGATTTCGATAACCTAAATCTTCATGTTTGATCAATTGACGTCTACATAGAGAAACATAAATATTGATAGATTCATATAGTCAAAAAGCAATTTGAGGCTGCTCTGAAACCCAAGCACTACCTCACACGGGAGACCTGGAAATTCACAAACGCGTCTCCAACAACCGCATATGTGCCCAGAGAGCAATCTTTATTTGTAATTGTCATAAAAGAAAGATTATGATTACTTCAAACATTCATGCCACCCCTGAACACATTTCTTTTAACAAATAAAAATGCAGCATAACGTACAACTTTAATCTGCAGATCATATTCACGTCTCGAATCATTGTAGCAGTAGCATAAACCAATTGAAAATCTTCATAATTTTATATGAAATTGGGACCAATTACCTTGTTTGTGACCAGCACCTTTTTCGACAGTGTGACATTGAGCGCATTTGGTTTTGAATATCTTTTCTCCGGCTTTAGGATCACCTGCTGGAGCTTGTTCAAAAGTTGCCATTCTATCGAACACAGTCAGTGAACGGCGCGCGATTCTCAGTTTAGGTGTATATATGAGATTTTTCTGTAAATCACACTGAAAGAATGCTTTTAGGCAATTGAAATTGCAAATAAGGAACGTGTCTTTTGGATGACGGCACGCTTTCCTGACCCAGCTTTTATTATGAATCCGCCCTCTTTGCCCTTTCTAGCGGGAGATGTTAAACACCCGTTTGACCATGCAAAATTCTTCAGAAATTTTCCTAAAACTAACTTTCTCGAAACGGTTTTTTTGTGTGTGTGTGTGTGTGTGCCTTCTTTAGACTTTTGACCCGACTGTTGGAGCATAACCTTGACACTGATTCATTTGGATCAATAAGCTAGTGTTGGATTGCTTTTAATACGACTTGGGGTGGTTTACAATTTTAATCCCAAGGTGCTGTTAAGCCTTAAATTTGAATCCAAATTTAATTGTTCTTATGATATTGGAATCGGGTTGCACGCCAAATGGATATTGATTAGATATTTAGGATCGGATTGCACGTCGCAACGAATATTAAAATTGTATATAAGAATCGGATTACGCGCCGCAACAAATATTAAAATTGTATATGAAAATTGGGTTGTGCGCTGCAACAGAGAAGATATATTCTGATTGTTCTTGGTTGTCGGTTCTGTTTCAGTATTGCATTGTGAAATTGAGCATAGGTGATACTTTAGGGTCCTTTGTTGTGTGTGTTTTTATTTCGCTTTTCATATTATTGTTGTTTTCTCTGTTTTGTTATTATTTTCTACTTATACTCGTACAAATTTATTGTGAGTGCTTTGTTATAGCCTCATCACTATTTCGTCGTGGTTAGGCTCGTCACTTACGGAGTACATCGGTTCGGTTGTACTCATACTACACTTGTGCACTTCTTGAGCAGATCCCGGTGTTGGTCCTAGCGGCACTTAGAAGAGATCAGCACTTGTGTACTCATACTCCTTCATGATTGTCTTCATTGATGATATTTTGGTTTACTCTCGTAGTCGAGAGGAGCATGACCAGCACCTACATATTATACTTCACACATTGAAGGATCGTCAGTTATATACCAAGTTTTCGAAGTTCGAGTTCTGGATAGACTCGGTTGCCTTTTTGGGCCATGTTGTGTCTTCTAAGGGTATCAAAGTGGATCCTAAGAAGATTGAGGCAGTTCAAGACAAACCTAGACCTACTTTAGCTATAGAGATTTGGAAATTTTTGAGTTTGGCAGGTTATTATCGCCAGTTCATAGAGGCTTTCATCTATCTCAGCCCCAACGACCAAGTTGACTCAGATGCTCTTTTCAAATGGTCCGACAAGTGTGAGGAGAGATTTCAGAAGCTCAAACTGCATTGACTACAGCCCCCGTGTTGGTGTTGCCTACAGGTTGTGGATCTTACAATGTGTATTGTGATGCATCACGTATTGGGTTTGGCACGGTATTGATGCAGGATATTAGGGTGATTGCCTCCGCATTTCGTCAGTTGAAAGTTCATGAGAAGAATTACCCTGTGCATGGTTTAGATTTGGCATCCATTGTTCACGCGTTGAAGATTTGAAGGCACTATCTACACGACGTTCCATGTGAGGTTTGTATTGACCATCGGGGTCTCCAACACCTATTCAAGCAAAAGGACCTTAATTTGCAGCAATGGAGATGGTTAGAGTTATTAAAAGACTATGATTACTATATCATCTAGGAAAAGCCAATGTAATGGTCGATGCATTGAGTAGGAAGGCATAGAGCATAGGCAGTTTGACATATTTACCGGTGGTGGAGAAGACAATAGCCATGGATGTTCGGGCTTTGGCCAACCGATTTATGAGATTGGATGTTTCGGAGCCTAGCCAGATTCTCGATTGTGTTGTGGCACAATCATCGTTGTTGGAGCGTATCAAGTCTCGCCAGTTTGATGATCCTCACTTGTTGGTGTTGAAAGACACTGTGCAGCTGGGTGGTGTCAAGGAGGTCGTGATTGAAGATGAAGCTATTATGCGACTTCAAGGTCGGATTTGTATTCCAAATGTTAATGGGTTGAGAGAGTTGATCCATGAGGAGACTCACAGTTTACGTTATTCCATACATCCAGGTGTCAAAAGGATGTACCTTGACTTAAAACAACACTATTGGTGGCGGAAGATAAAGAAAGATGTAGTCAGTCATATCTCTCAGTGCTTGAATTGTCAATAGGTGAAGTACGAGTATTAGAAACTGGGTGGGTTGACTCAAAGATTCGGGATACCGGAGTGCAAGTGGGAACGCAACACAATGGATTTTGTGGTAGGCCACGGACCTTGAGGAAATATAATGCAGTTTGGGTTATTGTGGACCGGTTGACAAAGTCTGCATAATTCATTCCGGTGATAACTGAAAGTATTATAGGAATAAGTTGTTATTTTCTTCATTTATGCGTATAATACAGTGATGTTTAAATATTATTCAATACAACAATCCTAAAGGGAGAGGGACTTTACAAGGGATATCAGCTAATATATTTATCCCTTAGGATAAGGATTTTTCAGTTAAGGTGAATATTTTTATCCCTTAGGTGTAGCTATCCTAACAATGACGTCATATTCTTCAGATCAGTTGACTCAAATTTACATTTAGGAGATTATTCGCATGCACGTCGTGCCCATTACTATCATTTTTTATAGGTCATGCAGTTCACATCTTAATTTTGGAGAGTCGTGCAGCCCGAGTTGGGCATGCGGGTCAAGCTGAGTACCGCATTTCATCCTCAGATGCACAAACGGTCTGAGTGTATTATTCAGATTTTGGAGGATATGTTGCGAGCATGCTCTATGGAATTCCGGGGTCAGTGGGACGAATTTTTACCTCTAGCGGAGTTCGCCTACAACAATAGCTATCACTCGAGCATCCAGATGGCTCTGTACGCGGCCTTATATTGGAGGCGATGTTGTTCTCTAGTCAGTTGGTTTAAGTCCTGTGAGGCTAGATTATTGGGCACTGATTTGGTTCGTGATGCTTTGGAAAATGTTAAGGTGATTCAGGAGCGACTTCGTATGGTTCAGTCCAGAAAAAAGAGTTATACGGATCGGAAGGTTCGGGATGTGGCTTACATGGAATGTGAGAAGGTTATTCTCTGAGTGTCTCCTTTGAAGGGCGTGATGCGGTTTGGAATGAAAGGAAAGTTGAGCCCTAGTTTTATTTGGCCGTTTGAGATTTTGGATAGAGTTGGGGAGGTTGCTTATAGGCTTGCATTACCTTCTAGCCTAGCAGAGGTACATCCGGTATTTCATGTTTCCATACTTTGGAAGTACCGTGAAGATCGGTCACATGTTTTAGACTTCAGCAATAGTGCATTTTGATGAGAATTTGACCTATGCGGAAGAGCCGGTGGCTATTTAGACCTGGTTGGTTCGAAATTTAGAGATCTAAGAGTTTTCCTTCTATGAAAGTGCAATGGAGAGGTCAGCCAATTGATAAGGCTACTTGGGAGTTCGAGTTCGATATGAGAAGTATATATCTGCACCTTTTTACTAGTTGAGGTACATTTCTATGCATGTTCGAGGGCAAACATTTTTTAGAGGTGGAGACACCCGATAGTTCGTTTTGAGCACTAGCTCCTTTTACTATATTCCAAGATCTCATGTAGCTTTATTTCATGAGTTATGACTTGTGTGCATGGTCGATGTCTTTTTTCGGAAAGCTATTATGTGAAATTTTAAAGAAAATATGATTTTGGCTTAAAATGAGGTTAGAGTTGACCACGGTCAATATTTTTGGTAAATAATATTGGATCGGTTTTTCAACGATTTTGGTAGATTTGTATGATATTTTTGAACTTGTACACATGTTTGGTTGGGTCCCGGGTGATCCGAGCGTGTTTCAGCATATTATGTGAAAATCGGCAAATGTTGAGTTTCAAGTTGAAACTCTTGAGTTTTGATGATCGATTCTTGATATTTGATGTTATTTTACTACTTGAGTTAGCAAGAGAGTTTGTATGATATTATTACACTTGTGTGAATGTTCGAATTGGAGCCCGAGGGGCTCATATGAGTTTAGGACGTGTCTTGAAACAGTATGAACTATTGTTGAGTTGCTGGTTTTTCCGCATTTGCGACCCTGGGAAATTCTGAGCTGCTTCACTGTTGCGAAACCTGTGCCCGCAATTGCGAGTTGGGGGCCTTCCCAAATGGTAAAAGTGAACCATTGATCGCAAATGCGATCAGTGTCCTAGCCATGTAATAGCAGTCTCAACCACCGTCCAGGTGGTCCAAAACTCACCAAACAACGTCCAAATACACCAAACAATCCTAAACATTACATGGACTGATTTGAGACCTCAAATCACAAAAAATAATATCAAAACCATGAATCGCACCTCGATTCGAGCCTATGAAACTAATGAACTTCCAACTTCTAAAATCCATGCCGATCCACATCAAATCAACTTGGAATAACCTCAAATTTTGCATACATGTCCCAAATTACACAACGGATCTATTCCAACTCCCATAACAACAATCCCAACCCGATATCAATAAAGTGAACTCCCAATCAAACCTATGAACCTTTAAAACCTTCAACTTTTCAACTTTTGCTAAATATAACCAAATCAACATAGGAACCTCCAAATTCAAATCTGGATATATGTCTAAGTCCAAAATCAACACGCGAACCTATTGGAACATCAAAATATCATCCGGGCTAGTCTACATAAACGTCAAATTTTGGTCAACTCTTACAACTTAAGCCTCCAACCAAGGGACTAGGTGTCCCAGTTCAATCCAAAACTCCTTCCCCTGAACCAAAACAACCATCCCCGTCCCACAAGTCACATAACGACAAATACACATATACAAAGCATCAAATAGGGAAAATGGGGCTAAAGTACTCAAAACGACCGGCGAAATTTAGGGCTGCTTATCGGGCAGATTGGACTGTTATTTACTCTTAACGGTTTGGCTTATCGGTTATCGGCTTTTAAAAATTAATTCGCTAGCCCCCCGATAAGATATCGGGCGAATTGGTATCGGTTTAGCTCTTATCGGGTAGTTTATCAGCCTAATTCAATCAAAATAAAATAAAATTTAGTCTCTGTATGTTTAAATAGGTGGTCGACGTACTAAGAGGGACGAAGCAGAAGAGACACCGTGATGGGTAAATCATTTGTCTAGAATCTTATTTATATTTATGCACATTAGCCTTAGTCCATGTGAAAGATTTCCAATTGACCGTTGTTAAAATAAATATTGGTCATGCTTAGAATTCTAGGATGCCTTAAAATCCAGGCAAAATTGATGAAGCAGTGGTGTAACTGGTGTTGTTATCTTGTTTCAGATAGCAAATTCTGTCTTTTGTCACAGTTAGATGACTCCTTTTATTTGGTTTTCTTTTATTCTAATTCACTTTGATAGAGTACCGGAGGAAGAAGGGTTTTTGATTATTTTACATATATATATATATATATTCTTAACGGGTTAACGGATTATCCGTTAAGAAAATTGAATAATCCGCCCCTAAATTGATAAGCCGTTAATAAAAAAATTTCAATGCGTTCCCCGTCCGTTAAACCGTTAACCCGATACCAATAAGCCATTAAGCTTCGGTTTCGATTCGATTGTCGGTTTCGGTTCGATTTTGAACGCCCTGGCCAAATTGTTACATTAAGGCAATAGGAACTAGGAAGAGTAGCATTCTCTAGCGCTCTTTGATGAACGGAATAAGACTTTTCAAAGCCAAAATAATTACATCATGGGCTCAGAGTTATTAGAAATGATTTTTATTTTGAGAAGACAATCAAGTTTAGGTAATTTGTTTACACATAAGAGCCAGCTAAAGTATGTTTTCTTATTTAGATATCAATATTCTATACTCAGGAAATGTAGAGATTAGTAGACAGATTCATTTCGCATCAGTTTTGTATAGACAGAATAGGATGATTTAATACTAAAATTCCCAATTGGAGTGAATTACTAGTGGAAGTTATCAACTTTCTGGTGGGACTACTTGATGTCGGTAAAGTCCATGAACTATTATCAATATAGTTGAATTTAGCTTAGCTGTTTCCTCATAGATATTAAGTGTTCCTTGGATAAGATTACGAAGTAAGGTGTCTAAAGGTAGTTACTATGTATGGATTATTTCTGAAAAATATAAATTGGTCAAACCCTTGATAAAAGAAAAAAAAAATTACTATGGATGAATCGCTCACATATTCTCTTGAATTATATATTTCCATTGGGATTCAATTTTTTTCCCCATTCGTCTGAATTGAAGTTGTAATAACCTTGAAAGTTAGTCAAGATATGTCATAGGCCAGTGATACCTGCTGTAGCTCGACTTTATCACTAAAAATATGCTGAAATGCCCTGGATGGCTGGATATATGTGATTTTGATAGGCCCTAAATTTTATTTTAATTTTCTTGCTGTTCACATGAGATATCAAATGTCAGAAATGTGCTAGACATTCTTTAGCCCTTGTAATCCTATTAAATTATGTACAAGTTGTCCATGTGTTTTTCACTGTGTAGTACTATGTTTAGTTGGGACAAATTGTCTGACAGCTTGGGTACTTCAACTAATATTCTTTTTTTCCCAAATATTTTACGTAATATTTTACAAAGGACACAAACAACCAAATATGCTTCAATTAGTATTAATTCTCAAACTCTTTCCAAACTGTAGTCTCTGAAAACGCACACACACGCACATTTTGTCTCTCTGAGTTTCATAATATGTTAGGGATATAGTAGATATGCCCTAGATTCAATATCATATTTGATAATTTAAACATATTTTTATGAACGTTATTTGATATAATATATATGGCATTGGATATTCTTTTATCATTATTATTAATTGCTTGATTAATTTGATAAGGTCCCCAATTAAATTTTGAGATTTGACATTGTGATGAAGATCATAATAATGAGAGTGAAGTTTCTTATAATTTAATCTAAATTTGTTCTTGATCGTAGGATTATTAATTTAGACATTAGTAATCCGGTTAGATCAATAATTATGTGATTGTCTTTATGGGATAAAGATTAGTTGATCTCATTAACCAAATCACATAGATAGATGATGCACATGGAGACATGATCATTGAACCGACTCATTGGATAATTCCTAATGGTTAGAATTACCATAAATTGTCAATAGGATATTCTCTTGAAGAATGTGATGTAAGAGTTTCCTTTGACCTGAGATCGTCATAGTAATTGACAAGTTATTTATTCTGTTTTGATACTAGACACCTATGGCCCTAGGGCGATAGTTGAAAGGATATTGTGTACGATTAAATACTTGTAGAATTAGTGATTGATCAAGATGAAATCTGTCAACTCTTGGTAATGAGTTTAAGCTCCATGTTGTCATGAATTATAAACGACCAAACTAAGACCTTGGCCAGAGCAATTGAATGAAAGAAGAAATAAGTTTCTTAGGTCATTCAATGGTCGATTATATTTGACATGAACACGTAATTGGTCGCCTATTAGGATTTGAAAGTTGAATCATATCCTAGGGTGATCCAGAGCTATAAGGACAGAAGAAATTACTATATTATTCTTCTACTGGTTCTTAAGAGTAAATTGTATACTTCATTCTATCCGGTCGTTAAGGAGTGTTGCTAGACGGCACCCTTGATTAGTATATTGATGTGATCAATTTACTACCGGCTTAGTATTGAACCTATGGGGTCGCACACTAACTAGTGTTCTGATCTTTGCTAAAGGATTAATTAACTTATTATTTGATAATTAAATTAAGGAACTTAATTAGTCAAATAGATTTAGTTATTAGTCCAAATGAAATATTATTATATTCTTTGCTAGCACAGAGGGTATAATTAATATTGTGAACAAATTAAAGTTTTCTATTTGGAATAAAAAATTAAATTATCTCTTGGTTAAAATATATATGTGATATATATAATTAATACTTATTTTATATAAGATATGTTATATAAAATAGTAGAAATGGCGTGGGATAGCCACTTTTTAAAGTGGTGTTTACTTTCTATCCAGCATTTTTAATGCTTAGCAATAGTAGTCACTAGTCTATTAAAATTAATATAAAAAGACTGTGTTACCCTTTCTTCTATCTCTTTCATATATATTCTCGGCACCAAGTTTCTCATTCTCGTTCCTCAGTTGTGTGTTCTCATGGTGTTCGTGATGAGCCAGGGGAAAATAATGAAAATAATGTCGTCGTAACAGTTATTACATTGAATGCTAGCATTTAATGCTATTTTTAATTTTGCGTTTAGAAAATTGATGCTAAAACATAAAAGACTAGCTAATTACCTTCATTTGAGTACGCTTGTTTTCGAACTAAAACTTAATTTGCAAAGGCTCTAACCCTAATCTTTTCCCCAACTCTTTCCTTTGTTTATCATCTGAACGAGGGCATTCTTTGAAAAACCTGTCAAATGACCAATTGATTAATTGCAATAACAACAACAACGTCAACAATAAACCCAGTATAATCTCATAAGTTCAAAAGTTAAGGACACTTAGTCCTGAACTTAGACTAACAAGCTCAAAAGTTAAGGACAATAGGTCCTGAACTTGGCTAAGAAGCCCAGAAGTTAAAGACAATAGGTCCTGAACTTACAGTTACAAGTTCAAAAGTTAAGGACAATAGGTCTTGAAGTCCTGAACTTAGACTAACAAGCTCAAAAGTTAAGGACATTTGGTCCTGAATTTACAGTTACAAGTTCAAAAGTTAAGGACATGTAGTCCTGAAGTAACTAAGAGTTCCAAGTTCAAAAGTTAAGGACATGTAGTCCTGAAGTCCTAAACTTAGAGTTACAAGTTCAAAAGATAAGGACAAGTAGTCCTGATGTCCTGAAGTTAAGTTTAAAAGTTAAGGACATGAGCAGAAGGGTATTTTCGTCAGGGCAGTTAAAATTTATTAAAGCAGTGGCTAAAGACTAAAGATATTTTAAACACTGACTTAAAAGTAAATGCATGTATTATTAGTGGCTAACCGTGCACTTTCCCCTAATAAAATATTGATGAAAACTTACTTGTGAAATCCAATGTTGAATTGGATTCACGTTAAAGTCCATCAAAGGACTAGCCGCTAACGTGCACATATAATCCCATTTGGAATGGGATATATTTTTCCAATGGAAAACTTTTACAAAGTCTATTTTTGGAACTAGACTTGTACCCAAAGTAATTCGCCACCTTAACCAATAGGAAATAGGTTTAGGTGATGTTATAAAAGGGGTCATGGGAAAGTGTCGTATGTATTCCTTTTGAAACAAAACACTTTGAGAAAGTGTATGATTAAAAACAGTTCTTTGAAGAAACCAAAAACTAAGAGATATATTCTTGACAAGAAAATCAATTTTCTTGTTGCATTATTTGCTGGAGTTTTGAGAAATTTTCAGCACAAGTTTTACATTGAATTTGTTTGCGGGTTCATTAATCAAAGAGTTGATAGCAAGGATCGGTCTCGGTGTGGATACGCATAGAGTCTTCGCACTATCGAAAAATTTGAAACGAGACTTTCTTCATCAGGTACATCTTAGATTCGATCTTTGACATATAAATAAATTTTAAACACGAAAAAACCTGCCTAGGATTGTTATTGTCTTCCGCTGTATGTTACGAACACCTATACGTAATCCTTCAGTGGTATCAGAGTCGTAGTTTATTGTGTCTAAAATTTATTTACGAAATATTTTAAGATTATATTTGAAGATTTCAAACTATAATACACGTGTCTTGTGCAATAGTCAAATTGTTTGAATGCATATGAATTGATATAATTTAATTGTGAATAAAATATATATATACATATAAGTTAAACTATTGAGATTGTTCGTAACTTGAATTTAAAATTTATGTATTAGATACGAAGGGAATCTACAATAAGTTACATGATTCTATTGTTATTAGTTCATGAGATGTTAATTAATAATAATATTCCGGCATGAATTATTTTTTTTATATATATGTGGTATATAAGATAAACATGTTAAAAGAATGTTGAATTTCGTTTTTATGTCACGTGCTTGTTCATTACATAATTTTGAATTATTTATTACATGTGATGTAAATTATTTTAGGACTAAGCATGTAGACAACTTGAACTAAATTCACATGCTATAAAAGATTTTATCTTCATGTTATTAAAAACTGTTTTAGTAACAATTCCCTCTTACTAAAATTTGAGTTCTTAAATAATAAAATATAAGATATTTTATTATAGAGCTATCCATCAAAATAAATAATTTTAATTATTTCTTGTTTATAAGGAGCGGCCTGACTACCAGGAGACTTATAGTTCGAGAATATGTTAAAATTATTTATTGCATTAGATGTATGGATTTAAAGAATTATTTAATTTTACACTAGACGCCTGGACCACCCGGGGGATTATAAAATTTAATAAGTTCTTTGTTATCATGATGGTTGAACTCAACTATGCCAATAGGATCGACCTAACTACGAGGGGACTATTTGACATAGAGCTATTTAAGGAAATTGTATGGGGATACAATTAGTAAGAGTACCTACCTTTAAAATATATGTGAGAAACGACTTGACTTCCAAGAGACTCATACATATTGTTAAAGGATTTCTTTACTCCACTAACAGAAATAAAGACTTCATAAACTATAATGAGGATAAATACTTTAAAATAATTAGTGAAAATATCATTTAGATAAAAGTCCATGTCTTTATGATATATGCAAACATGTTCTTATATCATTGCCTTTTTTTTCTATATTTTAGATTTCTCAATATGTCTGTTATATCACTGTCCGAAATACTTGAGACCAACAAGTTGGTAGGACCAAACTTTGATGACTGGTATAGAAATTTGAGAATTGTTCTCATGCATGAAAAGCTCATTGATGTGATCGATAAGCCTGCAAAGATAATCCCACCAGAGAATAATGTTCAAGGCACCAAGGTTCATCAGAAACACTTGGATGAATGCCTTGCTATTAAACACGTCATTCTCGCTTCTATGAGTTCTGAACTCCAGAGGAAACATCAGAATATGGATCCAACTTTAATCATTGAATATCTTAAGAAAATGGTTGATACGCAGTTGGACATTGAAAACTCTCCAGTTGGACCCCTTGTCAATCATATGATTGTTCTTACCAAAGAATATGAGAAGTTGGGGTACAAGCTTGGTAAAGAGCTTTCTGAAGATTTGATCTTGCAGTCAGTATATGATGCTGAATGTTTTCACTGTAAGAAGAAAGGGCATTAGAAGAGAAACTGCAAGGAGTATCTTGCTACTCTAAAGGACAAGAAACAAGGTGAGACATTAATGAAAAATGTTTTCAAGGTTTCTTTAGCTACTACTAATTCTTCATTTTGGGTATTAAATACTGGCAGTGGTTATAACATCTGTAATATGTTGCAAGGGTTCAAGATAAGTAGGAGGCTAAAGAAATGAGAAGTTAATCTAAAAGTTGGAAATAGTGCAAAAGTTGCGGCCGTAGCTATAGGATCAATTTCTTTAATAATGCCTACGGGCAAAGTACTTATGTTGGATGATTTTTATTACGTTCCTAAATTTGTTTCGAACACAATTTCAGCTTCTATGTTAGACAAACGTGGTTTTCGCATTAATATAGGTAATGGTATTTGCTCTATTTATTATAGTGATAATTTATATGTAGATGGCTATCTCAAACATGACGTTTATGTCTTACCTAATGTGAATGCTAATTCGATTATGCATGTTTCAAGTCTTAAGATGAAAAGAGATGATCAAGTAAATCATGCATACCTTTGGCATTGTAGGCTTGGTCATATTCGAGAGAAAAGAATTAACAAGTTGTACAAGGAAGGGTACCTTGACAAATATGATTTTGAATCATATCCTACTTGTGAATCTTGTCTCAAATGAAAAATGACCAAATCTCCATTTAGTGGAAGTGGAGAAAGAGCTTCTAAATTATTGGGATTAATTCATACAGATGTTTGTGGGCCCATGAAAATTCAAGCTAGAGGTGGATATTCTTACTTCATCACCTTCATTGATGATATGTCAGATATGGATTTGTGTATCTTATGAAACACAAATCTGAATCTTTTGAAATGTTCAAAAGGTTCCGTAGAAGTTGAGAAGCAGATTGGTAAAAGTATCAAAATACTAAGGTCTGCTAGAGGTGAAAAATATCTTAGTGAAGATTTTACCAGATATCTCAAAAAGAATGGGATTCTCTCACAGTGGACACCTCCAGGAACACCACAACACAATAGTGTGTCTGAAAGGAGAAATCGAACCATATTAGATATGGTGAGATCTATGATGGGGTTCATTGATCTTCCAAAATATTTATAGAGATATGCTTTGGAAGCAGCAACATACTTAATAAAGTTCCCAATAAGTCAGTCTCTACAACACCATATGAGATATGGAAAGGATGTAAGCCTAACCTTAAACATATTAAAGTTTGGGGTTGTCCAGCTTATGTTAAGAGACTATAGTCTGATAAACCTGACTCAAGATCTGATAAGTGTAGGTTCATTAGGTATCCCAAGGAAATAATGGGATATTATTTTTATCACCATTCTGACCATAAAGTGTTTGTGGCCAGAGGAGCAACCTTTTCCGAAAGGGAATTTCTTTTGGAAGAAAATTATAATAGAGAAATAGAACTTGATAAAGTTCAACAAACTAATGAATCAACACAATATAAAGATCATGCGAAGCTAGTTGAAGAACCTTTATTGGATGTTTTGAAGTTGCCAAGGAAGTTACCATCTTCAACGGTTGAAGTTCAAGAACTAAATGAAGTTCAAGAACAGGTTAATGAACCAGTTCCAAACCAAATTGAACAACAATCAAATCCAGCACAAGGTGAACAGGTTGTATAAGTACCTCTTAGAAGGTCTACACGAGAACGTCATGTACTGTCACGACCCGGATTTTTTACCCTCGGGAGTCGTGATGGCGCCTACTCATGTGAGCTAGGCAAGACAATCCTTAACAGCTTACTTCATTAACAAATCACTTCTTTTAACGATTATCAGTGATAGCATAAAAACAGCGGAATTTAATACATGTACAGAAGACTTAAATTAAAGAAACTGAATAATAATACGGAAATCAACATATGCCTCTACCCAAGAACTAGTGTCACATTACTCACGAACTTCTAAGAGTACTAAATACAACCGTTTGAAAGAAAAATATAAACTGTTTGTCTCGAATACATGAGATAACAGACTAAAAAAAATAGAGGAGACGTCGGGCCTACAGACGCTTGCAAGGCTATCTCGGTGTCTCATTGGACTGAAAGCTGGCTCTCGCGCTACTGCTGCTATCCAAGACCTGGATTTGTGCAAAAGAGCACAGAGTGTAGTATCAGCACAACCAACCCCATATGCTGGTAAGTGTCTGGCCTAACCCCGGCGAGGTAGTGACGAGGCTAGGACCAGACTCCAGATAAACCTGTGTAGTTATATACTATATGGCGAAAAAGTAAACATGTAATAAGCAATCAAAGCTGGGAAAGGGGAAACATGCTCCGGGGGTAGCAGATAAAATAGAATACCAAAGAATAGTAAGGAAACTACAGTTTAACTTCTAACACGGATAAAGAGGAATAAGACAACTTTCACTTTCAGTTTCATCTTGTTGCAAGCGTGCAACCCGATCCCATTTCTCATATCTTGTAGTAGGCGTACCACTCGCTCCCATTTTAGTATATCTCGTGGTAGGCGTACCACCCCCTCCCATTTTATTATATCTCGTGGTAGGCGTACCACCCGCTCTCATTTCATTATATCTCGTGGTAGGCATACCACCCGCTCCCATTTTATTATATCTTATGGTAGGCATACCACCCGCTCCCTTTTACATTTCATCACACAATCACAAGAAAACCCGGCAAGGGAACACAAATAATATAATAACTTCCCTGCAAGGAAACACAACAATGTTATAATTTTCCCGGCAAGGGAACACCAATATTGAATTAGTCATCCCGACAAGGGAGAATCAGCTATAACTAACCTCAACTCAACTTGTACTCAGTTCAATTATTGAAAATGCTCAATCATAGAAGATCATTAAGTAAAGCACCCAAGTGTCATTCAAGAACACAACAACTTTCAATTTAAGACTCACGGTCATGTTTGACACCAACGTATAGATAGTCGTCACCATGACTATACGTCCTACTCAACAAGAAACAAGTAGCAAGTATGAATCAACTCTTAATCCCTCAAGCTAGGGTTAGATCAAACACTTACCTTGATGCCTTGATCACCACTCAAGTCTCAACTATAGCTTTACCCCTTGATTCCACCACCAATCCGCTCGAATCTAGTCACAAGTTACTTAATTACATCAATAAGTGCTAAATGAATCAACCCCAATGCATGAAAATGAGTTTTCTAAAGTTTTACCTAAAAGTCAGAAATCACCCCCCGGGTCCACGTGGTCGAAACCCGAGGTTCGGACCAAAACCAGATTACCCATTCCCCCACGAGTCCAAATATATAATTTGTTTTGAAATCGGACCTCAAATTGAGGTCCAAATCCCCAATTTTAGAAAACCTAGGTTGTACCCAAAACACTCAATTTCCCCCATGAAAATCTTAGATTTGAAGTTGAAATCATGTTAAAAGATGTTAAGGAGTGAAGAAAATGAGTTAGAAATCACTTACCAACGTTTTGGAGAAGAAATGTTGTTTGAAAAATCGCCTCTTATGTTTTGGGGTTTTGAAAAAGTGAAAAATAACTGAAATTCCCGTTTATTTATGCCCCTCTCAGACCCCCAGTGCGGACCGCATCAAATGGACCGCGGCGCACAGCCTCCACCGCGGACCGCACAAAGGCGACCGCGGCCGCGCTAGCCCCTCCCTGAAGACCTGCAGTTCAGCACCCTGGGCGGACCGCACAAAGGCGACTGCGGCCGCACAGCCTCCACCACGGACCGCACAAAGGCGACCGCGGCCGCGCTAGCCCCTCCGCGGTCGCACGTGATTTCTCGTGGACCGCACTAGAGTGTTCAGAGACTACAACTTCCTGAACCTGCAACATCTGACTTTCTAAGCCTAAGGCATTCCGGAGCCCACTCGAAACTCACCCGGTCCCTAGAAACTCCAACCCAAGTATACACACAACCTCAAAAATATCCTATGGACATATTCGTGTACTCAAATGACCAAAATAACATCACGAGCGTCGAATCAAACCTCGAGATCAATAAAATTTCTCAAAACTCTTTTAAACATCAAATTTCTCAATTAAGGTCCGGATCACGTCAAACGACGTCCGTTTTTAACCAAATTTCACAGGAATGACTCAAGTCATATATAAGACCTGTACCGAGCACCGGAACCAAAATACGGGCCCGATACCATTGCCTTCTAATCAGGTTTCACTTCAAATTCCTTAAACAATTTCTGAAAATAGTTTCACTTAAAAATTCATTTCTCGGGCTAGGGATCTCGGATTCTGATTCCGGACATACGCCCAAGTCCCATATTTTCCTACGGACCCTCCGGGACTGTCAAAAAATATTGACCGAATTCAAATTTATTCATTTTAAAGTCAAGACTTAACATTTTTCACGGAATTTCATATTTAAGCTTTCCAGCTACGCGCCCGGACTGCGCACGCAAATCGAAGCGACTCTAAATGAGGTTTTCAAGGCCTCGAAGCAGATAATGGGTAAGAAAATAGGTGATGACCCTTTGGGTCGTCACATTCTCCACCTCTAAAACAACTGTTCGTCCTCGAACGGACAGAAGAAGAAAGTACCTCAGTCGGGGAATAAATGAGGATAACGGCTCCGCATATCGAACTCGGACTCCCAGGTCGATGCCTCTGGAGGCTGACCTCTCCACTGAACACGAGCCGAAGGAAAACTCTTCGATCTCAACTGACGGACCTGCCGGTCTAGAATAGTCACCGGCTCCTCCTCATAAGGCAAGTCCTTGTCCAACTGGACAGTACTAAAATCTAACACGTAGGATGGATCGCCGTAATACTTGTGAGCACGTAATTTTTGATTCACGGAAACTACTCCAAAAGAAATCGAAAATAAAGCAAGTTACCTTCAGGTACAATTTTGAGAATTTGGGTGACATTTTGATAATTGTTCTGTCCATAGATGATCACCTTACTATAGTTGAAAACAAAAAAATACATGGGGGCATGCATTTAGGAATTAATGGCACGTTTAGGAAATAATTAACCATAATTTGGTTAAAAGAAAATCACAAAAATATGCATGTGTTTTTTTTGTCATTTTGTGATTTTATTTAATTGTGAGTTAATTATTATGGGTGTCAAATAATATGTATGTAATTTTATTGTTGATTCTACAATTTATTTAGGATTTTTGTTTAATTTTGGTAATCCTAAATGGGTAAAATATCAAGGAAATCTGGTTTGGGCCGGGTGGAACCAAACTTTCAGGCCCAAACCAACCATATGGATCCAGTCCAAACCCAGGCTGCCCAGGCACGGCCCCAAACGACGCCGTATCAGCGTCCCCGTCTTGAGCCGTTGATTTGATTCAAATGAATGGTCTCGATCAGGCCACTCATTAAACCTCAACGACGCTGTTTCAGGCATGTTGATCTGAGCCGTCCAACTCCATTGATCCAACGGATCCAGGCCCTCCCCTAGACCCGTTAACCTGACCCGATCCATTCCCACACCTGATCTCACCCACCACTACGCCCAAACGACGTCGTCCCCCTCTTGTGAATAGATCTTGGACATCGATCTCACCCGATCCAACGGCCAGGATCTAAACCCCTAAGTCGTATATAAGTCTAACCCTTTTACCCCGCCCCCTATCCAAGCACCTCACCCTGTTCCTTCGTCTCTCTCAGAAAAGATCCCAAACACCCCCGAAACCCTAGCAGCCGCCCTGGTTCCCTTTCAACGTAAACCCGGCGGCAAGGACGCCGGTGATCACCATAGCTACACCACTGGACCTACAAGCCACCCTGAACACAAATCCCTGGTCACTTAACTTCGAATCACCTCCAGGTTGCTCGAATCTTCGATCAAAGATTCGAGCCAAAACCCTAAGTCACCTGATGAGTCCCAAATTCACCCCAGTCACTCCCCTGACATCCCTCATACCCTAATCAACTTTGGTTTCGTTCGAATTTAGGTAGAACTCTTCAAACCACAAATCTAAGCTCAAGAACCCTAAAAATCGAATCCCTGGGGGTCCGTCCAAATCAATAGAAGGTTGGGGTCTAATAGACCTTAATCGAGGTGTTCTCAGTCGAGAACACTTCGATTAAAGTCCGTTCGACCTCAAAAAGGGTCGAGTCCAGTTCGAGCATGGGTCATTTTGTTTTTAAGTTTCAGAGGTAAATTTCCCTTTCTTTCCTTCTGTTTGTGTGCTATTTGTGTTTGTTTACATGCTAGTTTAATTTGTTTGATTTTTCTGTCATTTTTCCTTTAATTCTGTTCTGTCCTCATAAGACCTTTTATTTGGTCGATTGTTATTTTGTTTTTGTTTGAATACATTTTGTGATATACATGCTCGAGTTAATTAATGTCGTCAGTCATATAGATTCCCTATATCGTGCAAAATGGTTGAAGGCAGTTAATGCCCCGTTCATGTCATTTGTTTGATCGACTGATTATTTTACGTCATGATTAGTATAGTCGATTAGATAAACATCGTCGATTAGCTTTATAGGATTGAATGTTCAAATATTCTGAGTCACATAGCTTCATAGGATGGATCGAATCATTGTCGTTCATTGGATGTTTGACATTGTTTGAAAATGGTTTGTAACTGCAATGCAAATAATTAGAACTCAGTCTAGGGAAACTTTGAATTTGAACTTTCAGAAGTTCAAAATGTCCTACTGTTGCAGTAGGATAATACAGTAATAATCAGGGTTTAACAGGGGTAATTTGGGGGTTTGAAAAGAGCAGAAATGACTAGTTTAAGTGAGCTGACGATAGGGTACTGAAATAGGATTTAAACTAATATAATAGTGGGGAACCAAACTTGGTAGCATGGGGTTGATTAAATATTAAAGGCTGCCCATACCTTTGGGCAGAAAACACATGCTAGGGGGCTGTCAAGAGGATGGGCATTGGGGAGTTTTGATTAGTTTAAAGGAGTTATGGGCAGAGTGGAAAGCAAAGGGAATCAAGGCAGCCTAGGGGCCTGCCATTTCTGCCTATAAATGGGTTTATTTAGAACAAAAAAAGGGGCTGGTCTTCGAATTTGGAGAGTTCAGTTTAGTATTGAGAGCATAGGCTGGACATTTTCTAAGTTTTCAAAGAAAAAAAAGACAAAAAAAACAAGGTTGGTCTTTAAACTTTAGGAGGATAGTCTATTTTCAGAGTAAGATAGAGTTAGGATTGTGCTGGAATTGGAGCATAACAATCAGAGGCTACTGCTTTCTTGAATTTGTTTCCTTCCCTGCTTTGCCTGTACTTGTTTTGGTATTGTTGGGTTGCGAACTGGACTTTCTTGCTTGGGTTTTAAAGATCTGTTGCTGGGTTTTGTTGCTGTTGATTGCTAGTTTCTGTTGCTGCCGTTGCTGTGTATGCTACTGCTTCCACTGATCATTCCTCTTCTTCTTTTGCTTTGCTCAATACCAGGTACACCACTGATACACTGTCAATGTGAGTTGAAAGTTGAAACATGAATACAAAAGAGAAGAGTTGAAGTTGTTTATTTTCATACATAGCCTGTATATTGAACATTAGGTTGTGTATAATAGTTCACGTCTTCTATTAGGATAGTGAAGGTAGCCCTCATGTATAGCTGGACGTCATGTATGGCAACTTAATGTCATGTTGTGTATATAGGCTGGTAGATAAAAAGGGTTGACAGTGTAATAAGCCATATCTTCAACTTTAGCTATGTTTGTGGTTAGCATATCTTTTAACGCATGATAAGTGCTAAACTATCCATTGTTAGTTAATCTCATTTCCTTTAGTAAATTGCCTCGTTATAACTTGCAACAATACCTTTAGAGTAGATAGCACAAGTTTACATTTCAGCCTTATGAATGTCGAGCCCAAGTCGAATGAACTAACCAGGCCTTCATCGGAAAAGCAGTGGCCCAGGTCCAGCCAATACTGTGTGTGTTGGGCCTGGGCCCATAATATCCAAACGGCTGCCCATATACGCGTTCATGCTTCGGATTTTGCGAAAAATATTTGGAACCCAACTATAAACTACTTGTAAGCATGTAACTAAGTTGGACCATTTTTCTGCTTTCATTATTAGAGACAAACGTAACAGGAAACATAGCCACTATAGGACGAACTTTTAAAATAAAAATGAGGCGCCCCTCGCCAAATAAATCACACATCGCTGGGGCCCTCAATAAATACATAACCATTGACCAGACTTTGGATTTGGCCATTTAATGAACCTTCACGGCCTCTTCCTAAAATAACAATACGTTAGTCTCTTTAGGACGCGCCTTAATAAACCTTACCTTCTTACACTCGGGTGCACATTTATGTGACCCAAATCCAAATCTCAACGAGAGTCGAAATGCGTCTCTAATCACGGGTACATTAATTGTGACGTGGTTCGAGATGCATGTCCACGACGTTGCAAATTCCTTTAAAAATCAGAATGAGATGAGCCTCTCCGAATAAAAATACAAAAATCGTGGGGCCCTCAGTAAATATTGGTTTAAAAATTGCTTAGACTTCGGGATGGACCATTTAGCAAAATTCCACGGCTCAACCCAAAGAAAAAATGATACGCTAGTTACTTTAAGCGCGTATTTAATAAAGTTGGCTTCTTAAACTTGGGTGCACATTTATGTGACTCAAATCCAAATCTCAACAGAGTTGAAATATGCCAACAACCACGGGTGCATTGATGTGACGTGGTTCGAGATGTGTTTCCATGATGTTGCAATTCTTGATAAAAATAATAATAATGACAAAAGCAGTTAAAAGTTAAAATTCGCACATAGGTTCAATATGTATTAAATCAGAAAATCAAGCCGAATATGACAGTTGAGCGACCGTGCTAGAACCATGGAACTCGGGAATGCCTAACACCTTCTCCCGGGTTAATAGAATTCCTTATCCAGATTTCTGGTACGCAGACTGTAATATGGAGTCGTTCTTTTCCTCGATTCGGGATTAAAATTGGTGACTTGGGACACCCTAAATCTCCCAAGTGGCGACTCTGAAATAAATAAAAAAATCCCGTTTCGATTGTCCTTTAATTGGAAAAAACTCCTACGCCCCTTCCGGGGGTGGAAAAAGGAGGTGTGACAATACTTCCGAAGCATGGACACATGAAATACTGGATGCACGGCTGATAAGCTAGGGGGCAATGCAAGTCTATAAGCCACCTCTCCCACTCGATCAAGATTCTTAAATGGACCAATGAACCTAGGGCTAAGCTTGCTCTTCTTCCCGAATCTCATCACGCCCTTCATAGGCGACACTCAGAGCAACACCCGCTCACCAACCATAAAAGCCATATCTCGAACTTTGCAGTCTGCATAACTCTTTTGCCTGAACTGAGCCGTACGAAGCCTCTCCTGAATGATCCTGACCTTGTCCAAGGCCTCCTGAACCAGATCTGTACCCAACAATCGAGCCTCCCCCTGCTCAAACCATCCAACCGGAGATCGACATCGCCTACCATACAAAGCATCATAAGGAGCCATTTGGATACTCGACTAGTAGTAGTTGTTGTTGCAGGCAAACTCTGCTAAAGGCAAAAACTGATCCCACGAACCTCCAAAATCAATGACATAAGCTCGGAGCATATCCTCCAGAATCTGAATAGTTCGCTCGGACTGGCCGTCCGTCTAGGGATAAAAGGCTGTACACAAATCCACCTGAGTGCCCAACTCTCGCTGAACTGTTTTCTAGAAATGCGAGGTAAACTGTGTACCTCGGTCCGAAATGATAGACACAGGCACACCATGAAGGTGAACAATCTCCCACATATAGATCTCAGCTAACCTCTCAGATGAATAGGAGACTGCCACAGGAATGAAATGCACTGACTTGGTCAGCCTATCAACAATGACCCAAACTGCGTCGAACTTCTTCCGAGTCAGCGGAAGTTCAGTAACAAAGTCCATAGTGATCCGCTCCCACTTCCACTCGGGAAGCTCAATCCTCTGAAATAATCCACCAGGCCTCTGATGCTCATACTTAACCTGCTGACAATTCAAACATCGAGCCACATATGCAACTATATCCTTATTCATTCTAAGCCACCAATAATACTGCCGCAAATCCTGATACATCTTCGCGGCGCCTGGATGAATAGAGTACCGGGAACTATGGGCCTCCTCTAAAATCAACTCTCGAAGCCCATCCACATTAGGCACACAAACTCACCCCTGCAATCTCAAAACTCCATCATCACCTAAGGTAACCTGCTTGGCACCTCCACGCTGCACCGTGTCTCTAAGGACACACAAATGGGGATCATCAAACTGTTGATCACGGATACGCTCCAATAATGAAGATCGAGCGACCGTGCAAGCTAATACTCGGCTAGGCTCAGAGATATCCAATATCACAAATCGATTGGCCAAAGCCTGAACATCCAACACAAGCGGACTCTCACCGACCGAAATATAAGCAAGACTGCCCATGCTGGCTGACTTTCTACTCAGAGCATCGGCCACCACGTTGGCCTTTCCCGGGTGATATAAGATAGTGAAATCATAATCCTTCAACAATTCCAACCATCTCCTCTGCCTCAAATTCAACTCCTTTTGCTTGAACAAATATTGAAGACTCTTGTGATCAGTGAACACCTCACATGCCACGCCATACAGATACTGCCTCCAAATCTTCAATGTGTGAACAATGGCTGCCAACTCTAAATCATTGATCGGATAGTTCTTCTCATGAATCTTCAACTGCCTCGAAGTATAAGCAATGACCTTGCCATCCTACATCAACACTGTACCAAGCCCAATACGGGAAGCATCACAATAAACTGTGTAAGGCCCTGAACCTGTGGGCAAAACCAATACCGGTGTGGTAGTCAGAGTTGTCTTGAGCTTCTGAAAGCTCGCCTCACACTCGTCCGACCATCTGAATTGGGTACCCTTCTGGGTCAACCTGGTCATTGGAGCTGCAATAGATGAGAACCCCTCTACAAACCAATGATAGTAGCCTGCCAATCCCAAGAAACTCCGAATCTCTGTAGCTGATGTTGGTCTAGGCCAGTTCTTGACTGCCTCAATCTTTTTCGGATCAACCTGAATACCCTCTGTTGATATAACATGACCCAGAAATGCAACTGAACTCAGCAAGAACTCACACTTCGAGAACTTAACATATAACTGACTATCCTTCAGAGTCTGAAGAACCACTCTGAGATACTGCTCGTGCTCCTCCTAGCTGCGGGAATATATCAAAATATCATCAATGAAGACTATCACGAACGAGTCCAAATAAGGCCTGAACACTCGGTTCATCAAATCCATAAAAGTCGCTGGGGCATTTTTCAACCCAAATGACATGACCAAGAACTCATAATGCCCATACCGAGTGCGGAAAGCTGTCTTAGGGACATCGGATGCCCTAATCCTCAATTGATGGTAGCCAGATCTCAAGTCGATCTTTAAAAATACCTTGGCACCCTGAATCTGATCGAACAAATCATCGATCCTCGACAGTGGATACTTATTCTTGATGGTGACCTTGTTCAACTGCCGGTAATCAATGCACATTCTTATCGAACCATCCTTTTTCTTAACAAACAACACCGACGCACCCCAAGGCGAAACACTGGGTCTAATAAAACCCTTCTCAAGCAAGTCCTGCAACTTCTCCTTCAACTCTTTCAACTCAGACGGGGCCATACGATACGGCAGAATAGAAATGGGCTGAGTGCCCGGAGCCAAATCAATGCAAAAGTCAATATGCCTATCGGGCGGCATACCCGGCATGTTTGAAGGGAATACCTCAGGAAACTCACGAACCACGGGCACAGAATATAGAGGAAAACTCCGCACTAGAATCACGAACATAAGCTAAATAGGCCAAGCACCCCTTCTCGACCATACACCGAGCCTTCACATAAGAAATGACGCTACGGATAGAATGACCAGGAGTCTCTCTCCACTCTAAACGAGGCATACCCAGTAAAGCTAAGGTCACAGTCTTGGTGTGACAGTCCAAGATAGCATGGTAAGGTGATAGCCAGTCCATCCCCAATATGACATCGAAATCGACCATGTCTATAAGCAACAAATCCACACAAGTATCAAGACCCCCAATCACAACTACACAAGAGCGATAGACTCGATCTACCATAATAGAATCACTCACTGGCGTAGACACATAAACAGGAATACTCAACAAATCACTAGGCATGACCAGATACGGTGCAAAATAAGATGACACATACGAGTATGTAGACCTTGGATCAAATAACACTGAAGCATCTCTATCATAAACCAGAACCGTACCTGTAATAACTACATCTGAAGCCTCAGCCTCGGGCCTAGCTAGGAGAGCATAACATCAGGGCTGGTCCCCACCACCCTGAACTACCTCTCTAGGACGGCCTGCTGCTGGCTGGCCTCCACCTCTAGGACCTTTACCTCCACCTCTAGCACCTCTACCCCCACCTCTAGCTGGCTAGGCGGGTTGTGGAACATCTGGTGCCTGAACTATAGCATAGGAACCCTGATGCGGAGAATTGCTCAAAGCCCATGGGCAATACCTAGCAATGTATCTCGTGTCACCACAAGTAAAACAAGCCCTCGGCTGCTGGGGCTGACGACCCTGAAAACTCTGAAGCGACGGTGCACTGATAGGTGTTGGTGGTGCACTGAAGGACTGCTGATCAGAATACTTAATCGGAGGACCAGGGCCACCTGAAGTACCGTGAAAAGCCTGAAGAGCTGACTGAAAGGGCCTAGGAGGATGGCCTCTACCATATAAATCTCTACCTCCAGACGAGGTACCACTGAATCTACCTGAATGACGGGGCCTCTTATCCGACCCCTGACCACCTCCTTGCGACAGAACCATCTTAACTCTACAGGCCACATTGGCCGCCTCCTGAAAAGTGATCTTACTCCCGGCCTCCTTGGCCATCTGAAGACGAATCGGCTGAATAAGACCATTGATAAACCTCTTCACCCCCTCTCTCTCGGTAAGAAGTATGATAAGAGCATGTCGAGCTAAGTCGATGAACCTGATCTCATACTGGGTGACCGTCATGGAACCCTACTAGAGGCGCTTGAACTTCCTCCGATAGGCCTCTCTCTGATTAACGGGGAGAAACTTCTCCAGAAACAATATTGTAAACTACTCCCAAGTCAAAGATGGTGACCCGACTGGCCTATCTAAGCAATAATCCCTCCACCAAGTCTTGGCGGATCCAGACAAGCAGAATGTAGCAAAATCGACCCCAATGGTCTCAACAATACCCATGTTCCTGAGAACCTCGTGACAGTTATATAAAAAATCTTGGGGATCCTCAGAAGAAGCACCGCTGAAAGTAGTAGTGAAGAGATTGATGAACCTATCCAGCCTCCACAAAGCATCGGCAGAGATAGCCGCTCCATCCCCGGTCTGAGCTACTACACCCGGCTGAATTGCTCCAACTGGCTGAACCGCTGGAGTCTGAATCTGAGGAGCTACCTGCTCCGGAGTGCGTGTAGCAGGAGTCTGAGCCCCTCCTCCATCCTGAGAAGTGGCTGGGGCCATAGAAAGCAAACCAGCTCGGGTGACACTCTCCATGAGGCCCACCAATCGGATCAGAGCGTCCTGAAGAACTGGGGTAGCAATAAACCCCTCGGGGACCTAAGTTGGGCCCACCGGAACTGCTGGGGCCGGAACCTCCTCCTCAAAATCAATCTGAGGATCAGCCACTGGTGCTGCTGCTCGCGACTGAGCTCTGCCCCTACCTCGGCCTCTAGCACGGCCTCGGCCTCTGCCCATAGTGGGAGCTGCTGCTGGGGGCTCAAGCTGCTGAGTGGTAGATGAGGAAGCGCGTGTTCTCGCCATCTACGAAAGAACAGAGTAGAAATCCAATTAGCATCTGAGGAACAAATCTGCATGACAAGAAAGAACAAATGTGAGATCTTCCTAACTCTGTAGCCTTTGGGGGATAAATACAGACGTCTCTGTACCGATCCCTCAGACTCTACTAAGCTTGTCCGTGAGTTGTGAGACCTATGTAACTTAGATCTCTGATACCAACTTGTCACGACCCGGATTTTTCACCCTCGTGAGTCGTGATGGCACCTACTAATGTGAGCTAGGCAAGCCAATCCTTAACAGCTTAATTCATTAACAAATCACTTCTTTTAACGATTATCAGTGAAAGTATGAAAATAACAGAATTTATTAAATGTACAGAAGACTTAAATTAAAGAAACTGAACAATAATACGGAAATCAACATATGCCTCTACCCAAGAACTAGTGTCACATTACTCACGAACTTCTAAGAGTACTAAATACAACCATTTGAAAGAAAAATATAAACTGTTTGTCTCGAATACATGAGATAATAGACTAAAAAAATAGAGGAGACGCCGGGCCTGCAGATGCTTGCAAGGCTATCTCGGTGTCTCACTGGACTGAAAGCTGGCTCCCGCTCTACTGCTGCTATCCAAGACCTGGATTTGTGCAAAAGAGCACAGAGTGTAGTAGCAGCACAACCGACCCCATATGCTGGTAAGTGTCTGGCCTAACCCCGACGAGGTAGTGACGAGGCTAGGACCAGACTCCAGATAAACCTGTGTAGTTATATACTATATGGCGAAAAAGTAAACAGGTAATAAACAATCAAAACTGGGAAAGGGGAAACATGCTTCGGGGGTAGCAGATAAAATAGGATACCAAATAATAGTAAGGAAACTACAGTTTAACTTCTAACACGGATAAAAAGGAATAACTTTCAGTTTCATCTTGTTGTAGGCATGCAACCCGATCCCATTTCTCATATCTTGTGGTAGGCGTACCACCCGCTCCCATTTTAGTATATCTCGTGGTAGGCGTACCACCCCCTACCATTTTATTATATCTCGTGGTAGGCGTACCACCAGCTCTCATTTCATTATATCTCGTGGTAGGCGTACCACCCGCTCTCATTTCATTATATCTCGTGGTAGGCGTACCACCCGCTCCCATTTCATTATATCTCGTGGTAGGCGTACCAACCACTCCCAGTTCATTATATCTCGTGGTAGGCGTACCACCCGCTCCCATTTCATTATATCTATTGGTAGGCGTACCACCCGCTCTCTTTTACATTTCATCACGCAATCACAAGAAAACCCGACAAGGGAACATAAATAATATAATAACTTCCCTGCAATGGAATACAACAATATTATAATTTTCCCGGCAAGGGAACAACAATATTGAATTAGTTATCCCGACAAGGGAGAATCAGCTATAACTAACCTCAACTCAACTTGTACTCAGTTCAATTATTGAAAGTACTCAATCATAGAAGATCATTAAGTAAAGCACCCAAGTGTCATTTAAGAACACAACAACTTTCGATTTAAGAGTCACGGTCATGCTTGACACCAACGTATAGATACTCATCACCATGCCTATACATCGTACTCAACAAGAAGCAAGTAGCAATTATGACTCAACTCCTAATCCCTCAAGCTAGGGTTAGACCAAACACTTACCTCGATGCCTTGATCACCACTCAAGTCTCAACTATAGCTTTACCCCTTGATTCCACCACCAATCCGCTCGAATCTAGTCACAAGTTACTTAATTACATCAATAAGTGCTAAATGAATCAACCCCAATGCATGAAAATGAGTTTTCTAAAGTTTTACCAAAAAGTCAGAAATCATCCCCGGGCCCACGTGGTCGAAACCCAAGGTTCGGACCAAAAACCCGATTATCCATTCCCCCACGAGTGCAAATATATAATTTGTTTTGAAATCGGACCTCAAATTGAGGTCCAAATCCCCAATTTTAGAAAACCTAGGTTCTACCCAAAACACCCAATTTCCCCCATGAAAATCTTTGATTTGAAGTTGAAATCATGTTAAAAGATGTTAATGAGTGAAGAAAATGAGTTAGAAATCACTTACCAACGTTTTGGAGATGAAAGGTTGTTTGAAAAATTGCCTCTTATGTTTTGGGGTTTTGAAAAAGTAAAAAATAACTGAAATTCCCATTTATTTATACCTCTCTCAGGCCCCCAGTGCGGACCGCATCAAATGGACCACGGCCGCACAGCCTCTACCGCGGACCGCACAAAGGCAACCGCAGTCGCGCTGGCCCCTCCCTGAAGACCTGCAGTTCAGCACCCTGGGCGGACCGCACAAAGGCGACTGCGGCCGCACAGCCTCCACCGCGGACCGCACAAAGGCAACCGCGGCCATGCTAGACCCTCCGCGGTCGCACGCGATTTCTCGCGGATCGTACTAGAGGGTTCAGAGACTACAACTTCCTGAACCTGCGACATCTGACTTTCTAAGCCTAAGGCATTCTGGAGCCCACTCGAAACTCACTCGAGCCCTCAAAACTACAACCCAAGTATACACACAACCTCAAAAATATCCTACGGACATATTCGTGTACTCAAATGACAAAAATAGCTTCACGAGCGTCGAATCAAACCTCGAGATTAATAAAATTTCTCAAATCTCTTTTAAACATCAAATTTCTCAATTAAGGTCCGGATTACGTCAAACGATGTTCGTTTTTAACCAAATTTCACAGGAATGACTCAAGTCATATATAAGACCTGTACCGGGCGCCGGAACCAAAAAACGGGCCCGATACCATTGCTTTATAATAAGTTTTCACTTCAAATTTTCCTAAACAATTTCTGAAAACAGTTTCACTTAAAAAATCATTTCTCGGGCTAAGGACCTCGGATTCCGATTCCGGGCATACGCCCAAGTCCCATATTTTCCTACAGACCCTCCAAGACCGTCAAATCATAGGTCCGGGTCCGTTTACCCAAAATATTGACCAAAGTCAAATTTATTTATTTTAAAGTCAAGACTTAACATTTTTCATAGAATTTCATATTTAAGCTTTCCAGCTATGCGCCCGGACTGGGCACGCAAATTGAAGCGACTCTAAATGAGGTTTTCAAGGCCTCGGAAGCACATAATGGGTAAGAAAATAGGTAATGACCCTTTGGGTTGTCACATGTACCAACTAGATTAAATTTAATGGTACAAAATGATGTATCAAATGAGGTTGATCATAATGATGATGACTCGAAGACATATGAAGAGGCTATACAAAGTTCTGATTATGAGAAGTGGCAAAAGGCCATGGAATCCATGACGGAAAATAAAGTATGGACTTTAGTTGAACCTTCAAAGGATATAAAACCTATAGGTTATAAATGGATTTTTAAGAAAAAGATTGGAGCAGACGGAAAGGTGGAGACCTACAAAGCCCGTCTTGTTGCCAAGGGATATTGTTAGAAAGAAGGAGTCGACTACGGCGAGACGTTCTCTCCCGTGGCAATGCTCAAATCTATTCGGATTTTGCTTGCTATAGCAGCATACTATGATTATGAAATATGGCAAATGGATGTGAAAACAACTTTCCTTAATGGTGAGCTAGAAGAGGATGTGTACATGACACAACCTGAAGGTTTCACATCTTCGTCTGATCATAATAAAATTTGCAAGCTACAAAGATCCATTTATGGACTAAAGCAAGCTTCTCGAAGTTGGAATATTCGCTTTAACAAGACAATTGAAAAGTTCAATTTTGTTAGATGCGAAGAAGAACCTTGTGTGTACAAAAAGGTTAGTGGGAGCACAATTATATTCTTAGTGTTGTATATTGATGATATATTGATCATAGGGAATGATATACTGGCATTTCAAAATACCAAAATTTGGCTATCTGAACAGTTTTCCATGAAAGACTTGGGAGAAGCAGCTTATATATTAGGAATAAAGATCTATAGATATAGATCTAGGAAGCTGCTTAGACTTTCCCAGTCTGTGTACATTGATACCATCTTAAAGAGGCATAACATAGATAATTCTAAAAAAAAGGCTATCTACCAATAGGCACTGGAATTACTCTCAGTAGGGAGGATTGTCCTAAAATACCTGAAGAGAGAGAACGCATGAGTAGGATCCCATACATTAGTGCAGTGGGAGCTATCATGTATACCATGACATGTACACGTCCTGATATGGCTTATGCACTTGGAGTGACTAGCCGATATCAGGCAAATCCTGTTGAGGAACATTGGAAGGCGGTGAAGACCATTCTTAAGTACCTAAGAAGGACTTAAGACTAATTCCTAATTTATAGATATTCTGAGTTGAAACTTGAAAGTTAAAGCGATGCAAGTTTCTCTTCAGATAAAGATGATAGCAAATCTATTTCTGGTTATGTATTTACCATAAATGGTAGTGCAGTGAGTTGGAAAAGTTCCAAACAAGCTACAGTAGCTGATTCAGTGACTGAAGCAAAATATATAGTAGCTAGTAAAGCTGCTAAGAAAGATGTATAGATGGAAAAGTTCTTAACTGAACTTGGTGTGGTTCTTTCAATAGAAGGTACGATTCCATACTGGATCCATTGCTCAAGCAAAAGAACCAAAATCACACTAAAAATCCAAACACGTTCTGCCAAGGGATCACTTGATAAGAGAAATCATTGGACGTGAAGACGTCTAGATTCAAAAGATTGATGGAAAGGAAAATGCTCCATAATCATTCACTAAAGCTCTCGGTGCAAAGGAGTTCGACAAGCACAAGTAAAAATTGGGAATGAAGTACAAGAGTGATTGGCTCTAGTGCAAGTGGGAGATTGTTAGGGATATAGTAGATATGCCCTAGATCCAATATCACATTTGATGATTTGAACATATTTTTGTGAACGTCATTTGATATAATATATATGGTGTTTGATATTCTTTTATCATTATTATTAATTGCTTGATTAATTTGATAAGGTCCTCGATTAAATTTTGAGACTTGACATTTTGATGAAGATCATGATAATGACAGTGAAGTTTCTTATAATTTAATCCAAATTTGTTCTTGATCGTAGGATTATTAATTTGGACATTAGTAATTGTGAGCACGTGATTTTTGTTTACGCGACAATCACTCCAAAAGAAATAAAAATAATAGCAAATGGTCTTGCTGTACAATTTTGGATTTTTACGCGGCACTTTGTTAATTGTTTGTGATTTTTGCCCGTTTTTATTTTTATTGAAAACAAAATACAAAAATGTGTCGTGTGTAGTTGAACCGTAATTGGTTTTAAAAGGAAAATCGTAAAAAATATGCGTCTTTTATTCTATATTTTGTTGTCATTAAGTGATTTTATTTTAATTAAATGTCAATGTGAGTGATAATTGTTGTTTTGAGTATTAATTAATATTGGTATGATTTTATTAGGAATTTTATTTTTTAAGTTGTAAGAAGGAAACATTGGATTTGGGCCATAATTTCAAATGAAATCAGGCCCAAACTCATACAAATGACCCAGTCCAACCAGGCTTTCTGCGAGATGCCCCAAACGATGCCGTATAGGCGTTATCCTTTTGAGTCGTTGATTGATTCAGGGGAACGGCCCAGATCAGACCAATCCTTTACCCAAACGACGCCGTATAAGGCCGTCTAATCTCAGCCGTTCAAACCGGGCTGATCTAACAGCCCTCGTTCCATCTCCTTTACCCGTTATCAGACCCGACCCAATGAAACCCAGCCTGATCCACCCCAGTATGAAAGCAAACGACATCGTTTCACTTAAACCTCCAGATCCAGGCCGTTGATCTCGATTGATCTAACGGCTGAGATCAGGCCATCCACCCCATATATAAGCTTTCCACCCGTACCCACCCCCTATCCAAATAACCCTCCTTCGTCCTCATCCCTTCCAACAGACCCAACCCCGGAACCCTAGAGCCGCCCCCTTTCCCCTCACCAAAAACCCGGCGGCATGGACGCCGGTGACCCCCACCTTAACACCCTAGGACCACCTTGACACCCTAAACATAGATCTGCAAACCATTGATCTCGAACCTTCCCCCATCGTCTCGAATCTTCATTTGAAGATTAAAGCAGAACCTCGACTTACACCGATGTACCCCAGCTTCACACCAGATAGTCCCCGAACCTCCCTCGTGACCAAACCATTCTTAGTTTGGTCCGAATCTAACCATGGAAACCCAAATCTCAAATCTACCATCTATGAACCCCAGAAACCCCAAGCCTGGTCTGTGTCCGTTTGAGCTAAAGTGATTAGGGTCTAATGGACCTTAATCGAAGTGTTCTCAGCTGAGAACACTTCGATTAAAGTCCGTTCAACCCTAAGAAGGGTCTGTTCAAACACGAGCTGATTTTCTGATTTTTCTTTCAAGGACTTTAAGGTAAGTTTGTTTTTCTTTTCTTTATTCAGTTCATGTGTTTGTTAAAGGTCTGTTTGTATGGCTAAACGTCTTGTTTTAATTTGTGTTTTGAATTTTACCAACTGTTTTTGCCCACCTTGCCCGGACCTCTGTATTTGGTCAAATTTTTCCTCATTCACTGATAATGTGTGTGTATGTAAACTGCATAATCAACTGAATTGAAATTGTTTGAGTAATCAATTCCCAAGTTAATCTCTGTTTTTGACAGTGCAATCTGAACCCTTGGTGCAATACTGTTTGATTCCAATCCTTGGCTTTGATTGTATATGTTATAATTAGTATAGTCGATTCGATACGTGTCGTCAAATAGTTTCAACTGTTTGAATGATAACAATTTGATTTGTTTCATTGTTGAACATTGTTTAAATCAAATTGAGAATCGAGCATAGCTACTTATAGTTGTTAATTTTAATCAGAAATATAAAGGATTTGGTTTGTTTAGTTGCAGTCTGAATTGGTGGCATGTGCATTTGTGCACAGCATGTGCATTTGTGCACAGCATGTGCATAAAGGCCCTTTTGAAATGAAAAATAACTTGACAGCATGTGCTGTCAGGGCATAGTCAGGCTGCCCACACCCTGATTTAGTTCAGAAATAATAAACCATATCTAACTAAAGGCTGGCAGGGGAATATCATGGGAAGGGTTATATTTAAATAGTTGAGTGGAAATTGGAAAGGGAACAGACCACATGGAGGGGGGTTTCTGATGGCTTTACAGGCTATTCAAAATGGCCTGAGTTTAGGATAAAAGGGAAAAGAACTTCCATTAGTAAGGGGACGGAGACTGATTTTGGAGACTGAATTTTGAAAAAGAAAAAGGCAGACAGATTTTTAGACTGAACTCAGATTTTTTCGAGATTTGATTGTTAGATATATACAGACACACACAAGAGAGAAAAAGAGACAGAAAAATCAGAAATTGTTTCTTCCTATTGTTGTTTGGGCTTCATTTGTTTTCAGCCTTTTCAATCAATTCTGATTCTTTGAAGTTCCAATTGAGTCTATTGGTTGAGTGTTTTCATTGGTTTATTATTGGTTTTGGTCTGCCTGGAGTTCTGATTCTACTTTATTGTGTGCTGCTGTCATTTGGCTACCTTTCCTATCGGCTGTAGTTGCCATTCTTGCATTCAAGCTTGTTCTGTTGTTACCAGTTGTTACTGGTGCTGTTTCTATTTCCATTGTACTCTACTGACTTCTCTTCTTCTTCTGTAAGCACTTCCAGGTACACACTTTCGAAACCATGTTTGTTGAAAGTTTGAAGTTTGAAACAGAAATAAAGAAATGAATGTTTGGTTACTTTACAATACTTGTGTTCAAAATAGGTTGAATGGTAGTTGGCCTGTATTTGTTTAAGTTAGTTCCAACTGCAATTGCTCTGTATGAATCAAACACATCCTGATTGACATATTAGATAGTATTGTTTGTTAGATCAGACGTATTTTCAATGTGTATAACCATTAGGTTTCGATTTAGTTATGACAGTATAACATAGAATCATGGCAAGCATCTGTATGTATTTTTGTCTAGACCTCTGAACTGTCAAATCTGTTATATTTGGTCCCATTTGATTTCAAGATAAATGTACCCCAAGCTAATTCTCATGTGGTGTTACGTTAATAGGGTGGCCATGTATGCCAACCCTCTTGTTAGATTACTTGTTCCTATATAGGTTCGATATGGGTTTCGATATATATTCACTGTTTCGAAATAATGCGATGACTTTTGAGGAAAACTAATAGGCATTTTGAGTTCAATTAGTAGTAGTTTTCCTAATAAACAGCTGATTTCATTTATCAAGCCCAAATAAGCTAGTTTTAAAATTCAAACTTGAAGGTCGTTTAACGTAAATTTAGTATATGTTATTAGTTTGCTTGCAATCTCCCTTAGCAAATTAACAAGCGCATTCACTCCTTGAAGACAAGGCATGAGGTAATTCTCACCTCATAAACAACCAATCAGGTAATCAAACAAAATTCGGATTCGTCAAACATAGTAAAGATTTAGTATGTAGTCGCCTAAACAAGTAAGTTTGGTATCTTTCTCTTTATTTTTTAGAGACAAATGTAATAGAAATGTAGTCACTTTAGGATATCCTTTTTAAAGGTAATGAGACGAGCCTCGTCTAATAAAGATACACATCGCGGGGCCCTCAACCATTGATCATAATAAACACATAAGTCTTGGGATGGACTGTCTAGAAAAGTTCACTCCTTCCCCAAAGATAATAACGCGTTAGGCTCTTTTAGGCGCGACTTAATTAAATTGCATTCTTAAATTCGGGTGCACATTGATGTGGCCCAAATCCAAATCTCAACGGAGTCAAAATGTGTTAACAACTACGGGTGCATTGATTGCGACGTGGTTTGAGAGGCATTTTCACGACGTTGTAATTCTATAAAAATAAAGGACAATAATAAAAGCGGTTTAAACTTAATAAAAGCACATAAGTCACAACATGTATTTAAATCAGATATTTAGCCATTATAACAATTTAAGCAACCGTGCTAGAACCACGGGATTCGAGGGTGCCTAACACCTTCCCTCGGGTCAACAGAATTCCTTACTTAGAATTTCTGGTTCGCAGACTTCATTTGGAAAAGTCGAAAATTTCCTCGATTTGGGATTCGAGATAAACCGGTGACTTGGGACACCAAAAGCCAAACCTTTCCCAAGTGGCGACTCTGAATTAAATAAATAATCCCATTTTGAATATTGTCACTTAAATTGGAAAAACTCCCTCGCGCATTTAACCCTTCGGGGCGGGGCGCGCAAAAAGGAGGTGTGACAGTAATCCGATTAGATCAATATTTATGTGATTGTCTTTATGGGATAAAGATTAGTTGATCTCATTAACTAAATCACATAGATGGATGATGCATATAGAGATATGATCATTAAACCGACTCATTGGATAATTCCTAATGGTTAGAATTACCATAAATTGTCAATAGAATATTCTCTTGAAAAATGTGATGTAAGAGTTTCCTATGACCTGAGATCGTCATAGTAATTGACAAGTTATTTATTGTGCTTTGATACTTGACACCTATGGCCTTAGGGCGATAGTTGAAAGGATATTGGGTACGATTAAATACTTGTAGAATTAATGATTGATCAAGATGGAACCTGTCAACTCTTGGTAATGAGTTTAAGCTCCATGTTGTCATGAATTATAAACGACCAAACTAAGACATTGGCCAGGGCAATTGAATGAAAGAAGAAATAAGTTTCTTAGGTCATTCAATGGTTGATTATATTTGACATGAACACGTAGTTGGTCGCCTATTAGGATTTGACAGTTGAACCATATCCTAGGGTGATCCAGAGCTATAAAGATAGAAGGAATTACTATATTATTCTTCTACTGGTTCTTAAGAGTAAATTGTATACTTCATTCTATTCGGTCGTTAAGGAGTGTTGCTAGACGTCATCCTTGATTAGTATATTGATGTGATCAATTTACTACCGGCTTAGTATTGAACCTATGTGGTCGCACACTAACGAGTGTTTTGATCTTTGCTAGAGGATTAATTAACTTATTATTTGATAATTAAATTAAGGAACTTAATTAGTCAAATAGATTAAGTTATTAGTCCAAATGAAATATTATTATATTCTTTGCTAGCACAGAGGATATAATTAATATTGTGAACAAATTAAAGTTTTCTATTTGGAATAGAAAATTAAATTATCTCTTGGTTAAAATATATATGTGAGATATATAATTAATACTTATTTTATATAAGATATGTTATATAAATTAGTAATAAAATATTGATGGAAACTTACTTGTGAAATCCAACGTTGAATTGGATTCACGTTAAAGTCCATCAAAGGACTAGCTGCCAACGTGCACATATAATCCCATTTGGAATGAGATATATTTTTTCAATGAAATTTTTTTACAAAGTCTATTTTTGGAACTAGACTTGTACCCAAAGTAATTCACCACCTTAACCAATAGGAAATAGGTTTAGGTGATGTTATAAAAGGGGTCATGAGAAAGTGTCGTATGTATTCCTTTTGAAACAAAACACTTTGAGAAAGTGTATGATTAAAAACAGTTCTTTCAAGAAACAAAAAACTAAGAGAGATATTCTTGACAAGAAAATCAATTTTCTTGTTGCATTATTTGCTGAAGTTTTGAGAAAATTTTAGCACAAGTTTTACATTGAATTTGTTCACTGTTTCATTAATCAAAGAGTTGATAGCAAGGATCGATCTCAGTGTGGATACACATAGAGTCTTCGCACTATCGAAGAATTTGAAACAAGACTTTCTTCACCAGGTACGTCTTAGATTCGATCTTTGACATGTAAATAAATTTTAAACACGAAAAGACCTGCCTAGGATTGTTATTGTCTTCCGCTGCGTGTTACGAACACCTATATGCAATCCTTCAAAACCGATGCTCGCGTGGGAGAACTCTGGGATATATAGCTACAATTACAGGTATGTAGGGGTGTTCATTGTTCGGTTTGAGTCTATTTTTCCTTAAAATAAATCAAACCAATTATATTGGTTTTTCAAATAATATAAAAATAAATCAAACCAATTAAGTCGATTTTTATCAATTTGAGTTTTACCCATTTTTTCGGATTTTATAGTATTTTATACTTATAAATGTTTGGTATAATATAATTTGTAATTTTCATAAAGCACTATCTTTTAGTAGTAATTAGCCATCTATAGATACTATTTGCTATATTACGGATTATAGATACCTTTTATGTGGTTATAAGTTGTATTTGATGTATTAAAGTTATTGTATTCATGAATACAGTAGTAAAAATAAGTGTGAATCAGGGAAGTCCAGCTAATCAGTTGTTGTATTCGAGTGTATTCGACTGTACTTATGGAGTGAAACATGTGATTACAACTAGACAGATTATTGTATTCGACTGTATTCGATTGTATTCACGTTGTGAAATAGGGGATTACACTGTTTTTAAAACGGAAAGTGAATCAATTAACATAATAGACTCCTAATATAACTCAACAAACTCAATAATAACACACAAATTTTGTATTTTCAATTATAAAAAAAGATTCTCAACCGAAAAATACCCCAAAAATATAGCGATCTTCAGAGAAATTATATAATACATCTGAATGCATAAATTATATTAATTAAAAAAAAACTTATGAATACATTTATGGCATATAGCGAGACAGTGAATATGAAGAAATACATAGAATACAGTGGGATACATTAAAATACAATGAAAAAAAAGACAGAGAATACAATAAAATACATGAAATACAGCGAGATACATTGAATTACAATGAAAAAAAGACAATGAATACAGTGAAATACATGAAAATATATCGTAATATGTTGAAATTACATTGGAATATATTAAAAGAAATGTTCTTCTTCATCGCGAAAGATAAAGTTGTGGCGTGGATGTCACGTGTAATTGCTCTGGATTGATGAAGTTGATTTGATTCAGTCGAAAAGAACTCTAAATTCCTAAATAGAAGAAGACATAGCAAAAAGAAAGAAAAAGAAAAAGAAAGGTGACATGGAATTGCTCTGGATTGATGAAGTTGGTTTGATTCTGTCGAAAAGAACTCTAAATTCCCAAATAGAAGAAGACAAGCACAAATCGGCTGAAGCAGAGAGTGAACCTGCTCTGCTCCTCTAATTGGTTGAATCACTGCTCATAATATTCACCCACGGATTATGGAAAGAGAATGGCAGAGTCTGAATTATAAGGATCAAAACAACGCCTACATAATATCACCAATAAAGTGTTTGATTACCTTTTGAATCTTTCATACTTTGCAAAAATCCGGTGGAAGGAGGAGGAGATCGGAAATTTTAATGGGATGGGGGAAGAGAATGAGATGTATCAAAGTAGAGAGAGAAAGAAACTAGTGTAACTGATTAGCGTATTTAGTGGCTTAGGGCTAGGAGGTAACCAAAATTAAATATTTTGCTATAAACCTTAAAAGGTATATATAGAATATAATTTTTTTAAATGGTATTTATTTAAAATAAATAAGGTGTTAACCTTTGCTATAGGAGGTAAAAATTCCTTAAAAATATTTCATAGTTTCTTTTTCTTAACATACTATTTTATATTTAGACCGACAATTCTGAATGATCCAATAAGTCTACTATAACAGCCCATAAATGTCTAGAGACTACTCGAATAAATTTTGAATTTTTACCTCCTATAGCAAAGGTTAACACCTTATTTAATTTTAAATAAATACCATTTAAAAAATTATATTCTATAGATACCTTTTCAGGTTTATAGCAAAATATTTAATTTTGGTTACCTCCTAGCCCTAAGCCACTAAATACGCTATTTAGTTACACTATTTTCTTTCTCTCTCTACTTTGATACATCCCATTCTCTTCCCCCATCCCATTAAAATTTCCGCTCTCCTCCTCCTTCTAACGGCATCTTCTCAACTGAAAAATCCAGCGACCAGCAACACAACAACAACAAACCCTAACCTGAAGACCCAATCATGCCGAAGCAAATCCACGAAATCGTTGGTGATTGTCTCGTTGTATTCTGTCACTGAAGACCCAATCTCACCAAGTTTACAATGCTTGACTTCATCACATATTTATCTTTCATTGATGCCTGGATTTCATTCCATGCGGATAACTAGACAAGAAACCAATTAAGTTTCGATTTAATATTCTGTAAGGTTCGTTTCAATTAGCGTTCTGCAAGATCTTTGAAGATGGAAGGACTATTTGGTTATAAGGAGGAAATTAGGGTTTGTTCTTGAGCAATGACGACGAAATTTTGGGGCTGAGCAACTTGATTTTCTGTTAATATATTTTAATGTATTTTCAACGTATCACGTTGTATTTCATTGTATTCATTGTCTTTTTTTCTATTATAATTTAATGTATCTCGCTGTATTCCGTATATTTCATTGAATTCATTGTCTTTTTTTCATTGTTTTTTCAATGTATCCCATTGTATTCTATGTATTTCATTGTATTCACTATCTCGCTATATGTCATGAATGTATTCATATGTTTTTTAATTAATATAATTAATGTATTCAGATGTATTATATAATTTCTCTGAAGGCTGCTATGTTTTTGGGGTATTTTTCAGATGAGAATCTTTTTTATAACATGAAATACAAATTTTGTATGTTATAATTGAGTTTGTTGAGTTATATTAGGAGTCTATTATGTTAATTGATATACTTTCCGTTTAAAAATAGTGTAATTCCCTGTTTCACGCCGTGAATACAGTCGAATACAGTAATCTGTCCAGCTGTAATCCCATGTTTCACGCGATGAATACAGTCGAATACACTCGAATACAACAACTGATTAGTTGGACTTCCCTGATTCACGCTTATTTTTGCTACTGTATTCATGAATACAATAGCTTAATTACATCCTATAACCACAGAAAAGGTATCTATAATCCGTAATATAACAAATGGTATCTATAGATGGCTAATTACTACTAAAAGATAGTGTTTTATGAAAAATTCCCAATAAATTTCACATCAAACTATATTCCTTTTCATTATCTCTAACTAACATTACTCATTTTATGGGTTATCATAGTATTGTTGTCGTCGGCGATATTATATTTTAGTATAATATCATTAGAGGCGGATCTAGAATTTTTATAACATGGGTGCACCACTAAAAGAATGAGAAAAAAAAAAGTATTAAATGAAAATTGATACTTGCTCCTTTAGGTAAATAACAACATTCAACCAATTGCACATTTAGCCTTTTCGAGCATGAGTGTCAGCAGATGATATTAGATCAATTTTTAAAAATATGTACATAAAATACCTAGTTTGGCAAAGAGACCATGGGTTCACGTACCCCATGAATTAGGCTATACATCCGCCCCTGAATATCCTGATTTCATTTTATATTTTGTGTTATTTTATTGGGAAGCACCATATAAATATTGTATCTTACTAGGATAGAAGAAATATTTAAAAGTACTAGTTATATATTTTTTATTCTGGAGATCTTATCGAAAAAAATCCAAAAAAGAAAATCGAGATAACAAAATTAACTTTTGTTGATTTAATTTAGTTTATAGATTGAAAAACTCGACATAGTTGCTTGAACGGAAAGATCCACGAGAGAAAAGCTATGGGCCACTTTCCTCGGAGAAATTCAAATATAGCCAGATTTATAATTGGTCGTTCAAAAATAGCCCAGTTTCAAAATTAATCAAAATTTAATCACTTTTTATGTAAAGATAAATCTTAGCAAAAATACTATTCAAAACTCGAAAAATACTCCAGTATATTATGCTGGAGTTCCAGCATAAGTATACTTGAACTCCAACATATTATACTGGAGTTCCAAGATAAGTATGTTGGAACTCCAGCATAATATGATGGAGTTCCAGCATAAGTACACTAGAACTCCAGCATAATATACTGGAGTTCTAGCAAGTATACCGGTCCAGCATAATATACTGGAGTTTGGAGAACCGGTGCTCCAGTCTCCAGTATATTATACTAGAGCCAGCAAAGTATACCGATCCAGCATAATATACTAGAGTTCATACACAGGTGCACCGAACTCCAGTATATTATGCTGGACCGGTCTCTGTTGCAGCAAAATAGTGGCTATTTTTCATTTACTTGATAAACGCTGGCTATTTTTGAATGACCAGTCCGAAAACTGGCTATACCGTGCTATTTTTACCACTCTCCTATGCCTTTACTGTTTTTTCTTTTGGACAGTCCTTGTTGAAGTAAAAACATGACAATAATTTGAAATGCTTTCTTAATCGGGAGAAATTCAAAAATAACGACATTTACAATTGGCCATTCAAAAATAGCCACAGTTTCAAAAGTAATTAAAATTTAGCCACTTTTTATGTAAAGACAAATTTGAATGAAAATACTATTCAAATCCGGAAAATACTCCAGCATAATATACTGGAACTCCAGTATATTATATTAGATTTCCAATATACTCCAATATAATATATTGGAGTTCCAGTATAATATACTGGAGTTCCAATATAATATACTGGAGTTCCAGTATAATATACCGATCCAGCATAATATGCTGAAAGTTTATACACATGTGCTCCAATCTCCAGTATATTATACTGGAACTTTCCGCGTGTTGGAGTTCCAGCATAATATGCTGGAAATTCATACACAGGTGCACCGATCTCTAGTATATTATGCTGGAACTTTTCGTGTTGCAGCAAAATAATGGCTATTTTTTAATGACTTTGCAAACGCGGGCTATTTTTTAATGATCAGTCCGAAAATTGGCTAGCCCGTGCTATTTTTACTTCTTAATTAAATTATAATAATCAAGAATTCAAAATAATAATAATAATAATAATAATAATAATAATAATAATAATAATAATAATAATAATAATAATAATAATAATAATAATAATAATAATAATAATAATAATAATAATAATAATAATAATAATAATAATAATAATAATAATAATAATAATAATAATAATAATAATAATAATAATAATAATAATAATAATTTTGGTTCAAAATAAGTGTCTATTTATATAATTAAGAAATATTCAATTTGTTTTTTCAAAATTACCCATATTTACGTATCTCTAAAAAGTCTTTTACTCCTCACAATTATGTTGCAACATTTAATTAAAGCTAGTTTAACTACACTAATTATTTTTGTCTAGAATTTAGTATTTTCTTAATGAGTGTGTCCAAGATATATTGGTCACTTATTATGGACTGGAAAAGGTAATAATGATGATGATATGATGATGTAATTACGATCATTATTATTATCTCTTGAAACAGTGAAAGAGAAAAACTGATGTAAAGAGATGCCAATATGTTGAGCGACATATCAGACTTTACATGCTACGTTCTTAATGATTCTCATCATGGTAATTATTAGGGTTAATCCCGCCCCCTTTTGTTTTCGAAACGTTGACATCATAATATATCCTAAAATTTTAAATTATACAACTAATTTTGACAATCCTAAGTTGTATCGGCAAATCTAAGAGCTTGTTTGGCCAAGTTTCTAGGAGGTAAAAAGTATTTTTTTTTTATATAAAAAAATACTTTTGAAAATTTTAAAGTGTTTGGCCCAAATGAAAAAGTAATTTTAACAGCAGCGGAAGCAATTTTTTTGCTTTTAGGAGAAACTATAAATTTCGAGAAACATAAGCAGAAGCAAAAAATTAATTTGCTCAAGAAAAAATAACCTTAAAATAAATATATTTTTTTCAAATTATCCCTTATTTATTTAATATTTCCCTTCCTTTTTCTTTTTATTTCTACTATATATTCATTCACTTTTTAATTTTGGTCATATTTTTATTCTCTTTCTCCTATTCTTACGAGTAGATTTTAAATTTACATTGCATGATGTATTTTGATATATTTAAATTATCATATAAATAATAAGTAATACCAACCACAAAATGATATTGCTTTAGAATAACTATATTTCATATTGATTGGAATTTTTAATTTATATTTTTTACTTTACGTTTTATATTTTAATTCAATTCTTTTATAATAAATATTTAAATTTATTTTTCTTTCTAAATAGTGCTAATCACAAATTGAACTTATATTGTCCTTTTTCGTAATTTGATCGTAAAAATGCTTTTTTGAATGATTGGCCAAACACAGTGAGCTTGCAAAAGCATTGCTCAAACGAATTGGATAAACATACATTGTTATTTTGCAAACGTACTTTTTCAAAAAATACTTTTGAACAAAATAATTTTTCAAAATAAGCAGTTTTTGATAATTTGGCCATACGAGCACTAAATCGCGAAAGCCTAAGAGGTCGTTTGGTTGGAATACGATTTATATCGGTATAAGTTATGCTGGTATAAGTTATGTTGGGATACGTTATGCTGGGATTAGTTATGATGGGATTGTTGTTTATTCATTATTTGGTATGTTGTATTAAGAATGACAATTGCATAATTTCTAAGAAGAAGGTATAAGTTATACCAGTGCTAATTGCCCCACCTTTTATAAGGTGTAAATTATCCCAGTGTTAAAATTAACACCGGGATAACCTATACCTGGTTTGCTAACCAAACAGGGTATTAAGGTGGTATTAAATTTTTATACCACCCTTATACCTTCTTATACCTCATACCAAACGACCCCTAAGTGGTTTAATAATTACTCCCTCCAGTTCAAAATAAGTGATTTTTAGCCTTTTTTTTTTGTCCAAAATAAGTAATTTTTTCAGATTTTCAAGAATGAATTAATTATTTTTTTCCTACATTGCCTTTGGAGTAAATAGTATTGGAGTATGTGTTAGAAATATTTATGTGAAGAGTTAGCAAATATTAATACGGAAAAGGGTTCAAATGTTCCTAAACTATTGGAAAAGGTTTAAAAATACCCTTCACCCCCTATTGGGCTTAAAATACCCTTCCATCTACCTTTTTGGTTTACTTATGCCCTTTGACCGTTAGGTCAATGCAGAATTAAAAATAATTATTATTCTTTTTGTAAAACTTAAAAAACAAATTACAAAATATTTTAGTTTTTTTAAACTAATGCACCGGTAGTCCACTAATTTAGTAAAGTCTACTTCTTCTTTTTTTTTCAAGTTTTTACAAAAAACAATTCGGATTTTACAAAAAAATATTTTTTTATCATTTTTTCAGTTTTTTTAAAGCATATTTTTTGTAAAAACTGAAAAAAATTATAAAAACAGGAAAAAATGTTTTTAATAAAATATCTTCGTTTTAAAAATTGTACAAAATATTTTTTTCAGTTTTTAAAATAAAAATAAAAAGAAATGCTTTAATAAAAACTGAAAAAAATGAAAATAAAATATTTTGTTGAAAATATTTTTTTCAGTTTTAAAAAAACAAAAATATTTTATTAAAAACTTTTTTTTTCTGTTTTTACAAAAGGAAATTCTTTAAAAAATGATTTTTTTTATAAAAACTGAATTGTTTTTTGTAAAAACTGAAAAACAAAATAAGAAGACTTTACTAAATTAGTGGATTATTGGTGCATTAGTTTAAAAAACGAAAATATTTTGCAAAGCATTTTTTTTTAAAGTTTTACAAAAAGAATAATAATTATTTTTAATTTAACATTGACCTAACAGTCAAAGGGCATAAGTGAACCAAAAAAGTGGATGAAGGGGTATTTTTAGCCCAATAGGTAAATGAAGGGTATTTTTAAAACTTTTCCAATAGTTTAGGGGCATTTTGAACCCTTTTTCGATATTAATATAATCAATTTCATTGTTAATTAATGCTAAAAGATGGATTTTTTAATTTGTGTGAAAATAACTAAAAAATTAGCTATTTTGAATTGGAGGGAGTACTTTTTTAACCCCTAATTATTAATTCACATGATATCTATTTATTACTCCCCGCGGTCCTTCTGAAACCGTTCAGTTTTCCAGTTTACATTAATTATGTACAAGTTTTCATGTGGGAATGCACCTTTAGCACATTGTAAGACTATAACTAATTGGAATTAACTGATTTTAATTTTATTAATGGCTGACAGCTAGGCTACTATAGTTACCTAATATTCATTAAAAAACTCTTTTCAACCTTTAGTTATATAGTTTTTAAAAAAGATATAAGAAGAAGACAAAAGCTGTGTGTGTATGTATGTGGCTTTTTAAAGAATATTTTGCTCACATGTAGCTAATTATACTGGTATATTTATTTGACTCTAACAAAGTAATTGCAACTTGGTCACATGGAGATTTTTAAAATGAATCTTTCTCTTGAAGCAAAAATGATGAAAACAAAAATACTTTTTCAGCGTAAAGGGATGAATAATGCTTTATACTCATCTTCTTTCTCTCCCCTCCCCCCTCGTTTTTTTTTTCTTTTTCCTTTTTTCATACAAATTTACCTGCGCAAACAAAACGATAAGGATAATAAGCTAATTACTTGAAAAACAGATTTTCAAAGTAATAAATTAAATTTTTAAATCCTTCTATTGTACATTTGAACATGTATTTTATCTTTATTTAAATGACTAACATCATTCATTATATATATATATATATATATATATATATATATATATATATATATATATATATATATATATAAAGAGAGTTTTTCCTGTTTCTTACAATTATGGACATATCCTAATATTTTATCAAATATATTCCCATGACAAATGAATAACAAATAGAAAATTTCTGAGAGTCAAGCATTAACATCCGGTGTTGATGTCACGTTCCGAACTGGGAGCGCGACCGGTGTTCAACCGAGTATCGGTCAAGCAAGCTCGTTAAATACTTTTTACCCCAAGCTCACTCATGATTAAAGAGAATACATTTTTCATTTATTAAAAAATAGGGAGATCATATAGACAATAACAATTCATTACTATTAGTTAGTCCATTTAACAAGTCTCAAAATACACGCATTTTTATGGTTAGAAGTGGAACAAGTGATCAAGACACAGCATAACTTGTTTGACTTTCCTAGCATCCATATACAACCCACACTATGTCTATGAGCCTCTAAAAGATACCGAAGAGTACAATGATAGTGCCGACAATAAGGCCCCGACTATACCTCAAAACACAATATACAAGGAACAAAAATGTACATGACCCCCGAAATGAAGTGGGCTCACCAAGTCGGCTGGGAAGAGGGTGTACCGCTAACACTGCTCAACGCCACCTGCTATGGAACCACCTGCATCCATTAAAAATACAGCGCCCCCGGCAAAAGGGGCGTTAGTACATATAGAATACTAGTATATATAACAAAATATCCTCTCAATAGAATGAGTAACAATGCAATAAGAAACCATCATAATATCAATTAAAAACCTCAGAGGGATATCAAACATCAAGTTAGGAGCAAGATAAGTCTTTCAAGTAAACTTTCGTATTTTAGATTGACATATCTTAGCACCGATATTTCACCATTCACAATATCGCCATACTTTTGGTACGAAGTCCGATCACGACCCGATCGGCTAGGTCGTCTCATCCGAGACATCAACCACAATCACAATTTTAAGTACAAGAATGTGTGCAGCATGTCATCCGATCACGACCCAATCGGCTAGGCCGTCTCGTCCGAGACATCTTCCTTTTCTATCAATCAGCCCATTTCACACATCTTTCTCATCTCTTCATTTTTATTGGCACTAGTGGTCACAATTGTATTATTTTTCTTGGCACGTTGGCTGTGTTTTATATTTCATATTTTATATTTCTCATTTCACATTTTATGTTTCGTATTTCATGTACACCTTTTCACTTTCAACCATCATCATGGATTTCCAACAACAAGATATAGCTATTCAAGACATTTAAGTACAAATATGAGCAAACGAGAGTCTTAGGCACATTAAGATTTCTTACACAATTGTTATTAGCTTTCATTTGAAGCACAACTTGAAGTCATGGCATTTAAATATGCAACTCATACTTTGAACACTTTCTCAAATAGTAGTACAATATAACAAAAGCATTTGAATTACATATTGAACACAGATGTCTTTTGACACAAAGCTTATTTGGAATAAACGATTCATAATGAGCAACTCGGGACTTATAAGGACATTGTGGGGTTTGATTCTAAGAGAAGAGTTTAGCCAACATACGTCACTTGAGCTTCCTTAAACTCTAAAATGCTCCGAAATTCTTAGCAACTTCGATCTATTTTAGAAATGTAACAAATTGAACCAAAATTAGGAAGATGATCATGGTTCTAGCTCAGTTGAGCATTTTATCAATCACTAGGTGTGCATTAAGGTTTCAAGGTCCTTCCATGGTGGATACCATCATCCCATAACTCATTCTTTACCATTTTTAGCTCAATAATCTTCCTACACCTCTTGATAATATATGCATGCAAGATGAATAACTCCCACACCCAAGAATTACCTTGCTAATTACCCATTTCTAGTTAGATTTCGAAATTAAGGGTTAAGGTGTAGAATCTTACCTTTTTGGTTGCAGAGCTTGTGAGTTACTCGATAAAATCTTCAAGGTTTGAGCAAAGATTGATGAACAATAGCTTAGAATTCCTATTCTCACTCTATACCCCCCCCCCTCTCTCTAAAATGTAAGTTTTTAGTATCACGACCCAAAATTCCACCATAGACGTCGTGATGACACTTATTCTCTAAGACTAGGTAAGCCGATCTAAATTACAATTCAAGCCTTTTTTTAATATAAAATTTAATACAAGTGTCAAAACCAACATCGAAAATAATTATACAACTTCCCAATACTGATAATATTGAGTCACAAACTCTAACTGAATACATGCAATAATCCCAAGGATCGAATATACTGTTCGAATAAGAGTTGACAGTACAATAAAATGGAAAGACTCCTAGGGACTACGACTAGCAATCAGTTCTCCCTTGAATCCTTGCAATCACACTCTGACCCTGTTCGAGTCCAATATCTCCAATACCTGGCTCTGCACAAAAATGTGCAGCAGTGTAGTATGAGTACATCACAGTCGGTACCCAGTAAGTATCAAGACTAACCTCGGTAGAATAGTGACGAGGTACAGTCAAAACATTCACTAGTCTAATAACCTGTGCAATATAGCATACAAAATAATAGGAGACAAATAGTAATAATAGCAACAATAATCAACCAGTGATATAAACAACAGGGAAAACGAGAACACCATAAATATTGCTCAACAAATAATGAATACAAGTACAACCAACTAATCAAGTCCTTCAAAATAAATCCTTCGCCGATAAGCTTTTCAAATAATAATCTTTAGAATATAATCCTTTCCAATGAATATATTTCGAATATACATCATTCAAATAAATATCTTTCAAATATAATTCTTTCAAATAATATTTTGAATATAATTCTTTCAAATAAAAATTACCCCGAGACACCTTATTTCATAATAAAAAATAAGGGTCTCAGGCCACTTTCATATTTTTACGGCACCTTGTGCCAATATCTCTATCACAACCGCACGGATAACTCACGTGCCAATATCATCATTATTTACTCACGGCACCTCGTTCCCACATTTCACACGGCTGCACAGATAATTCACGTGCCAATATCATTTTTATTATATAAGCACGACACCTCGTGCCCATATTTCATATCATAACTGCACGGACAATTCACGTACCAATAATAAATTCATCATATTTTTCCGGTGATATCCATAGGCTCATAATTTAAACATATATCTGACTATTATCAAATTTACCGGATTTATAAAATAAATTGCACAATATATAAAAGAAATCGCAAGGAAATCACATCACATAAAATTACTAGCACAATATCCCCTCATCACCACATAATAATTACCAACACAATAACTCCACATCATCACATATCATCGTTGACAATGGCCATCCTTATCTCTCCTATAACTACCCTTATCATTCCTGTAATAGCCTCCCATGTCGCTCCTATATTAGCCTCCCTTATCGCTCTGTTTAATAGCCATTCTTATCGCTCTGCCCAGATAATATCCCAACACATAACCACAATGAAATGTCACCCTTATACCCACATAATATCAACAATAGAATGCCACCCTTATCCGCGGCATAACAGTAACCCAAATCATACAATAATTTACATGGATATTACCACGATAACACAAAATAACAATTCATATTATAAATCGTCCACGGGCCATAACCAGTTCCAAAGATACAACAAAATTAATTAATTTCACAGCAAATAACCAAGGCTCCACACACCGTATATAAAAATCCAAAAAACAACAATAAAGATGGGAAAATAACCCATCATAGGACAACGCTTTTTTTAATCCAAATTTTTGATAAATATATTAATACCTTAATTTAACATATTTAATTAATTGTTTGCAAATGAAAAGCCCCATAATATAATTATTTCCAGAAAATATTAATTCAACAAACACATGGAATTCACATAAAATTCAAATAGCAATCACACCATATTGTCATATAAAAGGAATTCGACAAAACAACGATTTAGGCATGGTAGATAGAGGACTAAATAAATGCCAACAATTATCCAATTTAGTACATAAAATGCCTAAGAGTTTTAACTCAATAAGATTGCACATATAAGCTCAAGTATGTACTCGTCACCTTGTGTACACGTCTTTCACATTACACAAAATGGCACATACGACTCAATGCCTAAGAGGTAATTCGCCCATTCAAGGTTAGACAAGATACTTACCGTTTTAAAGTTAGGCCAGTATTCCAAAATCGTCTTCTTGCTTGAATTGACCTCCGGACAGCTCAAATCTATCCAAATTAATTGCATAATTTTATTAAAATTCATGAAAAATAATTCCGGATAATAAAACGTTGACTGAAAATTTTATTCTAAAAAGTCAACCAAAAGTCAACGCGGGACTAGCCTCTTGGAACCCGACATAATTTTTACGAAACCGGAATACTCATTCCGATACGATTCTAATCATACCAATTTTATTAAATTCCGGCAATAACTCGACCTCCAAATCTTCAATTTTTATTTTTTGGAAGATTTTGCAATTTTTTTGATTTCTTCCATTTAAATCCGAATTAAACGATGAATGTAACCATGGATTTATGGAATATAAACACTTTCTGATATAGGACACTTACTTGAGTTGAATTCGTGAAGAAATCCTCAAAATCGCCCAAGAACCGAGCTCCAAAAATTCCAATCGAAAATGGCAAAATGAGACTTTTGGTCTTTATGTTTCTGCGCAGTTTTCGCTTTGCGGACTGATTTACGCTCCTGCGACACAAAATCATGCTTCTGCGATGATCACTGCCAACTAGAAGTTCTCACCTGCAAAGCCATTTTCGCTTTTGCGATGGTTGCTTATGCGATGGCCAGGCGCATCTGCGCTTGTGCTTCATCGCAACAATCTTCATCAACTTCTGCCCAGGTCGCTTATGCGATGCAAATCCTCGCTTCTGCGAGGTCGCTTTTGCGATCAAATTCTCGTAGAAGCAGTTGCATCAGTTGCTGTCCAGAACAGCAGAATTCCAGTAGCTTTCTTCAAGTTCAAATCGATTCGTTAACCATCCAGAATCCACCCGAGGCCCCCGGGACCTTAACCAAATATACTAACATGTCCTAAAATACAATACGAGCTTAGTCGAGGCTTCAAACCATGTCAAACAACGCCAAAATTATGAATCACGCATCAAATCGAATTATGAGTTTTCAAATATTTCAATTTCTATATTTTGTGCCGAAACGTATCAAATAAATCCGAAATGACTTTAAATTTTACACCAATTCATAAATGACGTAATGGAGCTATTTTAATTTCCGGAATCGAAATCTGACCTCGTTATCAATATTTCAATCTTCGGTCAAATTTTTCCAAAAATCTTCTATTTCCAACTTTCGCAAAAAAAAGTTCACACTATTTTGTTATTTTGCATATGATTATATTATTGCACTCCCTTTCACTTATTTGGTCTATTTTAAGATATTATTATCATTTCTCTTGCTTCTTTTATTGTTACCTATCTCTACTTTCGTTTCTTTTCTGAAATTATTATCTTTTTTGTTGAGCTGAGGGTCTCCCGGAAACAGCCTCTCTACCCTTCCGGGGTAGGGGTAAGGTCTACGTACATCCTACCCTTTCCAGACCTCACTAGTGTGATTTTACTGGGTATGTTGTTGTTGTTTTTGTTCCAACTTTCGCAAAAATGCGTCGAATTATGCTACGGACTTCCAAATCTAAATCCAGACACACTCATAAGCCCGAAATTACCATACAAAACTATTGACATCATCAAAATTCCATTCCGGGGTCGTTTGCTTAAAAGTCAGCTCTTCGGTCGTTTGCTCAAAAGTCAGCTCTCCGGTCAACTCTTTCTATTCAAACTTCTATGAGTATTGTTCTTTAAATTTAATTTCGAACCTTCCGAAAACCAAACTCGACCACACACGCGGGTCATAATACATATTACAAAGCTACTCGAGACCTTAAGTCATTGAACGAGGTTTAAATTTTTAAAACGACAAGTCAGGTTGTTACATTCTCCCCCTTTTAAAACATACGTTCATCCTTGTCACACCTTCTTTTCCCGCACCCGCGAGGGTGCAAGGGAGTTTTTCCAATTAAAGGACAATCGAGACGGGATTGGTTTATTTATTTCAGAGTCGCCACTTGGGAGATTTAGGGTGTCCCAAGTCACCAATTTTAATCCCGAATCGAGGAAAAGAATGACTCCATATTACAGTCTGCATACCAGAAATCCGGATAAGGAATTCTGTTAACCCGGGAGAAGGTGTTAGGCATTCCCGAGTTCCGTGGTTCTAGCACGGTCGCTCAACTGTTATATTCGGCTTGATTGTCTGATTTTATACAAATATGAACTTATGTGCAAATTTTATCTTTTAACCGCTTTATTATTATTGTTTTTAAAAGAAATATGAACATCGCTTAAAACACGTCTTTGGACTGCGTTACATGAAATGCACCCACAATCCGGAACACGTTTTATTTGATGTTTTGGGATTTGGATTCGGGTCACATGAAATGCACACCCAGGCTTAAGAAAGTAAAATATTAAACACGCGCCTAAAGAGACTATCGCGTTATTATTTTGGGGAAGACCGTGAAATTCGCTAAACGGTCCTTCCGAATTCTAATTAAACCATACATTTTGTGAGGGCCCCGCAATCTATACGTTTTATTTGGCGAGGCTCGTCTCATTTTTATTTTTAAAGGATAAACCTACAATGACTATATTTTCTATTAAGTTCGTCTCTAAACTAAAAGAAAATCTCTTAATTATTTACATGCTGAAAAACGTAACTTATTAGTTATTAGTTTACGGCTAATGCGAATGGAAAATTGCGATCGAGTTTGTACAAAGAAAAACTGCTTTCATTTTATATTCTGTTATTCAATAATACTAGAACATGAGATTGACCATAATATCAAAACAGATTAATTATTCTCCGTAATTTAAACTAACATTATTAGATGAAGAAAGTATACATATGCAACCTCATTATTCATTAATCATTCAACTACATCTTTATACGAAGAAAGAAAAATTATATTCAACCACAAATCTAAACAGGAGGAATTCAACAGGAACAAAGCCTGATTAATATTTCATTTTTTGCTTCAAGCCGAGATTGTACAAATGTGTACCTGGAAACAGCAGTACAAGAACAAAAGAAGGAGAAGTCAGCAGCAGTAATAACACAGCAACAACAGATTCAGCAACATCGCAAACCAGTACAGTAGGAATAGCAGAAAACCCAGGAGACTATAAACGACTCCAAGTATAGTGAAGAAGTAAAAGGCAGGAAGGTTCTGACTATTTCAGATCTTAAGCGAGGCAATGAAGCAGTAACTATTCTTTTTCAACTTCAAAACTCTCCAAAATGAATTCTGCCCCTGTATATTCAGTGTATACAGAATGTATATCGGGTGTATACTTCTCACTCCGCCCCCTCTTTTTTTCTTCTCTCTATCTAGTTTTTCCTCTCTTTTTTTCCACACTTCTTCCTAAATTTTCTCTTCTATTTATAGCAAAATTTTCGAAATTTTCAGATTTGTTTTTTATTATTTTATTATTTTTTAATTAAAAGAAATCCCACTTACAAATTGCTTTTATTTTTTTAGAAAAAGAAATCCCACCTTTATTTACTTTTATTTTTAAAATTCCAACTTTAATTACTTTATCTTATTTAAAATCCCACTTTTTATTTTTTTAAAAGAGAATCTCACTTTATTTAACTTTTCTTTAAAAAATAAACCACTATCTTTTCTTTTTCTTTTAAAAATGCTACTTTCAATTACTTTAAATTTTTTAAATTTTCAGATATCTTTATATTTATTTTTTAATTCCAACCTTCTTTTACTTTTAAATTTTTTAAAACTTTTTACTTTTTTTTAAATTTTCTACATTCTTTTACTTTTTTTTTATTTTTTTATTTTTTATTTTTTAAAATCATTTCCGAAATTACTATATATATATATATTTTTTTTTAAAAAAATAAAAATAATAAATAAAATAAAATATTTTCGGATTTAACTATTAATAGTGATAATTCACTTTTTATTTTATTTTTTATTTTTTTTTGGTTTTGTTTTGTGTTGGACAAAAATGAAGAAGGGGTGTTGGGTTAATGGACTGGGTCGACCCAGTTCGAAATGGACTGGGTCGTAGGGAAGATTGGGCCATTTTTTGGGCCTATAGCTTGAAATTGAAGAAGAGGCCCAATTCCGACTTTCTTTATATTTTCGCTCTCTTTTCTTCTTTTATTTTTCTAAAACTAAATTATAAAAATACTTAAACTATTATTAAGAACTAAATTAAGTTATAAAGGCGCAAATTAACTCCCAATAACAATTAACGCACAATTAAGTATTAATTAAGCATAAAATTGTATATTTGGACATTAAATGCTAAAAATGCAAACGATGCCTATTTTTGTAATTTTTAATTTTTGTAAAACAATTTTAATTACTAACAATTGTAGAATTAAATCCTACATGCAAAATGCGACATATTTTTGTATTTTTTATTAATTTAGCGAATAAACACGCACAGACAAATACAAATAATTCTTCAAAATATCACAAAATTGTACACCAAAGAAAAATCATTTTATTTTTGAATTTTTTGGGAGTAATTCTCATATATGGCAAAAATCATGTGCTTACAGTCCTCGAACGTGTCAAGAATTATTCTGAGGACATTAAATTACTGAGTGCATCATTTCACACATACTCACGGGTGATTCTACGTCACCATAAATTTAACATGGGTTCGACAACACTATATCAAGAGAGATTATTTCTTTTATTCACATTTATAAGCTTTAAAGTCAATTCCTTATACTCCAATCAATTTCAAATGCCTAACTTTTTTTTCTTCACATTAACGCACCGTGTTAACCTCAATCGGTTGTAGCAATTTCATGCCTACACACACATTATACGTATGCCCATAATCACATCTCTGATCATAATAGTTGTTCATAGTTAATTCCAGCATCCTCAATTAATCTCATATTAATCAAAAACCTCGTTTCAAATTTTCATAAGACTGACAGCAACACGCGAGACATGAAAACCTCATAATTATTTATCCGAATTAACGAATCGCATTTTAATGCCACATGGGCACCCACCTCGTAGGCTAAAATTTAATATTTACAGTACATATATGGCTAATGTACAGAAACACATAAAAGAATTATCAAATAAGCCTAACAAGCATGACTCCCTATTAATACTATAACACAAATTTTAATTTCACAAAGGGAGAATTTAAAATCATAAATTTTTCACCACAAGGACCTCGTCCTTATATAACTTCCACCGCGGCTTGTAGCCTAGTTTAAATATTTTGCATCATATAAAGATGCGAGGATCTCGCCCTCAACTTTAAATCACAAGTATTTTGCACATTGTACCAACTGAAATGTTTCATTTCCTCTCTTTCTTTCTTTTTAATAAATTTCGTAAATAACTTTTACAACACATAATGAACCCCCATATCAATAGGATATATAATTTATAAAATTGAAATTAATTATTCCAAAATCACATCAAAATCCATTGTAAATAGTAATAGTAAGTCACTTTTGAACTTATAGTCCTCCATAGTCAATAGTGTACAAAATTAAAAAAGATGGACGTAAACATCAGAGTTTACACTGGAAGGGGTCGTTTGGTAGGATGCATTAGATAAATTAATGCATGTATTAACTTTGTGTATTAATAATACATTGTTTGGTAGACATTTTGAACATATGCATTAGTTATGTAGACATTAGTTATACATCCTATTTGGTATTATCCTATACATAACTAATGCATAGAAAACAATGGTATTAGCAATGCAATAGATTTTAATGCATGCATTAGCTTAGTTAAAGATAAAATTATCCTTCAAAATTTATGTTTTATTAAAATATACTAGTTAGTATATTAATGCAAGTTCAAAATAATCCAAATGGTGAGAAATAAAATTATATCCCTAGTAAATAAATAAATACTTAGCATATTTCCTTTTTTTATAAATAAATATTTAATTTTATTTTACAACATAGGTAGACAAATAAAATAATTTTTTTAAAAACTTTTTCATATAAAAATATTTCTCAACATATGTTTCTTTTAAAAAGTTAGAGTATGGACTAGATTTGAGGGCATTTTTGTAAATAAATAATTCTTTTAGAAATTGTGCAATACTTTAATACATCAAACCAAACAATAGTTAAGAAATATGTTAGCATAACTAATACCAACATAACTAATACCAGCATTATTAATACACCATATTCAACATTATTGTTATGCACCCAACCAAACGACCCCGAAGTCTCTTTTGTCCTAATACGGTTGCCCCAAATGATAAGAGTAATTTATTCTTTGAGGAATACCTATGTGGTTAATTTTCACTTTCTTCCAATTCTTTCTTTTCTCTCGTGTAAAATGAAAAACATGAATGTCCCAAAGTGGGGTCCACATAATGTGGCGAAAATGTAGAAAGGAAAGTAACAGATATGATAGTGGCGAGAAGACAGCTCGGTCACGTTATCTATCTGGCACGACAATACATAGCACCGTGCAACTCCGCCGCTTTTTCAAGAACCACATGTCTCTTTAACCATTAAACTGTACTCGTAAATAATGTATACTATTCATCTAAGTTTAACTCCAACAATTCTCTCTTTCTTTTTGGTTGAGTTTTTTGAAAAGCTTTGGAGGGGAATACTGTTAGGGAAGATAAGGAATCTAACTTCACCCTTTTTGGCATTTGAATATACAAATTCTACCTTTTAATTGCCTTCTTTCTCTAGTCTTTCTCTTTATGCTTTGCTTTTCCATTAGGACTATTCCCACTTTCTTGAAAAGCACCCAAAAAAGTCCCACTTTTTATTTTCTGAAGAAATCAATCGCTCTCTTGTGATTGTTTTGGAGCTTCATACATTCAAAGATGAAGCCTTTTAGCTCTGTAAGTCCCTCTTCTTCTCCTAAATGGGGCTTCTTTTGTGCTCTTTCTTCTTATGATTGTCTATATATTGCTGTTTCTAAGTTCAAATTGTCTTCTTTTTTTTGAAATTTTTTTGGAGGTAGTTTGTGTCTTTTTTTTTAAGAGTCATTTATGGTTTGCTTCTTTTAGGTGTTTGAGGTTGACATGGTTAATGTACTTTACCTTTGAGGTTGGTAACTCAGCAGGGGAACAATAAAGATAATTTTTTTTACTTCTTTTTCCCAATATATTTCAAGTTTTCATTTTTTTTGGGAATTTGAAAGAGAAATAGAATTATTGAACTGTACTAATAAAAGTAAGAAGGGTTTAGTTGTGTTTTTTATTTTTAAGAATTTTATTTTTAATGACTATGGTGCCCGTTTGCGCCGCTCACCTCGATTGTTCCACTGGCCAGTGGTATTATTTTTAATTGGATGTAAGAAATTGTTCAGTGCATCTAACTAAATATTCTGGAATTACGGGTAGATTATGGTTTTGCTCTAGTCCTATATATCAATTTCTTTTGTTTCATGTTTAATTACTTTTTAATCATCTCTTAATTTTTTTTGTGCCCTTCAGATACATTATCTAGTTAATAGATTAAACATTTAGATAATAACTCTTAAGATCTTGAAATGTTTTTAAGTTTCCTTAGAGAACTCAGGCAGTGTACCCTGTTAATTCAATTAATTGAGCTTCTTTTCAAGTTTGCAATAACCCAAAAAGCACAGTGGAAGGAGGAGAGGCGAAGGGGGTAGGAGTACTGGGAGTAATATGTTTCTCGACTGGAAGCTAGATCTTTTATGACAACTGTTTGTTAGTGTTTAAATTTGTAAAATGATTGACAGTTCTGGTCTTGCCCATTGACCTGGTTAATGTGTATAAGCACTATGTTACTTGGACTCATCACTAGTATGTATCCAGTGCGGATGTGTCTAAATATTCGGTAGGGTACGTCTAGTTATTTGCTAATATTTGGTATATTTTGAAAGATCCACACAAAGTACCCCACACCAATATCAATTCCGTTCAAAATGGTACGTCAAGGCAAATGGAGGATTCGTTTAACATAGTCAAGCACCTACGGCTAGTACTAGAAGTACAACCATTCTCATATCTGATAGCAGAGATCCTCCATTTATACCTATCACGACTGCCACTGGTATATTCTTCTTTTCAATCATCAGATTTTCACTGAAAATTGACCACATTAGTCTCATTGGTGTGTTTTAGAAAGTCATGTAGAGCTTCATCTTCGGTAACATGTGTGTGATAAGCACTTAATGTGGGATAATTCACCAACTCCTCCTATCGATTTACTTTTACCACAAAAGCAAATATAGTAACCACATCATCAAGATACTCCATCTGTCCCAACAAAAATGTCAATGTTTGTCTTTGTGCTTCTAGTAATATGAGAATCGAACATTTTGTATTGCTCAGCGTAAATAGGGAAACGTGGGTTTGGGGTGGGGTGGGGGGTTAAGTTATCAAGTTTTGTAGACATTGCATTGTCAATGGACATTACTTGGAAAGGAAACGGGACATTGAATTTGGGATGTGATAATACTCTTTAATGTATTAGTTATTTTAATATATGCGATTATGTAGTAGGATCTGTACTTGTCTAATTTATCTATCATCATGTCGTTTTTTCAGGTTTCCCTTCCTGATCCTAAAAGTAGATCATGTCTCTGCAGCATCTTCATCACTGTTGCTTTGATTTGTGCTATTTACTTCACTGGAAACGCTTTTTTGGCCAAGGATTTCAGGGTACAAATTAGTTGTCACATTCTTTCATTGTTATCTGTTTCACATATGTAGAATTTACATAAAGTTCAATCCTACTTGTGTTGTTCTTTTCTTTGGCTGAAGTGTTAAATTAGTTATCCCTTGCACGCTCTGCGTAAAAGCAAGTAAACAAACATCAAATTTCACTTGCTTTAGGATGCATGACTACCATATATTGTTCTGTGTATGAAAAAACAGCTCTTGTCTCTGAACTTGTTCTCTACGTAGCGAGTAGAGTTTGTAAACTATGGCAATAAGAATGAGATGACCCAACAAAAAATTGAAAAAGGACTTCCCTCACACCATTGCATTGGTGCTATACCGTTTACTCAGGGGTTACAACCTTTACTTTATCAATATTATTGTTCTGAATGACATATAAGAGGTCAAGAACTGTGAGAACTGAATGATTGAGTGCAGAGTGTTTTAATCAGTCTTTCATGTTGGCGTAATTAGAAAATATGCTTTTACTTGTAACATAAAAGTGGACAATTAAAACCCTTTTATGCCTATTTAGAGTTAGGCTTAAGTGATGCTGCTATATGCCATGAGCATTGAGCAATCAAACTTGAAGTTATTTTTAAAAAAAAAAAATCTTTTTATGTCATTCTATAATCTTTAGGTTCACCTGAGATATATATCCATGTCAGCGAAATATGTTCACTTTATTATTCCTGGATTTCTTTCTATAGCCTAATAACATTCTCTGAGGTTCAGGTGAATTCACATAATACAAATTTCATGCTTTAGCAAGCGGCACGCTGATTTGTGGTCGAAGGAGCTTTCTTGTTTCTTGTGTCGCCAAATAGTCAATAATTTTGTGTAGGATAACATCTCAAGTATGAAAATATTGTAGTTGCATGAGATCTGGTACTATAAGCTTAATAATTCAAGTATTTGCAGGTGTTTTTAGGATTGGGAATGAACAACTCACAACAGAATGCACAATGTGGTACATGTGAGGTTTGTTTTTTCAGAAAATGAACATGAATTTGTAGGCTTCTTTTCATTTGTGGAAATTCTGCACCTGATTTCTGGTTTTAATTAACATGTTTGTATTTATAAGCCCTTTCAAAGACAGAAGTCTCAGGTATTGATTAAGTTTTGATTTATCTTTTTAAAAATTGAAAGTTGTAACTCTTGTTGTATAAAGAAGTATAGAATTCAAATGTCCTCTCTTGACATTTGTGTAGATTGTCTTTTATCTTTTCATTTCTCTACAACTTCAGATGGTTTTTGTTTGCTTCCTCTAGTCGTTGACTTTCCAAGACATAGTTATCATGGATTCCCTTTTATCTTGTCAGTGTTCTATGATGTCAGATGGTCTCTGGTTGCTTCCTCTGACCTTGACTTTCCAAGACACCGTGGTATCTATGTCTGCCTAAGAACTAGTATCTGTTCTCTTGTAGTACTTCGTATGTGCGTGCTTTAAGCTTCGGAAGTTCTTTTTGTAGCATGCATGTTAGTTCTAAGATTCTAAGGAGGTAATATGAAATTTGTATGCTCCAATCGCCTGTCCCAAAAAGACAGAGCTAAATGTATAATATCTTATTTCCTTCATTTTGAGGGTTCTAGTAAAATTTGGGCATGCTGCTTGAATTATAGATCTGTTACAAAGCTTAATAGGCAACTTAAGTAGTTTTTACTGCTTACTCAGCATATTTCCTAGTTTCTCTCTTTAAATCATTGCCTTACCAGATGAATGATTTGAAGTTGACTTGTGGAATGGTTTGCTTGTAGTGCATATATTTGGCCATTGGATTTTTCGTAAGAGGTGCCAAATTTGATTACTTTTCAAGTTTGGATTTTAAGGCTGCTTAAATTTTTTATAACTCGGGCTAAATCAACGGGGTTCAGACCATTGACCTCTCAAAGACGATATACCAGCAAACCAGTTGATCCTTCTTTTACAAGCGATGTTATTTTTTCTATTTATACCCAATATTTTCGTTTTGCTTAACCATATTTAGTAAATTTTTCGACGAAAGACACTGCTTGGGGCAAAATCCCCTGTGGCCATTTGTTTTGATAAAGCATACTTGCTCTTGCACAGTACTGCAAAATGTAGTGACAGTATATTTTACGTCCAAGATTTACCTTATAAAATTTATGCCCAAGAAAGAATTATAACTTGGATTTAAACTAGTCAACCTAATTGATGAGAACAAAAGAATAATTTGGTTGAGACAAGTCTACCTAGTCTATGAGAAAATAATACAATTTGGTTGAGACCAGTCTACTAAAATAAATTTGGAATGTCTTGTTCTTTAATTACACTAGCATATCTGTGAATTGACTTAAAAAGTTCCCATGTAGGTACGGTTAAGACAGCAAAAAGAAACGAGTCATACATCTACCAAATGCAAGGTTTGCTATTATTTTTATTTTGTTTTTGATTTCTGGCTTCTTTTAAGTTACTGATTTATTCCTCACAGGAAAAGTGCAGGCCATTTGGGAGTGAGGCGCTTCCTGAAGGAATTGTTTCGAAAACTTCGAACCTGGAAATGCGCCCTCTGTGGGGTGATGTTGATGTACGTAAACAATTTCATATATGATTTATCAAGTTTTTCATGTAATCCAGTAATAATGCTCTATTCTTCTCCGTGGTTTTCTGATAACAAATTGGGCCTTGATTTTGATAGTCGAAGTAGGATCTAAGGGTGATGCCACAATTATGTCTTATGTTGTAAAGTTGATGGAATATGGAATATCCAAGTCCGGAAGGAACACATTAGTAATATGATCGTCTTATTTCATATAGAAAATGTATATAATTACTGTCTTTAGGCCACTCAACCACTGGATCTAGGATGTTGCAAAGCTTCTAATAGTGATGTAACTGTCAATCTTCCACCCATAACTTGAAGAGTAAAAAATAAAGAAAGATAGAATTACTGAGGCATGTGGAATGCCATCTGGAAAAAATGGTGATAGGATACTGCAGGTAAAATTTATGCGTTGTAATCGTCGTGCTTGCACTATGTTTCCCTTGGTGCAATGTTGTCCAAATTCATTTGTGAGAGCTTTTATCATTTTATCTGTCCACAAGCCCCATAACTAGCATAACTTTTTCTGCTATTTTCTCTGTGTCTTTATTTGCTTATTATGCAATATTTCCATTCAGAAGAAGTCGCCAAATTCAGTTAATTTATTGGCGATTGCAGTTGGAATAAAGCAAAAAGAGTTGGTGAACAGCCTCATTAAAAAGGTATGTATATTCATCTTTGCCTCCTTGTTTGGCTTCAAAATAGGATCATAAGTTCTGCTCCTCATATCGGTTATATAACTTGCTGCAGTTTCTTGAGCATGACTTTGTTGTGATGCTGTTTCACTATGATGGTGTTGTGGATGAATGGAACGATCTGGAATGGAGTAGCCATGTCATACATGTCTCTGCTATGAACCAAACAAAATGGTTAAGTTGGTTCTGGACAACTTCGTTGTGTTTACTGTAAGTTTTGTGCAGATTTTCACACATCTAACTCTCTGGTTATAGGTGGTTTGCGAAGAGGTTTCTACACCCTGACATAGTTTCTGAGTATGATTACATTTTCTTGTGGGATGAGGACCTTGGAGTTGAAAGCTTTCATCCAGACAAGTTAGTGCCTCATTTTCAGCTACATTATGAAAATACATCACTTGAACATCTGAAATCTGTGTTAAAGGAGCTGTCGGGTGGTTTAGCAAAACAACTGCTTAATATTTGTTAGAAATTATAAATATTTTGTCATGCTCAAGAGAAGTGGGTACCTAACTGATAATTCACAAGAGATTGCTAGGTATTTAGGCCTATTAGTTTGCCATTTGAAATAACCTTTTTAGTGGCCATTGTCCTTTCCAGGTATCTATCTATTGTTAGAGAAGAAGGGTTGGAGATATCACAGCCTGCACTTGATCTTGGTAAATCAGAAGTTCATCATCCTATTACTGTACGCAGAAGGAACTCTAGAGTACACAGGTTAGACAGATTTTCAACTTGGTAGGACAGAGTTAATCTTTTATGAGTGGAAGAGCTATTGAGTAGCTGAACTTTGTAATTATATGAATTAGAGCTCATGGACCAAAGACTACTGCGCTTGGCTTTCTCTTCTTTCATCTCATTTACTTGATTTGGCTAGTGAGATTGAAAATTCGCTGAAAATGTAGTTGGTTTTAAGTTAAAAAGTTCAAACAGTTTCTTTCTTTAAACCATTATTCTCCTTATGATTAGCGGTAGTTTTCATGCAACATCTACTGGTGCTTATAGAGGACATGATCCTTGATAGGGGTGTGTGGAGGTTGGGAATTCTGGTAGAAGGTTAGTAGATAGGCGGTAGTGTCTCATTTTCATGCCGGTAGCATTAGTATTAATCTCTTATCTTCATACCTTCTTATCCGTAGGTTTCTTTTACTATATGCTGATCCTTTCGCTGTCCTGTCGGGAGTCTAACGGAAACAACCTCTCTCTACCTTCACAAGGTGGGGGTAAGGTCTGCGTACACTCTACCCCTCCTAGAACCCGCTTTGTGGGATTACACTGGGTTTGTTTTGGGTTTTGTTGTTGTTGTTGTTGTTGTTGTTGTTGTTGTTGTTGTTGTATCTACTTGTGTTTTAGTTGGAACACCTGTCTATTTTCTAGTAGATTGTTGGATACATAACATGGGGCCCAACATTGGGTAAATCAAGAATAGGGATAGGGATGGCTGATACCATGTTGAAGTGTATATCCATCTCATTTAGAGAAGTCACATTTTTACTTAATTATTGCTTGAAGAATCTCATGCCAAAACTGATTTGTAATTTTGATGCTTTCAATAGGAGGTTTTACAGGTTCAAAGGTTCCTCGAGGTGTGATAACAACAGTACAGCGCCTCCTTGTGTGGGGTAAAGAACTATAAACTGTTCCTTCTCTTTATTATCAGCTTAACAAGTTCCGCTCAAACTAAATCTGGTAGCTCTAATACTCTTTTTTTTCTTATGGCTTGGAATATTTATTATGGTCACCAGTCAGAATGAGCTTTATTTTTATTCCGCAAGTAAATCTGTCATGCAGGTGGGTGGAAATGATGGCTCCTGTATTCTCAAAAGCTGCCTGGCGTTGTGCTTGGTATATGGTCCAGGTATAGGAGCTTTGGTTAACAATGTAATCAAGTTGAAATATAACAAAGTTGTTGATTACGTGTAGCTTATACCGAGAATCTGCATAATGATAATATACTTTTAAAATTTCCTGATAATCTTGTGGCTGAAAATTGTGCTTGCCTTTAACTAATTATTCTTTTATCGACAGAATGATTTGATCCATGCTTGGGGCCTGGATAAGAAGCTTGGTTATTGTGCACAGGCAAATTCCTAAACTAGTGTTTTTGAATAACTCTTCCTTTTGGGTCTTCAATTGGTATGATGGTAACACATAAGTTCTTAGTTCTCAGGGTGATCGTACAAAGAAAGTCGGCGTGATTGATGCAGAATACATAACTCATCTGGGTGTCCCTACACTAGGTGGTGGTAATTCAGATGGAAATAAGGCAAGTAATTTCTTCGTCTTGTTTGATCATCTTCTCTTCACGAGAACAGACGTTGACAACTGGTCCACGCTGTTTGTTGTTTCATCTACTACCCTGGTGGCTTACTTCTTTATCCACTAAATTAGTGCAGATTACCTCTTTATTTTCATCAGTAAATAGGATTACAATGTTGCACAGTTTTGCATATTAGAAAGTGTTTATTGGTGTACAATACGAAAAGTTCCTAAAGTTATAAATGTGTCTGTAATCACCAATGAGTGAACTTCGTGTAACTACAACGTCCTTTGCAGTTATATTGATCCATATATCATCTGATAGTTCTGTTTCTGCTTTTCTTTTTTTGTGACGGGGTTTGGATTTTTCTTGTTTGAGAAGTTAAGGATTTTCTCCGGAGCAACTAAATATGGGTAAAGTTTGTAATGCTGCCATTTATGCACTGTTCTTGGAACCTGTGAGAGAGCATGCAATGGACATAATGGTAACATTAAACATTGTGATTATCAATATAGTTTGTGGTTTCTATTATGATAGTAGAACTGAAACATTTGTTTGTAACTAGTCCTCTCTCTTTCATGCTTGCTTCTTGTGGTAATGGTTATAATGGAGTTCTAGCTTTTGGCTTGTCTCACAGTGTTTGGTTCTAATTTCTGTAGTCGAGCAAAGAACTGGCAGATCATTCTCCACAAAGCAAGAATACGTCCAATTCAGAAGCATCGGTGAGACATTCAAATCTGAATTCCTTAATTGTGTCTGCCCTTCGTCTTTGGTTGTGTTGTCTAAATTTCACTCTTTGTGCTTTGCAGGCAACTGCACTTTATGAGAAATTTGATAATAGATCCCTGGTGAGTTCAAATTCACCTTTTCGACATATCCTTTCACCAATAACAATTGTCCTTCTCATATTGCTAGTTTATTTATAACATACTGCAGGTTAGAAATCGATCCTCTATCGAAATGAAGATTTTCTGGGAAAGGTGGGTTAAAGCTAGCAAGGAAGATGAATGTTGGGTTGATCCATTTCAAAACCAAGAAACTGAACCTCATGGCTAGTACATGATCGATCACCTTATACAAAACAAGCAGCGTTTGTGTATACAATGTGTACAGAAGAGTGCGTAAATTTATTACAGCGCGGATAGAAAGATAAATGAAGAAGCAGCAATATGATCCGTTTTACCTTAAGCATGTAAAGATGAATCCATGAAGAGCTTTCCACCGATGGTGTATGGTTCATGCAGCATTTTCTAGCGCGGGAAGGAAAAATCAAGTCTTTTTGTTCTTTACTTTTCCTACAATCATTTTTTTTTACCTCTCCGATTTTTACGCTTTGGTTGAGTCTGCTAAAGATTAAGTTTTGTGCAATTTGTAAATACCTTTTTCTTCTTTTGCCTAAAGACTGTTGCTTGTGTAAGGTACGTAAATTTTATCAAAATCAATTTGTTGATTTTTATCTGGTTGGTATAACTGTCTTTCCTCTTCCTTTTCTTTCTTGTTTCTCACATTAATTGATGTCTGCTTTTATAGTAGCTCTAATTGGTCTTTATTTGTTTTCAGATTATACTATTTTTCTGAAAAGTATTCTCATGCCTAAGAAAAAATCAATCTAGTTTAAGAGTAGATTTTACGCGATAATAGCTTTAAAAAATCTCTTTTGAACAGCAGATATTGCATGAAATAGATTCGCAAGACTATAGCTGTATTTTGCATCTTGTGCAATGACAGAAAAGGGTACTAGTTTTACAGGGATAAAAATAATACAATGGTTGGTAAAATCTGATATGCAGTATGTAAAGTTCTTCAGGAAAAAAATGCAGTTTTGTGTTCCAACCCGCTGCTGCCGTAGTTGTTAAGCTGTGGTTTCAACCTGCCCTAATCTCATAATATGTATTTATTGGTGGTTTCTACTAATAAAACTCTTGATTATTAGTTCTTCACTAGGTGACTGCATTTATTCATATACACAAAACCTCTCTGATGATTCTACACATTTCACTACAAGATTTTAGTAAGTCAATAGCAAAGTTGCATACATGGGCCAAAAGAAGTAATACTATCAGAATAAATCAGTAAGGAAAGGGTGAAAAAAATACCCTCATCTCTCAAGAGCAATTCTTCAAAATTTCAATACTTTGGAGGAGAGGTTCAGTAAAGGTTTTAGAGCACTTGGATCAAACATTCTGGCAAAGAGGTAACAGATATGTGCCTTCTCTGAGTTGTAAGAACACGCCGCGCCATTATTCCTTAGAGATTCTATGAAACCTTCAGTGATATTAACTGCGCTGAATGTTGCAGGATGGGAGGCCCCTAATGACCAATCAACGTATGTCACTGTTCGGTTTGCATTTGAAGGTCCATAGAACAATCGAATATACGTAGGAATATAGTGCTCATCTGGGTAGCAAGTTGGTGTGCAATACTTCCGGAAGATATTGTAGTATTTGGTATCTAGAACTATTCTGACAGCCAGTTTCCGGTTCATCTCAAACCACTGCGATCCTTTTCTCCAATCAGAAAGTTTGATATCAGGTTGCATGTGGTGGTTATAACGCCCACGCCCACGCCCATAACTAGAAGGATCATCATATGATTCAACAAAACTATGGATGGACCCTATGAGATACTTGTAAACAGTTGGGAAACTGTAAAGTGGAATGCAACTATCAGAAAGAAGGACGAAACGCTCATTTGAGAAGTCCAGCAGGGCATTGGCCAGAAGTCGCCTCTCAGCATCAACCAGTGTTACAGATCCCCATTCAACCTGCTGAAATGCAGAATAAAAATGGTTTAGCAGAGTAATTCATGGCATCCGTATTTAAAGTGTATCTAATTCAAGTAATCTAACTAAGTCTAACTAATCAAAAGCCAGTTTTCAGTCTCAAACAACAGAAATGTTGATAACCTCTATAGCGTTTTTCTCCTTTTGTTTTCTCCAAAAATATCCATTGCAAACATGACATAAATATCAACAGCACTCCGGCCACCTAACTCGTCTTATGTCATTGTTGGATGAGAGTGAGTCCCCCACAGCTCCACAACTCAATTTTTGTATTAAGTAGCAACACTCAGTACACCTTCTAAACCAAATTCTCATCCATTTACCTCACAAGAGGTAACATATTACACAGTTCAGCATAAAAAGTCAGCCCGACGTACTAAGCTCCCGCTATGCGCGAGGTCCAAGAAAGGGCCGGACCACAAGGGTCTATAATACGCAGCCTTACCCTGCATTTCTGCAAGAGGCTGTTTCCACGGCTTGAACCCGTGACCTCCTGGTCACATGACAACAACTTTACCAGTTACGCCAAGGCTCCCATTTTCCACGGCTTGAACACAGTTCAGCATATTTTTCATTTATTCACAAACCAAAAGTTTTCCGGGAGACAGGAAATTCGATGCTTGCAGCAAGAAGGTAACTGTGCTCCATTGCTGATCACTGATCAGTGCAATATGATACCTTTAGCCTCGCACAAAATAAGCACGAAAGAACATCAATAAACAAACTACAGTTGAGTCAGCCAGAAATCGTACCTGACTTGGGATCTGGCGCTTGTAAAAAACTGAGGTATTGGAAACACTAAGCACATATCCTGGGAGCGAATGAACAAATATCGAGTATTTGTTCACATCCTGCCCGTCAAAGAACCTCTCCCACAATCGCAACAATGGTAGATCTCCCCTAGTCAAGAACATAAAAGCCACTTTAGGTACTCTCTTAAATAGATACTCTTCCTTGTAAGGCACCAATGAAGCTCTCCAAAACAATTCATCGTCCGACATTCCATGTATCAATACTTTGGGCCAAAAGAAACTTCCCATGCTTAAACAATCCTCCTTTTTACAATTGCCACTACTATCTTGGTTCATTGTATTAGCCAATGCATTATTTGCAATAATAATCTGCTGAGGTTGCAAAGTAAAGTACATATGTGAGGTTGAAGCCAATCCAATTACTACCCCAACTACAAATATGATCAACATTAAAATCACCCTTAAAAGACTAATTGTTAAGTCTTTTGCTAATGAAAATGGTGTCTCTACATCCTCTCCCTTATTCTTCATCTTCACCTCCTCTTTCTTCTACTTTTACAACACAACAATAACACCTCAATTCTAAATTAATTGTCTCAATCCTCTATATTCCATTTTAGCCTTTCACTAGCAAAAACTAAGACCTACTTTCCAGAATAAAAATTGAAATCTTTGAGAATACAACAATTATTACACTCTTCAATAGAAAACTAGTTGAGTTTGGCTCTTCTACATATAGTACACTCAATTCTGAATACCAAAAATCTGAGACAATTTAAAATAATTAATACGCTATGTGATTATCAATCCTCTATATCTATTGATTCTTCTCTGTTCTAATTGGTCCAGCTCACTCATAATTTGTGAAGATAGTTTGTAAAATAACAACTACGAACAGAAGGTATTACTGTTTACTATGATGCGCTGGGTTGCTTTAAATGGTGTAGACACTTTGATTTCTGCGCTCACCAAATTTCCTATTTTGTTCTTTTCCCATTTTGCCATTTCTGTCATTTTTTCCTTTACTTCTTCTGTTGCACATATCAATATAGTCCCGTAACTAAATTATTTTAAAACTTCTTAATAGTGGAGCAGCTATAATTTTTATTAGGGGAATCAAAATATAGAAAAATAAATCCAAAACAAAATCAAGTTTACCCGTAAAACGGTATAGTTGAATTTATACATGGTTTATAGACAAGTGAATTAATTTGATCTTAAAATAATAAATGAATTAGACAAAATGTAATACTTAGCCATGAGATGGAGAAAAAATAACAAAAATAATAATTCCAGAAGCAGGGTTTCCGGGCACAATAGCAACGATATCGATAAACAAGAAGATAGAATTATATTGAGCTTTGAATAGAGTGTAGCATATGTTTGCCAGAAAATTTGTATCCTTTACAATGATAATAGAGCTCACTATTTATAGTTGCACCTAGGGAACAAGGTCCTAGGATCAAGCCACTCTTTAATGTCAATTATGAGGGCCATTGAAGAATGTGTAATAGCGGGTAGTAAATGACATATTCCTTGTAGCGGCCGTGTACTTAATGCTGTAGAATATTCCTCATTAAATGCTATCGGGTCGCAGGCATTTATTTTATCTTTATGAGTCTCATTCTCTCTCATAACAGACAGGATCACTGCCTTCGGATTCAACTATTTCCTGTCTTCGGCTCTAATGCTTCTTTTAGAGACCCGTCTTTGTTCTGACCTTACTACTAGCTTATTGTAAGCACCAATATCCCTTTGTTTCAAGCTTTCACCAACAAAAATTGTCCTTCTCATATTGCTAGTTTATTTATAACAAGGAGTCAGAAGAAGCTAAGTGAGGCTGAACTGGAAAAAGGCCTTAGAAGAAAGTAAGAAGAAAGGTGCTGCTAAGGGAAAGAAAAAGATGGTTGAGCCTGTTGAGGCAACTGAAATTGACGAGATGGACCTGGTCCTTGGGGATGAATAGGAGACAGAAGAAATGGAGGTTGTGACTCCAAAGGCAAAGAAAGCCAAGACTTCCACAAAGAAGTCTGTTTCAAAAGCAAGTCTGCGGAGCCATCTATTTTGGCTAAAAGAACCAAGTCTGCATTGAAATCAATAAAAGTAAAAATAGTGGAGGAAGAAGAATGGAGTGGAGAAGAAGAATAAGAATATGATGTTGAGAAGGACAAGATGGTTAAGTTTGGGAAGAGAAACATCTTGAAAGGTAGACTCCTCAGGGAATTGGAGGAAGAATATATGTTAATGTTGCTGGATAAGTTACAATTGCAGGGTTGGAAGGACATGGTTCTTCAGATAGATGGAAAGTTTGCCAGAATTGAGATTGTGGAGTTCATGGCAAATTGTGAGATCAAAGATGGTAGGGTCACCAGCGTGGTAAAGGGAGTGACAATGAGTTTTAATGATAAAAAACTGGGAGAGATCTTAGGTGTACCTACTGAAGGGTACAATAATTATAAGAAGCTCAAATGGTCAAGTCTAGAGATTCTCCCTATGCCCTTGCCATTACTAGAAAGTTTGGTGACAATGAAGAAGAGCTTGAGCCCAAGGCTATTTACAAAAGTGAGATGAAGCCACCCCACAAAGTGATGTTCGAATTTGTTAACAAAGTTGTGATTCCTATGCAGGAAAGGAGGCACATTGCCACATTCATGAACCTAGTCCTTATGGAATATTTGGACAGTGGGAGGCAAATCAATTGGCATGGATTTATCATCTAACTTCTTGATAGGGTTATGAATGGCACCAAAACTCATGCCATACCTTATGGTTTTATTCTCACGGTTGTGCTTACACACTTCAAAGTACCCATCAAGAAATGAGAAGTTGGTACAAGCAAGGATCATTTTGGGAAAATACTCTAATTGCTTGTAACTATGAAGTTCACACCACTCCCAAAGAACCTGGTTCATCCAAAAAGGTACTTGTGAATAACAAAGTGTGATCTTTGGTACAAGAAAGTGAGGCTAAGGATGCTGAAATTGAAGGGCTGAAGAAGAGGTTGGCAGAAATGGAGACTGAGAGAGATGCTCTCAGAGCTGAGCTGGCAAAAGAGAAGGAGAAGAATAATGGCATTCTCCAGGATATGTTGTGTAATGACCCGGCCGGTCTTCTTAAGAATTAATGCCCCGATCCCCTATTAACTATTTTTTTCAAGTTTAATTCTGCTATTTTGATTTGCCGGGATGTTCGGTGTCGAGTTTCGGAGAGTTTTGGAACACTTAGTCTCTAAATGAGAGCTTAAGTATTGGAAAGTTGACCGTAGTTAGAAAAGTGTGAAGATGACCTCAGAATGAAAATCCGGTGGTTTTGTTAGCTCCGTTGGGTGATTCCGGGCTTACGGGCGTGTTCAGATTATGTTTTGGAGGTCCGTAGCTAATTTAGACTTGAAATGCCGAAAGTTGAATTTTTGAAGTTTCCGATCCGATAGTGAGATTTAGATCCGAGGGTCGGAATGGAATTCCGGAAGTTGGAGTAGCTCCGTAGTGTTGAATGTGACGTGTGTGCAAAATTTTAGGTCATTTGGACGAGGTTTGATAGACTTTCTGATCGAAAGCATGTTTTTAGAGTTTTTGGAATTCTTAGGCTTTAATCCGATGAAAAATAGGTGTTTTGATGTTGTTTTGAACCTTCCGAAGATTGGAACAAGTTTGAATGATGTTTTAGGATTAGTGTCAGGTTTGGTTGAGGTCCCAGGGGCCTCGGGTGTGTTCCGGATGCTCAACGGACCATTTTTGGATTTGGAAAGATTGCATATTTTCTGATGTTGTGTTGCAAAGAAAACCTTCTTCGCGTTCGCGAGGGGGTCTCGCGTTTTGCGTAGAGCATCTGGGTGAAGCAGCTGAAATGTGCATCGCGTTCGCGATGATGTCCCGTGTTCGCGAAGGTAAGAACCCGTTGGTCTTCGCTCGCGACATGGTCCTCGCGTTAGCGTAAGGTCTGCCCGTGTAAGCTACGCATTTGTGAGTGGACCTCTCATTCGCGAAAGAGGGATTTGGCCAGCAAGACTTTTGTGCATCGCGTTCGTGATAGTAGCCTCGCGTTCGTGAAGAAGGAATTACCTGAGTACATATAAGATTTCAAAATCGAGGGTTTAGCCATTTTTATCAAAACTTAAGCTTGGGAGCTCGGATTTGAGCGAGATTTTGAGGGATTTTCAGAGATATCGATTGGGTCACGATTCTAGACTCCATTTTTCTTGTAACCCATTAATCTAAACATGAATTCATCCTTTAATTTCAAAATTTGTATGAAAATTGGAGAAAGGTTATTAGACCAAGAAATTGAGTTTTGATTGAGGATCTGACATCGGATTTGAATAATTTTGGTATGGTTAGACTCGTGAGAGTTTGAGGATTCTGAAACTATAAATTTTACCCGATTTCAAGACTTGGGCCCGATGGGCATTTTGGTCATTTTACATAATTTCGCGTATTAGCTTAGACTTTAATTGTAGAATCAGTTACTTAAAGTGTTATTTACATTATGAAATTGAATTGAATAGATTTGGGCCATTTGGAGTCGAGTACTCGTGGCAAAAACGTGGTTTCAGATGATTTTTGAGCCTGTTCGAGGTAAGTGGCTTGCCTAACCTTGTGTGGGGGACTTTTCCCTTAGGATTGGTATATTTGGTAATTTAAATGCCTTGTACGTGAGGTGACAAGTGCATACTTGTGCTAATTATTGAAAATCCGATTTTCCTTTAAGTAATTACTAGCATGTTTCCTTTCCTGTTTCTATTACTTGCACTATTAAACCTTTTGTTAGCTTAGGAAAGCATGTCTAAGTGACTTAATTGCTTTATTTGTTCAACCTGCCTTACTTGAATTCTTTGCAGCACGCTAGGCTAGAATCACTTGTTGCCTTAATATGAAATTGCTGCTATGTATTTATTTTGGGACTATGGATGCAGGATTCCGGTAGCTCCCCATTGCTTGTTTATTTTGGGACTACGGATGTGGGATTACGGTAGATCCCCCTGCACAGTTATATGGAACTATGGGAATGCACCCGATAGATTTCCCAAGTACTGGGTATTTATATTTGGAACTACGGAACGGAATTTTGGTAGATCCCCGCGCACTATGAGTTGGACTATGGGACGAGATCCCGGAAGATCCATTGGATATGTACATATGGGACTACAAGACGGTATCTTGGGAGATCCCTGATTTTTATGATTGGTGCTGAGCTATATTTTCTTTCCGTATTTACCTTGTTTCTGTATAGTTGTTGTTGTCCTGTACTTCCTGTGTTATTTCACTGCTGTACTTATTTATACTATTCTGTTATATACTATTGACCTTATTATTTTATTTAACCTCAGTAGGGCCCTGACCTTCCTCGTCACTACCCAACCGAGGTTAGGTTTGACACTTACTGAGTACCGCTGTGGTGTACTCATGCCTCTTCTGCGCATGTTTTTCATGTGCAGATCCAGGTACCGCTGCTCAGTCCTATCATCCTTGAGGAGGCGACTGCTCTAGAGACTTCGAGGTACACCGCATCCGCAGACCGAGAAGTCCCTTTCTATTCCTGCTTTTAGTATTTAGCCCTTATGTAATTTTTTTCCTATTCTTATTAGACATTCCGGAGTTAGAGCTATGTAGTATTGATCTTAGCTTGTGATTTGTGGGTTTACGGGTCTTAGATTTACGTATTGATATTGAGAGTTAAACATGGTATATATCGAGTGACACATTTAAACACTATTATTACTTTATTCCTGTTTTAAATTGTTTTACTTCCACAAATTTTGTTTTTTCTTCCGCAATTTAGGCTTACCTAGTCGTAGAGACTAGGTGCCATCACGATGGTTTACGGAGGGCGAACCGGAATCGTGACAAATTGGTATCAGAGCTCTAGGTTCATAGGAGTCATGGATCACAAGCCGGTTTATTAGAGTCTCGCTGATCAGTACGGAGATGTCTGTACTTATCTACGAGAGGCTATGTGACTGTTAGAAAACTTTCCACTTTATTTGATTCCTTGTCTTGCGATATTTTGACATCACAATTCTAAACTTTTATTTTCTATTCTCTCACAGACAGTGAGGACACGTGCTACCCGAGATAATCAGGCACCTACGCCCCTACTGCAGCCGTTAGAGGCCGGGGTCGGGGTAGAGGCCGAGGACGCGCACGTGGTGTAGCCAGAGCACCTACGCGAGATGCCGCCGAGGTACCACCAGCAGTTCCAGCCGGAGTCCACCCACCTGACCCGCCTACTACTACTACCACTCCAGCTCTTCAGGAGACTTTGGCACAGTTCATGAGCATGTACACCACTCTGGCTCAGGCAGGGTTGCTTTCCCTTACTGCAGCTACATCTCAGGCCGGGGGAGGAGCACAGACTCTCGCAGCCCGCACTCTTGAGCAGCGAGTGCATGTTGAGCAGGTCCTTGAGATTATTCATGTACCGCCTGCAGTGCCAATTCAGTCCAAGGACAGGGCAGCGACTTCCGAGGAGGAACAACTGAGGTTTGAGAGGTTCAAGAGGTACAAGCCTTCTGTATTCAACGGTCTAGCATCGGAGGATGCTCTAGGATTTCTAGATGAGAGTTACCACATTTTCCGTACCATGGGTATACCAGGATCGAGCGGGGTTTCCTTCACTACCTTCCAGCTTCGAGGAGCCACCTATGAGTGGTGGCACACCTATGAGTTAGCCAGTCCGGATAAGGCTGCTTCTCTGACTTGGACTCAGCTTGCAGATCTATTCCTAAGAGAGTATGTTACTCAGAGCCTCAGGGACGCACGACGTGCAGAGTTTGAGCATTTGCGCTAGTGACTGTCTTAGAGTATGCTGTCCGCTATACTAGTTTGGCTAGGCATGCACCAACCTTGGTTTCTACTGTTCATGAGAGAGTTCGTCGGTTTATTGAGGGCCTTATTCCCAGCTTCAGGTCTAGTATGGCTCATGAGTTGGAGATGGATATTTCTTATCAGCACGTGGTGAGCATTGCTAGGAGGATTGAGGGTATACATTCTAGGGAGAGACAGGAGAGGGAGGCCAAGAGGTCTCGAGAGTTGGGCCATTATTCTGGTGCCCGTACCCCAGCTGCAGGTCGTCATGGTAGAGTTTATATGAGTCGTCCTGTTCATTCAACTCTTCCAGCAGCTAGTAGTGCTTCAGCTCCTCCTAGGCCTCAAGAGCCTTATTATATACCTCCGGTTTCTAGCGCGTCTCCTGTGCGGGGTGCTTTCAGAGGTCAGTCCAGCAGACCTGGCCCGAGCCAGTAACTGTTACAATGTCCTCCCAGAGCTTGTTTTGAGTATGGTGACACATGTCATATGGTGAGGGATTACCCCAGACTTGGGAAGGGTACACCTCCACAGACTTCTCAGCCACATCGTGCCCTGCAGAGTTATTAGGCTATGGTTACAGCTCCAATTGCTACCCCACCTTCTCAGCCAGCTAGAGGTGGAGGTCGGGAAGGTAGAGGTCACCTTAGAGGGGGAGGACATGCCAAATACTATGCCCTTCCTGCCCGTACCGAGGCTATTGCCTCTGATTCTCTCATCACAGGTATTATATTAGTTTGCCACAGAGATGCATCGGTTCTATTCGATCCAGGCTCTACTTACTCTTATGTGTCTTCTTATTTTGCTCCACATTTAGGAATATCTTGGGATTCTTTGAGTTCCCCTATTTATGTTTCTACTCCTGTGGGAGATTCTCTTATTGTGGATCGCGTCTATCGATCGTGTTTGGTTGCTCTTAGTAGTTTTGAGACCAAAGCCGATTTATTGTTGTTCAGCATGCTAGATTTTGATATTATCTTGGCCATGGACTGATTGTCACCCCATTACGCTATTCTTGATTGTCACGCCAAAACCGTGACACTGGCTATGCCAGGTATACCGCGTGTTGAGTGGAGGGGTACTTTAGATCACACTTCCAGTAGATTTATTTCTTTTCTTAAAGCTCAGCGTATGGTTAAGAAGGGGTGTGACGCGTACTTAGTTTATGTGAGAGATGCCAGTATTGATACCCCTTCAGTTGATTCAGTCCCAGTAGTACAGGATTTTCCCGATGTGTTTCCAGCTGACCTTCCAGTCATGCCGCTTGATAGAGATATTAATTTTGGCATTGATCTATTGCCGGGCACTCAACCCATTTCTATTCCTCCATATCGTATGGCCCCTCCTGAGTTGAAGGAGTTGAAGGGTCAGTTACATGAATTGCTTGATAAGGGTTTTATTCGGCCTAGTGTATCACCTTGGGGTGTTCCTGTCTTGTTTGTGAAGAAAAATGATGGTTCTATGTGTATGTGTATTGATTATCACCAGTTGAACAAAGTGATAGTTAAGAACCGTTATCCTTTGACTCGTATCGATGATCTGTTTGACCAGCTTCAGGGCGCACAGGTGTTTTCTAAGATTGATTTGCACTCAGGTTACCATTAGTTGAAGATTTGGGAGCCAGATATCCCGAAGACTGTTTTCAGGACTCGGTATGGTCATTACGAGTTCCTTGTTATGTCATTTGCGTTGACCAATGCCCCAATAACCTTTATGCATTTGAAGCATAGTGTGTTCTGGCCATATCTTGACTATTTCGTCATTGTCTTTATTGATGATATTCTGGTGTATTCTCGGAATCGAAAAGATCATGAGCAACACCTGAGGACTGTGCTTCAAACTCTGAGAGAAAAGAAGTTATATGCTATGTTTTCGAAATGTGAGTTTTGGTTGGATTCAGTGGCATTCTTAGGCCACGTTGTATCGAATGAGGCTATTCAGGTGGATCCGAAGAAGATAGAGGCCATGCAGAGTTGGCACAGACCATTCTCAGCTATCGAGATCCGCAATTTCCTTGGTTTGGAGGGTTGTTACCGTCATTTTGTGCAGGGTTTTTTATCGATTGCAACCCCTATGACCAGGTTGACCCAAAAGGGTGCTCCATTCCAGTGGATGGAGGAGTGTGAGGCGAGCTTTCAGAAGCTCAAGACAGCTTTGACCACAACCCTAATTTTGATATTGCCTACAGGTTCGAGGTCTTATACGGTCTATTGTGATGCCTCGAGGGTTGGCCTCAGAGCGGTATTGATGTAGGACTGTAGGGTGATTGCCTATGCATCTAGACAATTGAATATATATGAGAAGAACTACCCTATTCACGACCTTGAGTTAGCTGCCATTGTTCACGCCCTGAAGATTTGGCGCCATTACTTATACGGTGTGCCTTGTGAGATTTATACTAACCATCGGATCTTGCAGCACCTGTTCAAGCAAAAGGATTTAAATTTGCGCCAGAGGAGGTGGTTAGAGTTGCTGAAGGACTATGACATCACAATTCTATATCACCCGGGCAAGGCCAATATGGTGGCCGATGCTTTGAGTCGCCGACAGAGAGTTTGGGGAGTTTGGCTTATTTACCAGCATTAGAGAGGCCTATGGCGATGGATATTCAGGCCTTATCCATCCAGTTTGTGAGATTGGATCTTTCAGAGCCCAGTTGGGTTCTAGCTTGCGTGATTTCTCGGTCTTCCTTATTTGACCGTATCAGGGAGTAGCAGTATGATGAACCTCATTTGCTTGTCCTCAAGGACAAGGTTCAACATGGTAATTCCAGAGATGTGACTATTGGTGATGATGGGGTATTGAGGATGCATGCTCGGATTTGTGTACCCAATGTTGATGGGCTTCGAGAGATGATTCTAGAAGAGGCCCATAGCTCGCGGTATTCCATTCATCCAGGTGCAGCGAAGATGTATCAGGATTTGAGACAGCACTACTGGTGGAGGCGTATGAAAAAGGATATAGTTGGATTCATAGCTCGGTGTGTCAACTGTCAGCATGTGAAGTATGAGCACCAGAGACCGGGTGGGTTACTTCAGTAGATGGAGATCCCCGAGTGGAAGTGGAAGCGGATCACCATGGATTTTGTAGTTGGTCTCCCACGGACTTTGAGAACGTTTGATGCTATTTGGGTGATTGTGGATCGGCTGACCAACTCCGCTCATTTCATTCTTGTATGTACTACTTATTCTTCAGAGCGGTTGGCGGAGATTTAGATTCGGGAGATTGTTCGTCTGCATGGTATTCCAGTGTCCATCATTTCAGACAGAGGTACTCAGTTTACATCACGGTTATGGAGGGCCATTCAGCATGAGTTAGGTACTCCGGTGGAGTTGAGTACAACATTTCACCCTCAGATGGGCAGACAGTCCGAGCGCACTATTCAGATTCTTAAGGATATGCTCCGTGCATGTGTGATTGAGTTTGGAGGGTCTTGGGATCAGTTCTTGCCATTGGCGGAGTTTGCTTACAACAACAACTATCAGTCCAACATTCAGATGGTACCGTATGAGGCTTTATATGGGAGACAGTGTAGATCCCCGGTGGGTTGGTTTGAGCCAGGTGAGGCTAGATTGTTGGGCACAGACCTGGTTCAGGATGCTTTGGAGAAGGTTAAGGTGATTCAGGATAGACTCCATACAGCCCAGTCCAGACAGAAGAGTTATGCGGACCGGAAGGTTCATGATGTTTCCTATATGGTTGGAGAGCGGGTTCTGCTTCGGGTTTCGCCTATGAAGGGCGTTATGAGATTCGGCAAGAAAGAAAAGTTAAGTCCGAGATTTATTGGCCCTTTTGAGATATTGAGGCGTGTTAGGGAGGTTGCTTATGAGCTTGACTTACCTTCCAGCTTGGCCGGAGTTCATTCGGTATTCCATGTTTCGATGCTCCGAAGGTATCACGGTGATCCGTCGCACGTGTTGGATTTCAGTTCAGTCCAGTTGGACAAGGATCTATCTTATGTTGAGGAGCCAGTGGCAATATTGGACAGACAGGTTGGAAAGCTGAGGTCAAAAAACATTGTTTCAGTAAAGGTTCAGTGGCGGGGCCAGCTGGTCGAGGAGGCGACCTGGGAGACCAAGCAGGATATGCGCAGTCGTTACCCTCATCTTTTTACTACTTCAGGTATGTCTCTATGCTCGTTCGAGGATGAACGAATGTTTAAGTGTAGGAGGATGTGACGACACGACCGGTCGTCTTAAGAATTAACGCCCCATCCTCTATTAACTGCTTTTCCCAAGTTTAATTATGCTATTTTGGTTTGCCGGGATGTTCGGTGTCGAATTTCGGAGAGTTTTGGGACACTTAGTTCCTAAATGAGAGCTTAAATATTGGAAAGTTGATCATAGTTGGAACAATGTGAAGATGGCCTTGGAATGGAAATCTGATGGTTCTGTTAGCTCCGTTGGGTGATTCCGGACTTAGGGGCATGTTCGGATTGTGTTTTGGAGGTACTTAGATAATTAAGGCTTGAAATGCCGAAAGTTGAATTTTTGAAGTTTCCGGTCCGATAGTGAGATTTTGATCCGAGGTTCGGAATGGAATTCCGAAAGTTGGAGTAGCACCGTAGTATTGAATATGACGCGTGTGCAAAATTTCAGGTCATTTGGACGAGGTTTGATAGACTTTCTGACCGAAAGCATGTTTTTAGAGTTTTTGGAATTCTTAGGCTTGAATCTGATGAAAAATAAGTGTTTTGATGTTGTTTTGAGCATTCCGAAGGTTGGAACAAGTTTGAATGATGTTTTAGGATTGGTTGGTAGGTTTGGTTGAGGTCCCGGGGGCCTCGGGTGTGTTCCAGATGCTCAACGGACCATTTTTGGACTTGGAAAGATTGCAGATTTTCTGTTGTTGTGTTGCAGAGAAAACCTTCATCGCATTCGCGAGGGGGTCTCCCGTTCGCATAGAGCATCTGGGTGAAGTAGTTGAAATGTGCTTCGCGTTCGCGAAGGTAAGGACCCGTTGGTCTTCGCGTTCGCGACATGGTCCTCGCGTTCGCGTAGCGTCTGCCCGTGTAAGATACGCGTTCGTGAGTGGACCTCGCGTTTGCGAAAGAGGAATTTGGCCAGCAGGACTTTTGTGCATCGCATTCGCGATAGTAGCCTCGCATTCGCGAAGAAGGAATTACCTGGGCAGATATAAGATTTCAAAATCGAGGATTTAGCCATTTTTATCAAAACTTAAGCTTGGGAGTACGGATTTGAGCGAGATTTTGACGGATTTTCAGAGATATCAATTGGGTAACGATTCTAGACTCCATTTTTCTTGTAACCCATTAATCTAAACATGAATTCATCCTTTAATTTCGAAATTTGTATGAAAATTGGGGAAAAGTTCTTAGACCAAGAAATTGAGTTTTGATTGAGGATTTGATATCAGATTTGGATAATTTTGGTATGGTTAGACTCGTGAGAGTTTGAGGATTCCGAAACTATAAATTTTACCCGATTCTGGGACGTGGGCCCGAGGGGCATTTTGGTCATTTTACATAATTTCACATATTAGCTTAGAATTTAATTGTAGAATTAGTTACTTGAAGTGTTATTTACATTATGAAATTGAATTGAATAAATTTGGGCCATTTGGAGTCGAGTACTCGTGGCAAGAGCGTGATTTCAGATTGATTTTTGAGCCAGTTCGAGGTAAGTGGCTTGCCTAACCTTGTGTGAGGGCCCTTCCCCTTAGGATTGGTATATTTGGTAATTGAAATACCTTATACGTGAGGTGACGAGTACGTACTTGTGTTAATTGGTGGAAATCCGATTTTTCTTAAGTAATTACTAGCGTGTTTCCTTTCCTGTTTCTATTACTTGCACTATTAAGCTTGTTGTTAGCTTAGGAAAGCATGTCTAAGTGACTTAATTGCTTTATTTGTTCAACCCGCCTTACTTGAATTCTATGCAGCATGCTAGGCTAGAATCACTTGTTGCCTTAATATGAAATATTACCATTTCTGTATATTTTTCTGTTGCTGATGTGTATTTATTTTGGGACTACGGATGCAGGATTCCAGTAGCTCCCCCTTGACTGTTTATTTTGGGACTACAGATGTGGGACTCCGGTAGATCCCCCTGCATAGTTATATGGAACTACGGGAATGCACCCAGTAGATTCCCACAGTACTAGGTATTTATATTTGGGACTACAGAACGAGATTTCGGTAGATCCCCGCGCACTATGAGTTGGACTACGGGACGAGATCCCGAGAGATCCATTGGATATGTACATATGGGACTACAGAACGATATCCTAGGAGATCCCCGATTGTTATGATTGGTGTTGAGCTATATTTCCTTTCCGTGTTTACCTTGTTTCTGTATAGTTGTTGCTGTCCTGTACATCCTGTGTTATTTCACTGCTGTACTTATTTATACTGTTTTATTCTATACTATTGACCTTATTATTCTATTTAACCTCAGTAGGGTCCTGACCTTCCTCGTCACTACCCAATCGAAGTTAGCCTTGGCATTTACTAAGTACCGCTGTGGTGTACTCATGCATCTTATGCACATATTTTTCATGTGCATATCTAGGTACCGCTACTCAGGCCTATCATCCTTGAGGAGGCGACTGCCCTAGAGATTTCGAGGTACATCAGCCGCATCCGCAGACCGAGAAGTCCCTTTCTATTCCTTCTTTTAGTATTTAGCCCTTATGTAATTTTTTTCCCTGTTCTTATTAGACATTCTGGAGTTAGAGCTATATAGTATTTATCTTAGCTTATGATTCGTGGGTTTTCGGATCTTGGATTTATGTATTGGTATTGAGAATTAAACATAGTGTATGCAGAGTGGCATATTTAAACACTATTATTACTTTATTCCTATTTTAAATTGTTTTACTTCCACAAATTTTGATTTTTCTTCCGCAATTTAGGCTTACCTAGTCATAGAGACTAGGTGCCGTCACGATGGTTCACATAGGGCGAACCGGTGTCGTGACATGCTGAAACTGCTTCAAGCCAAGAACCAAGAACCTGGTCCTTCCCAGCTTTAAGCCTTCTAGCCTAGTTAGACCAACCAGTGACCAGGATGGAATTTTTTGTTTCTTTTGCTCATGATCCAGTATTTTTATTTCTCTTTATGCTTTGTGGATGATTAAGTATCAATGATAATCAACTGTTTTTGTGCTCTAACTGTTTATTGATGCTTTTTAGATGGCTAATATCATTAGATTGATAGATGATGCTTGATTACGTGATTGCATTTGAAGTATCCCTAGTGGCCATGAGCAATTTCTATTAAAATATGGTTATCTAACATATTTATACTACTTTTCGATGATGCCAAAAAGGGAAATTATTTTGTGCTTTTACTTTGGACTGTGATATTTATAACCTAATAAACCCGGTTCTTGATGATTAGTGACTTAAAAATGAAAAGTATTCTAACTTTGTGTTGATGTTGAGTTGAGTTGAAATAGGGCCTACGCTTATGAAAAGTACAGAGTTTGTCATCATCAAAAGGGGAGAATTTGTTGGCCCAAGTAAAGTTTATTTTGATGATTGACAAAGGAACTCAAGCATGAACCAGGTCTATCCACAGTGCACACATACACCGACAAATTCAAGCATAAGGTATGCACGTGAGGGATATAAGCTTAACTTGTTATATCTGATATCTCCTGATCGAAAAAGTTGCATAATTGATAAGGAGAAGGACTCCTTACTCAAATAATACTATCCAAGATAAAGAAGGAGTTAGAAATTGAAATTAACTAGAACTCTTCCACCAAGGAAGAGTATAACATTGAAACTCTAGTTATTTTCTATTCTACTAACTCTATATATTTCAAGATATTCTCACTTTACAGGCACGCACAAAAGCTGAATTTAAACGTGAGTTGAGAGCAAAATAGCAAGGTATTTTGTAAGCAATTCTTGTGTGATTCAAGTGTGCGAACGTAAAGCTACATGAACCAGCTAGAAGAACCAGTTCCAAGTATCTGTCTTTTATTCTAGTTCAGTTATAGTAGGTGTTTTTAAATTGTACCTTTCAGCTTTATCTAGAAGTAATTGTAATATGTACTCTGAGTTTTCGAGTTAGAGTTAACTTGAAGTTATTGTAACAGTTAGAGACTGGTTGACACAATGGGATTAGAGGTAATCTTCAGGTTTACAAAGAGTTTTTGTAAATGCTGTTTTGGCTTAGTGATTTAGTGAAGTGTTGGAAAAATCCTACTGAGTAGTAGGTCGTGATTTTTTCACCTTTTGAGCTGGGTATTTTTTACGTAAAAATATTTGTGTTCTTTACTTTTTGCATTTATTATTTCTGCAATAATAGTATAAAAAACACATGAAAGAACTAGGTCCTTCTATAATCCGTACACACAAAAATTAGACACCACCCAAATCACCCCTCTTGTGTGACATTGAAGTATAAAACATCAAAAGTCCATACATGGGAATTTAAGCTTTTTTGCGGATTGCCAAAATAATAAAGAGAAAACCAGAAAACCAAATTACGAGTGAATAATAATTGACTGGCAGCAGAACGGCTTCTTAATCGAATACTGATATGCCGTTGGATGTAAATTCACAAACAAGTGCCAAAAAAGCTCTAAAAACTATCAATATTTCCAGGTTTCTAAACGGTTTGAAAATCAAGTCTCTGCTATGGTGTAAGAAAAACAAGAATAGGATAGATAGACTCCAGTTTTTGTTTTTTTTTTATCACCCCCTAGCCGTGCTCAATCATCCCCCTATTTAAAGGAAAAGGAGAGATTTTAAGAGAGGGAGGAGAAGAGAGCCGTTGGAGTAACATGGAAGGAGAGCTCCATTTTGGGGAAGAAAATATTTGTTTAAAGGAATAGAGATTTTTTGATTTTGTGGGGAGTAATTTTTGAGATCAGTCCAAATCTACTCATTGTAATAAGTTTGATAGGGAGATACTTGAAGTTGAGAGAGCGAGAGTTATAAAAAATATATGGAAAAGAAGGATTTTAAATGAGAAAAAATAAAAATAATATGGAAAGAGATTTTTATGGGATTGGAGAAAGATAATAGTAAAACTTAAAATCTATATCTATATATATATATTAAAGCAAGAAAGTTACCATATATAATTGACAATATGGTTAAGCCAAGTGGCAAACTAATAAATGTCAATAGTATATGATAACTTTATTCTATATTTGACTATTTTAGTTAATACAAATATAATATATATATATATATATATGATAACTTTATTTTATATATAGTATATGATAACTATACTTCAAATAAGATAAGTTCTTTCACCTACAGACGTAAGCTATATTGATCTTATTGGCAAAATCAGGATTTAAAATTTATAGCTTCTGAATATACCGTCGAACGATCTATATATATATATATATATATTAAAGCAAGAAAGTTACCATATATAATTGACATTATGGTTAAGCCAAGTGGCAAACTAATAAATATCAATAGTATATGATAACTTTATTCTATATTTGACTATTTTAATTAAATACAAATAATATATAGATAAAGCTCTAAAATTATATACGGAATTTGAATTAAAAGATAATTTTGAATTTATAGATAAATCTCTAAAATTCGAATTTAAATTAAAAATAAAATTTATCTTTTTTTATCGTGTTATCATGCTTAATTCGGTTAATAATCATATGCAATCATGTTAGGAACTTTTTTTATTTTTTGTAATTATTTAAATACTATTTCGCCTCTAGCAAAAAACAATTACTCCATATAACTATAAAACTCTTTCACATTTAAAATCCTATAAGTATAGTTCTTTGAAACACTGTAGCTAGATTTGAATAAAACGAAATTCTTTTAAAATAATTATAATATATAGGCTACACGTCTATGTTTACCTAAATAACAAAAAAGAGCTTACAAAATCAAGTAAATATTTACTTACATATATAATAAAGTAAACATACATGCTGGAGAAAAAAACATCACAAAATCAGTCAATATTAAAAAAAAATTGTTCTTTTTTCTTCTTGAAGAATATTTGTTTGAAGAGTCAATTTGCATAAATGGAAATCAAACAAATAGCCAAAACTTTGGCTATACAATTGCTATCATTAATTTAAATTTAGCACATTCAAGGAATTGAAGGGTATAAGCTGAAAACCCTTCATTTAGTTGCAGTCAAACCAATATTGCAAGGGTATAATATTTTTTTCATTGAAGAATATTAGTTTTGAATCATTAGATTACGTGAAAGGTTTTTTTTCAAACTTAACAAGAGATAAATTAGTTTCTAATTGATAATTTCTATAGCGACTTTTAAGTGTAACAAAGAGTATATATAAAGAAAAAATTGGTATGACGTGAAATATTTTTTTTAAAAATGTAAACAAATTATTTCGAAAAAAATCTTTATTTTTTAATTCAAAGATAATAAAAAAATAATATATTTTTGAACATTAGTAGAGAGTTTTAAAATTATTATAATAGAAGTTATATAATGAATAAACTCAAAAAAACAAAATCTTATGGAATATTTACATAATATTCGGTCATATTTATTGTTTGCTTTTTATAGCTAATATAAATAGATGATATACCGACAACACACGATTATACACATATTATATATGGATTATATATAAATTACACATCATTCAATTTTTTAATTTAAGTGGTCGGGTGAGAACCTATTTAGGCTGATTAGATAAAGCCAAAAGAAAAATATGAAATAATTTTAACCAAAGACTAAAAATATAATTAAAGTTTATATGTAGACAATTGTTATTAAATCTCATCCTTTTATAGTGAAATAAATTATTTTTTTGTAACAAAAGAAATAATGACATAAAAAATAAGATAAAAGAAACTATATATTGAAAAAATTGTTAGAAAAATTTTATATCGTGTCCACCTTTGTGCTTTTTCGTAAATATGAGTTTATTTTACTTTGTGGCTATTTTTAGGTTCCAATGACACCTATGAGAATAGTGCAAAAATAAAATTATCACTACGAGAATTGAGAAAATGTTAGTCTTTTTTCATGTAGTGTTTCTTAATTAATATCTGACGATTCTCTATAATTATTTAGAAGGTTTAAATGTTAAGGTTATTTATATATAATTCAAATAACTCAGATATTTAACATGGTTAATATCAAATATAAAAATGGAGTAAAACAATTCACTAGCTAAAGATTTTTTATATTTTTAGATAGCCAACTAAAATGAGTTTTGAATTAAGAATAATATTTTCAATTACATTATTATAAAAATAATTATTATTGAAAAATAATGTTTTAGAAACTGAAATTTTAAGAAAGAAATATTTCTTAAGAGATATCAACATACCAAATAAGAGTTCAAGTAATAGTAAAAGAGTTAAGTCTTATCCAAAGAGTCATTCATTGCCTCAACATTTGATTGTTTTGCCATAAATATGAATTGTTATTTTGCTTCCTGATTATTTTTAGGATCCAATGACACCGGCAAGAATGATATCAAAAAAGAAAAATAGAAGAAATGATTAATTTTTTTCATGTAGTTAATATCCAATGAATATCTATATTTACTGAAAAAGTGTAAATTTTAAGATTATTTACATACAATCCAAATAACTTAAATATTTAACATGATTAGTGTCCGCGCATCCGCGCGGGTACTTATACTAGTTAAAAAAAAGAAAGAAAGGTTAAACATGAATTGGACTTGGCTGTCCAAAACGGGATGTGGGGCTAGTTATGCACTGATTTGAAACTACAAACTAAATCAACTTAAACACTACAATGAATTCAAAAAATAATAAAAATAAATACAAAGAGCTAAATGAAGAAAAGAAAGAGAGAAAAAATTATAGGAAACATTTGAAATAAATTAAATAATGCCTCCTTCAATATATGAATCTTGAGAAAATGCCCCCCCCCCCCCTTTAATAGGGTTGGCACAATAACGAAATGGAGTGAATAAAAAAGCTATTGAAATTATAAAAATAACATGATGGTGCAAATAATTATGGAATAAGCAATAAAAATGGTCGAAATATATTAAAATTATTATTAAGGCCTTCATAGATAAAATAGAAGAAAGGAGGGATAAAATTGGGTGTCAACAATGTTATGCACGTATATACATATGCATGATATGACATTTATACGCATATGTATGGCATTATAAATGTTTCATGATTCACAAAACTATTCAGACTTACAGGTTGAATCCTTTACTCCATGTTTCTGTCACGTCTTTTATATACTGATTGTTATGCCTTATATATAAGGTACATTATTCGTAGTTGGATAGACCTTCACAGTAGACAGAGTCAAACATTAGCTTGGTTGGTAAGCTCCACTTCCTCAGAGTTATATGGTCTAGACCTTGAAGTCCATTTTATATATACAAGTTTGATGAGTAGGTCGAGGCCCTGTACTGACCATGATATAGTTCAGTTATCTCTAGAGGCTTGTTGACGAGTCATGTATATTTTGTATATCAGTATTGTGGCCTTGCCAGCCTTGTGTACATGTTAGTTTGGTAGTGCTGGTTGTAGATATTCATGGTGGCCTCGTCGGCCTAAGGGTTACCCCTCCAGAGTTCACAGTTACAGAGTGGTACGCTCGGGTAAAATATGACACCCGGTGCCGGCCACGCCTCCCCAAGTTTGGGACATGACATGAAGAATAAATACAATATATGTTTGATATTTGCATAAACATAATTAAAATCAAAACTACCATGAACAAGAGATAAATTGAATCTGGAACGCTGGTACGTCGTCAATGCAAGGCTTCGTTTTCCATAGCTACACAACTCCAAGATCTGCATGCAAGGTGCAGAAGTGTAGTATGAGTACAACCAACCATATGTACTCAGTAAGTATCTTGACTAACCTCGATAAAATAGAGACAAGATTTTTAAGTTAAAAAATACTCAGCTATTGTTTTACCCGTGCAGATGATAAGCAAAAAGAGAAAATAGAGCCATGAATAACCACTTAATAATTTAAATAAGAATATAAATGATAGAGGACGTAGAATATCATCATTTCTCAGTCTTACAACTCTAATAGAAATCAACAACCAAGAATAATCATAATATATTTTTTCGTTGCGGCATGAATCTCGATCCTATATATAATATTGATACCGTTATGGAGTGTAACTCGATCCCATATATAATATGAATATCATTGCGGCGTACAATCCAATCTAAATATATATATATACCGTTACGGCTAAAACCCGATCCATATATTAATATATATACCGTTGCAACTTGCAACTTGATCTAAATATATAAATCAGTTCATATGAAATTATTCAACAACAACCAAGCATGGGAAAGTTCACAACATAACACTAAGAAAATGAACACGCGGAATTCAACTAGAGAATACAAACTCAAACAATGTAAGATGGGCAACCCAGTATCCAAGAACTAGTCTCCCATATAAAATGACAAGGCTTTCACAAAGCATAGACACACAACCAATCCAATAGTCACCCAATCCAACTAAGTGTAGAAGAGTAGGACATGCAACAAGTAAAGGTGTATGGCAAGTAAACACAAGTATCAGGTAAGGGCATTTAATAAATGAGATCATGTAACAAGTAAAGGCAAGTAGAAAGTAAGCGCATATAGTAAGTGAAGGCATGTAGCAAGTGAATGCATGTTGTTAGTGAAGGCATGTGGCAAGTAAAAAGAGGTATCAGGTAGAGACATTTAATAAATGAGATCATGTAACAAGTAAAGGCATGTAGAAAGTAAGGGCATATAGTAAGTGCAGGCATGTAGCAAGTGAAGGCATATTATAAGTGAAGGCATATTATAAGTGAAGGCATGTGACAAGTAAAGCCATATGACAGGTAAAGGCAATTAAAAGCACGTAACAAGTAAAAGAATGAAATAGGTAAGTACATGTAACAGTAAATAATCAAGTAGAAAGCATAGATATAACAGCAACAAACAGGGTAGGAACATATATCTATAGTAACAGATGTAAGCACGTGATTTTTGACCCTCCCCGAGAATTTTCACATTTTTAGCGTGAATATGTGAAATTGGGTCTAGTATAGCTATTTTAGCTATTTTTACTTTATTTCATTGCAAAAAGAAAAATTTCAAAAAATATATATATAAATCTTAGTTTATGTATCTCTCACAAACTTGAAAAATACAAAAATTGCACTTTATTTTGTACTTTATATAATTTTGAAAATTACAAAAAAAATATATAGTTTTATTAATATTCTATAGTCATTTTTAACTTTGAAAAATACAAAAATATTATCTCATATTTTATCTTAATATTTTAAAAACGAAAATTACAAAAAATATAGTTTTATTAATATTTTGTAGCTATTTTAAATCTTGAAAAATATTCAAAAAGATATAGTTTTGTTTAAATACTAGTCTTATTTTTGGTAGTTATTTTGCTTACATAGGACTAGTTAAGCAACGTGTTCCTATTTCTCGGGTCCGGGCAAAAGAATAATATTCGGGTTCAAACTACCCGGTTTTAGGCCTAATTTTCGGACCTAGCCCATAATAAACCGTGTCCAGGACACGTGGGGAACCCCACCACGCGTGGGGGACATATGCCTCGAACCCCACCACGCGTGGGGCTCATTTTCATGGGCATTGCATTACAAAACGGACAGAATTTGAAAAGAGAGGGGGGACCAACGAAAAGGGACTTGGGAAATTTTAAAAGAAGGAAAAAGCCAACAAAAAGGAGGACTTTTGGGGAAAAGTTGAAAGAACGGGATTTTAGAATTTTTGAAGAACAGATACTACTGTTCCTCCTTCTTCTTGAAGAAAGAAAAAAAAAACCCGACGGCTCTCCTCCCATCGCCAAAACCTCCAGGCAACCACCCTACGTCCACCAAGCCTCCGACCTCCACCCCGTCTCCTCCCAACTCCTACCAGCAGACCCCTCCACTGTTCGAGCTTCTTCTTCCTAAAGAAGAAGAAGCAGAAAACCTAAAACCATCGTCCAAAAACCACCCGACACCACCACGACTTTCCACCTCCAGCTACCAGCCTCACCATCAAACACCATCGCCCAAACACCATAACCAACACCCAAACACCATCACCCTCGTCCCCAGCTGTTCGTCGAAGCTGCGTCTGCGTCCTCACCTTCCCATCGTAACCCACCAAACCAGTCGCAACCCTCCGACGCCGGAACTCCAGCTCAACCTCACGTCCAAACCCACCTGCTCGTCGACCTTTTGCTGCATCCTCCTCGCAGCTACAACCCACCCTACTTTCGCAACTAACGCCCTCGTCATTGTCCAGTCGACAACCATCACCCCGTCACTATTAAACACTGCCCGTCGACTCCCACAATCGTCGACTAAACAGTCCGTCAGCTTCACGCCACTAGTTGAGCCGGAGTTCATGGAGGTGAGCTGCTCGACCTTGTGTTGAGGTCGAGTTCCAGTTCAAGGTCCAAAGGTTGAGTCGAGGTCCGGTACGTCGAGGCGCTGTCCGAGGTTCCGTCGTTGTTCTTCGTTCAGAAAGGTCCGGCTTAAGTTCCGTCGGAATCGTGTTTGTCGTCCTGAGTTTGTCGAGGTTCAAAGGTTAGTAAACTTCAAGCATTAGATAAGGAAATGTTACGTTGAATGTTCGAAGATGCAATATATAAATTGATGCGATAATGTTCTGCTTATGTTTTCACCATATGCGTTTTGTTCATTTTTGGTGTTTCGTATTTTTGTTTATTTGACATCATTTAATTAAGTAGGGTTAGTTGTTCCATGACACAGTTTGACGTTAATTTGTTCGTCTTTTCTCTTGCTTAGATCATTCGGACAAAACTAGCATTACTTGTTGTTATTACTTCCAAAACACTCATTTTGTTAGATTCCTTTTATTAAAATTGTAACGAGTTATGAGATTTCAGTTGTAAATAGGCTATAAGGTTTAGTATTGTTAAAGGCACAAAAATGACATCCTTTTAAAATATATATATAAAAAAATAATAATAATAAAATAAATAAAAAATAAATGATAATAAAAAATAAAATGAGACGAGCCTCGCCGAATAAAAATACAAATTGCGGGGCCCTCATAAAACATACGTATCAAATACTTAGATTCCGGGACGGGCCGTTTAGCAAATTTCACGGCCCTATCCCAAAATAATAATGCGTTGGTTGCTTTAGGCGCGTTTTAATAATGTTATCTCCCTAAACTCGGGTGCACATTTATGTGACCCAAATCCAAATCTCAACGGAGTCGAAATATGTCTTTAGTCACGGGCGCATTGATTGTGGCGTGGCCCGAGATGCATTTCCATGACGTTGTAAATTCCTTTTAATAATAAATGAGACGAGCCTCGACAAACAAAAATGTAGAAGCTGCGGGGCCCTCTAAATGCATATATATTAAAAATACTTAGAATTCGGGACATGCCGTTTAGCAAATTTTACGGCCTTCCCCAAAATAACAATACGTTAGTTGCCTTAGGCGCGTCTTAATAATTTATTTTTCTTAATTCGGGTGCACATTTATGTGACCCAAATCCAAATCTCAACCGAGTCGAGATATGTCAATAACCACGGGTGCATTGATGTAATGTGGTTAGAGACATATTTTCACGACGTTGCAAGTCCTATAAAAATAACAGTGAATGATAAAAGCGGTTAAAAGATAAAATTGACACATAAGTTCACGTTTGTATAAAATCAGATAATCAAGCCAAATATAACAGTTGAGCGACCGTGCTAGAACCACGAAACTCGGGAATGCCTAACACCTTCTCCCGGGTTAACAGAATTCCTTATCCGGATTTCTGGTACGCAGACTGTAATATAGAGTCATTCTTTTCCTTGATTCGGGATTAAAATTGGTGACTTGGGACACCCTAAATCTCCCAAGTGGCGACTCTGAAATAATTAAACCAATCCCGTTTCGATTGTCCTTTAATTGGAAAAACTCCCTTGCGCCCCTCGGGCGCGGAAAAAGGAGGTGTGACAGCTCTGACAACTCCGCTGGGGATGTGGAAACCCAGAACCACTGGTTCAGGGTTAAGAATTCGAGCTTAGAATAATTGTTATTATTTGGCTTTATTTATTATCTGATTATTACATGTTTTGAGCCTAATGTGCTAAATGCTGCTTTTACCGCTTTGATATTATTTGAACTGTATATAAACTGTGCCGAAACCTTTCTCTTCTTACCTCCGGGGATGTGCTTACTGGTTGAGACTCCCTATTCTGTTAGTGTCATACCCTAAATAAAAGAGGCTCGGAAAGTTTCTAAGCCGGCTGGCCTTTTGGTTCCCGGAAAGGAGCTCCTTCCTCAGCTCGAGTTGTCCGCTCGGGTACACTGTCTAGAACACCGACCCAGGTTTTTGAACCTAGTATAACAAAGCCACATGCCGGATCCCTAGTAGGAACGTTTATTTGCATCATGTGCATTTGACTTAGGGGACTCAACACAGGGGTTGGGTCCGTCTAGGACAAGCAACCTGAAAATAATAGACCATCTTATGGCATCCTATGTGCTACATGTTATATTCAGTCAAGGGCGAATGGGTCATTTGGTCATTTCCAGCATGATGTTATTTTAATCAAAGCATGGGGAACATTTGTGGAATCCAAGAAGCCTTGGAATTCCCTATGTCCCCCACGCTTGCTTTTTGGGAAAGCACATGGGGAACATTTGTGGAATCCAAGAAGTCTTGGAATTCCCATATGTCCCCCACACTTCATATGTTGGGAAAAGTGCATAGGGAGCATTTGCGGAATCCAAGAAGTCTTGGAAATCATTATGTCTCTCATGCCACATTTTTGAAAGAAATAACAAATATAAAAAATAAAATTACAAATAAAACAAAACATGAAAATTCAAAAAGATTTTGCATGTTTTCATTATTTTCCACAGATTAAAAAAAAAGAGATTAAAAAAAAATCGTGAAAAAGAGGAGAAAAATGACAGTGTAGAGATATAACTACTTATTTTTAGAGAAAAATCAATGTCCGAGTAGTATCGAAACTCTGCTGAAATTTTGAGAAAATGAAAAATGTCTTGTTAGTTTGTTATATTAAAAGCAAAGGAAAAATAAAAAAAAATCATCATTGTTCTGTCTGTTTTTTTAAAATATTAAAGAAAATAGTTTGTTTTTTTTTTTAAAAAAAATATTTTATTTTGTTTGTCTATGAAAATGCCAGAAATAAAAATAAAAAGAGTCCGGCGTTGAATGTGATTTTATTATTTGTTCCAAAAATAAGTATATATAATCCAAAAAAAAATTCAAAAGAAAGTTCAAAATTCAAAAAAGATAAAATAGAAAAACAAATCCGAAAATATTTTGATTCTTTTTTCGAAATTGAAAAGAAAATTCAAAATTCAAAAAAAAAACATTTTGAGAAGCATTTCTTTTATTAAAAGCAAAATTCCGAAAAATATTTTCTTCTTCTTCTAAAGAAAAAAGAGCAAATGAAAATTCAAAAAATATATCTTAGAAGTGTTTCTTTTAAAAAGAAAATCAATCAAAAATAATATTTCCTTGCTGCTTTTAAAGTAGTTCTTTTAAACGAAAATTCAAAGAAAAAAGTTAGTTCATCTGCTTATCATTATTTGCCTACTTATGCTTATTTGCCCGAACTACGCAAGGTCTGATTCATGCGGGGTCATGATACGTAGGCAATCTCCATAAGATTCGACCACAACAAAAAAAGAAAAATGAAAAAGAGCAAAATGAAAAAAAAAGAAAAGAGAAAGAAAAGAAAAAAAAAAGGAAAAAAAATGAAAAAAAAAAGAAAAGAGAAAGAAAAGAAAAAAAAGAAAAAAAAAACATCGAAAAAGAAAAAGAAAAAAGATGTTGTCAATAATGAGGACCGACTTTACTGAGTCCATTCTAACCTGTTTGTTTTGCAAATAAGTTAAGGTGGTTGGTTTGTGGTAAGCCGGACAATGACACCCGGAATCCTTTACTTGCACCTCATGATGCACACTCTGCGGGGATCAGGCCTGATGATAGAAGCATTCCAGTCCTATTGGGAACTTGTTGACTAAGGGTAATGATATTGAAGTTGGCAATGGTCTTGACAATACTAATGCAAAGCTCAGTGGCTAAGATGCCAAGTTTGATAAAGTGGGAGGACGCTCCGTTCCTTGGTTAGCAAGAAATAAGCTGTTGGTGGCTTATTTTGTTGTCATTTCTGTTGTTCGGATTATTCTTAGGGTTGTAATCCAAGTATTGTCTTGTGTCAAACCTTCCTATCTTTCCATTTTGTCATATAAGTTTGTTTAAGTTTTGTCGAGGCTGGGTTAGAATTTTATTCTGGTTGTTTTGTTTGTCTGGTCATTCAAACCATTTCACCGGTAATCTAATGCAAAATCCGGTCCTTTTTATTTCAAGTTTTGTTTAGTCCTTTTATCATTTTTTATTCAATGCCGATTCTAGGGACATGACATGCGCACCCAGTTTGGGCCTAGTCTTAAAAGTTAATCATAAAACCCTGGGAAGGTGATCAAAGCATTTAAAGGAAATAAGAACGGTTTGAGATTATTTGGAGCCCGAGTCATGTGGAACTGGGGCAAGTTAAACACAAAGAAAACCGTTAAAGAAAGATTCGCCTAAATTGGCATGAGGGTCGTTCATAATAATGAGAATGAGAGTGTCGCCCAACGGTGTTTTAGAAGTGACAAATGAACAAACAAATGTTGAATATAATTATCAAGTCCAGCACCATCAGAAGAGACTATAAATTTAAATTGTGTTGTTTGCACTTGGCATGTTTGAAGACTGGAATGACGAAGGCATTTTGTTCTGCTACCTAAACACTTTATCCTTCGATACCCCTTTTGAGCCTTACTAACTTTTCTTTCATACCCCTCGTTCGGAATCAGTAGCAACGACTAGAAGATACGAACATGAAAAAAAGAGAATAGCAAAATGACAAAAGAAAAATGAAAAAAAAGAGAAAAGAAAAGAGAAATGATAACAGAAAATGAAAAAAAAAACAAAACAAAAGAAAGTCAAATGAAAAGAGGAATTGGGAACTACGTTTGACCTGATTCCTCAAAGAGGATACGTAGGCGCTTCAAGGCTCGGTCATAGTTTTGAAAAATGAAAAAATCAATTAAAATATCCCCAAGCAGGAAACTGGGGCAAAAAGTTGCGTTTGATGTAAATAAATCTAATTCCGAAGGTTGTAACTAATAACCCAAAATTAATGCATTTTTGAGCCTTTTATACCCTTTCTTTCTAGCCCTATCCAAAACCCACATTACGGTCCAAAGAAAGACCTTCCGATCAGTCTTCAAAAGATGCCAAGTCAGACAAATGAAGAGTCTTACCGGCGAAGATAACATTCTGTTCCACAGCAGAAAGGACTCTAATCTCCAACAGAAAGAGTCATACCAGCAACACTCCAAATCCCCAGCTGGAGAGAGATATAAAACGAGAGAGTCTTATCGGTGAAAACCTTCACAGGCACCATAAGGCGATGAAAGCTGAGAGAAGAACCCAAAGATGAGAGAGACTTGATAGTGAAAACCCTTCGGGCACTACAAGTCGAATAAGATTGAGAGTCAGAGGGGGAATCA